>NC_135329.1:96661307-97267657 GCF_023851605.1 Tamandua tetradactyla | reverse complement strand
CATTTAAAATCTTTTAGAGATAGAAACGGTATTTTGTTTTGTTCCTTTACATTTCCCTCTTTTGATGAAAATCTTTCTCCTAAAGCATCACTGGTCTGATTAATTTGGTATTAAACCCTCAGGGCCAGGGAGGCTCATTCCTGGGAGACATGTTCCACGCAGGGTGAGAAGGTAGTGGTTTTATTTGTGGCCTGGCCTCTTTTAGGTTTAAACACGTTAATTCCCATTTCACAGGGCTCTTAGTGAGGACCACAGGAGATGGAGAATGTAAAGCATCTAGCACATTCCTGGCACACACTAGGGGCAGAACAGCAGGGCCCTTGCCTGGCTGCCAATCCATAGCACCTGAAATACAGCTAGAAATAAAATGCAGTGGAGGAACATGCTTCTGGCAGAACGTCTCTGGACTGCAGCTGTTGTTCTGCTGGAGCTTCCTGCCTTTTGGTCAGGCCCTACTAGATGTTCAGCTTTCTCCTCCCACCAGAAGCCCCAAACTTTCAGGGGATTGGGGGTGGCAGGTGTTCCAAGTAACAATCCCCCAATCCTGGAGAATAATGTGATTTATTGCCCCTTCCCCAAAACAGTATATGAACAAGAAAGGGAGTTCATGAAGAGGGGGAAAAGAGGCAGGAGAAGATCTTTAATTTTGAGATTTAACACAGATACTTTGGCTACTCAGGCAAGTGTATATATTTCTTAAAAGTAGGCTTTTTCTTTTTTTCATTAAATAGGAGAGTACTTTTGTAGGATAAAATAGGAGTGTTAAGACTAAAATTGGATTGTGGTGGTAGGGGAGAGCTTTATTCAGAATAATAATGTTCTTTGAAGGACTTGTTGGAAATACCTGGGGTGATTAGAACTTTTCTGTCTGGTTGCTAAGGTAGGACTGACTTTTAATAACAGCATCAATGCAGAGTGCACCCACGAAATCGTGATGAAATGGGCATGGGAAAGCTTGGTGAGCCTGAGTCTAGTGTTCATTTTTAACAGACCCCACTCAGGCGGGTGATATAGGAAGTCGTGAATAGGTGGGAACGTGGCTAATGTGGGGTGACCACTGGTGGAGAGAAGGAGCCCCCAGAGGCAGGAGCAGGGTTGGGATTTAGCCACTCACTGGCAGTAGGACCTCTGGCAAACACCTTTCCACTTTGGGCCTCAGTTCTCTTTAGTACCCAGTCTAAGTCATGTCTGAGGGCCCTGAATCACAGGATGCTGAGAATGCAGATGAGATAATGTCTCAGAACATGTGGTTCTTTAGGCTCCAGCAGGTCCTCACTCACAGTCCTGGGCATTGCCCCCGTGTCAGCGTTTGTAAGCCATTAGGTCACAACACACCCAAATAGATTTTTTTTAAACAGTTTATTTACATACCATACAATCTTTCCAAGGTGTACAATCAGTACCTCCTGGTATAATTACATAATTGTGCATTCACACCACAATCCATTTAAGAACATTTCCATTGCTCTGGAAGAAAAATCCCATATGCCTTATACCCCACTATTATTGATACTTGGCTTTGGTTGCTTTGTCACAATTGATGAAAGAATATTACAACATTACAATGTTACTGTTAACTATACTCCTTAATTTGCGTTAATTGTACTTTTCCCCATATTCCACCTTATTAACACCTTATGATAGTGATGTAGATTTGTGCTAGTTCTAGCAAGAACTTTCTTGTATTTGTACAATTAACCACAGTCATTGTCCACAAAAGGTTTCACTATGTTATACAGCCCCGTGTTTTATCCTCAAGCTTTCCTTCTGGTGATATACATGACCCAAGACTCAGACGCACCACTGTTAATTATACTAACAGTATTGTGCTATCATTTCTGAACATTTATGATAAACCTTATTAAAAAATCTGTACACCATAAGCATCATCTGCCCATTCTTTACCCTCTTTCTATCTCCTGTTAACCTATACTCTAGATTTTAACTCTCAGAGATTGCTTATTATAATTAGTTCATATGACTGAGACCATACAATATTGTCCTTCTGTGTGTGGCTTATTTTGCTCAACATAATATCCTCAAGGTTCATCTATGTTGTTGAATGCGTCAGGACTTCATTCCTTCTTATAGTTGCATAATATTCCATCGTACATATGTACCACAGTTTGTTTACCCAACTTTCAGTTGATGGACACTTGGACTGTTTCCATCTTTTGGCAATTGTGAATAATGCCACTGTAAACTTCGGTGTGCAAATGTCTATCACTTCCCTGCTTTCAGTTCTTCTGTATATGTACCTAGTTATGGTATTCCCAGATCATATGGTAGCTCTATGCTTAACTTCTTGAGGAATCACCAAACTGCCTTCCAAAGTGCCTGCACTATTCTACATTTCCACCAAAAATGAATAAATGTTCCTATTTTTCAACATTTTCTCTAGCACTTGTAGTTTTCTACTTTTTTGATCATGGCCGTTCCTAGTAGGTGTGAAATGATATCTCATGGTTTTGATTTGCATTTCTCTAACAGCTAGTGATATTGACCATCTTTTCATGTGCTTTTTATCCATTTGTATTAACGCTTTGGAAAAGTATCTATTCATGTCTTTTGCCCATTTTTTAAATTGGGTTGTTTGTCTTTTCATTGTTGAATTGTAGAACAGTGTTATCTTTCTGGATGTTAAATCCTTATCAGATATACGGTTTCCGAATACTTTCTCCGATTGCATAGGCTGCCTTTTTACTTTCTTTACAGACCTTTGAAGCACAAAAGTATTCAATTTTGAAGAGAGCCCATTGATCTATTTCTTATTTTGTTGTTTGTGCTTTGGGAGTAAAAGCTAAGAAACCATATCCTACCACAAGATCTTTAAGATATTTCCCTATGTTTTCATCAGGAGTTTTATGGTCCTAGCACTAGTGCTTAGACCTTTAATCAAATTTTGAGTAAATTTTTGTATATGGTATGAGATAAGGGTCCTCTTTATATTCTTTCGGATATAGATATCCAGTTCTAGCACCATTTACTGAAGAGACTTTTCTGTCCCAGTTGAGTGGACTTGGCCTCCTTGTCAAAATCAATTGACCAGAGACGTGAGGGTCTATTTCTGAACTCTCAGTTTGATTTCATTGTTCAATATGTCTATCCTTATACCAGTAACATGCTGTTTTGACCTCTGTAATGTGCTCTAAAGTCAGGTAGTGTGAACCCTCCAAGTTCATTTTTCCTTCTCAAGGTGTTTTTTTCTTTTTAACTGTTTTTTATGGATAGTATAACATAAATAGAAAGCATAGAAATAAAAAAGCAATAGTGTTCAAAGCACTCTTAACAAGTAGTTGCAGGACAGATCCCAGAGCTTCTCATGGGCTACTATATGATACTTTCAGATTTTGCCTTCTAGCTTCTCCAGAACATAGGAGGCTAGAAGGCTTAAATATTTTTTTTATCATCACAATCAACTTTTTTTCCTTCATTTTTTGTGAAAAATAGCATATATACAAAAAAGCTATAAATTTCAAAGCACAGCAACACAATTAGTTGTAGAACATATTTCAGAGTTTGGCGTGGGTTACAATTCCACAATTTTAGGTTTTTACTTCTAGCTGCTCTAAAATACTGGAGACTAAAACATATATCAAGTTAATGATTCAGCATTCACATTCATTTGTTAAATCCCATCTTATCTATATAACTCCACCATCACCTTTGATCTTTCCATCCCTCTCTTTAGGGGTGTTTGGGCTATGCCCATTCTAAGTTTTTCATATTGGAAGGATCTATCACTAATATAGGGTAGGGAAATGGAACTATCTGATGTTCTGGAGAGGCTGTACTAGGTTTCAGGATTTATCTGGACCAGGGTCCCATCTGGAGGTTGTAGGTTTCTGGAAAGTTATTCTAGTTCATGGAACCCTTGTGCAATCTTATATATTGCCTTAGATGTTCTTTAGGATTGGCTGGAATGATCCTGGTTGGGGGTTGGCTGGTTATGATAGGTAGCAATGTCTAACTGAAGCTTTTATAAGAGCAACCTTCAAAGTAGCCTCTCGACTGTAATTGAACTTTCTCTACCACTGCTACTTTATTAGTGTTATACTTCTTTCCCCCCTTTTGGTCAGGATGGAATTGTTGATCCTATGGTGCCAGGTCTGGATTCATTCCTGGGAGTCATCTCCCACATTGCCAGGGATACCTGGATGTCATGTCCCACGTAGTGGGGAGGACAATGATTTCACTTGCAGAGTTGGGCTTAGAATGAGGCCACATCTGAGCAACAAAAGAGGTCCTCCAGAAGTAACTCTTAGGCATGCCTATAGGTAGTCCTAGCTTCTCCGCTACCTACATAAGCTTCATGAGAGTAAGCCTCATGATCGAGGGCATGGCCTATCGATTTGGGTATCTCTAAAATTTGACACAGTATCAGGGGATTTCCTGATAGTAAAGTTTAATAGTTCCATATTCTTTCTCCTATCCCTCAGGGGACTTTGTCAATATTTTTTGCTTATCTGCTTAATATACTCTAGGATGTATCCAGGCAGTGCAATAATCTATACAGGATTGAAGGACCTCTTTCTTATTCTGGGCTCCCTGTGTTTCAATTGTCCAAATGAGCTATACAGATAGGTTGAGCTAGATTATGCACTACAGAAAATTTCCATTCCAGATCAAGTAAACCTTTCTTCCATTGGTCTCAAAGAGTATGTGTGGTTCTAAAATATAGACATTATCTTCCTTACCCCTCTGTTCTAAATTACTTTAACCCCAACCTAATTGCTTCATTATTATCTCTAAATATCAGGTTATATATATAAAACAGCCTTTCAAAATTCAGAAATAATAATCACCACTCTGCACTTAATGTGTCTTCTCTAAAAGCTTACAATCCTGGCCCCTGTTTTCTTATAAGCATTTTCTAAAGGTGACCATACCATTGTTGTCCTTTTGTTTCTGGCTTATTTTGTCTCACCAAATGTCCCACGTGTTCATTCACATCGTTGCATGCCTCATGACTTTGTTCTTTTACGTAGCAGCACAAGCTTCGTTCATAAGTATACACCATCATTTGCCAATCTACTTCTCAGTCCATGCATTCTTTAGCCATCTGCAATCATCGGGCATCATGTATAGGACCCAAAGACCACAGTCCATCAACATTCTCAATTTTAGATAATTTCATTGTTCCCAAGAGAAAGAAAACCAATAAACACACCCTTGCCAAATAGGAAATCTAAACCTCCTCTTAACTCTTGTCCCTCCCCCCCATTATTTACCTCTACTATTGCTGTGGTAGTGCTGATGGTTTCCTTTTAAACATAGCTCATCGCATGCAATAGCATTTTCCCCCTGTACCCTGGACTTAAACATTTTTTGTACAAGAATCATATCTTTGAAGTAATTCTCGCAAGAACTAATTCGTATTTCTAGTGTTAATCAGTAGGACACGTAGGTTTATACAATCCCTTTCAATCTTGTTCATCTTCAATATGATAATATTACTTATAGACCCACTAGAGAACCACCTTCACTTCTATTTATTCTCTTACATTGGAGTTCAACCTCATTAACTAACCGTTCACCCATCTTTAGCTTCTATATATCTCTAAGTCCCTATGTTCTGTATTGTAGGCCTCTGATTATACCTTCATGCTGATCATAAAAGTAGAATGATACAGTATCTATACTTTTGGGTCTTGCTAATTTCACACAGCATTATGTCCTAAAGGCTCCTCCATCTTGTCATGCTTCAGGATGTCATTTTGTCTTACTGCTACATAATATTCCATCATATGTATATACCACATTTTGTTGATCCACTCGTCTGTTGATGGGCATTTGGTTTGTTTCCATCTTTTGGTGATTGTGAATAATGCTGCTTTGAACATCAGTGTGCAAATGTCTTTGTCATAGCTTTCAGCTCTTCTGGTTATATACCAGTAGTATAAAAAAGTAGTGCTATTGCTGGGTCATAAGACAACTCAATATTTAGTTTCCTAAGGAACCACCAAACAGTGTTCTATAATGGCTGCACCATTATACATTCCCACCAGCAGTGCATAAGTGTCCCAGTTTCTCCACATCCTCTCCAACATTTATAATTTCCTGTTTGTTTAATAGCAGCCATTCTTATAGGTGTTAGGTGGTAATCTTCATCTGCATTTCCCTTATAGACAATGAAAATGAGCATCTCTTCATGTGCTTTCGAGCCACCTGTATTTATTCTTCAGAAAAATGCCTATTCATATCTTTAGCCCATTTTATAATTGGGTTTGTTCTTTTGTTGTTGAGTTGTATGATTTCTTTGTATATACAACCTTTGTATATACAAACCTTTGTCCGATATGTGATTTCCAAATATTTTCTCCCATTGAGTTGGCTGCCTCTTCACCTTTTTGACAAAGTCTTATGAGGTGCAGAAGCATCTGATTTTGAGGAGTACCCATTTGTCTATTGTTTCTTTTGTTGCTTGTGCTTTGAGTGTAACATTTAGGAAGCTACCTCCTATTACTAGGTCTTGAAGATGTTTCCCTACATTTTCTTCTAGAATCTTTATGGTGCTAATCCTTATATTTAGGTGTTTAATCCACTTTTGAGTTGATTTTTGTGTAAGGTGTAAGATAGGGGTCCTCTTTCATTCTTTTGGCTATTGATATCCAGTTCTTCCATGTCCAATTATTGAAAAGACTGTTTTGTCCCACTTCAGAGGATTTGAGGCCCTTGTCAAAAATCTGTTGGCCATAGATTTCATGGTCTATTTCATTCTCAATTTGATTCCATTGGTCAATGCTTCTATCTTTGTGTCAGTACCATGCTGTTTTGACCACTGTGGTTTTATAAAAGGTTTTAAAGTCAAGGAATATTAATCCTCCCACTTTCTTCTTCTTTAGGATGCTTTTAGCTCTTCAGGGTCTTTTTCCCTTCCAGATCAATTTGGTAATTAGTTTTTCCACATCTTCAAAGTAAGTTGTTGGAATTTTGATTGGTATTGTGTTAAATCTGTAGATCAATTTGGAGAGAATTGGCATCTTAACTATATTTAGCCTTCCTATCCATGAGCAGGGAATGTTTTTTCACCTATTTAGATCTCCTTTGATTTCTTTTAGCAATGTTATATAGCTTTCTGTGTACAAGTCCTTTATGCCCCTAGTTAAGTTCATTCCTAAGTGCTTGATTCTTTTAGTTGCTATTTTGAATGGATTTTTTTCCTTAACTAACTCCCCAGCTAGGTCATTGCTTGTATATGGAAACGTTACTGATTTTTGCACTTAGTTTTATATCCTGCCACCTTGCTGAATTTGTTTATTAGCTCAAGTAATTTTCCTGTAGATTTCTCAGGATCTTCCAAGTACAGTATCATAACATCTGCAAAAAATGAGAGTTTTACTTCTTCCTTTCCAATTTGGATGCCTTTTATTTCTTTGTCCTGCCTGATTGCTCTAGCTAGAACTTCTAGCACAATGTTGAATAATAGTGGTGACAGTGGGCATCCTTGTCTTTCTCCTGATCTTAGGGGGTAAGCTTTCAGTCTGTCTCCACAGAGTACGATGCTGGCTATCAGTTTTTCATATATTCCCTTTATGATATTGAGGTAGTTACCTTTGATTCCTATCTTTTGGAGTGTTTTTATCAGAAAAGGATGTTGAATTTTGTCCAATGCTTTTTCAGCATCAATAGAGATGATCATGTGATTTTTCCCTTTTGATTTGTTAATGTGCTTTATTACATTAATTGATTTTCTTGTGTTGAACTGTCCTTGCATTCTGGGTATAAGCCCTACTTGATCATGGTGTATAATTCTTTTAATGTGTTGTTGGATTTGATTTCCTAATATTTTGTTCTGATATGTTGTATTCTCATTTTCATTCATCTCTAGATAGCTACTGATTTCTCTAGCAATTTCTTCTTTGACCCACTGTTTGTTTGAGTGTATTATTCAATCTCCGTATATTTGTGAATATTCTCATTCTTTGGGGGTTAGTGAGATCCAGCTTCATCCCGTTGTGATCAGAGAAAGTGCTTTGAATAACTTCAGTGTTTTTAAATTGATAAAGACCTGTTTTGTGCCCCAGCATATGATCTGTCCTGGAGAATGTTCTCTGAGCACTGGAGAAGAATGTACATCCTTGTGTTTTGGGGTACAATGACCTAATATACATCTGTTAGATCTAACTCATTTATCAAGTTATTTAATTTATTTATTTCCTTGTTGATCTTCTGTCTGGTTGTTCTATCTGTAGAGGAGAGTTGTATATTGAAGTCTCCTACTGTTATTGTTGAAACATCTGTCACTCCCTCCAGTTTTGCCAATGTCTGTCTCATGGATTTTGGAGCTCCTCGATTGGGAGCATAAGCATTTATGATTGTTATTTCTTGGTGAATTGACCCTTTAATTAGTATATAGTGTACTTCTTTTACTCTTATGATGTCTTTACATTTAAAGTCTATCTTGTCCAATATTAGTATAGCTCCTCCTGCTTTGTTTTGGTTACAACTTGCATGGAAAATCTTTTTCCATCCTTTCATTTTCAGTCTATTTGTATCCTTGTGTCCAAGATGAGTCTCTTGTAAGCAGCATTATAGCTGCATTATGTTTCTTAATCCATTCTGCCAATCTATATCTTTTAATTGGTAAGTTTAGTCTGTTAACATTCAAAGTTATTATTGAAAAGGCATTTCTTGAATCCACCATCTTACCTTTTGGATTTTATTTGTCAGATCTATATATTCTTTTCCCTTTTTCTCTTTGTATTCTTTAAATTACCCTTAGTGATACTGTTCAATTCTGTACCTGCTTTCAGTCCTCCCTCCCCTGTCATTTTTTTGTTTTGTTTTGTTTTGTTTTAGCTGGCAGAACTCGTTTTAGTATTTCTTGTAGGACCAGTCTCTTGTTGACATATTCTTTCACGACTTCCGCCTGTGAAAACTTTAATCTCTCCGTCAGTTCAAAGGAAAGTTTAGCTGGGTGCAGAATTCTCGACTGGAAGTCTTCTCTTTCAGGATCTTGAATATATCATACCACTGCCTTTTCACCTCCATGGTGCTAGTTGAGTAGTCTGAACTCAGTCCCCCTTATATGGTTTCTCTTGTATGTAGTAGATTGTTTTTCTCTTGTACTTTCAGGATTTTCTGCTTTTCTTCAACATTTGACAGACTGATTGGTATGTGTCTGGGGGAGGCCTATTTTGATTTATTCTGTTTGGAGTTCATTGAGGTTCTTTGACTTGTATATTTATGTCCTTTATAAGGGTTGGGAAGTTTTCCCCCATTATATCCTCAACTACTCTTCCTAGCTCTTTACTCCTCTCTTCTCCTTCTGGGACACCAGTGATTCTTAGATGTGTGTGCTGTGTTTTGTCTATCATTTCCCTGAGATCCAGTTCAAATTATTTTTAAATCTTTTTTGCCATTTCCTGTTTTGAGTCTTTAAAGTCATTTTTCTTCTCCTCTATATCACTTATTTTTCTTCTGTCTCTTCAAATCTGGTGTTGTGTGCCTCTAGTATGTTTTTTATTTGGTCAACAGAGTGTTTGATCTCTGTGATATTACTATATTTCTATTTATCTTTCAAATTCCTCTTTATGCTCTTCTATCATCTCCTTGATCTCCTTTACATCATCTGCTGCCCCCCTTATTTTATTAAATAGAGGTGTATAAACATTTTGATTAGTTGTTCCAACGTCTGTTTCTCCTCTGGTGTTTTAATTTTGTCATTAGACAGGATTATATCTGCATTGTGATATGTTTAGTGATCTTCTGCTGTCTTTAGAGTATGTAAATATCTTGATTCATTTTCTTTGGGCATTGATTTCTTTCAGTAGTCTAAGGCCTTGTGTTTGTGGGATGGTTGTTTAGCAGGGAGCAGGGTAGGGGGTGAGGCACTCAATGCAGTGATTTGTCTCAGGGCAGGTATAGGCGCAGCTTGGGGATGTTGTGCTGATGCTTGTGAACGTGCATGCCCAGTGGCCAGGGAGGATGGAGCTTTGCGGGTGCACCAGTCTGGGGGACGTAACCCTGGTGTGCACTGACCTGTGGCACAGGACCCTTTGTGTGCATGCATAGAGCTGTGGCAGCAGGTTGGTGTTACACCTTTGTGGGTTCAGGGCAGATGTGATCTGGCAGTACAGGTCAGCACATTTTCAGAGCTGGGAATTGTGGCTGAGGGCCATGTACATGCTCGATCCTAGGACTGCTGTAAATTGAAGTTCCCAGAGCTGAATGATGTGATCAGGGGGCCGTGCGTATGCGTGGGCCTAGGATTGCTGTAAATTGATGCGCTAAGCTTAGGGGGTGGGGCAGAGTGAGGCTGTGCGACACTATGGGCAGGGGGCAGGGGTAACCTGGGTATGGAGGTTAGTGTCCACAGCCTTTATGCACTGGCAACAGGCTGCAGGAAACAGGGTAGGGGAGTTAATGCTCTGGAGGGGTGCAGTAGAGGTGGGTTGGGCTACACTTGGCATGGGGGTGTGGGCAGGTATGTGCACTGGGGTCTGGTGGGGTGAGGGCGTCTGGGGCATGGGGAATAGGAGCAGGTGACGGGATTCAGATGCGTGGGGTATGGGGTGAGTTGCGGATCACAGAGCTGCACTGGTGAGGGTAGTGCATTCAAGGAACACAGCCTGGCTTACTTCCTAGTCCCTAGCTTCTGTCTGTGCACCTCTGCGGGCTTCCTGCCTCTGTGTCAGGCTCCATCTTTCTCTCTCAAGGTGTTTTTGGTTGTTCTAAAAAATTTTTTTTAATATGTTTCAAAATTGTTTATTTACCCTTTGAAATAAATTTGATGATTGGTTTTTACATTTCTGTAAAATAAGCTATTAGAATTTTGATTGGTATTGCATTGAATCCATAGATCAATTTGGGTAGAATTGACATCTTAATGACATTTGATTATCCAATCCATGGACACAATATGTCCTTCCATTTCTTTAGGTCTTCCTTGATTTCTTTAGGCATTATTTTGTAGTTTTCTGTAGATAAATTCAATAATTTATCCCTGGATATTTTATTCTTTTGGTTGCTATTGTAAATGGAATTGTTTTTTCTTGATTTGCTTCTCAGATAGCTCATTACTAGTGTATAGAATGAGCTATACACTATACACTACAGATTTTTGCACGTTGATCTTATATCCCACCACTTTGCTGAACTCATTTATTTTCTCTAGGAGCTCTGTTATAGTTTATATATATATGGGATCATATCATCAGCAAAAAGTGAAAGTTTTACTTCTTCTTTTCCAATTTGGATACTTTTTATTTCTTTTACTTTCTTAATTGCTCTGGCTAGAACTTCTAGCACAATGTTAAATAACAGTGGTGACAGTGGGCATCCTTGTCTTGTTGCTGATCTTAGAGGGAATGCTTTCAATCTTTCCTCATTGGGTATGATGTTAGCTGTGGGTTTTTCACGTGTGTCCTTTATCATGTTGAGAAAGTTTCCTTCTATTCCTGTCTTTCAAAGTGTTTTTATCAAGAAAGGATGTTGGATTTTTCAAATGCCTTTTCTGCATCAATCAAGATGATCATGTATTTTTTCCCTTCCGATGTGTTAATGTGGAGTATTACATTAATTGATTTTCTTGTGTTGAAACACTCTTGAACACCTGGGATAAAAGTCACTTGATCATGATGTGTAATTTTAAAAATTTCTGTTAAATTCAATTTGAAAGTATTTTTTTGAAGATTTTTGCTTATATATCATTAGAAAGATTGTTCTGTAATTTCCTTTTCTTGTATAGTATCTTTATCAGGTTTTGGTATTAGGGTGATATTGGCTTCACAAAATGAGTTAGGTAGTGTTCCCTCCTTGTGTTAGTCAGCATTCTCTATCGAAACAGAACCAATAGGAGAAAGCTGTAAATATGAGATTTTATAAAATTGGAGACGTGTGAGTCCAAATTCCATAGGGCAGGCCACAAGCTGACAGCTCCAATGAAGGTCTTTAGTTAATTCCCCTGGAGAGCTGGCTGCCTGAAGTTGAGGTGAAAGTGCTCTCTTCTAACAGCTGAAATCATCACCTCTCCTTTAAAAGCTTTCAACTAACTGGATTAAACTTCTCTCATTGTGGAAGGCACTCCTCTTTGTTGATCATGGTTTAATCAGCCATAGGTGTAATCAACTGACTGAAGATCTAAGTCCATGAAGTGTCCTCACAGCAACAGATAGGCCACTGCTTGCTTGACCAGAAACTGAGCACCATTGCCTGACAAAGTTGACACATGAAGCTAACCATCACATTCCTTTTCAGTTATTGAAAGAGTTTAAGCAGGATTGGTATTAATTCTTCTTGGAATATATTCTAGTTTGCAAGTGCCTGAATGTAATATACCAGAAATGGAATGGCTTTTAAAAAGGGGAATAAAGTTCAAATTGCAAGTTTAAGTTCTGAGCCCATAAAAATGTCCAAATTAAAGCAAGGCTACAGAAATGTCCAATCTAAGGCATCCAGGGAAAGATACCTTGGTTCAAGAAGGCCGATGAAGTTCAGAGCTTCTCTCTCAACTGGAAAGGCACATGGTGAGCATGGCAACGTCTACTAGGCTCCTCTCCAGCCTTCTTGTTTCATGAAGCTCCCCTGGGGGCATTTTCCTTCTTCATTTCCCAAAGTCACTGATTATGTGGGCTCTGGTTGTTCTTGTGGCTCTTTCCAAAATGCTTCCTCTTTTAAAGGATTCCAGTAAACTAAATTAGGACCCACCTGGAATGGGTGGAGTCACATTCCCTATAATCAAGGGTTTTAACCCGCAACTGGGCATGTCTCATCTGTGTGCAGATAATCTAATCAGGCTTCCAACCTGCAGTGCCAAATAGGGATTAAAAGAAATGGCTGCCTTTATAAAATGGATCAGTATTAAACATGGCTTTTCTAGGGCACATAATCCTTTCAAGCTAGTACAAAATGCTTGGTAGAATTCTGTGAAGACATCTGGTCCTGGGCTTTTCTTTGTTGAGAATTTTTTTGATGACTGATAACAGAAATTTAAAATGATATACCAGTTGTGTTGGTTTGAAAGGATGTATGTCCCCTAGAAAAGCCATGTTTTAATCAAAATCCCATTTCATAAAGGTAGAATAATCCCTATTCAATACTGTATGTTTGAAACTGTAATCAAATCTTCTCCCTGGAGATGTGATTTAATCAAGAGTGGTTGTTAGGCTGGATTAGATGACGACATGTCTCTGCCCATTTGGATGGGTCTTGATAAGTTTCTGGAGTCCTATAAAAGAGGAAACATTTTGGAGAATGAAGGAGATTCAGAGAGAGCAGAGAAGAACAACATAGCCACGAGAAGCAGAGTCTATCAGCCAGCGACCTTTGGAGATAAAGAAGGAAAATGCCTCCCGGGGAGCTTCATGAAACAGGAAGCCAGGAGAAGAAGCTAGCAGATGATGCCGTGTTTTCCATGTGCCCTTCCAGATGAGAGAGAAGCCCTGACTGTATTCACCATGTGCCTTCTCACTTGAGAGAGAAACCCTGCACTTCATCGGCCTTCTTGAACCAAGGTATCTTTCCCTGGGTGGATGCCTTAGATTGGACATTTCTATAGACTTGCTTTAATTGGGACATTTTCTCAGCCTTAGAACTGTAAACTAGCAACTTATTAAATTCCCTTTTTTAAAAGCCGTTCTGTTTCTGGTATATTGCATTCCAGCAACTAGCAAGCTAAAACACCTGTAAATGTTGTCTAGTGTTCACAGGCTGCCTTCCCCCACTTGCCTTTTTCTGCACTTTAGAGGAAATGAATAGAGTTAAATTTTGATCCCACAAAGTGTCTGTACTGCTTTCTATAGATGATTGAAGCAACCCTTGTGAAGTCTGAAGGCCCTCTGCTGACCAGGCTTCTTTTTCAGAAGTTTGTGGCTAGGTCCTAACACTAAAATTTTATCAGAAAGGGACCTGTAGCAGATCTGTTATTAATCTTTTGGGGGAAGAATGTAGTTTTTGAAAATAGAGAAGGAAACCTCTTATTTAATCCTTGAACCAGCCAAGTTGGCATTAGTTAGGGTAAACTAAGTTATGCTGCAGTAATATAACCCCTAAACCAGGAAAAGTTTATTTCACTGTCACTCAAAGTTCAGTGTAGGCCCGGTAGCTCTCTGTACAGTTTTCCTCCAGGCAGTAACTCAGGAATCTGGGTTTCTTGCCATCTTTTTGCTATGCAGTCCTCCAAAGTTGCTGTGGAAGGGAAAGAGATAGAAATAGAGGTATACCAGCTTTTGACTGTCCTACTCTGACATGGACAAGCCACTTCTGTTTCCAGTCTACTGGCCAGCCATTGACTCTGAAATCTAAAGGAGCACATGGATATTTGGTGAGCATTAACTATCTTTGCCACACAGCCCTCTTTTTTTCTAGATGAGAAAAATAAGGCATTACAAAATTACCTCCTCTAAGACCACTCATTTCTTGGGTGAAGGAGTTGAAGTTTGTTACTGATCTAAAGGATTCTAAAGTCACTTTTGTTTTCCTTCCCCCATGCTGTCTCCAGGAACTTGACTATAGACAACTGTCCCACTTCTTACAGGCATCTCAATTTCATAGGAACTTGGCAGTTATTTCCCAGTCGAGGTGGGTTACAGGGGGCAGAGTCCCCAAACTGCACATAGGAACTCTCCTTTCTAGGAGCTCTGAGCCCAGCTGAACAATATTCTGATGTCTAGCACAGAGGTGCTGCCAGCTTCTCCTGGAGACAGATTAAAAATTGCTTGATTGGCTTACTGACCTCCCATGTACTAGATAATCTGCAGCCTATGAGGTTTCAAAGAATGAGTAACCAACCTTCCTGCTCTCAAAGGATTAATTTTAGTAGCCCATGATTGTATATTATAAATGTAATAAAGTCTGTCCAGAGTACAGTGGTGCCTGAAGGATTTAATAGTGTTTGGAAAACTACTTTGTAAATGTAAAGGATAAAATAAATGTGTCATATTAAGCTACTAGGTTTGTGACAATTTGGGTGTGCATTTTGGATACTGCTGTATTAAAAAATATTTATAACTCTCTAAACCATTCCTTTATGCTAGCATTTCATTTGAGTCACGACCTGTGGTTCTGAAGTTTGTGTGCTGTAAGCATTTAGTACCCACCTGAGCCCAGACTGACCTGAAATCTATACAGAATCCTTTATGTTTTTGTTGCTTGTCCAGTGTTTAGTTGTATTCTGGACCAGCCTAAAGACTGATAAGTATGTGAACCAAATTGCCAGGGGGGACTGGTTTCAACCTGAGCTCAGCTGTAGTTGAAAGAGGGTGGTAGAAAATTGCCACCCTCATTTTGATTCTGTCTGTTAAGAGAACTGTGGATTCACACACATTGCCATGCCAAATTGCAAGATTATTTTAATTCTTGCATATTAAATGGAATCGAATTTCATTAGTGGTAACCCAACATCTAGCTTATGACTTGAGTCTTTTAAGTCTGGCACCTAATTCTGGAGTGTTTCCAGAAGAACTTGAGTGCCCAAAGGAGCATTTTCTTTGCACCTTCAGAAATACCCCTGTCCTTTCCCTCTCTCTATTTTTCCCTCTTTTCCTTTACATCATTATGTGTCATCCTGCCTTTTTACCTTTACTTCATTTTCCTCTGCTTTTATTGCTTGGGAGAGTGGAGAAGGAAGAAGGAGAAACAAAGGAAGATATAAAATATGGTATGTAGGCCATGCTTTTTCATACACGACCTTGCAATATAGCTAATTTTAAAACCTTGTCTTTGTTGCAGAATATCAGTTTCCCAGTGGAAGAATGAGACACACACTCCATGGTTCTTAATTTTTCGGTGGGTAACAGAATCCCTTGAAAATTTGGAATTGCTACTCAGATAGGTCCGTAGGTGCTTGCTTATCCAATTTACTTGCAGCATCTCCTGAAGCCCATCCCTGGAGAGAGGTGCTCAGCCTTTCTTCCACCCTGGGTGTCTGAAGGATGGATCCCACAGTACAGTAGGAGCTGGGACTCTGAGGCAGGGTAGTGGTCCTCAGTCATGGAGTCATGGAGCCATGGCCCCCTAGGGGGCTCATCGGAGCACTGAGGCTGGATATAATGCCTGTGTATCTCTCCATTGTACCCTCTCCCTGTGCCAGAATCACTGGCCTGGCATCCATGGAAGTGAAGACACAAATTCTTGCCCCAAAAGAGGACCTTTCATATCATCTGTATTAGTTAGGGTTCTCTAAAGAAACAGAATCTACAGGAGATATCTGTAAATATGAGATTTATAAAACCGTCGCATGCAGGTGTGGAGATGTAAGAGTTCAAGGGCAGGCTGTGAGCTGCAGCTCCAATGAAGGTCCTCAGTGAACTCTCAGGAGAGGCTGACTGGCTGAAGCAGGAAGAGTGACTGTCTCTTCTGAATCCTCCTTAAAAGCCTTCTAATGATTAGATTAGCATCAGACAGATTGCAGAGTTTGGTATGGGTTACAGTTCCACAATTTTAGGTTTTTCTTTCTAGCTGCTCCAAGACACTGGAGACTAAGAGAAATACAAATATAATGATTCAGCAGTTGTATGCATTTGTTAAATCCTATCTTTGTTATCTTCTCCTCTGATCTTTCTCCCAATCTTTGGGGTTATTTGGGCTATGCCCATTCTAACTTTTTCATGTTGGAGGGGGCTGTCAATAATATGGGTTAGGGAATGAAACTAGTTAATGTTCAATGCAGAAGACATGCCCCTTAGCTGACTGCAGATGTAATCAGCTGTGGATGCAGTCAATGTATTCATGATTTAAGTCCATGAAATGTCCTCACAGCAATAGATAGGCCAGTGCTTGCTTGACTAGCAATTGGGCACTATCACCTGGCCAAGTTGATACATGAACCTGACCATGACAGCATCATCTCATATAGAGGAGCACTGAAAAGGTAAGTATAACCTAACCTTGATCAACACACTTAGTTGCACTTAGTCCTTAGCTATGCTATAGTGACCTAACTCCTTACAAAATCCTTCTTTACCAAATACAAGAAATACAGCTCAGCTTTAATTTTACAGGAAAATTTCCTTAATTGGTTTATTCAGTTTCTTTTGCACAAGAGATGCAGCTGAGAAAATTTATTGTTCTAGATTGTCAGACGAGCCAGACAGTTTCTTTGTGGGGCTATTTTGGTTCATTTTCTCTTTAGTTTTTTTATTGTGAAAAATTACATATATACAAAAGAGATAACTTTTTCTAACTTTTTCATGTTGGAGGGGGCTGTCAATAATATGGGTTAGGGGGATGGAACTAGTTAATGTTCTGGAGAAGCTGGGCGTTCTGGGTTTCAGGAATTCTCTGACCTAGGAACCATCTGGAGGTTGTAGGATTCTGGAAAGTAATCATGGTGCATGGAACCTTTGTAGAATCTCAGAGCCCTAGGTGTTTGTTTTAGTTTGCTAGCTGCCAGAATGTAACACACCAGAAACAGAATGGCCCCTAAAAAAGGGAATTCAATAAGTTGCTAGTTTATAGCTCTAAGGCTGAGAAAATGTCCCAATTAAAACAAGTCTATAGGAATGTCCAATCAAAAGCACCCAGGGAAAGATACCTTGCTTCAAGAAGGCCGATGAAGCTCACGTTTTCTCTCTCATCTGGAAGGGCACATGGCGAACACAATCAGAGTCTCTCTCTCTCATCTGGAAAGGCACATGATGAAGATGGCCAGGGTTCCTCTCTCATCTGGAAGGGCACATGGCAAACACAGAGTGATCAGCCAGCCTCTTCTGGCTTCCTGCTTCACGAAGCTCCCCAGGAGGCACCTTCCTTCCCCATCTCCAAAGGGGATGGTGGACTCTGTTTCTTGTGGCTATGTCATTCTGCTCTGCTCTCTCTGAACCTCCTTCACTCTCCAAAATGTTTCCTCTTTTATAGGACTCCAGAAACTCATCAAGACCCACCCAAATGGATGGAGACATGTTGTCACCTAATCCAGCTTAACAACCACTCTTGATTAAATCACTTCTCCAGGGAGATGGTATGATTACAGTTTCAAACATACAGTATTGAATAGGGATTATTCTGCCTTTACGAAATGGAATTTTGATTAAAACATGGCTTTTCTAGGGGACATACATCCTTTCAAACCAGCATAGTGTTCTTTAGCATTGGCAGGAATGGTTTTAGTTGGAGTTTGGCAAACCATGATAAATAGCAATATCTAGCTGAAGCTTGTATAAGAGTAGTCTCTAGAGTAGCCTCTTGACTCTATATGAACTCTCTCAGCCACTGATACCTTATTTGTTACACTTCTTTTCTCCCTTTTGGTCCAGAAGGCACTGTACATCCCATGGTGCCAGGGAGACTTTCACCCCTGGATGTCATGTCCCACGTAGCAGGGAGGGTAATGATTTTACTTGCAGAGTTGGGCTTAGAGAGAAAGAGGTCACATCCGAGCAGCAAGAGGATTTTTGGCAGTAACTCTTAGGCATAACTATATGAAGGCTTTTGTTTCTCTACTACATATGTAAGCTTCACAAGAGCAAGCATCAAGATCAAGGGCTTGGCCAATTGATTTGGGTGTCCCTAACCTTTGACATAGCATTGGGGGTTTCCCCAGTGGTAAAGTTTAGTAGCTCCATATTTTTTCTTCTATCCTTCCAGGGACTTTGCCAGTACTTTTAAAATTATCTGCTCAACAGACTCTGGAATATATCCAGGCATTACATTAAACTATACAAAATTACAAGCCCTAATTCCCATTCTGGGCTCCCTGCGTTTGTGTAGTTTAAATGATCTATCCAGACAGGTTGAGTTAGATTATGTGATCCAGAAAATTTAGATTTTGGATGAAGTAAACTGCTCTTCCTTTGATCTCATATAGTAGGTGAAGTTCTAAAATACAAACAGTGTCCTCCTTACCCCTGTATTTTGATTTACCTTCGTCCCCTCTGCTTTGTTCTTATTTCTAATTGAAGCATGATTTCTTTTTCAATTTCTTTAGCAGTTGCTGTGTGTGGCAATGCTGACCATCAGAACTACAGAACTCCTACTCACCTTATCTCTTCAAAGTGCCTCAGAGAAAGGAGACTTGGAACTCAGTTATCTCACATCCCTCTGGCAGAGAGGATAGAGTCCCAGGTGTTCTAAGTGCTGAACTGCAGAATTCTGATTGGAAACTGGGCATTCCAGTTATAATCCAGCTTGCCTTCAACCAAAATTGGAAATCCCTCAAATCGATGTATGTCCTCTTCCCTCCTTCAGAATTTGTAGGGCTTGATTAGCTGCTAGGATTAGTGTGGCTGCCCCAATACCAGCTTTGTAAAGAGTTTTGCCCGATTGGATGCCTGGCCCATGTGGTCACAGCGCAAATCTGTAGCTTCTGTGAGTAATGAGGTACATCATTCTTTCTGCTTTCTTTTTCTATTTCTGGTTATTAGCATTTTTAACTATGCCATAGAAACATAGACACCATAGAAAATCATCAGTGCTTATAGGTTCTTTTTGTGGCTACTGGATTATTTTGAGGACAAAGGAAGTGGCAGGGGAACATGAATTTGACATTTATTAAGGTCTTACTGTATACTACTCTTTCATTCTAATCCTCTCAATGAGCTTATGAGTGGATAAGGTTCTTTCTGCTTAGAGGTGTAGAAATGAAGGATCCTTTATTTGCTCTGAGTTTTGGTTTCCTCGTTCCTTCCTTACATGGTTGCTGTTATAACTGAGTAAGATAATGTGTGGAATCCCTGAGACAAGTACTAGAAGTGTGTCAAGAACTGTGCAGGGTCTTAGATTTTATCTCGCTTGCAATCTTGGTCAGCCTGCCACAGTTTACTGGCTGCTAGCCGAAGACATGATACTCCTGGGTCAGAGACAAAGGATGTTGTTACCCACAGCACAGAAGGTAGCATAAGATTCATGTTTGTATCAGTTGCCCTTTCCTCCAGAGTTCTTCAGGAGAGACAAGGAGTGGCCTGGGTGGATTTGCATTCATAGCAGACAAAGCTCCATATTGGGGAACCCAAATCTTTATTGTCCATGTCCCCCCTCCCCTGCTCCCCAGGCCCCCGCCACCCTGAGTGAGGGCATCAGTGAGAATCGCAGGCACCTTCACGCCCTTATCCCACCCTGCGCTGGGCCCCTCAGCCCTGTCCCGACGGCCTGCCTCCGCCACAGGCCCCTGCCTCCTGGCCTTGCCGATCTCCTCCCGCCTCATGGCCTCCTCTGGCCCCATCTTCCCAGCCCTGACACACTACGGGCTGGTGGCAGCCCCTGACTCCACCCCCAGCCACACGTGCATTCTGACCTGGCTCTTCCAAGCTTCCACCAAGGGGAGTGAGAAATGTAGGGAGTTCAAACTCCATCAGCCTGAGGCCTTTCCAGAAGCCGGGGCCCCATACACCATATAACCAGTAACCAGTGACAACATCGTCCGGGGCCCCAACGGTGGCAATTGCGCCAGGCTGGCACTGACACCAGGCAGAGCTGCCCTATGCACCCCAGCACCCCCAATCACCCAGCACACTTAAAGCAGGTCCCCACCCATCCTGGCCTGCACTGTCAGCCCTGCCTCCCACAGTCTTGGGCCCTCCTGGCTCGCAGCCCCTGGGGCTGGGTGCCTGTGCTTGGTCTCCTGGCTGGCCTTTTGGACCACAAGGGACTCTCCCTCAGCCACATTGGGTCCTAAGAGGGGCTCTGAAAATGTCACTGCCCACTCCAGGAGCTGGGAGATGAAGGTGAACCAGTTAGGTCCAGCCTGGCCTCAGGAGGGCACCTCCTCAACAGCCCCCAGCCCCACAGGGGACCTGGTGACTGCGATCCTTCCATGAGTGCCAGGCAGGGCTCGCCTGGGATGTCAGGAGGCTGGGCAGACCCATAGGCCCACTTGGAGAGCCCTGGCAGGTGGGTAGGGCCGTTTTTGAGTGGGCAAGACCACCTCCCATTGCTGTGCTAATGCCCAGAGCTGGGGTGGGGGGTTGTCCCCATGAAGGAGGAGGCCCCCCATGTACTACAAGACCAAGCAGTGAGTCAGCAGAGCACCCAAAGCACGGTAAGCACTAAAGGGCAACAGGTGGGGGCCAGGTGTGACCCCCCCTTGGCACCCACTTCCGGCACCTGCCATGGGCCAGGGCAAGCAGTCCACGACAGGTGAGACATGCCCCCTGCCCCTGAGGAATCCCCAATCCCGAGACCTATGATCGCGTAGGGAGGTGCCTCCAAGTGGGACAAATAGAGCGACAGGGCGCTAACACAGCACACGGGAGGGTGACCCCAAGCCAAGCAGGACCCCAGGTGTGCCCCAAGGAAGGGGGTGGGCAGTGCTCAGCCTGGAGGAGAAATGGGCAGTGGCCCTGAGGCATGGGGCTGAAGGAGGACGTATCAGTCAGGATGCTTTGGGCCCTAACTGCTAGCAACTTAAACAAGAGCAAATGTTCCATGAAATCCAGGGGCGGAGGGGCCAGTTGGCTAGGTCCTCACTTCATCACGTCCAGGAAGGAGATGTCTTCACTTACCAGGTCTGCCTTGGCACAGTGCTGCAGTCCATTGGCTTAAACAACAGGAATTTACTGTCTCCCTGTTTTGGAGTCTAGAAGTTTCTCTGAAGTCTGTAACTCAATCTCTGCCTCTGTCACATGGCCGTCCCTCTCCCCACCTGTCTCCTCCACAGTTTCCACACTTTCTCTGCTTATGAGGATGCCTGTCATTCGGGACTAAGACCACCCCCCCCCAGTCGGTTTGGCCTCACCTTATCTGATAACATCTCCAAAGGTCCTGTTTACAAATGAGCTCACCTCTCTAGGACTGTGGCTTAGGACCTGAACATGTCTTTGTGGGGCTGAGAGCCCCTTCCATCTTTCTGCCCTGCCACCTGCATTCTCAACTGGTTGGCATTATCCACCCCCAGAGTCACCAGGTACAGCTCCAGGTGTCCCATCCAGGTGAGGGATGGCCAATGGAGAGGTGTCTTTTTCACCAGGAAGGAAAACCCTTCCGAGGAACCCAGCAGACTCCCCCTCGATGTCAACGGGCCCAAATAGGAAAGCAGAGCAAGTCCTGGCAAGCAGAGGTAACCTCCAGGAGGGCCATGGACCTGCCCCTTCCAAGCTCATGGAGGGCACACTTCCCAAGAGCAGAGGGCTGGGCCAGCGGGGCAGGAGGGCGTGGGCTTGGGGAGGCAGCCGGAGGCCTGACATGGGCACCCAGGGACTGGATTCAGGGAAGGGCCCATGGGCTTCCAAGAACTCACTGCCTGTTGTTCCATTGGGAGGGCAGGGAAGGGGGATTGCAGCAAGGCGAGAGAGGTTAGTGGTGAATTTTAATATCCAGAAGGCTGTGCCATAGAAGACTATCAAAGGATTTAAGCAGATCTGTGTTTTGAAAGTTCGTTCTATCCTAGCCCCAGAACAATTTTTTTTAATTGGAAAACTAAACATTCAAAAATTGAGGATTAAATACAATTTACATACATGTGCTGGAAAATTGTGCAGTCATTTAAAAAGATGTTCTACATACTGATTGCATATGTAGAATGGAATGATTTCTAAATGTTGTGTTAGTTAATTTTTTTTAATTAATAAAAAAAAGATGTTCTACAAAGAATTTTTAGAGGCCAAGAAAATTCAGAGGAATATTAATCAGAGGAAAATGGCAAGGTAAAAAGCAGTATAAACATGCATAAGAAAAAGACTGGAAGAAACCAAGCTGCTATCAATGGTTTCTCACTCTTCTTTTTCTATTTCTACGAATTTTTCTACATTGGGCATGTCTAATTTTTATATTCACAAAGGTGAGTAATTTTGACAAAGCACAACTGCTCTGGGGACAGTGAGTACAAAGAAAGGCAAAGCATGCAAGAGTTTAGGAGGAAGTTCTGATAATGTAACCAAGAAGCTGGGATTTAAGTGATGATCATGATTACATAATCATTATATAGATGTTCCTTTTTACTTTCTGTTAGAGTAGACGGAGGGAAATATCTGAAATCTCTGAACTGTAATCCAGCTACCTTGATCTCTGATAATGATTGTATAGCCTTTATCTTGTGCCCTAGTGATTGTAAAAACCTTGTGACTGAACTTTACTTGTACCCATTTTATCTGGTTTTTCAACTTTGGAGTCTTGTGAGCACTAAAATCAGCCCCAGATGTTTATTAATGAAGGGCCTTGGGTCAAGCCAGAACTAACTCACCCCAAGTCCAAAGTTATCTTGATAACCAAAGCTGGATCTAACCAAAATAAGCCTGCCAGACTGTAACCTACAAGTGATCTATGATACTAAAAACCATACCCATCTTCAAATTAAGGCCGCCATTTTCTTACATAGTTCTGTGACTATGCGTGTAATCAAACTTTGCATGCTCAATAAGTTAGATCAGGGCAGGCCATGGTGGCTCAGAAGGCAGGAATGCTTGCCTGTGATACCAGAGGACCCAGGTTGGATTCCCAGTGCCTGCCCATGTTAAAAAAATAATAATAAAATAAGTTAGATCAATAGTTAGATCACCTCTAATTATATCATGTGGGGCCAGTCATGCTCATTATCCTAAAACCTGCCCATCTTTTGATGCTACAAAACTATGAGAATTACTACAGTTTGGGGAGACAGATTTAGGGGCCAATACGCCATCTCATCTCCTGCTTCATGACTCTTTCTCTCTTTGAAATAAACAATAAAGCAATAAACTCTTTCTCTCTTTGAAACCCTGGTGTCTCAGGGATTGGCCATTGAGTGCCTTGGGCTAAAGAATCCACCACCTTTGTCCAGCATCAATAAGGGAGTTTGGGGCAGGGATGGTTGGTAGGAAAAGCAAGGAATTTAGGACATCAGGTGGACATGAAGGTTCTGGTGAAATAAACTGGGGAGCAGACATGGGGATAGAAACTTCCCTAACTTTAAAAGTACATTCCAATATGGGGAAGAAAGTGCAGCAAGCAGGGGAAAAGAGAGGGCGGGAAAGGGACCCAGGGTACCGGGGGAGGAAGGAGGACTCTCAGGAAGTACTTTATCTGCTTCTGTGCTGTTCTCATGTCTCACAGTGAATGTGGCTCAAATTTATGTTTAAAACAAAAAAGATTAAAATATGTTAGTCACCAAAATGCCAGCAGCGGTGACCTCTAAAAAGAAGGACCATGGATGTTTACAAGGTAGAAAGTGGACGTTGAAAGTCTCATGCTGCAATCATAGATCCTTGGCTAAAATGCATTCTCTCTCTGCTTCCAGCATCAGCTGCCAAGTGCTCTATGTTCAAAGCTTATCCATTAAGCTCAGATATCACAGCACGGAAGGAATGCATCTCACTCACCATGCTGTGACTTGAGATGTGCTGAAGGTGCCAAGCCTCCACTTCTCAGGCAAACGGGGGCATTTCCCACCTGGCTCCCACAGCCACATGTGTCGTCTGTAGTGCCAGCACATCACCCAGAGCTGTACCCTGAAGAGGCCAGTCACCGCTCATTGGCGCCTCTGCTCTCGCACAGCGTGGCTGAGGTGTACTTCTGGGAGAGCATGAGCCCCCAGAGTGGCTGCTCGGGCTACAGGACAGAGGAAGGAGCTATAAGCTCACACCCAGCAGCGGCTTCTTAGGCTTCCCAGCAAAAATTAAGAGGAGTCAAGATTGCATCTTAGAATCTCTGCGTCCAATCTTTTTCATCCTGAAATAAAGTTTCAAAATATCGACCTTTGCTTCCTAACTTCCTATTCCCATCAAATGATTGTGGATTTTACGGTGCAATTCCATGTTCCCAGATGCAAGTGCTTCCTTTGATTCTCACCCAAGATCTCAAAAGAGATGGGTGACCAAAAGGGGAAAGAGAAATGAGACCAAGTTTCAGTGGCTGAGAGATTTCCAACAAAGTTGAGAGGTTTTCTTGAAGGTTGTTCTTACACATTATATAGATATCCCTTTTTAGTTTATGGTGTATTGGAGTGGCTGGAGGGAAGAACCTGAAACTGGTGAGCTGTGTTCCAGTAGCCTTGATTCTTGAACATAGTTGCATAAAGATATAACTTTTACAGTGTGACTGTGTGATGTGAAAACCTTGTGTCTGTTGCTGCTTTTATCTAGGGTATGGACCGATGAGTTAAAAAATAGATTAAAAATAAATAAGTAGTGGGGGGAGAAGGGGTAAAATAATTTGAGCAGATTAAAATACTAATGGTCAATGAGAGGGAGGAGTAAGCTGTATGGTATATATGAGTTTTTTCTTTTGATTTCCTTTTCTGGAGTGATGCAAATGTTCTAAAAATGATCATGGTGATGAATAAACAACTCTGTGGTGATATTGTGAGCCACGTGTGGAATGTATGTGTGTGACAATTAGTCAATAAAAATATGTAAAAAAAAAAAAAAAAAGTTTTGACTCGGCAAAGACTTCCAAGTCTTCCAATTTGTGGGTGGCCCTGGGCAAACGGCCACTCCTGATGGGGTGGACGCCACACTGGCCCTGGCACAGGCTTCTCAGCTCGCAGGTCAAAGCCATCACCCCTCATGGAGCCCGAGTGGGACTCGAGGAGCCCTGGTCAGGGTCAGGGGTGATGCACTGGTGGGACACCTGAGTCCGGTCATTGCAGGGCTCACCGGGTCCTGGCCTCCTTGTGCAAGCCTATCAGGAAGCCAGATGGAGGCTCGGCCATGGCTCCCCCTTTGCAGTGCGCTTTGGTGGAGGGCTGGCTGCTCCCGTGTGCCTGACGCCTGCCCTGCCAGGTCCCAGCACTGGGAGATCCTTCCATCCCAGCAAGGGGCAGGTCAGGGGCACACACAGGGACAGGGCCCAGGCTGGGGAACCCCTTTCCCCATCTACCTCCCCCCACCCTGGTCCAGGCTGCTGTGTGGGCCTGCAGAGGGCAGCCCTGGAGAGGGACAGGGCAGGGGGGCATGGAACCTGGGGAGGTTCAGCCCACTGTGCTGTTGCCCTGAAGAAGAGGGGCTGCTGCCTGAAGCTTCTAGTAATTGCATTTATGAGTCAGGGGCCCCCAAACATCCCTTGGGGTTTCTGACTCACCACAAGGACTCGGGGTGACAGTTTATACAGTGAAAGGATATGGATTAAAGTCAGCACAGGGAAGGGCATCTGGTGAGCCCAGAAGAGGGTGGGGCGAGCTTCCAGGGCCCCCAGTGGGTCACAGACAGCACCATGGACAAACAGCATGCACAGAGTCTCAGCATCCAGAGACTCACTGGGAGGCAGCCACAGGCACCACAGACTGCCCACATGGATGACTGCCGACCCAGTCCCCTGAGCCCAGCTGTTAGCACAGACAACCCTGTCTGGCCAGGGCTAGCTGGACAGAGACTGTCCCATTGGGTGGGCTGTCCAGGGGTTTTGACACCATGTCCTGACCCATGAGGTCCCCACGTGGTGCCTCTGGGTTGCGTGGTGTTTGGGAGTGGACTGTGGGGAGCTGCTCGTCCCAGCTGTCCTTGAGGGGTGAGGGAGTGGGTGACAATCATGCAGGGGATCTTTAAAGTCCCTGCCCCCACCCTAGAGATCCCAGTGTATGACCCTGGGCAAAGCTGGGTTGGGGTCTCTAGGGCAGCCCCTGCCAATACCACTCCTTACAGAAATGCTGGTGCAGCCGCCGACCACAGACATGAATCCCTCCAGTTCCAAGCACCCCTCTCCCTGTTCCCACCCATGAAATGGAGCAGGCTGCCCCTCCCATGGGCAGGACCCCTGGGGTCAGATGGTTGACAGGGTCCCGCAGAGGCCTGCAGCACCCAAAGACGTGGCTCCACAATGGGCATCTTCCAACAGGGCCAAAGCCAAGGGCCCAGAAGACTACCCCAGAGCCAAGGGTTTTCCAGCCCAGGCTGTGACTTGTTAGACCCCCAGAAATCAGACCTGAGGCTCCCAAACTCCCGGGCTCTCTGACTTACCTAGGGACTTTGCTCAACCATGGGTCACTGTGTTTACCCTCAGGCTGACTGATCTGGGGACCTGTGAGGGACTCTGAGACCCATCATTCCTCAACTGCCTGTGCCCACAGAGAAGGGGACTGTCTGCTTTCTTTACTAAACGTCAAAACCGTAAGCAACATGCCCTTCATGCCCCAAGGGCTGAAAAACTCACATGTCTCAGGCTGAAGTGCACCAGCAGCTCACTTGCTCCCAGGCCACTGTGCTCCTTGGGTTTTCCTGAGGCTCAGGTGAGTGCAGCTGCAGGAGCAGGTCCCTGCTGGTACAGCTGGATGTGCGTCTCCACAAGACACAGCTCGGGGACTCCCCACCAACTGGAGCCATGGGGACCCAAGGAGGCAGTAGGTGTCCTCTGACCTGCAGGGGCATTTTCCACTTGGGTCCAGAGTTGCTGTCCTGGTGCCGGCTCCAGGACACCCCCGGACCACCAACTGACCAAAGAATTGATGGAGTTTCCTCTGATGTATGATTGTATCCCCACTCCCTGGCCCTCTTCCTCCTATAATGGTTCTCCTGGGGAAAGCTTCATCCTAGGATAGCTGGGAAGAACCTCCTAAGGACAAGAAACATCCTTCTCCACGCTTTCGGTGACTGATGCTTTTAGGACGTGACTTTCAGTGCTACAGTCACAAGAGGGAGGCTGAAAAGGCTGGTTCTTTTGAGAGAATGTTGCATCCAAGGGAAATGCCCACTGGCTCTTTTTCTTTTCCTTGATTTTTTCATTGTATAGTATAACATATATATGAAGCAAAGAAAGAAAAACGCAATAGTTTTCAAAGCACTCTTCAACAAGTTGTTACAGGACAGATCCCAGAATTTGTCACAGGCTACCATACCATCCTCGAAGATTTTTCCTTCTAGCTGCTCCAGAATATAGAAGGGTAGAAGGCACAAATATCTTTTATATCATCACAATTGATTTTTTTCTCTTTTGTAAAAAGTAGCATATATACAAAAAACCCAATAAATTTCAAATACAAAAAAACAATAAATTTCAAAGCACAGCACCACAATTAGTTATAGAACTAAATTAGAATAGTTAACTAGAATTAATTCTAATTAATTTAGTTATAGAACTAAATTAGAAATAGTTAATTAGAATTTGAGAATTCTGTAGAATTTCAGAGTTTGGCATGAGTTACAAGTCCACAATTTTAGGTTTTTACTTCTAGTTTCTCTAAGATACTGGAGACTAAAAGAGATATCAGTTTAATGATTCAGCATTCATATTCATTTGTTAAATCCTATCTCCACTGTATAACTCCACCATCACCTTTGATCTTTCCATCTCTCTCTTTTGGAGTGTTTGGGCTTTGGTCATTCTAACTTTCTCGTGTTGGAAGGGTCTGTCAATAATATGGGTTAGGGAGATGGACCTAGCTGATCTTCTGGAGAGGCTGGGCCCTGTACGTTTCAGGGCTTATCTGGTCCAGGGGCACATCTAGAGGCTGTAGGTTTCTGGAAAGTTGCCCTAGTGCGTGAAACCCTTGTGGAATTTTTTATATTACCCTAGGTGTTCTTTAGAATTGGCTGGAATAGTCCTGGTTGGCAGGTTATGATAGGTAACAAGGTCTAACTAAAGATTGCATAGCAGTAACCTCCAGAGTTAGCCTCTTGGCTCTATTTGAATTCTCTCTGCCACTGATACTTTATTCACTACATGTCTTTCCCCCTTTTTTGGTCAGGATGGAATTGTTGATCCCATGGTACCAGGTCTGGATTCATCCATGGGAGTCATCTTCCATGTCACCAGGAACACTTTCACCCCTGGATGTCATGTCCCAGAGTAAGCCTCAGAATTGAGGACATGGCCTGTTGATTTGGGTGTCTGTTAAGTTTGACACAGTATCAAGGGATTCCCTGATGGTAAAGTTTAATAGTTCTATGTTTTTCTCCCCTCCCACAAAGGACCTTGCCAAGACTTTTAGATTATTGTGCTGATTTGAAAAGCTGTATGTCCCCTAGAAAAGCCATGTTTTAATCAAAATCCCATTTCATAAAGGCAGAATAATCCCTATCCAATACTGCATGTTTGAGACTGTAATCAGATCATCTCCCTTGAGATGTGATTTAATCAAGAGTGGTTGTTAAACTGGATTAGGTGATGGCAGGTCTCCACCCATTTGGGTGGGTCTTGATAAATTTCTGGAGTCCTATAAAAGAGGAAACAATTTGGAGAATGAAAGTGATTCAGAGAGAGCAGAGTAGAACAATGTAGCCACAAGAAGCAGAGTCCACCAGCCAGCAGCCTTTGGAGATGAAGAAGGAAAATGCCTACCGGGGAGCTTCATGAAACAAGAAGCCAGGAGAAGAAGCTAACAGATGATGCCATGTTTGCCATGTGCCCTTCCAGATGAAAGAGGAACCCTGACTGTATTCACCATGTGCCTTTCCAGATGAGAGAGAAACTCTGACTGTGTTCGCCATGTGCTTTCTCACTTGAGAGAGAAACCCTGAACTTCATCAACCTTCTTGAATCAAGGTATCTTTCCCTGTATGCCTGTGATTGGACATTTCTATAGACATGTTAATTGGGACATTTTCTCGGTCTTAGAACTGTAAACTAGCAACTTATTAAATTCCCCTTTTTAGGAGCCGTTCTGTTTCTGGTATATTGCATTCTGGCAGCTAGCAAACTAGAACAATTATCTGCTTAATATACTCTAGGATGTATCCAGGCATTACATTTAGCTGTTCAAGATTGAAGGACCTCTTTCTTATTCTTTCATATTCCCTATGTTTCAGTTGTTCAAATGAGCTATACAGATAGGTTCAGTTGGATTATGTGCCACAGAAAACTTAAGTTCCAGACCAAATAAACCTTTCTTCCTTTGGCCTCAAAGACTGGTTCTAAAATATAGATAATGTTTTCATTACCCTGTGTCCTGAATTACTTTTACCCTGACCTGATTGACTTCATTCTTATCTCTAAATGCCACATTACACATATAGAAAACAGCCTCTCAAACTCCAGAAATAATAATTACCACTCTGGACTAAATTACCACTCTGGGCTAACTGTGTCTGCCATAAGAGTTACAATCTAGGCCCCTGTTTTCTTACAAGCATTTTCTGAAGAAGATCATACATTAATTGTTCTTTTGCTTCTGCCTTATTTTGCCTCACCTAATGTCCCACACATTCATTCACGTCATTGCATGCCTCAGCATTGGCTTTTCTGTTAGTTTTTTTTTTTTTTTTATCCATTGGCTTTTAATTCTCTAAAATACTGTAAGTGGTAGACATGTTTATTTAGAAAATAAACTAGAATAGAAGGTTTGTACCTTTCTCTCTCCATAAGCTGCTTTCTCCCTTGGTTCTAACTTCAAGAGTCACGACTGAGGTCTGGGTGAACCTAAGAGGCTAAGACTTAACCCAAACTTCAGCTCACAGCTAGCACCTGGGCTGCTGAAACTGGCAGGGCCTCCTCCCCTCCCCATGGGGGTGACACAGCCCCACCCCAGCCCACTGGAGCCCCTCATGCACTGTCCACCCCTAGCCAGCCACTAGCTCGTCATTGAGCTTTGGGGGACAAGAAAGTGTCGTCTCTATGCTGTTAGCCCCACCTGCAGCCTCTGCCTAATAAATGTGGACAAGGAGGGGGTAGGGAGGCAGCCGGGCAACGCCCCCACCTCTTTACCTTCAACTTTCTGCTGATATCTGTGCCCTGGTCCTCTCTTCTGGGACAATTGCATATCCTGGGATGGCTAATAAAATCCCCTCAAAGGAAGAAAGAGAGAGACTGCAGAGCTCACATGGGGGCTGGGCCAACATGCCTGGCTCTGCCAGGGGTGCTGGAGGCCAGGGTATGGGAGGAGCCCAATCCGCAGTGACCCTGGGGTGACACCACCCCATCTTTACCAGCATCTGTGAAGAATGGAGGAGCCCAGGTCCTCTCCCCAAACAACCAGAGCCCAGAGCCTCAGGATGACAGAAATCACCTCCCACTGCCCCAGCCAGAAAGCCATGGACACATCTGTCTTCCTTCCACAAGACCACCCTATCAATCCACATCAGTGTGGTCAAGTCCTCCGGGCTGTTTGAGCTGCTCTGGTTCTTTGCACTGCAGTGCAATCTTAGAGGCAGTTTATCAGTTCATGCAAAAAGGCTCTACACACTTTTCAGCCCCATGGAATCTACAGATCAGTCTGAGGACAAATGGCATCTTAACGACACCAAATGTTCTGACCCACAAGCCTCTGTCCATTTAATCTGGATCTTCTTTAAATTCTCCGTTTCAACGGCGCCAGAACTGGATGGGGTGGAATCAGGGCAAGAGCCAGGCTCATGCCAGGGGCTGAAATAGTCGACGTGGCAGAACCCAGAAACGAGTTTCCCACCCCCTCAGGAACTCGCTGTCTTTGTCCGGGAAAGGGGGCAAAGTGTCCCCAGCATTTGATTTTCCAAATGACTCAAATGTGCAAAAAGCACTTGCGCATTGACAAAATCACATTGTCCTGTACTACTTTTATAATTTATGAGAGAGTTTTAGTGTGTTAAGTAGTATCTTCTTGGAAAATTACCACATGGCTGTTTCTATGATGTGTTTACTGCCCACAGACTGCAGACGTCAAATAGGGGTGCAAGGTCTGCAGGCTGGGATGAGGACCGGTCAAGAGTCTGCCCCCCACGGTCTCCCTCAACTGCACACCCCTGGGTGGACCTTCCTCACCTCCTGCAGCCAAAACCTGGGTGTGAGAGACGGGCAAGAGCCGGCTGCCCCTCGCACACCTGGAGGTGCAGGGCACAATGTCCTTCAGGGCAGTTTTGTTTGCTTTGGAAAACAGTCATTTTCCACTTTAAAAGAACATGCTATTTATGTTAACATAGAATGGGTTGGTTACTGTCAATTTTAATTAATTAAATAAGAATCTTCACATTTTCTCAGATGTGTTTTCTAATGTGATGCATGCCAATACATGCAACCCCCATAAAACAAAGCTCAACCATATTGAGTGTGAAGTGTCCTGACACCCTTATTATTTAAAAAATAAATGCTTTCTGGACAATTGCAAGCTCCCAATTGAATTTTTCTGAGTGGAAGCCACTCTCCCAAATGACTTTTTCTTTTTTATTTCTCTCAGGTCTGGTCCCAGCGTGGGCCCCCAAGGCAAGGCTCTGGGTGACAATGTTTTGACACCTTAATAGAGTTTTGTGGAGTTGAGAGGTGTAATGATGTTGGTTGGTTGTTCTTAGATATGTTGGATACAGTTATGAGAGAAAGGGATGAGCTGAAGGCTTCAAATTTGCTACTTAAACACCATAGGAAAGACATACAAATTTCTATGTGTGACCTGAAAGAAAATCTTATTTCCTGTGGTTGCAGACTTGAGATCTCTGAAAACAACCCAGACTCTCACTGTGCAAGTACCAGATTTACAACATAAGCTAAATTCTTAAACTTGCAGCATGTATGCTGTTAAAGTAAGGGCTTTGATGGGAAACCAATGAGATCCTGAAACATGGGATGGGACATATGGGTTGATAATGATAGCAGTAGGGAGATGGAAACCCTGGATTCTCCTGTGTCTTTGCTAGATAATCTTCTATTGTTCTGTCCTGGAAAACAGCTACCTGACCCCCAACCTGCCCTGAGGAAAGAGCTCCCCAACCTCCAGCCTGCTTTGAGAAAGCAGTTTCCCAGCCTCTGGTTCACCCTGAGGAACCTGCTGTCCAACCTCCATGGAAAGAGATTAACCCTTTAGTGCCTGCTAAACTTGTAACCACCCCTCTGGGGTGACAACCCTCACACCTCTGTCTGGAGCAACCAATCCTACTTCACCAGATGAAACTACAATGGAATGCCCTGAGGTAACTGTATTGAAAGACACTTCTGTTTCTTTCATGACCCAACCCACAACCTCTCTTTTCTTCAAGACCTGTAACTAGACTAAAGTCCCACAGGCTCCAAAAGGTGAGGTACAAAGTGTGACGCATGAGGAAGTATGTATGCTTCAAAAGAATTGCTTAAGTTTTATGATTTATATAGAAAAATCGGGAATATGTGTGGGAATATAAAGGACATAGGATAACGGTGAAGGAATATAAAGCTGGATCAGGCTAAATTTATTGATATGGGCCCCACTAAGCAAAGATTCTGCATTCAGTGTTGTAACTTGAGGGGTTAGAGAGGGCATTAACACTTGGCTTGGGTGGTTGGATGGAACCTGTATGTAAAGGTGGCCGACATTACCTGAAATCAAACTGCCAGACTGCTTTGGTATAATATAGAGGAGAGGATCCGAAGTCTTAGAGAGATTGGAATGTTTGAGTGGATTAGTCATGCAAGACCTGCTCACGCGTGCCAGGAATATTGAAAGGACACACTTTTTTTACCAGAACTTTGGGGAATAAATTTGTGAGACTGGATCCATCATCACTGAAGAGCTCTATAGTTGCTCTTCTCTGTAGGTCTGATACTACTCTGAGAACTGCTGTCACTGAGCTGGAATCCTTCAACACACTGGGGATGATCAGATCCAGAGGTTGCAGAAGTCAAGTGTCAAAATTTAATCACCAAAAGCAAAGTAGGCATGGCTATCATAATGAACAGCAGAGTCAAAGCAGCAGCCAAAATTCTCTGACTCGCACTGACCTGCAGCATTGGCTAGTAGATCAGGGATACCTAGAAGTAAATAGATAGTCAGTCTACCAAATTCATATTTGAGTTGTATAAGCAGAAGAGTTCTAGATCAACTGAATAGAAGTCTAACTTGAATTACAAAACCAGAGTCACAGCCCCTTAATTAATTCCCAGACTTGAGACAGTTTACGGACCCAAAGCCCCTAGAATAAGGGGAAGGCTGAGTACCCTTTGGGAAGGTCCCTGTTTACTGCCAAGTATTTACCCACGTCACTCTCTGTTGCTCTCCATTATCCCACAGTCCCCACCTTTCCTCTCTCAAACCTGGAATTCTTGCATCTCCTCATGCACACGCTGGGGCAATATGAACCACTTTCATGCCATTCACTATGACCATGCCGCAACATAAAGAGGTGTACTGAGAGCTAAAGAAGTGCCACTTTATCTCAGAGAATTTTAGCACTTTCCAAGGCAATCAGGCAACAGCAAAAGGGTCTCAGAGTAAAGAAGAACTTCAAGAAATTCAAATATATGAAGTTGATTTCCACAGTACCCTCATCATCCTCTGATGACAGTTGTGACAGCTTCACTTCTGATAATTTTGCAAACATGAAACCTAAATTCAGGTCAGATATCAGTGAAGAACTGGCAAATGTTTTTATGAGCACTCTGATGATGAATCTTTCTGCGGCTTTTCAGAAAGTGAGGTGCAAGATGTATCATACCATTGTCGATTTTTACATAAACCCAAACCAAAGCCAGAGGTCTATAAAGAATTGCCCAGTATTTTTTGTGCCGACTCTGACAATGAATCGTTTTGCAGTTTCTGAGAGAGTGAGATACAAGATGGAATGAGACTGCAGTTGGCCAGTGGAGGCTGCAGGACCCGCAGTCATTATTGACATTCCAGAACTCTGCAGATGGCCATGTCATTTCAATGCAAAATACCAGGGGGGAAGCCAACAAAAAAACGGCCCCTGCCCAGTCCTCAGGGAATTCTGTGACTGATGCCAGATCCGATTGAGATGATGAAAATGGCATGATTTTTTTGGAGAAGGGGGCTTTAAATATAAAGAAAAACAAAGCAAAGCTTGCAAAACACCTATGAGAATTAAAAAGCTTCCCTGGCTAATTCCCTGGAAGACATTCAGGTGTTACCAAGCCCCAGCTCACAATCCAGGACACACTGAAGGTGGATGTTCTGAGGCACTGCTTGTAGGAGAAAGCCTGACCTGAGAGCTCATCCTCTTACCAGGTCAAGGTCACAGGTCCTTGGGTCCTTTAGTGCTCTCCCCACAGAAGAAGAGGAGAAGGAGGAGCAGGAAGATAAGTACATATTGATGAGAAAGAGAATGACTATATGAATGAAGATGACTTGCCCAGGAACCGGGTCCCTTCCTCATATTACTCACCCAATGGAAGAAATAACAAAAGAGTTGGAGAACATCTGCAGCAACTGTCAAGAGAAGATATATAACTGTTCATTGGAATCTACCTGTCATCAAATGTTGCCAGAAGACTATTGATACTAAAACAAACTGCAGAAACCCAGACAAATGGGGCACTTGAGGCAAGCTCTGTGTTTCCGCCCTTCAAACCCGTTATAATGAAGAAGTCAAGTACGTCCTTCTGGAACCAGGCTGGCACTGACCTCCTTATCGTGGAATCTGTAACTACAGTTTCTGTAGGCAACGTAATGGGCATTGTACAACTGGGGTCCTTTTGTATCTAGTCAAAGTACATTCCCAAAGCCATGGGAATTTTCATGTACTTGAAAAGTCTGACACAGATATTTGAAATGCAAGCATAATACCTGCTTGGCTCCCACTTTTCAAATCTTTCCTGTTAAACTTTTCAATTTTGTCGTTGGATTGAAACCCCAGTTAAGAATTTTGATGATCAGTCTGCCTTATAGGAGACTCAAATCGAGTTACCCTCATTAGACATACATTCTGGAGCATGATGGAGATGTATTGCTAGTTATTGTTTGCCCTCTGCTCTGCTTCTCCCCATCCCTGCCTCTTCTAATTTCCAATGGTCCTTTCCACTACTTATTTCCTGAATTCTTTTCAAATGACAATTTTATGAAAGTGTATTCTATTTCATTGGTTGTGAATCCACCCTGGAGTCACCCCCATAAAACCAAGCAATAGGAAGCACAGTAGTAGCACTCACTAACTAGATCTATTGAATTCCAGAGCACAGCCCTCCAACTTTTACATGAAAACAACTAGTATGATTTGGCATTCATACTCATTGATATTTTTAACAGGATCAAGTCACAAAAAGCTTTAAAACCAATTGGAAAAAGTAGGCAATCGTTACAAAGTGGAATCTGATGCAGACACCTATCACATAAGTATTTCACACATTGTGCTTATTATGCAAGTTGCCCCCACTGGGACTTAGTGGCTGTTAATTTCTTCCATCATGAGATCAAATTGTGCAAATTGTGCATTCTTCAAACAGTTATCATCTAAAGGTTTGGAGGGGATATTATACTAAAAATCATTATAGGAAGCACATCCTTGGAAATAAGGATGTTAGTACTTCAGGAGTAGACTAATTTGAAATTCCTGGTATAAAACTTAAGTATAATTTGTAACTCTTGCCAGGTATATTTCCATTCCTTTGGGAGGCATTTCAAGTTAATTACAGGACTGTTGTAGATAGAAAATTGATATTAATACCAACCCACAGTGCTTTGCAGTTTTTCCTGTCTTGAAGAAATTATAAGGTAGGCACAGCATTCATGTTCATGTTTTAAGCGGTTTTTATAACAATGAGAAATGCCTTTCTGGGGGTGGGTGACTTTCAGAAATTCGTAATTTGACAACTCAACCATTTTACTTTGTGGACAATATTTGTGTTACTCAACACCCCCACTCCTTTATTTCTTCATTAATCAAATCATTTGGTAGGGGTGAAGTCTAATACCTTGTGTGTCCATTTTAGTTTGCTGTGCAACTTCTTGCTGTGGCTTTTCAGTGTTTGGTGCATAATTGAATTTTTATTAATTTATTACTATTACTATTATTATTATTATTATTATTATTATTTTGCATGAGCAGGCACCAGGAATCGAACCTGAGTCTCCGGCATTGCAGGCAAAAACGCTGCCTACTGAGCCACTGTGGCCCATGTAACATAATTGAATCTTGAATCAATATATGTAAATTTCTAGAAATTTTAGTATTCTAACTCTTTATGATCATCATTTTTCAATATTAATGATAGACTACTACATTTTCTGACCATCTTATTGGTTCAAATGATTTTTTCATTGAGTTTATTATTGTTATTTATGTTTTATGCAAATAGTGTTAATTTTGTGCTATACCAACTTATAGCAAATGACCAACTTAACATGGTAGCTCCGTTACATTATATCACATTGCCTTCCTTGTTTTGTTTTGATAGCTGTAGCATTATCTGTCATTTAGTTTCCTTATTTTTGTAGAGATGTTTTGTGTATGTTTTTCTTTTCAGTATCTAAGTTTCTGAAGGACAGATAATTTGTTTTGAAGGTTCATTTCTGTAAATGTACTGTTAAAAAGGTCGAATTACTCTATCTACTGCTAGATTTTATTTTCCTGTACTTATTCATAATAACTGAATGATATTCATGTGAGACTTTTCCAAATGTAATCATATTCAATACTTATAAATTATTGTTTTTCTTGTAATAAATAAAAAGCAACTACTATATACTCCAAGGACTATTCTACATATTTTTTTCTTTGGGAGTGTTTAATCCTTCCAGAAGAAGCATATGTTATTGTTATTGTCGTGGTCACCACACAGATGAGCAGCGTGCTTCAATTTTTCTCTTGGTAACACAGATACTGTTTGTATAGTTATTACTAATCCTTAGTTATATTCTAATTTATATTCTTCATTTTTAGAAATATGTATCATAACATAGGGAATATTATCTTAACATTTTAATTCAATTAACGTGAAAGTTATATCAGACTGGTTCACTTTGAATTATAATATATCATAATATAATTTGCATAGCCTTCTAGTTTAATTATTCTTTATTCAGGGTTTTTATTTCATTGAATATATTTAATAATGCACATCTATGAATTGGTTTACACACACACATGCAGGTACTCAATCAAAACGAGCTCCACCAAAGTCTATTATGAACAAATTATAATATTAATATAAAGAAAATCACGATAATATATGGGATAAAGTTAATGGTTGAAAAAACTAAATTCCACCCAATATAATTTATATATATCCCATGAAGTTCCAATGAAAATTACAATAAAATTGCAGAGAAAATAACAAGCTGATTTCAATAGTCTTGCATTTATGAAAGGGCCAGTTCCAATAGTAGCTCCAGACAAAGTCCTCCAGCCCATATGAAATAGCCATCATGGTCTCCCCCTAAAAACAACGTTGTTTTAATGAGAGCAGCCAAGGGAGTCCCTGTGTTGAGTGAGACAGGTAGAGGTTTGTAGGGAAAATGGTGAATTATTTAAGAACGTGAATTCTGCAGTTTTCAGAGACCTCTGGATTTGAGGCCTTGTTTAAGGTGGAAAACCTTTGGAATATTCTCTAATCTCTCTGGGTCTTATATAGGTGTTTGATGATTGACTGAGATAACAAGTAAGATGTTTAAAATCTTGCATGACATTTAAAATGAACAATAAAGTTTAGCTCTCATAATAATTATGGATAAAACTATCAATTAGCTGAATGGAGTTTTGCAAATAACCTTGCATATCAAATTTATTTAGTGATCATTGATATTGACTCATCAATGTACCCAAAAACAATTGAAACAAAATCACTTGATAAAGTCAGTCCTTTTTATCTGCCTCTCTATAACAGGAAGTCTACTGAATAAGTACATTAATTCTTTGCCTTATCTTACACCTGGTGACCACCTCAACACTGTAAGTGCAGCTACAAAAACTACCACCCAAATATTCTTCCCAGGTAAAGCTTATATTGGTGTATGGAGTTGCCCATATACAGATCCCATGTTTGATGAGTAGAAACAAAATAGGTTAAGAAGTGGAAAACAATGGGGAATATACAATAAATGCATTTTATATTCAACAAAAAAATATTTTTATTCTTTTTTTAAAATTTTTTTATTAATTAAAAAATTAACAGACAAAACATTAAGATATCATTCCATATATTTTTATTCTTAATAAAGTAATTCAACAAATGTTGGGTGAAGCAAATTCCATCTCCTTCCTCCCCCTTGAGTCCCAAAACTTCTATTATAACCTAAGAATGTCTGGTGGTTATCAGTGGCCCCCTACACCAAGTTATTTCAAACAAATTGCTTTCTACACTCCCTTTTCTGGCTATTCCCTGGGGGAAATTCATCCTCTGCTGCCCTGTGAAATAGTGGTGCTTTTCTTCTTCTCCAGTAATGCCCCACAGGATCTCAAGGTAGGTAATTATCCTCCCTCCTCTCGTAGAATCTCCACCCATTCCATCTTCTCCTTTCTTCTAACACCAATTACAGTTGAAGCAAATGCCTGATGTGGTATCATCTAACAGGCCCCAATCACTTTTGAGGAAGTAAATTTGAAGCAGATTAATTGAGACAAAAGATATATGGAGGACAATGGTTTTGTTTGAGGCTTCTGAGGTGCCAGGGGGCCTCTTAGGTGCCAGTAAGCCTAGTGCATTAAAGGTGAAATGAAAGGACTAGAATGTCCTCAGTGCAGTGTAACTGGTCAAAATAACTTTCATGAGAAATGGATTTTTTCTAAGGATATTAAGGTCCAGGTCATGAATGGATGCATAGGTTCAGGTAGAGTTTAGACTAGGATGCACCCTACACTGAAATCCTTGACTGGGAGTGGTAGAGTACATCAAAACATGAGCATCGAAAATGCAAGATTTAGCATGATGTCCTGACTGAGTGACCAGGCTCTGTGAGAGAGAGTCCTCTGCTCTAAAGAGAACAAGAAACTTACCATGAAGGATTGCTCTTAGAGGTAAATGATGGAAAATGGAAGAATTTTAAGCTTTTAGAAATGGTGGGGAAGAAAGATGTGGAGTTAAATCAAGGGTATATGAAATATAGAGGTACATAAATGTAAATAATTCTATTCTATATAATAGAAAAAAATAATCTGGGATAAGACTAAACATTATATGGGGAAAAATTTGAGGCAGAGGATTAATTTTAACATTTAAATATAATAGTACTTTGAATTTCAATCTTATCAAAGTGATTGCTAAGCATTTTGAAAAAAATATTAGAATTATGACCCCTCAAGGCATAATCTAAAAGGAATATTATGGCTTGGAGACAATTATCATAGATCAATCTTCTGACTTTTCTCATCACAGATCAACTTTTTGAATGATTTGCTGAATTGTTATTTATTGATATCTCTGTACAATAAATCATTATAATAAAAGCATACAATTATGATATTTTATATAAAGTATATTACAGAGATCAGAAATTTAAACATAAATATGTGCCTTTTAATAGGCTACATTGGTTGCAACTAAGATAATCAAACAATTTAGCAAATTTTTTTTTTTTTTTTTGCATGGGCAGACACTGGGAATTGAACCCATGTCTCCAGTGTGGCAGGCGAGAACTCTGCCTGCTAAGCCACTGTGGCCCACCCGAATTTAGCAAATCTGATAAATGAAAAACCATTTGAAAATGGATAAATAAAAATAAAATTAATATTGCCATGGCTAAAAGTGAGTCCTTGCCTGACATGCACAGAGTCAACCAGTAGACAACAGGATTTTGGGTAGAGAAAGTTTATTTAGCAAAGGCTACCCTCATGAAGACAGGAGGGCAGTCCTCAAAACTATCTCCCAGAACTTCTGCATTTCATAGTGTTCAAAGGCAGGCAGGCTTAGAATAATAAGCAAGACTGATAAGAGGATGTTCAGGATAGTCTAATTACCAGGTTTGCCCAGAAGGTCACTTTCTTAAGTTACTGTGCATGTCACACAGGTTAATCTTAATTAGAACTTCTGTCAAGATATTTTAGCAATCTGAGATATTTTGTTCTTGGCTGACCTGTATTAATCAATATGGTGCTTTGTGCAAGGGCACCCAACTTCAGTTGCAAAACAAGATAAAGGGATACTAATGGAGACAGTCAAGCACTGTGTTGTTATTGTCCAGTTACAAGGTGCAGTTTCGAAACAGCTTCAACAAAACAAGGCATCTGGGTTTCAGTTCACTAAGTGTGATTTTCAATATTATACTTGGGCAAATTTTTGCCCTAGATTGAAATTTTTTGCAATTGCTCCTATCTTGGCCAGTAAAGCCAGTAAAGATTGGTTTGACTGGGGATGTTAAAAGCAAGAATTTATCTGTGATGTGTGCAGATGGGGATTTTGGAGATCAGAGAAAAGAGAAGTGGAAACTTTTTGCAACATAGTAAAGAAGGGAGCTGCTTTGGAAATTGGGCAGTGTGAGTGGGGGTGGGGATGGGAAAACAGGAAAAATTGGTCAAGGTCCACTGCAATATTGGACACTGACACTTAGATTTTTCTTTGCTTTAGAAAATATATCTGCATGTAGGAAAATCAGAGTTTGAGTGATACCATTTACATTTATTTGAATAATAAAATATTACAAGTACTCTAAATGTCCCAAATAAGATCATAGTTAAAAAGAAAATAATACATACAGTTTAATTTGTCCACATTAAAAAACACGATTATTCAAAGTACTTTGATTGAGGTATAGCAAGAATTTTATCTGCTGAAAGTAGAGCTGTGAAATAGCACATGTAATTTCTTAACTTTTCCTCCTGATGCAATTAGCTTTGTCCACTGTTTATTTTTGCTTTTGCTATTCCACTTTGTGCATCTTCTTTTTCTATACATAATCATATTTGCCTACCTGATTTGTGAGAGGAACTGGAAATTTTTCAGTGATGCACTAGATGTGTAGCCTAATGCCAGCTATTACAGAGTCAGAGTCAAAGGAATTAAAATGGTAAAATCCCCAGAGTGATACTGACCAGGTTTAGGTTCTCATGGCAATACTCATCGTGCAAAAATTTAGTTCACTTCAAGCCACATCTATTGGAAAATGATCTCATACAAAAAATAAAAAAGGAAAAAAAGGAAAAAAGCATAGGAAGGTAAAGTTTTTAGTCAACTGTCACTTGACTGTTTCCACTGTTATCAAAGACGGCTCTGAAGAGGAAATGTGCAAAAATCACCTTGGGAATGAACTTGATAAGTTTTGAACCAGGGATCCCTATCTTTGTAAGGCTGACCCTCCATATTTACTACTTGCTTCACTGTTTCTAAAGTACATAAATAACTAAGGTTTTCAGCCCTGCAAAGTTAATAATTGGGTAGCTCAAGTGATTTTTATTTTATGCTCCAAACGGAGAGAGATTTCATCAAAAAGTTCTATGTCAGTATCTCTGTTAACTCTAGCTGTCTTCGTTATTCTTTTATTGAACTTTGCCAAAAATGGCAAAACGATTCCTCATATTTTGAGCCTTTTAAATCTTGTATCTAAATCATAATCTCAATTGGCAAATAGTTTGTCTTGTAAAGCACAGGTGGTATCAAACTGTTGAGATATATTGTTAACTAACCCATAGAAGACTTCCCCAGCCAAATTCTCAGCTTCATCTTGAATCCTTGCTTTTAATTTCTTCCACCAAGGAGATATCTTCATTTTTTTTTTCAAAAAAATCTGTCATTTGCAGGTAATATGTGTACAATATGAGAGACTTAGGTTCTCCTATGAGTAAACGATGTCTAATTGGAAGCTTAAGCACTAAAGAAGCCAATTTTTAAATTGATCTTAGTAAAGATGTCTGAATTTTGGCAGACTGCTCTGCACTGTGACTCTTGGATAATAGCAAATTGTCTGGTCGCTCTCAATTTTTTGCTTCTGCACATTGTGATCCCTTTGTAACAGTTGCTGGACAACTGCAGGGACATATTACCCTGTCCATATGCTAAGTAATAGGATGAAAGAAGCAACAAGATTGCGTGGCTCAAATATCTACCACTATTCTAATGTCAATATTAGAATTTAGTCAATTAGCCTTACTTCACAGCTACAAGGAAAAGTGTATGGTTTTACATGGAATGCACTGAGTTTACCAAGGATCTGTTCAGTTGGCACAGAAGGGGAGAATAAATATTGTAGAGTGATCAGGGCTACACATGGTCCAAAATAGAAGAGAGTGAATAACTCGTGAGAAGCATTAATGTAGCCAGACTAGGTAGGACATGATGATTTGTACCTGGAGGAAGACAAAAAAAAAAAAAAAAGAAGTCAAGGATAATTCATTGATTTATGAACCCTTGTACATACAATTTTGTACAATTTTATACAGTTGTACAAAAAATATTTTACACACACACACGGTATATACAGACTCAAACTATACAGTAAGATTTTTCTTAAAATCTAAGACTTGTAATCATGAGATTCACTGAGATTGTGGACTCACTTGGACACTTCAGTTTTGGAAACCATGAATTTGATGTCACTCTGAGATACTTGTTGCATGATTCCAATAAATTGAGATGGTGACATCTGGGAACAGATATATGGTCACCCTGCAATAATTCTGAGGATTATGATGCAGTACCCTCAAAAGCCAGAATGGCAAAAGATGACCAATTAAAACATCAGGTGACTAGTTTAAAATAAATTATTAGCTTGCATACTTCCTGATTTCAAAATAAGAAGAACACAAATTGCATGTTTTGCTCTTTCACCTACATGCCTTCTATACTTTTTCTCTCTCCCAGGACCCTGTATGTGTGTATCTGTGAGAAAGACATCCCCATCATTTTCATTCAATTTGCTGAATTTCTTTCTCCCTTGGATGGCTGCATGGAAAAATGTACCAGGAAGTTAGTGAACAATTTATTTTTGATTCATCTCATTGAAGTCAACTTTGCTTTATTGTCATATACCATTATATCCTGAATATTTCAAGCAGTCATTCTCTCTGTCTTTCTCTTTTCATCTCTCTCTCTCTGCCTCTGTTTCTCTTGCTGTCTCTATCATTTTCTCTCTCTCTCTCTGAAATATAATAGTATGACTATAAATTTAAATATGTAATAATGATAATTATGTTACAGTAAAATAGAGATTATAACCCAGTAATAATATAAATAGCAAGCTTTATTATCAAATATTGAATATTTTCCAGGCTCTGTTATACGTTTGCATGTCTGTACATGTGTTTGTAAGTAGGTGTATCGCACAGGTGTGGTTTAGTGCTTCTCATTTTGGAAATTTATAGTCAATTATAGTAGCATTTTTGCACCTAATTGTAAATTAAATTACATTAAAGTAAAGTAAATGCCAATGATTTTCACACATTAAGTGTTATAAGACATTTTGTTTAATCTTTAAAACAATCCCATAACCTAATACTTCTTCCCTATTTATTCAGCAGATATAATTTTATGTTTGATGAATACTTCGTATAGACATGAGACAGAGAAAATGAAGTATGTTTCCAGGACTGTATTTGCATTAAATTATCTTATTTACCTCTTTTTAAAGCCATAGGAAATATATTTCTTATACTTCTACTTTTGGAACATAATTATTTAAGTCTATATCATACAATTCTAGGCTAACATCACTTATACATTTATTTTATCAATATTTCATATGAAAAGCTTGAAATAAAATATTTCATTACTTTCATTTCTAGGTCAGTTTAATATTGGAGTGCTGCCTCTCCCATGAAATTTCAATGTAGTTGAGTGGATTACCTATAATAGCTGTTGGTCATCAACCCAGTAAGTGTAGCATTGAGGGTTTTATGATAGACCTTATGGGTATTTTGATCAGTTGGTCATCAATGCAGTAAGTATGGCATTGGAATTTTTATGATCGACTTTATGGATATCGTATCAAATAGGTCATTGATATTACAGATTTATAGAAAAGTTCCAAATTAAAAGTATTTTTAAATATAGTATAAAATAAGTTAGTCCATTAAACTTATTTCCCTACAATATTCATATTTTCAAAATAAATATTTCTTCAGACAGAATTGATTTGACCTTTTATGGCCTTTTGTTTGTTTTATGGTCAAAATTTTAACATAAAGAAATAATGTAAAAGTAAGTTGATATCAATTTGCCAAAGGAATATGTGATAACTTCAATTCAGAGAATCGTGGGTCTCCAATTACATACAAATTTAAGTAGATATTCTGTATGTTCTATTAGAACAATGACGAAGTTAATAAATAAAATAAAGGGCACATTTTGAATCTATTTTTGTCAAAATTAATGGAGAAGTACATTTGAAAATATTTATAAAACAAAATAAGAACATCTTGATTTAGTGAAATCAATGAAAAAATTGTATGGTATGATTTCAGTTTCTTTCTTTTTTTTTTTGCATGGGCAGGCACTGGGAATCATACCAGTTCCTTGATCATGGAAAGAGTAGGGCACAACTCTGTCTATATCTGGAAAACTATTTCAGAGCACATAAGAATTTAATTCCCCAATTTTGACCAACCTCAAAACAAAAGTTTAGGGAAGAGTAATGTACATTGCTTAATTTTGGACAGAAATGACTGACTCACTCCTTTTTTTATTATTAATTTTTAAATTTTTTAAAAAATACCAAAAAGCACCAAATAAATGCAAACATTCTTAACTTTTGATCATTCCATTCTACATATATAATCAGTAATTCACAATATCATCACATAGTTGCATATTCATCATCATGATCATTTCTTGGAACATTTGCATTTATTCAGAAAAAGAAAGAAAAAGCAGAAAAAAATTCATACATACCATACCCCTTACCCCTCCCTTTCATTGAGCACTAGCATTTCAATCTAAATTTATTTTAACATTTGTTCCCCCTAGTATTCATCTTTATTCCATATGTTTTACTGGTCTGTTGATGAGGTGGATAAAAGGAGCATCAGACACAAGGTTTTCACATTCACACAGTCACATTGTGAAAGCTATATCATTATACAATTATCTTTAAGAAACATGGCTACCGAAACACAGCTCTACATTTTCAGGCAGTTTCCTCCAGCCTCTCCATTACATCTTGACTAACAAGGTGGTATCTATTTAACAAGTAAGAAAAACCTCCAGGATAACCTCTCCACTCTGTTTGGAATCTCTTGGTCATTGACACTTTATTTTGTCTCATTTCACTCTTGCCCCTTTTAGTCGAGAAGGTTTTCTCAATCCCTTGATGCTGAGTCTCAGCTCATTCTAGGATTTCTGACTGACTCACTCTTACTTTTTCAAAATTATAAATATTTTACACACACACACATATATGTATATACAGACTCTTAAACCGTAAAGTAAGATTTTTCTAAAAATCTAAGACTTGTAGTCATATATAGGGCATATACTCTGCTTACCCTCAAAACCTATAAAAGTAGATGGGTATAAATTAAATGTTAAATCTCTTCTCCAACAATTGGAATGAAAAAAGAATGCTCTTGGAGCTAGATACTCCAAAAAGAGTTATATGGAGGAAGTATATAAAACATGTTTTCTTCATTTTCATTAAGAATTAGAAGCTCACTAGTAGAGTATTACTCCTTGGTTTCAAATACAGATTTTCATCAGAATTCAAAAGCTCCTAAATGATATAGAAGATGTGAATTGATCTATCATCCCTACATTTTGGGAATGTGATACAAATTTCTTATAGACTGGGTAGATAAAGAATTCTATAAGAGAATTGTGGAAACTTCAAGTCCTTGGGGGAATTTGGGAGAATGTGGTTAAAAAATGATGGAATTAGGGATAGAATTATATAGCATGCTTCTGATGTCTGAAGACAAAGTATTGACACTATAGTTCAAGACAACATATAGTTTCCTATATTTTAAAAAAAGGAAATGCAGAAAAAATATCAGGGAAAGAAGGAATGATGCATCCCTGAAAATATTTTTCTATCAGAGAACACATTAAATAAGAAATAATTCTTTTAACAAGCATTAAAAAGCACCTACGATGGGCCAAGGATGCTGCTATGTAATTAGGGGTCAGAGTATAGAGCTATTGTGCCTGTTTCTTGACATAACCATGGAGCCTTAATGTTAGAATGACAATAATGAAGGTAATTGTTAATGGAAATAGCAAAATCAGATGGATAAAATTATTCTGGAGAGTGGGGGAAAATTCAAGAACTTGGAGATACATAAATGTGTGGATAATACTGAATTTGAGTTTTCAGCATTATTCATTGATCTTGGAAATTTACTATGATCAACCAGCTTATGGGAAACACTTTCCTGAACATCAAATTCTACTGACCTGTTGTGACAATTCAATTTACACACATACATACTCGCAAACGTAATTTGTGTGCTAATATCACCATCCAGGTGATAAAAAGTAGGAATAAGATACGTGTTTATTTTATAATGAAGAATCCCATCTTTCACAAAAATAACATACAGAAAAAAACACAAATTTTTCATCTCATCAGTGATATTATTTTCATTTTCAATATTATAATACTTAATTTCATTTACAAAATGAAATCAAAGTTCATTTTATACAAATAGATATATGATAAGATTCTAAAATTTTATTTTATATTGTTGAGAGTTTTTGATGACCTACCATTTATTGAAGACAAGAATCCTGAATTGGTGTTTTTAAAAATTACAACATTCATATATAAAGAAGTGTGTAGGTATGTATGTATTCATGTATGTATATACTCACATATTTGTATTGCATTTAATTTATGTAGAGAAGGGGCAGAAATAATTTGTTATTATTTAAGAAGCCACTATCCAAGTAAAAAGAAATAATATTGCTACCACTTATTATACCTTATGCATAGGATTAAAAAATTAATATTTAATTTCTATAAACAAAAAACATGTAAAGGTAAACTATATTGTCAAACACAAAGTGTAGATATTTGTCTATAAAGATTAAAATGTAAAATTTAAAATTAAAATGTAAGTGCATTTTCAAATTTTATAACAAACTAAGATTTGCTAAGTATTTCATTAGTTATTATTTTTCGAAGTAGCACGTATCATTTTCTATTGTCTCAATATAAATGAAACTAAATTAGAGGGAAATAGAGTTCCACAGTTCATGTATTCAACAAATATTACTGAACAGCCGATACCTGCCAGGACCTTTCTAGAAACTTGGTTTGGAGTAATGAATAAATCAAAGGGCTCCCATCATGAAACTTAATTTCTGGTGTATTAGAAAGACAATAAAAAATAAAAAATTATAAGATCATTTTTTATATGCTGGAAAGTGAAAAGTGATTTGTAAGAAAGTAAAGAGAGGAGAGAGAAAAGAGGACTAAGAAATTCTGGGTGGGAGCAGCGCGTTGTAATTTTAAGCATGTTCCTCAGTGGGCTTCACTAAGATGATATTTTAGCAAAATGGTACCAGTGAAGAAAATGGAAATCACATTTTCAGATTACAGGGATTCCAGAGCCCACTTAGTATTCTAATTGGTATTAGTTAATTCAAACAAGTAAGTGATCATCTTGTAAAGCATGCCCAAGTCAAAGCTAGTTGAAATTCCTTTTATTTCATATTGGAATATGCATTTCTAGCTCTCATATTATTCTGTAGCTATATGTAATAAGTCTCAGTTTCACAGTACTTTTTCTTGCTTTTCTGTTCATCGCTTATTTACTTATTTTTCCTTTTAGGTAAAGAGTCAGGGATTTGGTATGGGATATGAGAATCATAGTTTCAGCAATGACTTCATCCTTTTGGGAGTGTTCTCTTCTTCCCAAACAAGTCTGGTCTTCTTTTCCTTTATATTTCTCATTTTTATTATGACTATAACAGAAAATACAGTCCTGCTCCTACTTATCTTCAGAGACGTACGTCTGCATACACCTATGTATTACCCGCTCGGCCATCTCTCTTTTATGGATATCTTACATATTTCCAACATTGTTCCCAAAATGATCAGTGACTTTCTTTCAGGCGGGAAAACTATTTCATTTGCTGGTTGTGGCTTCCAGATATTTCTGTCCCTCACACTGCTAGGTGGTGAGTGCCTCCTCCTCGCAGCAATGTCCTATGACCGCTATGTAGCCATTTGTCATCCACTGCGTTATCCAATTCTTATGAATAAGCATGTCAGCATTCTCATGGCCAGAGGGTCCTGGCTCATAGGGACCATCAATTCCACAGTTCACACAGCTTATGTACTCCATTTCCCCTTCTGTGGTTCAAAGGCCATTGATCATTTTTTCTGTGAAGTCCCAGCCATGTTAAAGTTGTCCTGTATAGACACATCACCCTATGAACGAGGAGTTTATGTAAGTGGTATCATCTTTCTGCTTATCCCTTTCTCCACGATTTCTGCTTCATATGTCCAAGTCCTACTTACTGTCCTCCAAATGAATTCATCAGAGGCACGGAAAAAGTCATTTTCTACCTGTTCCTTCCACATGACTGTGGTCATAATGTACTATGGGCCACTTATTTTCACATATATGAGACCAAAACCCTACCATACTCCAGGCCAGGATAAGTTCTTGGCAATATTCTATACCATCCTTACACCCACACTGAACCCTCTAATCTACAGCTTTAGGAATAAAGATGTTTTGCTTGCCATGAAAAATATGCTTAAAAGTAACTTTCTAATCAAAACAATGAATATGAATAATGCTTGAAATGTGTGCTTTTTCCCTATTTCCATACGAATTCCTAGAGGAAATCAGAATTTTGGTACTAATTTGACTGCGAAGCTAGTATTTTTCTACTTGTAGAAAGGAGTGGATATTTCCAAACGTGTGATGTTTTGTTGTCCTATGTGTTTGTTTTGTACATGCACACCTCCAAAAGAGCCGTGTCCCTTTCTTTGATTCTTAAAGGAATAGATGACCATAAGCTATTTGCTCATTCCAAGCTAAGAATTGAAAATAATTATTCATTAAACTATAATAAGTAATGTGCATTGTATGAGGTAGTCATATCCATATAATATCTATATTGTTATGAAACTGCTAAAACTATTTTAAATACCTTACAATCAATCAGTATAATCTACAATCTTCTCTATGAATCTCCATTATTCACTGATTACTTATACATCTTTTTCAATGATGTGACATATGCATATATTACATAAATATAATATACATATATAATAAATATATATAAACTATCCAAAGTATATATAACTATATATATATGCATACATAAAAATAAACATACATGCATCTATAATCCAGTTGTGATAAAATCAAGTTATTGATTCTTTGTCATTAAAAATAATCCAATATAAGAATATTCTGCAAAGTACATCTTATTTCGAATATGAATGTAGATTTATCTTTTACCATTCCTTCCATCATCTTGTGATGAAATATAATGAAAAGAAAAAAATAAATGTTTGTCTTCAGAAACTACCTAAACAATTTTATTAATAAAAAAATTGAGGAAATATTTTAACATAAATGTTTATTACTTTTATTTTATAAAGTTGAATAAATACATTGTATTAAATGAATATTGTTATAGACATAAAAATATATTACACCAGACTTTAATGGATTGAAAGCTATTATTGTATCATTCCCAATTGAAAATTTTGAAACAATGAGAATAATAGTTGACTGCAAAGATTTTTGTAAATTAACCATCATGAGTCTGCCCCTGTCAAAAAAAAAACATATATATATATATATATATATATACAATGTTTGGAGACATGAGAGGGGACATTTGGAGCAATTTTTGCCTTTTGTTGATAATTGTGGAAACTGTGTGGTGTATGCATGTAGTTCATCTTGATAAACCCTTAAACCTTCACCTTTTTTTTTTTTTTTGCTGTTTGACAGGGTTACATTTCATTGTTTTTCCATGTGAGTATCCTGTTATTGCAGTACCGTTTGTTGAATTATTGTTTGTTTGTTTGTTTGTTGGGAAGTGCATGGGCCAGGAATTGAATGTGGGTCTCCTACATGACAGGTGAACATTCTACCACTGAACTACCCTTACACCCCCAAACCCTCACCTTTTATACATGTTTGAAATTTCCACAATTTTTTAAAGAACTTTGTGATATTTTCATCCTTTTATTCTTCCTAATATCTAGTAATACCCACAAAATGAATCTACAAAATGTGTGATTTGGATCAAATTCCACAATATTAATAGAGTATTTGGGGGAGTCTTAAAAATCTATTTACCTTCCCCTAAGTGAAGCTCAGGAAAAAAAATACAAGTTCCTCAACGGATTATATTGAGGATATATATACATTATATCTGATTCCCAATTTTCTAGATATTTTACAAATTTAACTGTTTAGGACCAGAATTCTTGTATGTTAATTGGGGAGTACTGCATTTTCTAAGTATCTTTATTGGTTCATATGATTTTCCATTGACTCTAATCGTGTTCCATGTTGTGTAAGTTTGAATCTATTATGTACCCCAGAAAAGCCATGCTTTTTGTTTTTTTTTACATGGGCAGGCATCGGGGATTGAACCCGTGTCCTCTGGCATGGCAGGCGAGCATTCTTGCCTGCTGAGCCACCGTGGCCTGCCCAAAGCCATGTTTTAATCCTGACCCAATCTTGTGAGAACAACCATTTCTTTTCATCCTGATTTAATATTGAAGGAGAGAAACTTTTGATTAGATAATCTCCATGGAGATGTGGCAAGCCCAATTGTGGGTATGACTTTTCATTAGATGAGTTGTGACTCCACCCATTTCAGGTAGGCCTTGATTAGTTTACTAGAATTCTTTAAAAGAGGAAACATTTTGTAGAGGCAACAGAGATGCTTGGAGAACAGCTGCTTCACAGAAGACAGACAAAAATGTTTGGAGATGTGTGGAGCCCAACAAACATCACTATGAGATGTTAAGCAAGCCAGAACCTGGAGAGAGCTAAGGGAAGCCAAGAGATGAAAGCCAGCCCTGGAGAAGCAAAGGGAGGAATCCCCACAGGAACAGAGGCTAAAAGCACGGAGCCCAGGAGCAAGGGATCAGCTTGTCTTCCCAGATGACAAAGGTGTTACAGAGGTATCAGCCTTCCTTGAACTAAGGGATTTTTCCCAGGGTGCCTTAGTTTGGTCATTTCCATAGGCTTAGAACTATAAATTTGTAGCTTATTAAATTTCCTTTATAAAAGCCATTCCATTTCTGGTATATTGCATTCTGGCAGCATTTAACAAACTAATATGCATGTTTATATTTTATGCTAATAGGATTTTGTGCTTGCTTCCAATAATGAAATGTATTAGATTTGGGATTCTTTAGCATGACACGTAGGTTTATGGCATCCAGGAATATACTAAATAAATTCATGCTATTGAGATTTAACACTAATCATAACATTAATGGGAACACTTAATACAATTATTTTATGTATCTACACAATTTATCACCATACAGATTTTATCTTTTTCTTAGAAGGTAAAGAATTTGTGTGTTCTTTAAGAATTTTTCTTCTTTTTTCACTGAAAATATTCACCCTCCATTGTACATCATCTTTTCTCTAATTTAGTATCATCCTTGACTCTTCTTTTTCTCTAAAATGTCAAATCCAATCACTTACAAATCCTGTTGGTTGCACCTTCAGAGTAGACTCCATACCTGCCACTTCTTCACTGCTCCCACTGGAGACAGTCAGAGCTCAAAGGCCATCATCTTTTGCTTGGGCATCATGCCAACTTCCTAAATATTCTCCAGAGTTTCAGAGTTGTGCCTTAAGAGTCTCTCCAAGACAAGAGGAGAGAGAGAACCTCTTAAAACAGTAGTCAGAATGACATCTTCCCCTGCTAAAATCCTTCTACTGGCTTTTGAATAAATACACTTGTTTAGTCCTCCATGGTGAGCCATTGGATCCATGTCTCATCTCATCATAGTACTCCCTGTCTTCCAGAATTTATAAAGTAACCAATTTGTTTCTCCTCATGACTTCTCTTTCCTATCCTGCTTTCTTTCTGCATGTTTTCCTATTGTTACATACCCTCATTTTATTCAGTTCTCCTCCCAAATATCATTGTTATGACAGGCCTTGTAAAATCAGTTATCCAGATTATAACCAATTTAACATAGTAGCTCCACACCATTTTATCACATTGCTTTGCTTATTTTATTTTGCAAGCCTTAGCGTTATCTGCCATTTTATTGTTGTTTAGGCACATTTGTGTGCATGTTTTCTCTTTCAGTATCAAAGTTTCTGAGAGGCAGATACTTGTTTTCATGGTTTACTTTTGTAAATGTACAGCTTTAAAAAGTAGAATTAATTTATCTACTGCTAGATGCTCTTTTCTTGTATCTTATTAATAACTGAATGATTATTTATGGGTGAGAATTTTCCAAATTTAATGCTACGCAATATTCATAAATATAGTAATCATTTTTTGTGTAACACTTAAAAAGCAACTACTACATACCAAGTAGTATTTTCTTGTACTAAATTATTTAATTCTTCCTGCAAAAGTATATATCATCATTATTGTATTTATTACAATTATCATGTCCACCATATAAATTAGTAGAGACATTCAATATTTTTCTTGGTAAGTAAGGTATTATGAGTACAATTACTATTAATCACTTAGGTATATTCTATAGTATATTCTCCATTTTTAGAAGTATATGTCATAACATAGAAATTACAACTATCTTAATCTTTTGATTAAAGTAACATGGAAACTATCTTTGCTTTATAGTATATTATATAGAGCATCCTGGTTTAATTATTTTCTATTCTGATTTTATGTTTCATTGAATAGATTTTAATAGTACATATCTGTGAATACATATACCCACACTTACATGTAGATAGACTCAATCAAAAATAGGTCCATTCAAGTATATTAGGGAAAAATTATTATATTAACATTAAGATATCACACTGTAATATATGATAAAATTAATGGCTGAAAAGACTAAATTCCACCCAGTATAATTCATATATTCAATGCAGTTTCAATGATAATCACAAGAGGATTGCAGAGAAAATAGCAAGCTGATTTTTAATAGTCTTGTACTTATAAAAGGGCCAGTTCTAATAGCAGGTCGAGACAAAACCATGATGTCCATATGATATAGCCCTCCTGCACCTCTCTAGAAAATCTACATGGTACTCTAACAACAGAAATCAAAGTGAGTCCCTGTGTTGCCCAAAACAAATAGAAGTTGGTGGGAAAAATGATGTATTATTTTAGGTTGTGAAGTTTGCAGTTTTCCGATACCTACACATCTCGATCTGAGACCTTTTATAAGGTAGAAAACCTTGGGAATGTTATCTAATCTGTCTGGATCTTAATAGGAGTTTGATGATTGAATTAAATAAAAACAAGTGACTTAAAGTCCTGCATGATATTTAAAATTAACAATGAAGTTTAGTTATAATAATTAGGGTAGAAATGAAATAAGCTGAATAGAGTTTTGTAAATTATCTTGCATGTTAAATTTAATTAGTGATCATTGATATATATTTTTATTTTAATATTTTTATTGTAAAAGCTTAACATACAAACATTCTTGACATACAAATATTCCATACATGGTATACAGTCAATGGCTCACAATATAATCACATAGTTGTGTATTCATCATCATGATCACTTGTTTTTTACATTTGCATCACTCCAACAAAAGAAGAAAAAAAAAGAAAAAACTCATATATGCCATACCCCTTTTACCTCCCTCTCATTGACCACTAATATTTCAATCTACTCAATTTATTTTAACCTTTGTTCCCCCTAATATTTTTTACTCATCAGTCCATACCCTAGATAAAAGGAGTATCAGACACAAGGTTTTCACAATCACACAGTCATGTTGCAAAAGCTATATCAGTATACAATCATCTTTAAGAAACAAGGCTACTGGAATACAGCTCTACAGTTTCATATACTTCCCTCTAGCCAATCCAATACATCATAAACTAAAAAGGGGATAGATAGCTATATAATGTGTAAGAATAACCTCCAGGATAACCTTTTGACTGAGTTTGAAATCTCTCAGGCACTGAAACTTCATTTTGTCTCATTTCTCTCTTCCCCTGTTTGGTCAAAAAGGTTTTCTCAACCCCTTCGAGGCTAGGTCCCAGCTTCCCAGGATTTCTGTCCCATGTTGCCAGGGAGATTTACAGCCCTGGGAGTCATGTCCCATGTAGGGGCAGAAGACAGTGAGTTCATTTGCCATATCAGCTTAGAAAGAGATGCCATGTCTGAGCAACAAAAGAGGTTCTCTAGGGGACTCTTTGACCTAATTTTAAGTAGGCTTAGCCTATCCTTTGCAGGGATAAGTTTCATATAGGTAAACCCCAAGATTGAGGGCTTGGCCTATTGATTTGGTTGTCCCTCCACTGATTTAGAGAATATCAGAAATTTTCCAAATGGAGAAGTTGAATATTTCCCCCTTTCTCCCCATTCCCCCAAGGGGACTTTGCAAATTCTTCTTTATACATTGTCCAAATCACTCTGATATTTATCAGGGTATCATACTAACCTGGACAAACCAACAAAATCTCATGCCCTATTCAAGATTCTAGTGATCATTGATATTAACTTACAAATATATCAAAAATAATTTAAGCAGAAACACTAGATAAATTAAGTTCTCTTTCCTCTGACTCTCTATAGTAGGCAGTCAGTGGAATAAGTACATTGAGACGGATAACCTGGTATCTGTTAGGTTTGAATAAGGCTCAGAGGCAGACTGATCGCAGGTGAAGGAATTTATTCAGACACCAGCATGGGGTGGAAGGCTGAACTCAGACTTCAGCCCACCTGGGAAAGCAGTTAGAGGGTCTTTATATCTAGGGGCCTAGGTCGGGTGAAATTAACTTCAATTAATTAATGCTGCTGCAGTCGTGCAGGCCTGTAACTGCCAGAGGGTGGATGCAGCTGCCTAAGGGTGAGTGTAGGATCAATTATGGAACTGCTGTGTGGAAATATCTGTTAATGGCTAGCCATCGTAGACCTGCTGTGTGGGAATATCTGTAAGGGCTAGCCAATTATGGAACTGCTGCATGGGAATATCTGTTAAGAGCTAGTCACATCATGGGGGAAGTGGTCTTGTCTAACATCCCAGCCTTTGGTTATTGTCACAGTCAGGTTCATGTGTCAACTTGGTCAGGTGGTGGTGCCTGGTCCTTTGGTCAGACAAGTGCTGGCCTTTCTGTTGCTGTGAACTTAAATCATGACCATGTTGGTGGCATCCACAGCTGCACAGCTGAAAATTGCATTTTCAATTAGCTATGGGGTGTGTCTTCTACAATGAGTGATGCTTAATCTAATAATTAGAAGGCTTTTAAGGAGGACTCAGAAGAGATGATCACTTTTCTTGCGTCAGCAGCCAGCCTCTCCCGAGAGTTCACTGAGGATCTTCTTCAAAGTTGCTAGCTTGGCGCCTGCCCTACAGATCTTGGGCGCTTACATCCCCATGGTTGCTGTGTCATTTGGAAAGGATTTATGTACCCTAGCAAAAGCCATGTTTTAATCCTAAAATAATCTTGTGAGAGCAACGCGGTTTCTTCTAATCCCTATTCAGTACTGTATGTTGGGAACTTTAATTAGATTATCTCCATGGAGATATGAACAATCAAGTGTGGGTATTAAATTTGATTAGGTGGAGATATGTCTCCAACCATTCTGTGTGGGTCTTGATTAATTTACTGGAATCCTATAAAAGAGGAAGCTTTGGAGAAAGTTTCAGAATGACAGAGCCATGAGAAAGCCACAACAGAGAATGCCACAGAATCAAGAAGCAGCGAGTCCGCCAGCCAGGGATCTTTTGAGAATGAGAGAGAGCCACAGAAGCATGACAGAAGGACAAGAGAACTTCAGAGTCCATCAGCCAGTGACCTTTGGAGATGAAGAAGGAAAATGCCTCCTGGGAAACCTCATGAAACAAGAGGCTAGCAGACACTGCCATGTTTGCTATGTGCCCTTCTCTGAAAGAGAAATGGTGAATGTCATCAGCCTTCTTGAACCAAGGTATCTTTCCCTGGATGCCTTAGATTGAATATTTGTATAGACTTGTTTTAATTGCGACATTTTCTCAGCCTTAGAACTAGCAACTTATTCAATTCCCCTTTTTAAAAACCATTCTGTTTCTGGTAAATTGCATTCTGGCAGCTAGCAAACTAGAAACACCAGCCTTTCCTGAGAGTTTGTTGAGGACCTTCATTGGAGCTGCAAGATGTAACCTGCCCTACAGACCCAGACTCTACATCCCCATGGTTATGTGAGACACTTTTATGAATTTTATATTTACAGATACCTCCTGCTGATTCTTTTTCTCTAGAGGACCTTAGCTAATAAAGTTACATACATCAAAGCAGAAAAAATGGGTAGGGAAGAACTATTGGGTTAGGCTGGGGGTGGGGGGAATGCAAGGGAAGGGGGTGAAGTAGTACATTCTGGTTACTTCCTGCTGTTAGGGGATGGAGTTCAATTTTGTTTCCCCTCCTTCTGGTGTCTGGAGCATCCATTTTGTTCCACAAGGGCTGGTATTGGTATTCCATGGTAGCATCACATGTTTGACATATTCTTGGGTTTGGGCTGGTACTGTGCCCTAAAGGTGGTAAGAAGTTTAAGAAGGGAAGGACCAAAAATTAAGAAGCTTATGATGACTAATATAATGGGGATGAAGGAACTAAAAAGAAAGAGAAGCAATAAAGATGACGACCATCTTCTGCTGAGGTATTTGTTTTGGAAGTTGTTACCTATGTCTCTCAAATCTTTTATGACTTCTTGAATTTTGTCTGATTGATTCATTTAGAAGCAACAGGTTTCTCCTAGATATGTGCATGTACCTCCTTGGACTGCTGTGAGGGCATCTAGTGCCCTCCTGTTCCATAGCACTACTTCTGTTAGTGACTGGTTTTGGGCATTAAGAGCTTTCAGATCTGCTCTAAATTTGTTTGTGAGTTCAGAGAAGCTTTTGCGAGTTCAGTCTGTTGTGTCTGTGATAATACTAATGCGGATGATCCTGTTATTACTCCTGCTACACTTACGGCACTAAATAAAGTGACGGTGGGAAGGAATAAGGCCCTTCTCAATCTCAGTGTGGCTGTAAGGGCGGCAGAATGGTTTGTCATCCTGGCCCTAGGTACAGCATGGACCAGGGAACATCGTCCCTGCCAGAAAGGGTGGAAGGTCTAGTAGAGGTTTGGCCAAAGAGAAAGAAGATGTTGGAAGTATTTTGAGGAAATAAAAAACATTGGAGGGTCCAGTTCTGGAGGCACTTTTCTTAGAACGTTGTTGCAAGCCTAACAGCAGAATGTGAAAGGTGAAATGCCATAGATGGGTTTGGTAGTGGGTTGGAAGTACTATTTTCATGCCAGGAATAGTGAGAACTTTTGGTGCTGCTAGGGGAACTTATGGGGTGAGGTTTCCTAACAGTACACAAAGACAACCCCCGGAGCCACTCATTGTTTGTGCGTTTTGGAGTGAAAATGTGAGGCAGAGTGTACATTGCAGTGATGGAATGGACTCTATGAAAGGAACCTCCTGGGATGTGTTGGCTTTGCCATATATCAGGAATTTTAATTTGTTGATTTTGAGGTGAAAGTATAGAGCAGAGGACAGTTGGGATTTGAAAGAAATTCAATGGATATTTTTCATTAATTTTGGACCAAAAATTTGCCAATGCATGCTCAGGGGGACTAGAAGAATGTTTACATGAGAACTTGGAGGTGCATGAGTGAGGATATTGCTTGGGGGGGATATTGCTTGGGGGTTTCTGGGAGAATCATTTCTAGGAGAGCTTGGCTATACATGTCAGTGTTGTCCTTTGTTTTTTTCTGAGGCTTGAATGATGGTGGGTGGTTTTGTGAGGTCAGGACCGATCTAACATGAGTACAAGTATAAGAATTGTGGGATGTTGTTAACCAGGGAGTATAGGAGATTGGGGTTGCATGGATTAGGGATGCAAGTATCATAGGAGAAAGGAGTAAAATGGTTATGGTTAGTTTCATATTGTATAAAGAGAAAGGAGAGTTATGAACAAGTAAAGAAGAATTATTTCTGGGTAGAAATCACATTCTATTTCAGAGTGAGGAGGAGGAGGAGTATGAAAACATAAAAATGCATTTGTAAAGATGTGTAATCCTGTAAATCACTGTGTAGCCAGAGGTCCAGGATAACATTTAAAAGTGTGATTGATTAATAGGAGATGAGTGAGAGCTGATGTTGACAGTAATTATTTAGAAAAAGGAATGAAGGGATGTCTGTGAAATGTTATTCATGGAGAGTGCTACCAGATAAAGGGATTATTATATTTATGGCCGGTAGGGGGTGGTGGATCTTTTCAAGGATTGACAGGAGGATGAGAGATAGTATGAGAAGGAAAGTGAGCAGGAAGAGACCTATTGTGGTAATTTTGGCCAGAGATGGCATTTAAAGAGCTAGGTTGGGGGATCTCACCTGGATGTTTCTGGATTCATAATTTAAGGTCTCCTTGTTTTTCTCAGGTGTAGCTAGGTGATAGTTGAGAATTTTGTTGATTGTATGTGGGCAAGTCTGTTTGTTGGTTGCTGTTCTCTGGAGCTGGAGCAGGCTTTAGCCTGGAAAAATGTATCCAAGATGAGAAGTTAGAAAGCTTTGCTGCAGTGGGGCTTGTGAGGAGAACTAGGTATGGTCCTGTGTAAATGCCCATTAAAGGGTTAGGGTTAAGAGATTTTATATAGACCTTGTTCCCTGGGTGCATTTTAAGGGAGGGGATGTCTGAGCAAGGCTGTGGTAAGGACTTGTTAGCTATGTCCCATAAACCTGTATATGTGTGTTAGGTCTAATTCATTTACCCAGCTATTTAAATTCTCTATTTTCTTGTTGATTTTCTGTCTGGTTGCTCTATCTATAACAGGATAGTGGTGTACTGAAGTCTCCTACTATTATTATTGAAACATCTATCACTCCCTTCTGTTTTGCCAATATCTGCCTCATGTATTTTGGAGCTCCTTGATTGCAAGCACAAACATTTATGATTGTTATATCCTCTTGGTGAATTGGCCTTTTAATTAGTATATAGCATCCTTCTTTGTCTCTTACGATGTTTTTACATTTAAAGTCTATTTTGCCTGATATTAGTATAGCTGCTCCTGCTTTCTTTGGTTGCAACTTGCTTGGAAAATCTTTTTTCATCCTTTCACTTTCAATCTATTTGTATCCATGTGTCTGAGATGAGTCTCTTGTAAGCAGCATATAGCTGGATTATGTTTCTTAATTCATTCTGCCAATCTGTATCTTTTAATTGGTAAGTTTAGTCTGTTAATATTCAAAGATATTACTGAAAAGGTGTTTCTTGAATCCATCATCTTACCATTTTAAATTTTATTTGTCAGACTTATATGTTCTTTTCTCTCTTTCTTTTTGTATTGTTTAAATTACCCTTAGTAGTACTCTTCAATTCTGTGCCCTCCTCCAGACCTCACTCTCCTGTCTTTTTTTTTTTTTTCAGCCGGCAGAACACCTTTTAGTATTTCCTGTAGGGCCAGTCTCTTTTTGACATATTCTTTCAGGAAATCTTTGCCTGTGAAAACTTTAATCTCTCTCAGTATATATATATATATGGCATGGGCAGGCCCTGGAAATTGAACCCGGATCCCTGGTGTGCCAGGCGAGAACTCTGCCTGCTGAGCCACCATGGCCCACCCTCTCCCTAACTTTTGAAGGACAATTTGACTGGGTACAGAATTCTTGGCTGGAAGTCTTTCTCTTTCAGGATCTTGAATATATCATATTAGTGCCTTCTCACCTCCAGGGTGCTAATTGAGTAGTCTGAACTTAGTCTTATACATTTCCTTGTATGTAGTAGAATGTTTTTCTCTCGCCACTTTCAGGATTTTCTGCTTCTCGTCAACATTTCACAGACTGATTATTATGTGTCTTGGGGAAGGCCTATTTGGATTTATTCTGTGTGGAGTTCTTTGGGCTTCTTTGACTTGTATATTTATATCCTTTATGAGGATTGGGAAGTTTTACTCCATTATATCCTGAACTACTCTTCCTAGCCCTTTACTCCTCTCTTCTCCTTCTAGGACACAAATGATTCTTATATTTGTGCGCTTTGTTTTGTCTATCATTTCCCTGAGATCCAATTCAATTTTTTTCATCTTTTTTTTTTGCCATTTGCTGTTTTGAATCTTCCAAGTCAGTTATCCTGTCCTCTGTATACTTATTCTTTCTTCTGTCTCTTCAAATCTGGTGTTGTGTGCCTCTAGTATGTTTTTTATTTGGTCAACAGAGTCTTTAATCTCTGTGTTATTAGCTATTTTTCTATTTATTCTTTCAAATTCCTCTTTATGCTCTTCTACTGCCTTCTTGATCTCCTTTCTGCTATTTGCTACCTCACTTATTTTATTAAGTAGAGTTGTATGAACACCTTTGATTAGTTGTTCCAAAGTCTGTGTCTCCTCTGGTGTTTTAATTTGGTCTATACTATCTGCATTGTGACATGCTTAATGATCTTCTGCTGTCTTTGTGGCATGTATATATCTTGATTGATTTACTTTGTGAATTGATTTCTTTCAACAGTCTAAGGCCTTGTGTTTGCAGGATGGTTGTACAGCAGGGAGCATGGTATGGGGTGGGGCACTCAGTGTGGTGATTTGTTTCAGGGTAGGTATAGGCACAGGTTGGGGATGTTTTGCTGTGCTTGTGAATGTGGGTGCCCAGCAGTCAGAGAGGATTTAGCTGTGCAGGTGCACCAGTCTGGGAGGCATAACCCTGGTGTGTGCTGGTCTAAGGCACAGGGCCCTTTGTGTGCATGCACAGGTCAGCATTTTACCTTTGTGGACTGGGGGCAGATGTGACCTGGCTGTGCAGGTCAGCACTTTCTCAGAGCTGGGAAGTATGGCTGAGGGCCATGCCCCTGCATGGTTCTAGGACTGCTGTAAACTGAGGTTCTCAGAGCTGAATGATGTGATTTGGGGCCTGTGGGCCTAGGAGTGCCAAAAATTGATGTGCACAGCTTGGGGGCAGGGGGTGGCAGGGTGAGGCTGTGTGACACTATGGGCAGGGGGGCCGGGGTAACCTGGGTATGGAAGTTAGTGCCATCAGCCTTTATGTGCTGGCAATAGCCAGCAGGGAACAGGGAGGGGGAGGTAGTGCTCCAGGGGCGTGCAGGAGAGGTAGGCTGGGCTGCACTTGGGATGGGGATGTGGGGCAGGTACGTGCATTGGGGCCTGGTGGGGTGGGGACGCCTAGAGTGCCGGGAATAGGAGCAGGTGACCAGCATTGCATGTGTGGGGTGGGGAGTGAGTCACCAGTACAGGGCTGCCCCGGTGAGGACAGCGCACCCAAGGAATGGGGCCTGGCTTACTTCCTAGTCCCCGACTCCTGACCATGTACTCCTGTGGGCTCTGCATCTCCATGCCAGGCTCCAGCCCTCTGGTTCTCAGTTCCTTGGCCTCTGCAACCAGGGTGCACTATGAGATGCAGAAGGCTCTCCCAGGTCAGCTTCAGTTCTGAATCACTGCCTTAGTCACCCTCCTGTCCCTTTTCTAACTTTCTCATGGAGCAGGGCTAAACTTGAGCTACTATATTTGGCCATCTTCCTGGAAGACTATCCTAATAGGTATTTTAATTTGGTCAAAGAAGAATTATTGATTCTTCACACAAATTGGCTTCCCCATGAACTTTTCTCTATCTCAGAAAATGGCACTGCCAACTACCTAGTTGCTCAGGTCAAAAACCTAGGAGACATTCTTTATTTTTCTTTCTTTTTTTCTCTCCCTCACTGCTGGACTTCTACAATAGTCCCAATTTTAAACACTTTTCACATCTCCATTACTATAAAGGCTAGTCCTTATAGTAAGTAGGCTTATAACAAGCAATTTTTCCTAGAGTTTAGATTCAGTGAGTATTCTAGATCCTAGACCATTACTATTGTTTCCTGACTGATTACCCTACCTCTGCTCCTGCCTCTTAACCACCATCTCTTCTATCCTCCAGACAACTGGAATGATATTTCTCAACCATAAATCAGATTTTTTTCACCCATTGCTTAAAATTGACCAGTTGTTTCCTCATCAGTCATACTAAAAAGAAATAAACAAACAAACTCCATACTGTAGTTTACAAGGCTTTCTATCATTCAGCAACTGCCTACTGCTCTGATCTCCCCTTTTTCATTATCCCACAACAATGGCCTAATTTTATGGTCCTCATACACAACAAATTCATTCCTGAGTCAAGAACTTTGCCCTTGCTTGAAAGGCTTTCCTCCCAAATCTTTTCATGGTTGTTTGCTTCTCACCATTCTGGTCTCAATTTGAATGTCTACATCTTCACAGAAGCCCTTCCCTAAACTACTTAGGAAACAGTACTTCCCATTCCTGAATTATATATCACATTATCCTATTGTATCTTTTCTATACATTTATTACTACCAGATATTAGCTTAAATATTTAACAGTTTTTGCTGCATCCCACTTACCAATCTGAAAACCCACTGAGGATATGGACTATTTCTATGCCTTATTAACAGCTATATCCTCAGCATCTATTAGTGCCCAGCACATAGTACTTACTAAATAAATGTTAAGAGACTTGACTCCTCTAATAAGGTTACTTTTTCCCTAAGAGGTTTCATAAAAGTGAAAAATGATATATGACATATATACATTAAAAAATAATTTTACATTCAGTGTATCATTACTATTTAAAGTAGCTCTTTATATAGTCCAGGCCAAGATCCTATTACAATGCAATAAATGCTTACAATGTTATAATATCTAAATTTCATCATCTACACATCTTTTGGTTTATTCATATATATAGTATAACTTCCCAATTCCTAACTTTTCACCTAAATTCTGCAATAAAAACACTGTCTTCTAAACTTCTTGAAATTTTGACATGATAAATATAAGTCATTATTTAACAAGAAAGCATTGCATTTTTAAATAACTTATTATCCTAAGCTGTGGGGATAAGACAGATTTTTGAGTAATAAAACCAAAGTATACCTCTTGTCCATAGCGTCCAAAATTTATTATCAGTAATTCCTGGATGAAAATTTTCATCTTCATATTAACATGAAGGGAATCGAAGCATTAAAGAGTCTTTGCAAAACTTCTTTCTAAATAGGTTCTGTACAAGAAAGTAAGACTATAAAATCTTTAAACATACACTGCTAATTAATATTCAGAATATTAGAATCCTCTGTTCTTTTAAATTTGTATTATCTTTCTTTAAAAGCAGTACATGCCCATTATAAAATATCAAATAACACATAACTATTTAATTGAGAAAGTCAAAGTTCCCAATAAACCAAGGCCCCTGATAATCCCTAGAGATCATCAGTAATGGCTTGATGTATTTTTTTCCTACAGATTTATATCTAAGTAAGACAAAAATATATGTGTGTCTGACTGAAAAAATGGGACCATACACCATTTATATAACATTTAGGAATGTGCTTTTTTTCACTTGGCAGTATAATGTAGATATTTTAACTTTTGGGTTTCTATACCTTTGCAATTGATACAACCAGGAAAATGTTTTTAAAAATATATATCTAATAAAGAAAACCCTGTCTCTAAAAGGTGTGTTAAATCAGTTAAGTATACTTCTAAATTAGTCAAAGTTCTCTGTAATTTGACTCCGTCATTTTTTTCCAAATTTATTTCCATCATTTTTGAATACTCCCTAAAAAGGTTAATATCCTTACTAATCCCCTTAATACTCAGTGGTCACTCCCTCATCAATGCCATGTCCACAGGCATGAAATGTCCTACTATCTCTACCTATCAAAATCCTATCCATCTTTTAAGGTTCATATTAAATAATATCTCCTCTTTGAAGTCTTCCCCAGTAAGTCTTAGATCCCTGTAAAATTCATTATTCTAATGCATTTGGACAAATGATAGTTTATTACATCATTCCCCAGGAGTTTTATGTTTGTCAAAGGTATTAGAAAAAGTGAAATAAGAGGTCCTCATTATCCAAGAATACATGGTACAGAGAAAAGGTCACTTAAAGCCAATTTACAGTCAATATGAGGACCAGAGGTTCATAGTAAATAGGATAGAGTGTTTAATTAGTACTTTATCCTAAAAAATGAAATAAAGTTATGAAAATTAAGTTTTATATTTTATAAAATTTAGCTATATTTTTAATTGCTTTTTGTCATAATTCCCCACAAACTATACTATATGATAATATGCATAAAATATTATTTCACCTTTGATTATAAAGAAGATATTTTTAGAAAATATTTGAAAACTTTATATACCCAAAGGATCTCCAACTCCTTTGGTATTAAAACCATTTTCTTCCTTGTGTCTATTAATGGATCTAATTTTGCAAGATCTTCATTTGACAATAATTTCACCTGTCATTTAAGTGTTTCTTCAACACTGTTTTCATGAACTTTTAAAAATCCTGCTTCATTTGCAAGATTTTCCATTCATTAATATCACATCTGTCTTGTGTCATGGAGTGTGGTGCACAATCAACATGAAAATAAGATACCATGGACAAAGATAAAAGTTTGAGGATATTTAAGTATATATTAATTTTTTGTTGTTGTTTTGCATGGGCAGGCACTGGGAATTGAACTCGGGTCTCTGGCATGGCAGGTGAGCCACCATGGCCCACCCTAAGCGTATATTAATTTTTCAAGTAATCAATATATTTGTAAATATTTCAATGTCATGATGACATCTGCTTTCCTACCATGCACATCTTATAACAATACATTTGCTTCCCTCAGAACTAGAAGAATAATAAAACCTGAAAATGCTATATATGTCTTTCTTATTTCTTCTAAAATGTAACACAATTTTTGTTATATTGGAGGACTTATTTCTTGGTAGATGGGGACAAGGTTATAAAGAAAACTAGAATTTAACTTGTTAATTAAGATCACAAAAACAATGAACTAAGAAGTGAACCTGTTACTACTACTACTCCAAATAGTTTCTTCATTTTCCCGGGTTTGACTCTTGGTTGTAACAAAACAACCCATTTAACTCCTCTAGAATTCAGTTTTCTAATCTGTAAAATTGGGATATTAATAATAATATCTACTTCATGGAGTGGTTCTGATGATGAAATTATATAATCCATTAAAATATCAAAGGTTTTGCCCTAATAAGTGCTCAAAGCATGCTGTTACTATTATAAAGATAGATGGGATTGCTTTTCTCCCATTCCTTTCAAGAAAAATCTCTCAAAATTGTTACTAAAAGCACCGCAAACTTGCTAATAATTTATTTTTTTTTTCTGCTGGCAGCTTCAAGTTCATGTTGACAATTTCTTCCTAAAACTGGCATTTTAAAGTATGTGGGAAGTGATTTTAAAAGTAAAATTTAAAAGTACTTAGACTCTTAGGTTGCTGCAAAATTATATACTGAATTCAGAAATTTTTTTAATATAAAATTCTTAGTAAAAGAGTAGTGAGCCAGTAGAACTCTACCTCATATAAATAGTCTATTGCACAAAATTTGAATGCTGAAAACATATTTCCTTTCTTTCACAGGAGTACAAATTTCAACTTCTGGAAATAGAAAAATTAAAAAATTAAAATTAAAATATACTTTAATTAAATATATTTTGTCATTGTTGAATCTATACAACATCTAGCCAATGAGTTGAAATACACTTAATGTGATTATTTTGTTGCAAAAGAGGCTGGAGTTCACAAGACTGGCTGAATTGCTTCCCCAGGATAAGACATATGTTAAGTGGTCTTGAGGTCATATAAGCAAGGACAGAACCCTGCTGAAGCAGTGGAATGGAATTTGGGAAATTGATTCCAGTCTTTCTTACTTATAAAATAAAAAGCCTGATATCAGAATTCCCTAACAGCTAGCTCATTTGGAATAAAACAACTATGATGTGTTGTTACTCCTGGGTCATTACTGATAAATTCACAAATCCATCCAAGGAAGCATTAAATAAAATTCAGAACACTAAATTACTTCAGGATAGTTCTCACATGTGGGAATGAGAGGAATCAGTGCTAAAAAAAAAAACTACTCTAAATAAAGTCAAGTTTATCAGACATAGCTTAGTATTTTGATCAGTCAAAATAACGCCTTGGGAAATTCAGACGGAAGCTACAAGTCAGTAAGTTCTTAGTCAATGAAATATACATTTTAATCCAAACAGTTTTTACTTCATTTCATTATATTTATTTTAAATTTGTTTGGAGTTCATCGATTTCCGTGCCTGTGAAGGTACTAGTTGAAGAGCCTACCTACATTAACGGCCATAAATCTATTCCTTTCTGCAATTATCATCAAGTTAAACTTCTTAACTACCCAACCTCTGGATTAAAACACTAAGGACAAATTTCTTAAACAACCCAAAACCCAATTGTTTTATCTAACAAATTTCTTAAGACAACCCACAACACAAACGCTTCTGAAGATTTCTGGGTATAAGTTTTCCAGTTAAAACAAACCTCATGCGTTACTTGAATTATCTTTAATACTGTTAGAGTCTGTTACGGAACGATGTTCCTAAAACAATGTCAACATAGTATTTTCTTCCTTCGGCCCCTTCCCCCATAAACGTCACATTCTAACACAATAATCGTTGAAGAGGCGAGGTCTTGCCCAATCCCGGCGATCTTTCTGCGCCCTTCACACCGTCTATTCTCTCCTAATTAGCTGGGTCTGGGGTTTAATCTCCGCAGGACTTCACGGCCGTATCTCACAAATCTATCTTCCAGCACTTTCGCCAGAGATCTCGAAGTTTCCAGACTCTAGCTCCACCTCTATTTTTTTCTTTCCGTCAGAGTAAGAAACGTCTGCCTCGGGCCTCTCACCAGCCTTTGAGGCAAGAGGTCTCCTACCGTTCACTGCGGGGCAAGGTCCCGCCCACTGGACACGTGACCTTTGCCCGGAAACTCGGCGTCTCCATTGGCCTTCCCACTTCCACCCGTGGCGGCCCTGCTCCTCGGGCTGCCGTACTTCCGGCCGCCCACGTCCACTGCTCCTAGAGAAGGCGCGGTTTCTCCTGGGCTAAGGACTTTCACACCACGGGACAGAATATAATGGTGACCAGAAGCCAGAAGGAGGTGAGTGTGAAGGTTGAGTAGACCTAGCAAAGTATTCTGGAGTTTTTTGGCAGGGCGGCTCCAGCGTTATGAGCTGGTCCCCTCAAAACGTGACTCGTGGGCGGAGAGAGGGCAAGGGCAGAAGCGTTCCAGAGGTGAAGCTGAGACGAGTTAACAGCTAAAGGGTTGGAGGAAAGGGAAAAGCAAAAGGGGAAGAGACGAAGAAGACTGAAATGTCTAACTAGGTATTGGCTGTTCCTTAAAAGGGGGAGAATTTTGGAAGAGGGGTAGGAAGATAATGAGTGTGAATTGGGACATGGGATTTTATGTCTTGACTCACAGTCAACCTCTCAGACGCCTCATTGAGGAATCACGGGCCCGTCCGATGAGGAAGGATTGTGATTGTCTCTGTATCTCTCTCTATTTCTTAGCTCCTGCCTTCGTTTCCGTAACATGGGCTGGCATTAAATTCAGAAGATTACAAGAAGTAACCACACCCTTGATTCATTTTACTAAGGTAGGTGTTGTGTGTATGCCATGTCTTTTAAATATAAATATAATTATTAATGAAATACTAATTGTAAAACCCCAGTGGATAAACCACCTTATTTTGTTAAGTTGCTATCTGTGGTGGTTAGAAGGTGTGTATCCCAGATAAACATGTTCTTTTGATGAGGTTACTTCACATGGGGTGTTGCCCAATAATGCTATTATTGAAGGCCTTATAGGGGAGGTCACAGAGAGAAAAGAGAGCCACAAAGAGGAGGAGTCAGAAGCTGAAAGTCAGTAGAACTGGAAGTAGATGGGACAGGCCAGAGTGATAGAGGAGCCTAGGACAAAAGATCATGGACAGCCAGTCCCAGAACTACCAGTCTTTGAAAAGAAAGCAAAACCTTGATGATGCCTTTGTTTGGACTTCTCCTAGTCTCAAAACTGTAAGCCAGTAAATGGGTTGTGGAAGCCAACCCATTGCATGGTAGTTGGTTTAGTCACCAAAGAACTAAAATACCATCTTCCTATTTTATACAGGTCTGTGCAGTTTGCTTCAGGGACTGCATTTAATGTTTGGCAATAGTCAATTTTAAAGATGTTCCTCTGGCACTAAGGTGTGTTAATTACGCTGTATTATTAATAGCTTTTATAAAAACCAATTTTAAATTAAAAATTTTGTAATGATTTCATAATTAGGATATACTTATTCGCACTATACCATTAAAACAATCCAAGAATGTATACATAAAAATAATATTGGGTGGTGCGATGGTGGCTCAGTGGCAGAATTCTCACTTGCCATGCCAGAGACCTGGATTCGATTCTTAGAGCCTGCCCATGCAAAAAAAAAAAAAAAATCTGTTATCACTCTAACACCCAGTAACCAGTAGAAGCATCTGGGGTGTATATTTTCACACCTTCCTCCATGTTCATACAAACTTATACACCATGCATACACAAAATTGGTTGCCCAGTTTTTTAAAAATGGGAAACATGCTTTGCTCAGTAAACAATAAACCATGAACAGACTTCCAGATAAGATACGTAGACCTAATCCATTTTTTATTAGAGAGATTGTGAGGTTACAAAATAATCATGTATAAAATACAGGATTCCTGTATACCACTCCACCAACAACACCTTAGATGAAAAAACTTTTGAAAAATAGTTGTATTTTTCAACAGTAATTATGTTTGTTATAACTGATGAAACCTTATTAAAATAGTTCTTTCATCCATTATTTACATTAGGTGTATTTTTCCCCCATATGCTACCCTACTATTACCTCTTTTTATTAGTATAGTACATTGTTATTCATGAAACACTTCTCATGCTCGTATTGTTAAGTATAGTCCATTGTTTACAATATGGTCCATTTTGTTGTACAGTCTTATGTTTGATTTGTATTCAAACATGAAGTTCCCCTTTTAACCATGTTCATTTATATATTTCAGTGCTTTTGTTTACACTAACAGTAATATACTACCATCATCACCATCTACTTTGAAACCTTTACCATCAGCCCAAATAGAAATTCTGTATAGACTAAGCCTCAACTTCCCATTCTCTAACTCCAATCTGTTTGCTGGTAACCTATATTATAAATTTTTGGCTCTATGAGTTTGCCTATGACAATTAGTTAATACAGCAGGATCATTCAGTATTTGTCCTTTTGGATCACTCAACATGTCCTCACAGTTCATCCGTATTCTTGCATACATTAGGAATTCATTGATTTTTACTACTGAATAATATTCCTTTGTATGTATATACCATATTTTGTTTATTGATTCATCATTTAGTGAGCACTTGGGTTACTTCCATCTTTTGACAATTGTAAAAGATAATCACTCTATGAATATTTGTGTTGAGGTCTGTTTAGGTCCCAGCTTTCAGTTCGTCTGAATATGTACTTAATAGCAGGATTGCTGGATCATATGGCAGTCCCATACTTGACTACCTGAGAATTGCCAAATTGCCACAGTGGCTGTGCCATTTTACATTCCCATCAGCAATAAATGAGTGTTCCTGTTTCTCCATATCCTGCCCAGCACTTGTAGTTCTCTGTTTTTTAAATTTTGGCCATTCTACTGTGGAAATATCTCACTGTGGTTTTGGTTTGCACTTCCCTAATATCCAGTGAAGTTGAGCATCTTTTCTTGTGCTTTTTTAGCCATTTGTGTTTCCTGTTTGGAGAAATGGCTATTCAAGTCTTTTGCCCATTTTGTTTGTGTTCTTATTGTGAAGTTGTAGAATTTCTTTCTATATTCCAGATATTAAACCCTTATCAGATACATGGTTTCCAATATTTTTTCCCATTGAGTAAGTTGTCTTTTCACTTAAAGTCCTTTGATGCACAAAGGTTTTTAATTTTGAGGAGATCCTATTCATACATATTTTGTTGCTTGTTCTTTATGTGTAAAGTCAAAGAAACCATGGCCTGGCTTGACTTTTTTTCTAATACCTAGGCATCTAATTATCTTGATGAGTTAACTTTGAAAGTTAGTTCTTTCTCTTGCTTATGGTTTATTTTGATGTATAATAAAAAATAATACCTATTACTTTGTGTTAAGGCTCTTATTTGATGTTGTACTTATTCTAGAGCTTTACAATTGCCCATGTTTAACTGATCATCGTTTTGCAGGTCTCTTTTTTAAAAAAATATTTTTAGTGAGAAATCTTCACACACATATAGTCCCTCCACAGTATACAATCAGTGGCTCACAACATCATCACATAGTTGTGTATTCATCACTATGAATATTTTTAATACCCTTTCATCACTCCAGAAAAAGAAGTAAAAAGAAAAAACTCATACATCCCATACCGCTCGCTCTCACTGACCACTAATATTTAATCCACCCAATTTATTTTACCCATCTCCCTTATTTATTTATATAGTTTTAAGGCCATGAGAATGTCCACATTAAGGTGCCAACAAGAGGTTACCTTCCCTCAGGAAAGGCTGATGCCTATTAGCTGAGAATGCACGTGGCTGGCATCTGATGGTCCTTGTTTCTGGTTCCATTGCTTCTAGCTTCTGATGCCAGTAGTTTCCTCTATAAGCATCTGTGGGCCTTCACTTAGCTCCTCCAAGATACAACTCTTAAGTTCTGGCCTGATTGTGCTATCCATTTCTGAATTTTTACAATCAGTCCTTTCACACAGTGTGTGATCCTTCAGTACCATAGGCCCAATCTTAACCCTCTTTCTAACCCCTGATGACCTGGGTTCTTAACTTTAACTCTTGATGGGTTCTCCCTTTTATTAATATATGGTGTCCTTCTTTGTCTCTTTTAATTGTTTAATTCTCAGAGTTCATTCAATAATATTAGTTCATATTAGTGAGACTATACATTATTTGTTCTTTTGTTTCTTGCTAATTTCACTCAGCATAATATCTTAAAGGTTGATCCACATTGTTACATGCTCTATATTATTTTATTTTTTAATTATTTAATTATTTTACACTTGAAGTCTAATTTGTTGGGTATTCGTATGCCTACACCTGCTCTTTCCTGGTTGTTGTTTGTATGAAATATCTTTTTCCAACCTTTCACTTTCAAACACTGTGTCCTTGGTCTAAAGTGAGTCTCTTGTAAACAGCATATAGATGGGTCCTGTTTTTTAATCCATTTGACCAGGCTTTGTCTTTTGACTGGGAGTTTAGTCCATTAACATTTATTGTTATTACTGGAAAAGCAGTACTTTCTTCTAATATTTTGTCTTTTGGATTTTATATGCCATATCTTATTTTTTTCCTCTCTTTTTACCCTTACTGATTAACCTCCTTTCTGTACTCATCTCTAAACCTCTCTCTCTCTCTCTCTCCTGTCTTTTTCTATCTACCTGTGGTGCTCCCATTAGTATTTCTTCCAGAACAGCTTTTTTTTGTTCACAAACTCTGTCAGGGTCTGCTTGTCTCAAAATATTTTCAACTCTCCTGCATTCTTGAAGGGAAATTTTGATGGATATAGTATCCATGGTTGGCAGTTTTTCTCTTTCCATGTCTTAAATGTGTCATACCACTGCCTTCTCATATGCCTCCATGGTTTCTGTTGAGAAATCCACATATAGTGGATGGATGTGATAGAAAACTTTTTTCTTGCTGCTTTCAGAAAACTCTCTTTGTCTTTAACATTTGACAATCTGGTTAGTCATGGACTAGGTATATTTGGGTTTGTTCTGTTTGGAGTACCCTCTCCTTCTTGGATCTGTAATTTTATGTCTTCCATAGGATTTGGGAAATTTTCAGTGATTGTATCCTCCATTACTCTTTCTGCCCCTTTTCCCTTCTCTTCTCCTTCTGAGACACCTATAACAGGAATAGATGTGTTTCATATTGTTATTCAGTTCCATGACTCCCTACTCATATTTTCCCATTCCTTTCCCTGTCTGTTCTCTTGCGTGTAGGATTTCAGATATTTTGTCCTCTGGGTCACTAATCCTTTCTTCTGCCTCTTCAAATTGGCTGTTGGATGTCTCCATTGTGTTTTTCATCATTTCTCTTATGCCTTTCATCCCCATAATTTCTGCCATTTGTTTTTCAGGCTTTCAAGTATTTCTTATGATCACCCAATGTCTTCTTTATATTGTTCATCTCTTTTGCTTTATCTTCATTCAGCTCATTTTTTCAATTTACAGAAGATTTGTTTGAACATCTTTAATTAGTTGTTGCAACTCCTGTATCTCGTTTGAAGTGTTCATTTGTTCCTCTGACTGAGCCAAATCCTCATGCTTCCTAGTATGACTTGTGATATTTTGTTGGTGTCTAAGCATCTGATTTCCTTGATTAATTTATTCTGTAGCTTTTCTTTTTTTACCTAGATTTTTCTTGTTGCTTGGCTTTGTGCTCTATCTATTCTTTGATGTTCAGTTCAACTTATTCTAGACATCTAGCATAGCTTCTTTTTGATTGATTATAATTTTATTTATTTATTTTTTTTATTAATCAAAAAAAAGAAAAGAAATTAACACAACATTTAGAAATCATTCCATTCTACACCTGCACTCAGTAATTCTTAGTATCATCACATAGATGTATGATCATCATTTCTTGGTACATTTGCATCGATTTAGGAAAAGAACTAGCAAAACAGCAGAAAAAGATATAGAATGTTAATATAGAGAAGAGAATTAAAATAATAATACTAATAAAAAATGTATATATATAAAAAAAGGGAAAAGAAAAAAACAAAAGATACAAACAAACAAACAAAAAACTCTATTTCAGGTGCAGCTTCATTCAGTGTTCCAACATCGTTACATTACACTTAGATATTATTGTGCTGTCCATTTTTGAGTTTTTGTATCTAGTCCTGTTGCACAGTCTGTATCCCTTCAGCTGCAATTACCCATTATCTTACCCTGTTTCTAACTCCTGCTGATCTCTGTTCCCAATGATATATTCCAAGCTGATTCTCGAATGTCGGTTCACATCAGTGGGACCATACAGTATTTGTCCTTTAGTTTTTGGCTAGACTCACTCAGCATAATGTTCTCTAGGTCCATCCATGTTATTACATGCTTCATAAGTTTAGTCTGTCTTAAAGCTGCATAATATTCCATCGTAGGTATACGCCACAGTTTGTTTAGCCACTCATCTGTTGATGGACATTTTGACTGTTTCCATCTCTTTGCAATTGTGGATAATGCTGTTATAAACACTGGTGTGCAAATGTCCGTCTGTGTCTTTGCTCTTAAGTCCTTTGAGTAGATACCTAGCAGTGGTATTGCTGGGTCGTAATCCATTCTGCCATTCTATGTCTTTTGATTGGGAAATTCAGTCCATTAACTTTTAGTGTTAATACTGTTTGGATAATATTTTCCTCTACCATTTTGGCTTTTGTATTATATATATCATATCTGATTTTCCTTCTTTCTACACTTTACTCCATACCTCTCTCTTCTGTCTTTTCGTATCTGACTCTAGTGCTCCCTTTAGTATTTCTTGCAGAGCTGGTCTCTTGGTCACAAATTCTCTCAGTGACTTTTTGTCTATAAATGTTTTAAATTCTCCTTCATTTTTGAAGGACAATTTTGCTGGATATAGAAGTCTTGGTTGGCAGTTTTTCTCTTTTAGTAATTTAAATATATCATCCCACTGTCTTCTAGCTTCCATGGTTTCTGCTGAGAAATCTACACATAGTCTTATTGGGTTTCCCTTGTATGTGATGGATTGTTTCTCTCTTGCTGCTTTCAAGATCCTCTCTTTCTCTTTGACCTCTGACATTCTAACTAGTAAGTGTCTTGGAGAATGCCTATTTGGGTCTATTCTCTTTGGGGTTCGCTCTACTTCTTGGATCTGTAAATTTAGGTCTTTCATAAGAGTTGGGAAATCTTCAGTGATAATTTCTTCCATTAGTTTTTCTCCTCCTTTTCCCTTCTCTTCTCCTTCTGGGACACCCACAACACGTATACTTGTGCGCTTCATATTGTCATTCAGTTCCCTGATCCCCTGCTCAAGTTTTTCCATTCTTTTCCCTATAGTTTCTGTTTCTTTTTGGAATTCAGATGTTCCATCCTCCAGTTCACTAATTGTAGCTTCTGTCTCTTTAGATCTACCATTGTAGGTATCCATTGTTTTTTCCATTTTTTTCTTCTTTGTCCTTCACTCCCATAAGTTCTGTGATTTGTTTTTTCAGATTTTCTATTTCTTCTTTTTGTTCAGCCCATGTCTTCTTCATGTCCTCCCTCAATTTATTGATTTGGTTTTTGAAGAGTTTTTCCATTTCTGTTCGTATATTCAGCATTAGTTGTCTCAGCTCCTGTATCTCATTTGAACTATTGGTTTGTTCCTTTGACTGGGCCATATCTTCAATTTTCCGAGTGTCATCCATTATTTTCTGTTGGTGTCTGGGTATTTGATCAGATTTCCCTGGGTGTGGGACCCAGCTGGTTGAAAGGTTTTTCTGTGAAATCTTTTGGGCTCTGTTTTTCTTTTCCTGCCCAGTAGGTGGCGCTCGTGGTGCTCGTCTGTCTGCGGGTCCCACCAGTAAAAGATGCTGTGGCTCCTTTAACTTGGCAATCCGAATCTCGCAGTCAGCCCGGGAAACCGCGCGTGGAGGTGGGGGTCGCCGGCCGCCGCGGCTTGGGGGAGTACCGGTCCAAATTGCCCAGCTTGCCCGAGATGTCAAGCGTGGCAGGAGGGCCCCGCTATCCAACGTTCCCAGTCAGACCGGGAAGCCACGTGCGTGGAGGGGACCCCAGTCGCCAGCCGCCCCGGCCGGGAAAACGCGCGCCCCTTGGCTATCTCACCGCAGTGGATTCTCCCTGCCCGTTCAACCGTTCCAGAATGGGGTACGCTGTCTTTTTGGTCTCTGTCGTGGCTCCGGGAGCTGTTTCGTATTGTTTCTGTTTCTTTACTTGCTGTTCTGGAGGAGGAACTAAGACCCACGCATCTTACTAAGCCGCCATCTTCTCCGGAAGTCCTGATTATAATTTTTAAGCTCTTGTTTTTCTGTTTCTTGCCCTACCTGTATAGAACATTTTTAGAGGAGGGTTTCTCCAGATATGATTGACCTCAGTCAGATTTTCCGAGACAAGACAAGCCCAGGTCTCAGGAAGCGTGTGATCTGTATGAAGTTTCCCTTAGGATGAGACCCATCAGTTTGCCAGACTTTCCTGTGTAGCCTCTTGAATTTGTTCTTTTTTATACTGCCCAGTAGGTGGTGCTTGTCAGCCCACTACTCCTCACCTGTGTAAAGTGGTGTGGTGCCTTTAATTCTCAGCAGATCCAGTCCCTGACAGAGGTGTCCTTGAGATAGAGGCTGAGATAAAAGGCAGGTTTAAGCCGTTTCGGTTTTCCAACCCCTGGGATCTGAATTATCCTAATGAGAGCCAGCAATTGTGCTGGGCCCTGCCTCACATTTTCTTGGGAAAGATACACCCTATAGGGAATTATCTCCTAGTTATTTTGTTTCTCAGACATACCTTAACTCCACCTTGCCTGGGTCAGTGCTAACAATTTAAAATGCCTGAGGCTTTCTTTAATGGGCTGCTAAAAAAAGTTTACTACTATCCTTTTCAGAGACAGTCCCCAGTCCCCTGGTTTCACCAATCAAGAGCTGGAGTTGGTATATGGCTCTGTGTGCCCCCTTTTTTGGGGACACATCTGTTTTCCAGTATTCTGAGCTCAGTTGACTCCAAAACCCTCTGTTCTTTTTTTTTTTTTTTTCTTCACCCCCCCAGCTCGGCCAAGAAAAACCTCAGGGTTCCTTTTGTGCTTTCTCTGAATTTATCTGTGCTCATAGCTTATATTCAGCAGTCCAGATTCATTGATTAAATTCACAGTTGGTGCTTGCTAGAGTGTCCTTATGTTGCTCCTGGTAGAGTCTACTTCTTTTTCCCACAGGGAAGTGTCTCCTAAATAGCCTGCTGTGCACATGGTGTAGGGGAACCAGCCTCCACAGTTTGGAAGACTTTACTCTTCTGAGCTGTGATTTCAGCCCTTCCACCTGTTCCAGAGTGGTGTATTAAGTGTGTTCAGTCACTGAAGTACCCCTCCACACACATACCATGCTGTTTTTTTTTTTTTTTTGGTGCAAGAAAGGCTTTAATTGCACGGGTTTTAAAACAGACATTGAGTAGAACTAAAGAATATTTATAAAATATGTATAAGGTAAAAAAATACAAAAAATACTTCTATTCTTAAAAGGCAGTTTAATATAAAGAATATTAGTGTTACCTTGAAATCCTTGTTATGCTGCTCCTGGATTTTTTTCCCATTCCCTGTCTCTTCAGAGATATTTTAAATTTTGTGTTTATTATTCCTTTGATTTTTTAAAATAGTTTTACTGCACATGTTTATATTCCTAACAGCATGTTATTTACTTTTGATGCTTTTGACCTTTATATAAATGGACTCATTCTGAATGTGTTCTGCAACTTACTTTGTTCCCTCAGTGTTAGATTCTTGAAATTAGTGCATGTTAATGCATGTGATTGTAGTTTGTTCATTTACATTCCTATAAGGAGCCCTGTTATGTAAATATTCCATTATTAATTCATCCATTTACACTCTTGTTGTGCATTTGGGTTGTTGCTAGTTTTATGTTCTTAGACACAGTACCATTGGGAAGTTTCTTGTCCATTTCTCCTGGAGCAATGTGCAGGAATTTCTCTAGAATAAATACCTAAGCATGGGGGTGTGAGGGTAGGTCAGTGGTAGAATTCACCTCTGCCATGTGGGCAACCCGGGTTTGATTCCTAGCCCATGCACTCTGCCCTCCTCAAAAAAAAAACACGAACAGACAAACAAACAAACAAATGAAAAACCAAACAAAAGCAAAAATTCAACAGATGGTGCTGCAATAAGGGAATACTCACATGGAAAAAGAAGGAAATGTGAACCCGCCATACAGCATACAAAAAAAAAATACCTGGGCCTGGAATTGCTGGATCATAGCGTATGCATATGATGCATGCAAATTTTAAAATTTTAACTTTTTTCAATAATACAAAATTACATTACTAAAGAGGTCTTACCAATTTTTTTTTGCACTGGTGGGGATTGCCAGTGTCTGGCTTTATTGGTGTAAAGTTTTCATTTTAAAGTAATATATGTGCACTGAAATAAGTTAGGAAAAAACATAAAGTCACAAAACAAATTTTAGAAAACACGTCCCATAGAATGATAGATAATGACTTAATATTTTAGTGTATATTTTCCTCAGTTCACAGTACTGTTTTGTTGGTGGTAGTCTATAATAGCCTATTTTTAAAATACAGTTTTAATCGCATTGGATTTATATTTGAATACTTATATTTTATGTTAGATTTTGGACATATTTTAATAGCTTCATAACAGTTAATTATCCTTTGGATTTTTATTCTCCCACCTCAATTTTCTACTATTCAAAATAAAGTAGATGTATTGGGTAATAAAGACTTTTAGTTTTGGAATCACTTCCTTTGGTTAAGGTAGAATAAGTACAATTATTAACTCAAATGTTTTTAATATTTTAAGACTATAGATAATGGGTAATATTGTATTAATTTTTTAAAATTTATTAAGAGAAATTTAACAACTGAACTAAAACATTAACATATATAATCAGTAATTCACAATATCATCACTTAGTTGCATATTCATCATTTCTTAGAACTTTTGCATTCAATTCAGAAAAAGAAATAAAAAGACAATAGAAAAAGAAATAAAAGAAAAACAGAAAAAAAAAGATTATACATACCATACCCGTTACCCTTCACTTTCATTGATCACTAGCATTGATTAAATTAAATTTACTTTAACATCTGTTCCTCCTATTATTTATTTTTATTCCATATGTTCTACTCATCTGTTGACAAGGTAGATAAAAGGAGCATCACACACAATGTTTTCACAATCACACAGTCACACTGTGAAAGTTATATCATTATTCAGTCATCCTCAAGAAACATGGCTACTGGAACACAGCTCTACATTTTCAGGCAGTTCCCTCCAGCCTCTCCATTACATCTTGAATAACAAGGTGATAGCTACTTGATGCGAAAGAATAACCTCCAGGATAACCTCTCGAATCTGTTTCGAATCTCTCAGCCATTGACACTGTGTCATTTCACTCTTCCCCCTTTTGGTCAAGAAGGTTTTCTCAATCCCTTGATGCTGAGTCTCAGCTCATTCTAGGGTTTTTCTCAATCCCTTGATACTGAGTCTCAGCTCATTCTAGGTTTCTGTCCCACATTGCCAGGAAGGTCCACACCCCTGGGAGTCATGTCCCACATAGATGGGGGAGGGTGGTGAGATTGTTTGTTGTGTTGGCTGGAGAGAGAGGGCACATCTGAGCAAAAAAAGAGGCTCTCTTGGGGATGACTCTTAGGATTAAATTTTAAGTGGGCTTGACCTATCCTTTGTGGGGTTAAGTTTCATATGAAGGAAACCCAAGACTGGGGGTTCAGCCTATAGCTTTGGTTGTCCACACTGCTTGTGAGAATATCAAGAATTCAACTTAGGGAAGTTGAATTTGTCCCCATTCTCACCATTCCCTGAACACCATGCTGTTTTGATTGCTGTAGCTTTGTAATAAGTTTTTTTTTTAACATGTAATCACAATTATTGTGCAATCTAGGCTTCCCTGTTAGAAATTTCTTTTTCTTTATTTTGTTAATTGTATAATATAGCATCTATTCAACGCAAAGAGAAAACCCATAGTTTTCAAAGCACTCTTCAACAAGTAGTTACAGGACAGATCCCAGAGTTTGTCATGGGTTACCATACCATCCTCTCAGATTTTTCCTTATAGTCACTCCAGAATAGAGGAGGCTAGAAGGAATAAATATTTTTTAATCATAACAATCGACATTTTTTTTCTTTTTTATGAAAAAAATAACATATCTACAAAGAAGCAGTAAATTTCAAAACACAGCACAACAATTAGTTAGCAGATTTCAGAGTTTGGTATGGATTACAATTCCACAATTGTAGGTTTTTATTTCTATCTGCTCTAAGATACAAGAGACTAAAAGAAATATGAATTTAATGATTCTGCTATCATATTCATTTCTTATACCCTACCTTCTCTGTATAACTCCACCAACAACTTTGATCTTTCTATCCCACTCTTTAGGGATATTTGGACCATGGCCATTCTAACTTTTCATGTTGGAAGGGGCTGTCAATAATACAGGGTAGGGAGATGGAACTAGCTGATGTTTTGGAGAGGCTGGGCCCCCTGTGTTTCCGAACTTATCTGGTCCAGGACCCATCTGGAGGTTGTAGGTTTCTGGAATCTAGTGCATGGAACCATTGCAGAATCTTATATATTTCCGTAGATGTTCTTTTAGGTTTGGCTGGAATTTTTTGGTTAGGATTTGGCAAGTTATGATAGGTAGGAATGTCTTAACTGAAGCTTGTGTAAGAGTGACCTCCAGAGTAGGCTCTCCACTCTATTTGAACTCTCTCAGCCACTGATACTTTATTAGTTACACTTCTTTCCTCCCTTTTGGTCAGGATGGAATTGTTGGTCCCACAGTACCAGGGCTAGCCTCATCTCTGGGAGTCATCTGCCATGCAGCCCAGGTGACTTTCACCCCTGGGTGTCATGTGCCACGTAGTGGGGAGGGCAATTATTTCACTTATGGAGTTGGGCTTAGAGAGAGGAGGCCGCATCTAAGCAACAAAAGTGGTCCTCCAGAAGTAAGTCTTAGGCATACCTATAGATAGGCTAAGCTTCTCCACTACCTACATAAGGTTCATGGGAGTAAGCCTTAAGATCAAGGGCGTGGCCTCTCGATATGGGTGTCCCTGATGTTTGACACAGTATCAGGGGATTCCCTGATGATAAAGTTTAATAGTTCCTTATTTTTTCTCCCATCCCTCAAGGGACTTTGCCAATACTTTTTGATTATCTCCTTGATATGTTCTAAGATCTATCCAGGTATTATTTTAAGCTATACAGGATTAAAGACCTTCATTCTTATTCTGGGTTCCCTGTATTTCAGTTGTTCAAATGAGCTATACAGAGAGGTTATGTTAGATTATGTGCTGCAGAAAATTTATGTTCCAGACAAAATAGGCCTTTTTTCCTTTGATCTCAAAGAGTAGGTGCGGTTCTAAAATATAGGCAATGTTTTCCTTACCCTGTGTTCTGAATTGCCTTAATCCCGACCTGATCAGCTTCATTCGGGGGTGGGATGAGACTGAGCTTGTGGAAGAGAGGTGGATTGGGCTGGGGCAGGTGTGCCTGCACTGAGGGTGGGGGTGTGGGGCAGGTACACTCACAAGGGGTTGATGGGGTGGGGGCACTTGGAGCGCAGGGAGTGGGGGTGCTTGATGGGGTTCAGGTGCTTGGGTTGTGGGACTGTGCTGGTGAGGTTAGTGCATTCAAGAAACATGGCTTGGCTTACTTCCTCTTCCCCCTCTCCAATCCATACACTCCTGAGGGCTCTGGGCTTCCACATTTGACTGTTTTCACCAGCCGGACTGTCTCCAGTTCTCTGCTTCTCAGTTCCTCAGCTTTTGCAAGCAGGGCCACCCTACATGCTGCAGAAGACCCTCCTGGGTCACACCCTGGAATCACCATCTCAGTTACCCTCCCATCCCTTCTCTAGCTATTCCTTGGAGCAGGGCTGAATTCAGTCTATCCTATTCTACCATTTTCCAGGAACCCTTGTAATACGTTTTATGATCAGGAAGTGTGAATCCTTCAACTTCATTCTTCTTTTTCAAGATGGCTTTGGCTATTTGGGGCCCCTTACCCTTCCATATGATGGAAAAGATTGGCTATTTCTGCAAAGAAGGTTGTAGGAATTTTGACTGGGATTGCATTGAGTCTATACATTGCTTTGGGTAGAATTGCCATCTTAACAATACTTAGTGTTCAAGTCTATGAACATGGAATATTCTTTCATTTATTTAGGTCTTCTTGGATTACGTTAAACAATCTTTTGTAGTTTTCTGTGTATAAGTCCTTTACATACTTGGTTAGATTGATTCCTAGATATTTGAATCTTTTAGTTGCTTGTGTAAATCCTTTTTTCCCTTGATTTCTTCTCCCAGTTTCTTATTTCTGGTGATTAGAAACACTATTAATTTGGGGGTGTTGTCTTGCACCCCAAATTCATTTCTGTAGAACTTTGTTATTGATTTTTCGGGATTTTCTGTATGTACCATGTTCCACTTTGCTAAAGCAGCCAGAATGCAATAAATCGGAAATGAATTGGCATTTATAAAGGAGATTTATCAAGTTACAAGTTATGATTCTAAGGCTGTGAAAATGTCCAAATTAAGGCATTAACAAGAGAATTCCTTCACTTAAGAAAGAAGTGACAGTGATGGGAGGACTGTGACAGTCACTGAGGGTCAGAGTTTGGAACAATGGGGGTTTTGTGAACTGTCAGAGATTGTGGAGATCACTTTCAGGCATCTCAAATTTCAAGCCAAAAAGAAAAAAAAGGAAGTCAGCAATTATGGGTGCCTATGATGGTGAGAGACTGGATTGTCAGAGAAGTGCAGGTTTGGGGACTGTGGGGTTTGGTGATCGGGAGTATCACTTGGGATCTGAGGTGGAGGCCTGGGGGTCAGTGATAGTGATGTTTGTAGATGTCTGGTTAGCAGACTGTTTGAGAGTAATTATTGTACTATGATGAATAATGGGGATACTGGTTGTTAGTGGGGAGATAGTGGTTGGTGAGGTTTGTGGAGAGTCAATATTGAGGTGTCCCTGAGGATCATAGGTGATCTGTATGTGGTTGGGGAGAAGCAGTGATGTGGGTTTTACATGTCAACAATTAGATGGTGTACAGAATCGTAACTGGACTTTCAGTGATGACTTGATTAGTGGGAATTAATGATTAAAAGTCCTCTAAGATTCTGTGACAGAGCCTTAGAGATTCAGGGGTTTGCTAGGATTACAGATTTTAGAGGTTTAAGATCCTGTGGAGGTCAGTTATTGGAGATCTGTGGGATTGGTGATTGAAACTTGTGGGGTTTGGTAGTTTGGGGAAGTTGGTGAAATTTAGTGATTGAGGAGTTAACAATGTCAGTGATTGGAGGCCCATAGGAACACAGTCTACAAGTAGTATGTTTTACGCCCGGCCATGTATCAGGAAACAGAGACATAGTGCCTCCCTTAATGTCCTTAGAATTTAGAAGTAGACAAGAAAAAATAAAAATAGAAACAAGTAATTCCAAATATTGATAAGCGCTATGAAGCAAGGGAAAGAGGATAATGTGGTAGAGAGTATCTGAGGGTAGAGAGTGTGTGGCTTTAGCCAGGTTAATCAGGGAAAGCCTTTCTGAGGAAGTGACAGTTGAGGCATAAATGATAATATGGAGGCAGTTGTGCAAAGAGCCGAAGAAAGAGTGTTCCAGGAAGAGGGACCATCTAATACAATGTTTCTCAGACAGGACTGAACTTGGTGTGCTGAAAGAACTTAAGGAAGGCCAGTGTAGTTCCAATATAGTCATGGAAGAAGTTTAAAAATCTGAAATTACAGTGGTAGGAAAGGACCAGATCCTTTAGGATCTTGGCTATGGTAAGGAGTTTGGGTTTATTCTGGTTGCAGTGAGAAACCATTCTGAAAGTTTTAAGCAGGGAACTGAACTGATCTGTTTGCTACTTTAAGAAGATCACCTTGACCACTCCATGGAAGATGGACCACAGAGAGGCAAGAGTAGAGACAGGGAGGTCAATTAGGAGTTTATTACAGTAATAAAAGGGAGGGGATCATGATGGTTAGAGTAGGGTTGTAGCACTGAAAGGAAAAGAAGTTAGAGTTAGAATATATCTGAATGTGAACCAATGGACTTTCTGATGACTTGTTATGGGATATGAGGGAAGAAAAGGATCAATATTTACCTCTAGAATTTTGACCTGAAGATGGATGGTATTTCTGATTTCTGAGAAAGAGTGATATGGGAAAAGACCACCGTTTTGGGTTTTTTTTTTTTTTTTTGAGAAAATAACAATAATTTCTTTAATATCAAAATATTTTGTCAGTGTTCAAATTTTTAATTGTCTGAAATGTAATGCTTTTTTTTTTCTTTAAACTTACAGTTAGTTTCTTTGACGTGGAATCCAAATAAAGTCCACCCATTGCAGTGGGTTTATTATGTCTCTTTTAACCTACTGGCTTCACCTTCATCTGTCTCTCCTGTTCTCTTCTTCCTTGGAGTTATTCAGTTATTTTTACAAAAATGGTAATTTGTCATATAGAATTTCCCACAGCTTGTGGTGTTGTTGATTGTATTTCTGTGGTGTTTTTCATGGGACTCCATTTCTTTGTATTTTCAGTCAATTAGTATTTGGATCAGATTAAGTGACAATTTGTTTGGTAAGACTATGTCATGGGTGGTAGTATGTGCTCCCATTAGAAGGTATGTAATATCTGGTCATCTCTCTTTTTGTGATATTAGTTGCAGTTATAAATCAAGGCCAATCCCTCAGGGATTACAAAATAGTGATGCTCTAATTCTATCATTCATTTTTAAAAAAGTATCCCTTTTTCCTTTGTTCTTTACTATATTGAGCAATGTCTCATCTACTTTTTATACAACTCTATTATAGAATTAATATAGGAAAACCAGTACAAATTATTTACTAGTTTTCTAAATAGTGAATTGACTCACTAACATTATTCTCCACTGGTGACCCGTTTTTTTTTAGTTGACATTGTAACTCATGAAATGTTAACATATTTGACATATTCATTCTGTTGCAGTTTTTACCGTATTTGATGCTCAAGTTGTCTTATTTTTAATGAGACCTCTTGGCACCCCTTTTTAAAATCAGTGTGCTAGGAATATACAGGTTTATTTCTGAACTTTTCCATTCTGTTCCCTTCATCTATATATATGTTTTTGTGCCAGTACCACCATGTCTCAGTTACCATGGTTTCATAGTAAGTTTTGAAATTGAGAACTGAGAGTCTTCCTGCTTTGATCTTCATTTCCAGGATTGTTTTAGCTATTCTTAGTTCGTAAGTTCTTTTTTTTGTTGTTCTTTTTCAGGATTATATTGGCTGTTCTAAGTTCCTAAGTTCCATCTGAATTTTAGAATCAGCTTGTCAGTTGTCACATAGAAGTCAGCAGGAATTGTGATTGGGACTGTATCGATTCTTCAAGGAACTTCTTTAAGTTGGTTCCTAATTCCTTCTGATAGGACTTCAGTGGGAATATCAGATTTTCTGGATGGAAATGGGAACCTCATGGTTGTTGACATTTGTCCTGTTTTGGCCATGTCAAGATTGCAACACCCATTACACGTTCAAGTAGAGATGTTGAGTAGCTTTTTGATGTATAACTCTGGAAGTTAGGAGAGGTCTCCACTGGGAAATCTGTATTTAATGGAATCAGCATTAAAGTTGGCATTTAAAGCCGTAAGACTGGGTGAGGTTACCTAGAGAGAGATGGCAAATGGGAAAGAAAAAAGAGCCAAGGTCAGAGCTGTGAGGCATTCTGTCCATTAGAGGTCTGACTGAAGATAAAGGACCAAGAGACTATGGGGTGACCACTGAGAGGAAGAAAATTGTGGAAGTGTGGTGTCACAGTAACATAGAGAAGAAAGCTGTTTGCGTCAATGGGATTAGTCAGTTGTGTTATGTGGTCTTGTGAGTTCTGGAAGAATGACTACAGAGACCTTGACTATGGCAAGGTGTGGCTCAGTAGTCATTTTGACTGATACGGATATCAATGGCTCTTTCAGTGCAGTGATGGGGGTAAAATTTGTTGAAGTGAGGTGAAAGACTGGAAGATTATGAAGTGAAGACAACAAATATATCAATATTTATGAGAAATTTTTCTGTCAGTATAGCAAGGAACTGGATATAGGGTGGGGCAGGAGATCAAAAGGGGGGTTTTCTTCAGATGAGTGATATTAAGGCAGTTTTGTATGCCCATGGGAAAGATCTAGCAGAAGGGGAGATATCAGTTGAGGAAGCAGTTGGGGATGCAATCCAAAGCACAAGTGGAGAACCTGGCTTTTGCTGAGAGAAAGGACATGTCTTTAATTTTAACAGAAGGAAAAGCAGACCATATGGATTAGGAAATAGGATGGTGGAATTGGTGGTGACAAGACAAGATTTCTCTTATCTATTTGAAAATGTTTTCTCTTTGAAGCGTAGGGCAAATTCATCAGCCAAGAGTGGGTAAAGATGTTGGGGATTTCAGGAGAGTTAAGAAAAGTTGAAACAATAATCTTGGAAAGAGGAGAGGTGAATTTCCTAGGGAAAAGTAGTAGGATTGCTGGCAATATCGAGTGCCCATTTAAAATACATTTTATGGATGTAAATTAAGTCCAGTCTGGAAAATTGTTTGATTTTTACCATGCAGTGTTTAGCTACAAAGATGCAGAGGGGAGTCTTACCAAGGTAGATGTTTTTCTAGATGAGCTCAATGAAGTGTAGAACACGGAAGTTAAAGTTGTTTTCAAGGAAATGTGTATGGTGGTAGAACAATGAATCCAAACAATCTAGCTTTGAAGGGAATGAAAGATTGTGAAAAACAAGGATGCCATCACTGGATGAGTGATAAGTGGGTGGCTGAGATTGGGTGTAGAAGAAAAGATTTCCAGAGTTGGATAAGAGGGGACGAGGTATTAAATGACTCTTCCATTTGGATGTAGAGGTAGCATAGAACAGTGACAGGAGTTGTGGTGGAGAGGAAGCTGGTGCTTAAGTTTTCAGTGAATGAAGCAGAGTAAGTACGGAAAAAAATTAACATAGCAGGCCTGAGATGGCTATCCTTAGAAAGCTGGCTTGCAAGGATGATGTCTTAGAATTTATATTTCCAGATGATTCCCTCCATTTTCAGAACTGATAAGAGCAGCTCACTGTACATATAATGCAGTTTATGTTGAATGCCTATATTCCTTCTGTGAGTCTGGAATTTCTATCTGTGCTAGACCAAATGTACCTTTGTGACCAGTCCCCAGAAAACCTTGGGCTCTTAGTGCTAAGGAGCTTCACACATGTTGTCACAACTTGTTGCTGGAGGAATTAAGGGCATCCTACGTGACTCCACTAGGAGAGGACTCTTGGAAGCTTGTGCCTAGTTTCCTCTAGATGTTGTCCCTGGTAACTTTACCCTTGGCTGATTTTGCTTTGTATCCTTACTCTATAATAAATTCTGTATAGTAGATAGTGAATCCTGTGGGTCCACCCCGTGAATCTCAGACCTGGTAGTGGTCTTGGGACCCCTAACACAATGATCAAGAAGTTGGTCGATTATACCGACAATAAGAGCTAGTGGGTTAAAACCTTTTGACCCTCTAAATGAGCTGGGGTTTTGAAGGAGAAAGAAGAAATGGTTGGAAGTAGTCATTGACCTCATCTTCTGGCCTAAGGTACAAAAGTCATGTGTGTTGGGGGAAGTGGGCAAGATAAATAACATCTACTTGAGAACACTGCAAGGAAGAAGCATTCGCAGGATGCAGATTTCAGTTAAAGCCGGTTGGTGCAGGGAATGGCTGACGAGGGTGAGGGTGCATTAGAGTTGTTATTGGTGATTACAGATTTTGTAAAGGTCACTCCTTGGTAGTCCTGTGGGTATCAGTTCCCTGTTACTGACACCAACAAGGGAATGATAGGAGAGGGATTTTGAAATCACATGGGAGATAAAGATTGATATATTCTGTGAGTATCAATGGTTGAGGAACCTGTGGGAAGATATGTTTGGAGTGTCTGTGGAGGCAAGTGATTGGGGCACTCATTTTCTGTTAGCGATTAAAGGTTTGTTGGGGTCAGGCATTTTAGAATTATGGGGCTCTAGGATTAGAGGAGGCTGTATTGGCTAAGTGATTGGGAAGCTAGTGACAGGCACCAGTAGGGGTTCATTGGAATTCAGGGGCTAAAGATCTGTGGTAAGGGGGATGGGTGACAAATGCTGGTGGTCTGTGGGGGTAAGGGGTTATTGTTAAATATTAAACAAATTTATTTGTACATGCATTGTTTAATATCAAAATTCTTCAGTGGCTGTCTCATCATTCTCTCATCTGCCTAATAAGAAGAGAATTTTAACATGCTTTAATTTCACCCTTCTCCCCAGTACTTCATTCCTGCTTATTCTTTGGTTAGGAAAATGAAATGTCTCAAGTGTTCTACCTCAGAACTGTAATCACTGTTCCAAAGCCTGTAGCATCCATGTTATAATGGAAGAGGCAAAGTTGGTTTCTGTTTCTTCTTTTGGTAAATTGTCCTTCTTTCTGATATTAGTATGATATTTTTCTTTATCCGCTTAAATATATAAAAAAAAAAACCCTTGGCCTGGGTTAACCAAGCTCCAAGTAGCCCTGAAGGTGAGTTTGTGATGGGCTCTGTGTCTAGTGGTTGCATTGGGAGGAGTGGGGCCTTGTGTAGGCAAGGACTAGGAGAAGAGAAGGCCAGCTGTATGAGGGGTGGTGGTGGTGAGGGGACAAAAAGGGAATACTGATGCAATCTCAGCAGGGGGAGGTTAGTCTGGAGGTGACTTCCCAGGCTGAGGCTGGAGTTAGAGAAGGAATAGATGTTACCAGATGGGGAAGGGTATGGAAGGGAGAGGGAACAGACCTTCTGAGGTCCAGAAATGGTGAAGGTAGTATAACCAAGAAATCAGGATTTAAGGGATGATTTTGATTACTGAATCATTGTATAGATTTTCCTTTTCCTTTCTGGGATTTTGAAGTAGACAAAGGAGAGCACCTAGAAGTCCTAAAATATAATTAAGAGGTTTGAATATCTGGAAGGATTATGAAAACCTTTATATATAGAAGAATCTCATAGTCCCTGGAATTCTCCAGTATTTACTATAAAATAGAAATCAGAAAAATGGAGAGTGTTAACTGATTTGATAAAAGTTAATGCTGTAATTCAACCTATGGAGTCCTTACAACCTGGCTGGCCCACACCAGTTGTAATTTCTAAAAACTACTCTATTATTATAATAAATTTAAAAAATTGCTTTTTTACCATACCTTTAGCAGAGCAAGATAAAGAAAAATTAATTTCTGAGCTTGTTCTTAATGAGCTGCCTTTCAATACCTCTTGGAAAATAGCATTAAGTGATTTTAAAGAACAAATTGATAATCATTTGCCTATGTCAGAACTTAACAATTTTTAAAAAGAACACAGTGGATTTTGCCTAAAATAGTTCAGGCTTCCCCACTGGAGGGAGGCAGTACCATCTTTACTGATGGTAGTAGTAATGGACGGGCTGCACATATGACCCCAGGGGAAAACAAAAGTTAGAAAACACCTTATACCTCAGCTCAGCACACTGAATTAGCAGCTGTAATTCAAGTATTGCAAAATTTTCCACAATTCCTTAATATTGTTTCTGATTCTGAATATGTCTGCCAAACAGTCACTCACATTGAGACAGCTTCTTTGTTTGAAGGAGATGAATTGTCTCTAACGTTTTTACATTCACAAACATTAGTCAGAAGTTGAATTACTCCCCTTTTTATCATGCATATAAGAGCTCATACCATTCCTCCCAGTCTTTTGTCATTACAAAATCAGCAAGCAGATACTCTTGTGGGGGTAATTCAAGATCCCAGGACATTTCACAAATTGACTCATATTAATAGCAGAGGGCAGGCTGGGTCTCCAGACCCCCAGACTGTGGCTAGAAGCCCCACGAAAGGGACAGCAGAAAAGGCAGGTCCACAGAAGTGTACAAATGGGTGACTCAGATACCGGAAGGGGTTTGGCTGTCTGTGTTAGTTTCCTAGCTGCTAAAACAAATAGCACGCAATGGGTGGCTTAGCAACAGGAATGTATTGATTCAAGATTTCAGAGGCTAGAAGGTGTGTCCCGGCTTCCGGCCATCTTTGGGGTTCTTTGGCTTTTCTGTCACACAGTGATGTGCATGGCAGCGTCTTCTCCCTTCTTTTCTGACTTCTGTTGGCCATCAGCTACCAGCTGCTCTCGGTGACTTCTCTCTCTTGTCCAATCTCCTTTGCTTTTTGGCTATATTGGGTGAGGCCCGCCCTCATCCACAGGGGCTGGGATGGCATGGGTAGTGCAAGGCCAGGAGTGCCCAGGGACTGGGGGTGCATGGCATTCCATGAAGCAGGCAGAGGTAGAATGAGGGGGCCGCTGACTCTCAGCTGGGGAAGGAGGGAAAATGTGGGGACCTGGGGGTATGAAGGACAGTGACAAGGTGGCCTGTTGTCATGGCAGGTGGACAAACTGTTCAGCATAAGAGCTGTGGGTTCCAGCTGGAATGCTGGGAACGGTGTTTGAGGAGCACGATGCCACAGGTGGAATTCCCTGGACACTAGGACATGGGAAGAGAAGGGGCAGGGTCCTAAGCCCAGGAGGTGGGAAGTGTCATCTAAGCCTGGGGTCAGCAAAATTCACAAAAAGGGCCACAGAGTTAACCTATTAGGCTGTGTGCTTCTTGGTCACTGTGGCAAGCATTCAACTCTGCTGCCATAGCAGGAAAGCAGCCATATTTTCCCTGGCAGAGCTGCTACTGGCCCCAGTCTCAGAGCTCACCATCTGGGTAGGCTGAGAATGTCCAAACCATCAGTTTCTGGTTTCTCTATGCTTAGGAATTAAGTTCTCAGCTTGTCCCCTTCCTCCTGCCTTTCACTACAAGCTGCAAGGAGAAGCCAGGCTGCACCTTCCAGAGTACTTGGAAATCTCAGTTAAATACCTAGGTTTGTCTCTTGCAAGTCCTGCCATCCATCCAACATCAGAGCTCAGTGTCCCAAGTTCATTTCCAGTAACACATTTGTCATTTCCTGAGGCCTCTTCAGAAGGCCTTTAATGTCCATATTTTTACCCACAGTCTCTTCAAAGCAGTCTAGGACTTCTCTGTTAAGTTCTCCCAGCCTCTGCCCATTTCCAAGTTTCAAATCCAATCCCACATTCTTAGGTATTTGCAAAAGCAGCACCCCGCTCTCCAGTTTCGAAACTGTCTTAGTTTTACTAGGCTGCTAGCACAAACACCACAGGCTGGGTTTGGCCCTGGGAGTTGGAGGTGGCCAGGACTCCCACCTGCAGAGCCTGCTCCTCCATTGCCTGGCCCCACCATGTGCCACAGGCCCACGAGCACGACCCGGTGTGGTGGCTCCCTTTTCCCATGGTGTCCTTTGAGCGAGTTGTCCCTTCACATGGTGATGTCTTCTCCATTCTCTTTGGAGTTCCTGCTGACTTCTAACTTCTGGCTCCTCCCTTTGGCCCTTTTTCTGTGTCTGAATTTCTTCTCCTTATAAAGGACTTTGGTAATCTAGATTAAAGCTCACCGTGATTCATTGAGGCCAGACCTTATATAAACATAGCATCTTCACAAGGTCCACTTTATAGTGGGTTCACACCCACAGGGATGCAGCGAAGACTAAGAGCACATGCTTCAACCAACCAGAGACTGCATTTTTGTAGTGTCCTCCTGCCCTCCACAAACACACATATACACACGCACAGACACATGTGCATATGTACACACACTGACACACACACAGAGGTGCCAACTTCAGAGGCATGCAGAAGGGTCCTTTGCTTCTGTAAGAGGAGCTTTGCTTGTATCTGTGGTTCTGCTCCTGCGGCATGTCTCCAGTGCAGCAAGTGTTTTCGTTTTCTCATTAGGAAATGTCTTGCAGAGAGATGCTTGAGACTGTGGATCCACCCTGTGGCTTCTCCAGCTCTCACACGTGTGTTACAGCATCTCTTGAGGATTCTTGCCTGAATCTGCTCTTACGATGGTTGCCAAATGGTGGTTTTCTAAACCCAGCAGTCTGACTTCTGAGAAGAATGTAGAGAAGAATAGATTGGGTTCACTCCTGCTCCACGTAAGAAGAGACGGTGTGCTGGTTTGAACGGAAGCATGCCCCCTAAGAAAAGCCATGTTTTACCATAAATCCCATTTCATCAAGGTAGAATCATCTCTCTTCAATACTGTATGTTTGAAACTGTGATGAGATCATCTCCCTGATTGATGAGATTTAGTTAAGAATGGTCGTTAAACTGGATTAGGGGATGACATGTCTCCACCCGTTTGAGTGGGTCTTGATTCGTTTCGGAAGTCGTATAAAAGAGGAAACATTTTGGAGAAAGAGAGACTCAGAGAGGGCAGAGAATACTGCCGCACCACGAAGCAGAGGGGCCACCGGGCAGTGACCTTTGGAGATGAAGTAGGAAGATGCCTCCCGGGGAACATCATGAAATAGGAGGCCAGGAGAGAAAGCTAGCAGATGACGCGGTATTTGCCATGTGCCCTTCCAGCTGAGAGAGAAGCCCTGACTGTGTTTGCCATGTGCCGTCTCACTTGAGAGAGAATCCCTGAACTTCATCGGCCTTCTTGAACCAGGGTGTCTCTCCCTGGATGCCTTTGATTGGACATTTCTATAGACTTGTTTGAATTGGGACATTTTCTCGGGCTTAGAACTGTAAACTAGCAACTCCTAAAATTCCCCTTTTTAGAAGCCATTCCGTTTCTGGTATATGGCATTCCAGCAGCTAGCAAACAAGAACAGATTTGGTATGGGAGAGCGGGGTGCTGCGGCGTTTTGCAAATGCCAGATATGTTTGAACGGTGTTTTGGATGGCTACGGGGAAGATTTTGGAAGAACTGTGAAGAGCATGGTGGAGAAGTCCTGGAGTGCGTGAAGAGACTGTTGGTGTAAATGGAACCAGTGCCAGTCTTGACAGAGGAGGACACAAAAGGGAGAGATTGGAGTCTGCAGAGTGAGAACCAGGAGAGTTCGGGTCTGAAGGCAAGAAACCTCGGCCAGGAGAGTGGACCACCTGTATGCATGGAGAGGGTGAGTGTACCCTGAAGGACGAGGATGAGTGTCCCCTCTCATTGCAGTGGAAGAGCTGTGCAGCCTCGGGCCTTGGAAAAGGCGTAGCCGGCTCGTTGGGGGACTGGGAGAGCCTGGCTGCTGCCCTGTGCAGGGCTTGAGCGTGTGCCCCAGAAATGGCAGAGAGCCCGGGGGTGGCCCTGATGCCTGGAGAGAGTGGATCCCAGAGGTGGTCTCCTGGATGTTCCCTGAGTTTGATTTGGGAAGAGGCGGGCCACTGCATAGGCCCTGGGCAGGGGTGGGACTGCCACTTTATAAAGCCCCAAAGCTGAATGATTCTCAGACTTTGAAATGTAATGGACTTTGCCCTGCAGGTTTTTGAAATTGTATGGGTCCAGTGACCCCTGTGTTCCTTCCTCCTTATGGAAATGTGTATATGTATCCTACGAGTGTTCCTCCTTTACATGTTGGCGGCAAATAACTTGTGCGGAGTTTTCAAAGGTCCAGAGCAAATGGAGAAAATTTTGCCTGAGGACAGACAATGCCTGTAACTGACTTGATGAGATTTTATCGTGTCTCTAATTTTGTACTTCATTGTGTTGCTGCTGAAAGGTGTAAGGTTTCTGATATTGTTAGAAATGAATTAATACAAAAATTAATTAACACACAGTTTGCAAATTAATCTAATAATTAATAATATATGTTATTTTTATAAGAATCAAAAATTAATGAAACATTAATTAGTTACAAAAATTAATGTATTTTGCATATGGGAAAAACATGTCTTTCTTAGGGGTGAGGGGACGGAGTGTGCTGGTTTGAACGGAAGCCTGCCCCCTAAGAAAAGCCATGTTTTACTATAAATCCCATTTGATAAAGGTAGAATCATCTCTATTCAATACTGTATGTTTGAAACTGTAATGAGATCATCTCCCTGATTGATGAGATTTAGTTAAGAATGGTTGTTAAACTGGATTAGGGGATGACATGTCTCCACCCGTTTGAGTGAGTCTTGATTAGTTTCGGAAGTCGTGTAAAAGAGGAAACATTTTGGAGAATGAGAGACTCAGAGAGGGCAGAGAATACTGCCGCACCACGAAGCAGAGAGGCCACCAGCCCGTGACCTTTGGAGATGAAGAAGGAAGATGCCTCCCGGGGAGCATCGTGAAATAGGAGGCCAGGAGAGGAAGCTAGCAGATGACGCCGTATTTGCCATGTGCCCTTCCAGCTGAGAGAGAAGCCCTGACTGTGTTTGCCATGTGCCATCTCACTTGAGAGAGAAACCCTGAACTTCATCGGCCTTCTTGAACCAGGGTGTCTCTCCCTGGATGCCTTTGATTGGACATTTCTACAGACTTGTTTGAATTGGGACATTTTCTCGGGCTTAGAAGTGTAAACTAGCAACTCATAAAATTCCCCTTTTTAGAAGCCATTCCGTTTCTGGTATATGGCATTCCAGCAGCTAGCAAACAAGAACAGATTTGGTACGGGAGAGCGGGGTGCTGCGGCGTTTTGCAAATGCCAGATATGTTTGAACGGTGTTTTGGATGGCTAAGGGGAAGATTTTCGAAGAACTGTGAAGAAAATGGTGGAGAAGTCCTGAAGTGCGTGAAGAGACTGTTGGTATAAACGGAACCACTGCCAGTCTTGACAGAGGAGGACACAAAAGGGAGAGATTGGAGTCTGCAGAGTGAGAACCATGAGAGTTCGGGTCTGAAGGCAAGAAACCTCGGCCAGGAGAGTGGACCCACCTGTATGCATGGAGAGGGTGAGTGTACCCTGAAGGGCGAGGATGAGTGTCCCCTCTCATTGCAGTGGAAGAGCTGTGCAGCCTCGGGCCTTGGAAAAGGCGTAGCCGGCTCGTTGGGGGACTGGGAGAGCCTGGCTGCGGCCATGTGCAGGGGTTGAGCGTGTGCCCCAGAAATGGCAGAGAGCCCAGGGGTGGCACTGATGCCTGGAGAGGGTGGATCCCAGAGGTGGTCTCCTGGATGTTCCCCGAGGTTGATTTGGGAAGAGGCGGGCCACTGCATAGGCCCTGGGCAGGGGTGGGACTGCCACTTTCCAAAGCCCCAAAGCTGAATGATTCTCAGACTTTGAAATGTAATGGACTTTGCCCTGCAGGTTTTTGAAATTGTATGGGTCCAGTGACCCCTGTGTTCCTTCCTCCTTATGGAAATGTGTATATGTATCCTACGAGTGTTCCTCCTTTATATGTTGGCGGCAAATAACTTGTGCGGAGTTTTCAAAGGTCCAGAGCAAATGGAGAGAATTTTGCCTGAGGACAGACAATGCCTGTAACTGACTTGATGAGATTTTATCGTGTCTCTAATTTTGTACTTCATTGTGTTGCTGCTGAAAGGTTTAAGGTTTCTGATATTGTTAGAAATGAATTAATACAAAAATTAATTAATACACAATTTACAAGTTAATATAATTATTAATAATATATAATTTTATATTAATGAAAAATTAATAAATTACAAAATTTGTGTATTTTACATATGGAAAAACATGTCTTTTTTTTGTGTCAGAGGGTGGAATGTTATGGTTTGAAAGGAAGCATGCCCCCTAAGAAAAGCCATGTTTTACTATAAATCCCATTTGATAAAGGTAGAATCATCTCTATTCAATACTGTATGTTTGAAACTGTAATGAGATCACCTCAGCGATTGATGAGATTTATTTAAGAATGGTTGTTAAACTGGATTAGGGGATGACATGTCTCCACCAATTTGAGTGGGTCTTGATTAGTTTCTGAAGTCCTATAAAAGAGGAAACGTTTTACAGATCTTTCTCCCAATCTTGAGGGGTAATTGGACTCTTCCTGTTCTAACTTTTTCATGTTGTAAAGGGCTATCAATATTATGGGATAGGGGAACGAACCTAGTTGATGTTCTTAGAGAGGCTGGCCCTTCTGGTTTTCAGGACTTATCTAGCCTAAGAACCATCTGGAAGTTTTAGGTTTCTGGAAGGTAATCATGGAACTTATGTAGAATCTCAGATAGAGCCGTAGGTGTTCTTTAGGATTGGCAAGAATGGTTTTCGTTGGGATTTAGCAAACCATGATAACTAGCAGTATTATCTCATACAAGAAGCTTATATAAGAATAACCTTCAGAATAGCCTCTCAAGTCTGTTTGAACTCTCTCAGCCACTGATACCTCATTTTGTTATATTTCCTCCCCTCTTTTGGTCAGGAAAGCATTGTTGATCTCGCAGTGCCAGGGCCAGGCTCATCCCTGGAGTTCATATCCCATGTTGCTCAGAAGACTTTTCCCCTTGGATGTTTTTCCCATGTAGCGGGAGGGTAAAGATTTTCCTTGCAGAGTTGGGCTTAGAGAGAGAGAGGCCATATCTGAGCAACAGAAGAGGTTCTCTGGAAGTAAGTCCTAGGCATAACTATAGTTAGGTTTAACTTCTCTACTAAATAAATACATTTCGTAAGAGCCAGCCTCAAGATCAAGGGCTTGGCCTATTGACTTGGGAGTCTCTAATGTTTGAGAGAATATCAGAGGGTTCCCTGGTGGGAGAGTTTAATAGTTCTACAGTTTTTTTCCATCACTCAAGGAAGTTTGCCAGTACTTTGTATTTATCTGCCCAGCATACTCTGGAATATATCTGGGCCTTGCTGTATAGAATTATAAGCCCTCATTCCCATTCTGGGCTCCATGTGTTTTGGGTTGTTTAAATGATCTCTCTAGACAGGTTGAGTTAGATTATGTGCTATGTAAAATTTAAGTTTTTTACAAAATATACCACTCTTCCTTTGGTCTTATAGAGTAGGTAAAGTTCTAAAATAGAGACAATGTCCTCCTTACCCCTGTATCTGATTTACCTCTGTCCCAACCTGACTGGCTTCATTCTTATCTTCGACTGGAGCCTGATGTCTTTTTTGGTTTCTTCAACAGGTGCTGTATGTGCAATGCTGACTTTCAGAGCTGCAGAACTCCTACGCTGAGTCTTGGGTGTCACACAAGTAGCCAAAATTCCAGGAAATACCAGGTTATACATTATAGGTTCTGGCTCATTGTATCTTGCTTCTGGCTTCTTTCATGCACCAAGTTTGTTTCTTTTTATTTTTGAATAGTATTTCATTAATGAATATACCACACTTTACTTATTTGTTTCCTAGATGTTGCATATTTATACTGTTTTCAGGTTTGAGATATTTTGAATGAGGCTGCTATGAGCATTTTTATTTTAACCTGTTATCCCAGACGTGTTTTCATTTACCTTGGGTGAATACCATGGCATGGTATTTCTCAGTTATTAAGTAAAGTGTGTTTCGCTCTCTAAGGAACTGCAACTATTTTCTCAAGTTGGTGTTTTTTGCATGCCCACCAGCTCGAGAGTTCCAGAAGGTCCTCATCCTTGACAACATTCTGTGCTCTCCTTTCTGATCATAACTGTTCCAGAGGTGGGAAGTGGCACCTCACTGGTTCTGTGATGACTAATGAGGTTATTAGCCGTTCATACATCTTCTTTTGTGAAGTGCCCTTTAAGGCCTTTTGCTCATTAAGAAAAAATTAGGTTATTGATTTATTTTGTCCTATCGAAGAAATGTTGCCTTCCCTTCTAGTTCCTTATGTTTTCTTTTAGAAGCTTTATGATTCTAGGTTTTACATTTGGGTCTTAGGTCTATCATCCACCAAGGATTTATATCTGTGTGTGTGATGAGATAGTTCAAGTTACCTCAAATGAATTGCCATTTATTGTAGCATCATATGTTAGAAAGACACTCTTTTTCTCCCTGGAACTGCATTGGCAACTTTGTAAAAAAAATTCCTTGGAAGTATTTAGCATGTTTCTGGGTTTTATCTTGTTCCGTTGAGCTCTGAATATGTTTGTACTTTTGCCAACACCAGGCTGTCTTGATTACTGTAGTTCATGGTAAGTCTTGAAATCTGGGAGGGTGGATCCTTCAACTTTGCCCTTTTCTTTCAAGATTGTTTTGCCTGTTGCAGATCTTTTGCATTTCTATATTCATTTTGGAATCAGCTTGCCAATTTTTTCCAAAAATCTCTGCTGGAATTCTGGATGGGACTGTGTTGAATATAGAAATCAATTTGGGAAGAATGGACATCTTAATGATACTTAGTTTTCTATTTCATGAATGTGATATACGCTTAGAACAATTTAGCTTTCCTTTTATTTATCTCAGTCATATTTTGATGTGGAAATTGTTCACATCTTTCATTAGATTTATTAGTCCTTTATGTTTTTTGATGCCATTGAAAATGGAATTGTTTTAAAAAATTTTGTTTTAAAAATTTTCATAGAAATATAGTAGATTTTTTCATATTGACCTTCTGTCCTCTGCAATTTTGTAGCCACACTGTGTTTTCTAAGCATCCAATCAAGCTGTGCCTGTTACTTCCTTTCGTGCCTTTGACCCTGGCTGCACTTGCAGGACAGCGTTCCCTAGAAGCGGTGAGAGTGGGCATCTCTGCCCTGGTCCCAGGCTGGGGGGCAGACAGTTAGTGGATAGCACTACCTAAGCCGTTAGCTCTCGTGATGCCCTTTCATAGGTTGTGAAAGTTCCCATTGTTTGCTGCTTTGCTAAGAATTTGATCATGAGTAGCTACTGAATTTTGTATAAAATATATATTTTTTGCATTTTGAGGTAATCATGTGGCCTTCCCCCTATACTCTATTAATGTGAGCATGGAATTTCTTTGTGGGCACAATTTGGGGCACAACTTCAATTTCTTTAATAGATATTTTTGTGGCTTTCTATCTATTTTCAGTATTTGAAAGTGAGGTAATTTAATATCAGCATTAAAATTATGACAGACCCTGGTTTCTAACTACCTTGTTGAAAGGAACCAGAAATTCATTCTGAATGGCTGAGTTTTGGTCTGGGACCTAAGGTACACACTGAGGTTAAGACATTTTGTTGTGCCATAAATCAAAGAAGCTTTCAAGGATTAATGGGATTGTGTCAAAACAGACAAGGCACCAGCCGGAAAGGGTTCCTGCTGGCCAAATGTGTAACAATTTGGAGATCAAAAAGAATAATACTCATAGTTGACTGGCATACACCTAATCTATGTAAATCCATGAATCCATAATGATATTTAAAATAAGAGAAAGACTGAAAACACTCATTTGAGGCAGATACTAAACCAACTCTTTATTTTGAATCTTTCTAGTAGGAACAGAATATCAGTATAACCAAATAGCTCTAGTTTGTTTTAGTTTGCTAGCTGCTATAATGAGACATACCAGAAATGGAATGGCTTTTTAAAAGGGGAATTTATTAAGTTGCAAGCCTATAGTTCCAAACCTGTGATAATGTCCAAATTAAAGCAAGGCTATCGAAATGTCCAATCTAAGACATCCAAGGAAAGATAACCTTTGTTCAAGAAGACTGATGAAATTCAGGTTTCTCTCTCAACTGGAAAGGCACAAGGCAAACATGGTGATGTCTGCTAGCTTTCTCTCCAGGCTTTTCATGAAGTTTCCCCGGGAGTGTTTCTCTTCTTAGTCTCCGGTTGCGTGGGCTGTTGTGGTTCTCATGACTCTAAAGCTTTTGCCAAAATGTTTCTTCTTTTAAAGGATTCCAGCAAACTAATAAAGACCCACCTGGAATGAGTAGAGTCACATCTCCCTCTAATCACAGGTAATACCCACAATTGGATGTGTCAGATTTCCATAGAGATAATCTAATCAAGTTTCCAACCTACAGTACTGAATAGGGACTAAAAGAAATGGCTGCTCCCACAAAATGGATCAGGATTAAAACATGGCTTTTCTAGGGAACATGATCTTTTCAAGCCTGGCACAGGCAGGGATATGATCTGTGCTAAAACCACGAGATGATGGTTGAACTGGTCCAGGACCACATGCTCCCCCTTGCCCCCCCTCCCTCCCAGCCTGTGCCTCTGGCTCAGCCTTGCGATGGGGCGGGGGTAGGGGGGAATGTCACCACGTTCTTGTGGCAAGTGCTGCGAAGGTCACGCCTAACATGTTCCAGCCCTACTGGTTTAATCACAAGCCTTTAAGGATAATTTCAAGCCTTAAGGGATGAGAGAGGATGGCACACGGCCAAGACCCCAAGGAAGCAATGGACAGTGTTTGAAGCATGATGGCTGCAGGCCGTGGCCTCTTCTGCAGGTCGGTGAAATCCAGACCTGCTGCAAAGGGATGTTGGGGGCACCTGGGGAAATTTGAATATTGTCAGCCATTATTACCAGGAATGTTTGCAACTTTTGTCAAATATGATAATTTAATTTTGGCTACTGAGGGAGGTGCTGTCACTTTTCAGAGATAGGTAGTGAAGAAAAAAGGGGCAGTGCAGAAAATAACGTAAGAAAGTGTTTTGTTTCACTTGTTCTGTGGTCTCAGTTTGCACTTTTCCCTTTCCACCTTCACAGCTGGACTTTAAATCCCAAGTCCGACCAGCCTCGTGGGGGAAGCTAACAGATGCTCCCTGAACCCCCACACAGGTCGTCCAACCCATCTCACCATCTCTACTTCCCACAGCCTCAGTGCCTCAAACCCAGTTCCAAGTTCGTGAGAACTGGAGGATTTATTTGTAAACTTTTCAGCAGGAGGACACTGTCTGAGCAGGCATGAGTCTGCTGAATACTCTTCATAAATCCCACTGAGAACAAACATTCGTCCATCTTCCAGGCAGAAAAATCAAAATGCTCAATGGCAGGTGTAAATTATATGGGACACATACTGTATTATCTTTCTAAGGTTGGCAGTGGTCTGAATTTCAAACCCACCAGGGCAAGGGAATGTTGTACTGTGTTCTGTTCCTACGAGGAGGAAACTGAGGCAAAGAGGGCTCAGGCAGTGCACATGGGCCCACATGGTTTGGGGGCTGTTTGCCCCCAGAAAGGGTTCTCAGCTGTGCAAAATGAGCAGTGCATGATTTCAGAGTTTTATTCAAATGCTGGCCATATTGAATTTGGAAAAATTTGGCAAGAGTTATGGAAAACCTTCCAAAGATTTAGCAGAACAAAAACAAAATAGCAAGCTGGCATCATCTCGTTATTTTTAAAGTAAATATCAGATATGAGCAGCAATGTCTGTTTATGAAAAGAGTCAGCGAGCTCAGTCAGAGGCACCGTGGAGACGTCCTCTCCCTGCGTCACTCTGGCTGCTCTGAGCTGGTTTTCTGAGCCCTATGTGTCATGGCTGCAGTGACCAAAGAGGGCCTCACCCTAGGGACTGGTGTGGTCATGTCTCTGGGCCCAACGCAAAGGATAAGGAGGCCCCTTGGGCTTGGCATAGGGCCACTAGCAGGGGCTCTCCTGTTCAGGCAGCAGCCAGACAGCTTCTGCTTCGCTTGTCCTTCCTTCAGTTGCCCCAAGACCATAAAAGGTGATTTGTTTATAGAAAGAGAAGAAACATCTTTCGCACCCAGCAGGACATTGCACTGCAGTCCAGTCCTTGGGACTAAGCCTGTCCACTGTCCTGCTCGCATGTGGCGACTGGGTTGGTGGGTGGGAGAATGAGCCCCTGGCCTGGCCTCGCGCCTGCCTGGCCTCACACTGCCCCTCTGTCCTCACTGCACCCAGTCTCTCCCCAACTTCCTCCCTCACTCGGTACATTCTAGCCCTGGATTCCAGCTCAGCTTTGCTCAAAAGAGTGAAGGTGGAGCTGGCCAATGTGTTTGGGGCTGATGAGAAGGTGATTGGGTCTTTGGAGAGAAAAAAGCATGGCCGGCAGCAAGGAGGGTGCAGCTGTTTTGGAAGATTCTGCAGGGCCTAATTATAACAATGTTGCTGTGTGAATCCCTCTTACCCCCTGGGCTGGTTTGAATTTGTGGACCCCAGAAAAGCCATGCACTTTAATTCTCATTGCCCTTTAATCCTCATTGGGAGTTTTAAAATTATCAGTGGAGATGTTTCCCACCCAGTTGTGGGTGATAACATTTGATTTGGTGGTTTCTATGGGAGATGTGTCTCCACCCATTCAAGGTGGGGTTGCTTACTGGAGCCCTTTAAGAGGGAACCATTTTGGAAAGAGCTACAGAGCCTGCACAGTCAGAGACCTTTGGAGATGAAGAAGGAAAACGGCCATGGGGGCGACTTCATGAAACAAGAAGCCTAGAGTGAAAGCTAGCAGATGTCACCATGTTCTCCATGTACCTTTCCAGCTGAGAGAGAAACCCTGAACTTCATCGGCCTTCTTGAACCAGGTGTCTTTCCCTGGATGCCTTAGATTTCTACAGCCTTGTTTTAATTAGGACATTTTCATGGCCTTAGAACTGTAAACTTACAATTTAATAAATTCCCCCGTTTAAAAACTGTGCTATTTCTGATAGCATTCCAGCAGCTAGCAAACTAGAACACCCCCTCCCCAACAAAAAGTACAGCGTGACTCCTAGGTTGATTGCAGTGTTGGCAGTATGTGCTGGGAGCAGACCAGTGGATAAGGTTACTTCTCAGCAGCTAAGGACTAGTGAGTGACATCTCTTCACACATTATTTATAGGGCTATTAATTGACACCTTAGCTCAGCGCATTTGTCAATGTCACCAGGGCTACGGGCCACCGTGTGACTCCACTAGGGAGTCATCAGTGGCTGTGTCTCATTTCTCTTCCTTTGCTCACTTGCTCTGTGGAGTCCAGGGCAGTCAGGATGGGGGATGATGCAAGGTGCTCAACTGAGGAGTGCAGCCCCCGGCTCTGTTCCCAGGAGTGCCCATGTCCCTGCAGATGGACCAGGGGCCATGGACAGGCACCCAGTGTCTCAGAGTCGTGGCATGAATGTCTGCAAGAGGTGGCACAATGCCCAGCTTAGGGACAGAGTCCCAGCTGTGAGAGCCTGCGCCTCTTTGCCATCCCCAGCCCAAGCCCCACCAACCAGGGTGGTCACAGCCCTTGGCCCAAGGCTCCAGGACAGACGTTACCGAGTGCGAAGCTGCCATCTCAGGAAATGGGGGCATGTCCAAGCCTGGGTTCTTTTGGCTGTTCAGAATCAGGATATTTAGTTTTCTGAGCTGCTCTGAATAGCAAATCAAGCACGTAAAGGGACTTTGGAAAGGTACAATGCTTTATACAGTATATGACATCCTGAGATTGAGATACATGTGCATATTTGGATCAAAGGTGACGTAAAATGGTGTTTCAGTTCGTAAGTAGGAGGTCAGGGGATGAAATAATTCTCAGTGATGCATTAGAATTCCTTTACTTTATATGGTTTGCTGCAAGTAAATACCATCATGCAGAGCTTTGACTAGATGTAATTTCACCTCGGCCCAGGTGTCGGAGTTGTACCCAGCTCTGAGGGGGCCTAACGTCTGCCCTTGAGCCCCTGCCCGGCCTCTCTACTCTGCCCCTGTGCCCCCCGCCTGCCTGCTCCACTCTGCTCCCCCACCCGCCCCCACGCCCCTGCCAGCTTGCTCCACTCTGCCCCTACCCTGCCCCGCGCCCCTGCCCGCCCGCTCCACTCTGCCCCCCACCTTCCCCCCTGCTCCACTCTGCTCCCGCCGCTGACCTGCCCCAGCCACCCTACCTGCCCTGGCCTGTCTATTCCCCTTGTGCCTCCGCCTCCCTGCCCCCCGATCCCTCTGTGCCCCCCCCACGCGCCCCTGCTCACCCTGCTCCTGCTTGCTCCCCCGTCCCCAGTCAACTTGTGCATGGCCCCCTCCCCAGCCATGTCTGGCCTCCAGAGAGTTTGTCTGCAGCACGATGACACCCTTGGGTCACTGAGCTGCCGGGACACTGGGTTACGCCCTCCCCTAGCTGGGCACCCACCTGCCCTGCAGTGACTGCTCCACTTCCTTTAGGACACGAATATGTAGTCTGCTGCTAGGGGGATGACAGAGGCCCTCTGGGGAGCAACACAGAGAGAGGGGGGTGCCCTGCCCCAGCCAAGCTCCTCTTCCTTCATGCCCCTGCTCCTGGCCTTGGTGAGCAAATTTGGGGAATGCACCAATGCCAGGGAGTCAGATGAAGAATTGCCTCTGAGCAGCAGGTGCGTGGGCCCCAGAGCACCTGCCACCCCCTGGGTGTGAGGATGCCGGATGGGGTTCAGCTTGGAAGGGCTCCTGGAGACCCAAGATTGCTGTTGGGATGTCGGCCGGGCACTGCTTCCACATTGAACCCAGGTGTCCTGGTGAGAGGTTGTTTCCCTGATAACAATGCTTCACCCCATCCAGGCACACAGGCCACGCCCCAGAGCCCCTCTCCAGCAGCCCAGGTCTCAGACCACTAACTGCATGCTCCCACCCCCCAGTGAGGAGGGCACATCCCTCTGTCTGTGCCAGGCAGCCCCGGGGAGGTGTCTGACAATGTTTAGACATTGAGGTTGGCTGGTCCCCCTCCTTGGGGCTGGCTGGCCCGCCTCCTAGGGGTTTGGGGTCCCCTTTGCTGTTTGCTGGCTGTGCTCTCCTTATTTCCCTTTTAGCCTTGGGGAAGGAGGGAGTGAGGTTCTGCTTGTGGTAAGAACTTGAAGTTGACCTTCCTGGGGGCCACAGTTGGTGACGTCATGTGGTTGTCAGTCCCCCAATGCCTCTGGTACAGAATGAGAGGTGTGGGGTGGTGTGGGAGCTGTGACCCTGAAGGCGCTGTCATCCCCGTGGAAGCACTCCTTGGCCTTCATCCACCCTGACCTCCACCTTGGGGCAGGGCAGTTCGTCCCAAAGTCCCAGGACCCAATGGGAGAAGTCCTGCCCCTGAGAGGACGTGGGGCTGGTGGACAGAGGTACTGGTAAGAGCTCAGGACATCCATGCCACAGTCAGTGGATGGGGTAGAAGCCCAGGTGATGGAGCGCATGTCCCACAGACGGGGGCTGTCAAGAGAGGGTGGGAAAGGACGGGGCGGGGGGCAGGAGATGCCAGAAGAAGATGGGAGGATGTTGGAAGGGGATGGGGGGCAAAAAATATGATGGGAGTTGGTCAGGAGAGGGCAGGGGACACGGGGGTGGTGGTGGTGGGTGGCTGGGAGAGGATGGAGGGCAGCAGGAGAGGATGGGGGTGAATGGAGGGATGGGGTGGCTGGGAGAGGATGGAGGGCAGCAGGAGAGGACGGGGGTGACTGGAGGGGATGGGGTGGCTGGGAGAGGATGGGCACAGAGGGGATAGCAAGGTCCATGTCAAGTGCGGGCTGGTCCCCCAACAGCTAGGAGCCCCGTCTCTTACCCTGGCTCTGGGCAGCAGCTGCTGTGTTATTTGAGGCTGGAGATGTGAAGACCCTGTTAGACCAATGGAACTTTGTAATTGTGCGGAGCTTTTCTTGGTGTGAATTGTGCTAATCTGCTGCTCGGCCTTCCCTGGATGACAGCTACTCCGTGGCCTCCTGGGGATCACCCAGAAAGACCCCTCAGCACCCTCCCCGCAGAGGGGTGGGCACCAGCTCTGCTCCCCAACAGCACACAACGTGGAAGGGGCTGTGAACACAATGACGTCACTCCTCACTCCGGACCAAAACTGGAGACACTCCCACCACACCGCACCATGCCCCACACTGGGCCTCCCAACGGGCCCCACACTGAGCTCCAGGGGGTGCCCCTTGCCACCTTGGGGGGCTTTTTCCCACGACTTGTTCACCATGGCAACTCTGAAGAGGACTTCATGGAATGCCTGTTAAGGGTGAATTGTCACCCCCAAAAACACTTTCCTGGCCTAACTCTATCCCCATGACCTTATTTGGAAATAGGGTCTTGAAAGATGTAATTATTAAGATGGGGCCAAATCCGAGTCTAATATGCCAGGTGTCCTCAGGAAGAGGAGAATTGGACACAGACAGACAGATGCAGGGGAGAATGTCATGTGCTGACTGAGGCAGAGCTGAAGTCCAAGGATATCAGGCAAACGTAGAAGCTGAAACAGGCAAGTGTCTGACTTGTAGCCTCCAGGACCAAGAGGGTGGGAACTTCTGTGCTATGCGCACTTGGTGGCAGAGTCCCGTGTCAGTGCACCCCACCACCTGTCCAAGGCGCCCGGCCACCTGTCCAAGGCACCCCACTCACCTGTCCAAGGTGTCCCACTCACCTGTCCAAGGCGTCCCGCTCACCTGTCCAGGGCGCCCCTACTTACCTCTCCAAGGCGTCCCTGCTCACCTGTCCAGGGCACTCCTGCGGATTCAGAGCTCTTCGCACTGCAACTGCTTTGCCTGATGTTTGATTTTTTTCTCCCAGAACATCTTTACCCTGCGGGCATCATAGGCTGTTCTTCGGGGATATTCCATACTGTGGCTTTGACTCATATTCTGGAACAGAAAAATGTACAGAAGCTCAGCGCCCCCTGTCCTGATGGGGTAATGGACCCCAGCCAGCTCTCAGTCACACCCGTCTCCGAGGCTCGCTGACTCATTGGGAGATGGGATGTGGCGGCCGAGGTGGAGGTAGCCATGACGATGCTGCCCGCACGCTCTTGGGCGCAGTGTATTAATTCTGGACTCTAGAGCCCTCATCGGCCATGATGCTGCCCAGTGGCCAGACTCATTCCAGGGACTGTGTACTGGCCCGAGTGGCTCCAAGACCCCGTGGCCCTGGGGCTCCCACTGAGGCTGCCTCCCCAGGCCATGGTGGGTCTGGCACGCAGGGCCGGCTGCATGTCAAGGACTCGGTGTTAGAGGAAATCAGGAGAAAGTGTGTTCCTTGCTGTTCCATGACGTGCCCCCTTGGACACGGGACACCCGCAGGTCAGGGGTGGAAGGCAGACCCTCCTGGCACCCAGTCCCCCATGGAGGTGAAGGTGGCAGGGGCTGCAGGTGAGGGATGGGCTGTCCGGGAGGCAGTAGAGACTCCAAGCCTGCACACCCCACTGCCCCAGTAGTGAGCGATGGCCTGAGTCAGGGCTCTCAGGGCAGGGGTCTACGCATTGGCACCACCCCTGAAGCCTGCCTTGCTGCCAGGTCACCACAGAGGCCTGGTATGTCCGGGTGTCCCTGATGTGCCCACACCCCTTTGCGCCTGGCCCAGCCTTCCTACACCCTGAGGAGGGGGTTTGCACAGAAAAGGTCTCTTCTCGAAGCTGCGGGTGACCAGCAGCGTTGGGGACCCTTGCTCTGCTCGTATTTCTGCAATACACACTGTGCCTTGTGGCACTGTGGGCTAAGATGCTGCTTCCTGGTAATGCTGGAACATTGGTGAGTTTATTCACGCCACCCCATGTCTAAAGCTGAGTTCTACGAATGCATTTGGAGGCCTTGCGGTGGTGTTATGGAAGTCAGACCTAAAATAGCCGGATTGTGGAGGCACAGGTGGAACCGCCTGTGTGTTTGGTCTGGTGACGTAGGAGCTGAAACTCGGGCTGTGCTTCCTGGGATGGACTCCACACTGCAGAAGTGCGGACACAGCTGCTCTCAGCCAGCACACGGAGGTGAAGCTGTGGGAGAGAAGGGGTCCTGAGCAACCCCTGCAAGGCATGAAGTGGGGGGATCTCCTTTAGCATCAGGGCTAGCACAGGGAAGGACTCCAGGAGCCCTGATCCATGGCACCATGGCCTGTCTTCGGGGACCATACTCTGCCTTCCTGCTTGGTTCTGATGCCAACTCCATGCTTTTTAAAACACTCACCGGTTGTGTTGGCCACTGTGGCACCCAAGGAGGTCCCAGGGGAGCCAGCTGTGTGAATTTGCTTACAGCGGCAGTGCAGGGTCCAGGGCTGGCCCCTTCTTGCCTTGGGGAGACCCTTTACATGGGTTCTTGTTAGAGTCACAGGCCACCCCAGGCAGAGGTGATTATGCATCCACTATGCTGTTTGGCCTCGGGGGAATGGGGTTGCTGACTTGGCCCCACCTGATGCCTGCAGACACCAAAGGACTGGTCCCCAAATGCTGTGGCCACGTTCATGGCTTCTATTCCACAGCTGCAGCAATATGGTTGATTTTATAAAAGCCATAAATTGATGTGGAGAAGTTAAGAGTGAAATGGCTTCACAGGTAGTGCTGGAAGCAAACTATAAACACAAAGAGTTGTCACCACATGATTTCCCTGCAAAAGTTCATACACGTTGCACGACTGCCACAGATTCCGGGGGCATCCGTTATCCCTGGACCAGTGAGGGCACAGTGTTGCAGTGCACGTCAGCCCAGCGTGTGGCCAGGTGGCTGTACCCCTGCACCTGGGACCTTTTTCACATGAGGTGTGTCCACCACCAAGAGGCTCTCACACTGCACGGTGCAGAAAAATCAAACCTAAAGACAGAAACGACCTGGTGCAGGTGGTGTGCTGGAGAAGGCAGTGTGAAGTGGTTTGCAACCTGAAAATTTAAGGTCAACAGCAAAAGCCCACCTGGATGGAAGTATCCGAAAAAGCAAAGCTCACCTGTGACCATGTGACAGAGAGGGAGTGTGAGCGAAGGGAGCCATGCTAGGAAAGCTGGTGATGCCGAGAGAACAGGGGAAACAGCACAGGGGAAACAGCGTGGAATGACAGCCCACCTTCTCTGCAGAGCTCAGCCTCGGTGGGATGGGAGGGCTCGTGGACACAGGTGGGCGTGAGACCAGGATGGGGGAGGGGTGTTGGGTGTGAGAGTAGGATGGGGGGGTGTTGGATGTGAGAGCAGGATGGGGGAGGGGCAGTGGGAGTGGGAGCAGGATGGGGAAGGGGTGTTGGGAGTAGGAACAGAATGGGGGAGGGGCGGTAGATGTGAGAGCTGGACCATGGGGGTTGGCCCATGGGCTCTGCAGGGCGGTCCTGGGCCTGTCTGATTGGAGGGGGTGATGTCAGCCTCTGGCTTGCTGCCTGTCCCTGTCATTGCTCTCTGCGAGCCAGGAGCCTGTGCGATCGCCTAAAGGGTCTCGGGCTTTGAGTGGGTCATTATTTATTTCCATCCTCATTTGCTGCGTGAGGCTGTGTGTTCACCTTGTCCTCATGGAGAGGGAGGGAAACGGGACTCGGGTGGGTGAGACAGGCCCCGCTCGGGAGGGGCCTGGGGACAATGAGATTGCATAATTGGGGTGGTTGCTCCCTTGGTGCTGGCACTGACAGGGTATGAGGGGACCCGAAGCTGGGAATGGGAAAGATCCCCAGGGGTCCCAGCGGCCTCCACACTCACCACCAGGTGGCCGGTGCTCCCTGCCTGGATGGGACCCTCTCGCCACGGCCCCTCCTGACCGGGGTGCAGGGCGCAGCCTCAGGCTCAAGCAGGCCGCCTATGGGTTACACACTCTTGGGGGCATTAGCCGGTGGACCTTTGGATGCAAGTGGGATGGTCACCCTGGCACCAGCTCCCTGAGAGCCGCCACCTGGTGCTGTTTCTAAGGTTGAGGATGGTCATCTGGGCACGTGGCAGGGCCGGGGGGGCCTCGCAGTGGCTGCGGTCGGCAGGAGGGGGTGCAGTTAAGCACCCCAGCACCAAAGTGCAGGTGCGGTTTCACTTCCACCCCCTCCTGGTTTTCCTTCTGTTCTCTTAGTTCCGTGCAGAGAGATTTGGGGGGGGGGGGGGGGGGCGTGGTCCAGGAATCGAACCCGATCTCCTACATGAAAGGCGAGCATTCTACCACTGAACCACCCGTGCACCCTGCGAAGACATTTATAACAGTTTTTATTCTGATCCTAAAAATCAATTCCTGCTGGAAGGTTTGCATATGAAATAGTAAAAGGTGTGCCTGAGTCTCACAGAGAACTGCAAACGGCCCCTTAGCAAGGTGGGAGCAGGCAAGGGCAGCAGCTCACCCCCTGCAGGCTCAGGATGCAAACTTTTTTTAAAAAACAAACATATTGCCGGTCATATGTTTTGCAAATTTACGTACTTGAACAAAGGTCTTTAAATGTCTTTAGGGCCATTGCCCAGCAGACCCCATTCTCCTGGGGGTGGCTCCTGCTGTGGGGCAGGGAACTGGTAACCCTCTGCAGACACAGACGCTGCCCCCACCCCTTATAGACATGTTCTCATTGCCCAGCCTAGCGGTGATGGCAGCCGAGGCAGCGGCTTTCCTGCCTTGGGGCTGCAGGCTCCAATGAGACGCGCTCCCCCCCATATCCCCTGGCCCACCCTCGCCAGAGGAGCCCCCACAGGGGCTGGGTTGCCCCTGCCAGCCCCTCTCCCCTGCAGGCAGCCAGGGACTCTGGGAGACAGCTGGGGTGGGCACTGCGGCCATCCACTGACATGGACCCTGCAGCCTGGGGACGGACACTGATGCCCACTTCAGGCTCTTCTGCTTGGATGATGCCCAGAAACCCGGGGATCCTAAGGAGCAAATCCAGAACCGTGCCCCCTACCTGGAGTCAGGCTCGAGAAGGAGACTTCAGAATCAGATGGTGAAATGACGATGAAACTGCACTAGCCAGTTACATTGTGTTCTGAATGGAGAAAGTGAAGGGCTGAAGAGGAGGGTCCTGTGGGGGGGTCCTAGAAGGAGGGGGGGCTCCTCTGAGGAGAGGTGGGGCCTTGGGAAGAGGGCTGCCACGATGACAGCCAGACCAGGCTTCTGAAGATTTCCGTTCTCTGAATATGCTCCTGGCCCTGTGGGTCGGGCAGCAGGACAGGGAGGCACTTGGGGGCTCTGCAGGACAACCCTGGGTCCTGTGTTTCCTGGTACTGTCCCTACCCCCTGCCCCCATGCACCCCAGAGCTTCCCCTGCACCCCCACTGTCCCTGCATCCCTCTCGGTACTGCCCCTGCCCCCACCCCCAGCCCCAGTACTGCCTCAGCAGCTGGCCAGCCTGTTTCAGGACATCCCGTTGGCTACCCCCATTGGTTTGAAAAGGACCCAGAAATGTGCTCATATTTGGTAGGTAATGTTAAAAAAAAAATCAGTTCTATTATCTGTAGAATATAGTAAAATAAGTCCAGATACAATTCTCATTTTTCACTAATTATTTTGTATTCATAACTCAGAACTTATGGCCGCAGTAGTCTTAGGACAGAATTCCTAACAAAGAGTTTTTCTAAGATGTTCAGGAAGGCAGTGAGAGAGCCACACACCATGGCCTCCCTGGGACCTGCTGGGAGTCTGGGGGTCCCACTGTGTGTGATGTGGGGACTGTAGGGTGTACAGAGGCCCTTACACACACACACACACACACACACACACACACACACACACACACGAGCACACACGTATCCCTGAGGAACATTGCCCAAATATGAGATCCCCTTTTGATGCTGTGGCCTCTTCTGTGCCCTCCCCAGGCAGCTGCTGTGCCTGCAGTGTCCGACCATTTGTCTGTGAGTAAGACACATGGCTCTGAGGATGATGCCTTTTCCCAAGAATCCTCCCCGAAGTAGCTCAGCAGCATGAGTCTGCATTGAGGCTGGTGCCAGTGCGTCATGAATGGGTTACACAGGGGACGGTGAGGGTACACGGGGCATGATCCTATGCAGTGCCTGCCATGGCTTAGCTGCCCAGATCCCCATGGACTGACCCATCTGTCCACCCATGTGGCTGAGGGAGGAGGGCAGGGCCACTGAGTTAATGAGCTGCCACATCCTGTGGACACACAGCAGCCCACACTGCTGCCCTGTAAACTTGCTGGTGGCTGGCTGGACGAAGTGCAGGTGGAGTGGATGCAAGGGTCATTTCTGTGCCCCATGGTCCCCCCGCAGGCCCCTGGGGTGCTGCACTCACTGTCTCCAGGCTGCTAGGTCCCCGGTGAGTCGGCTCATGCTGTGACCTTGAGTCTCAGAATGTCTAGAATGGGCTTCTGGGGCCAGGGCTTGGAAGGAAGGGGCAGGCACTGGGGAAGCCGGGGTTGTGTGGCTGAGCTGGCGGAAGCTGATTCGATCTGGACCCCAGGAGCTCAGGGCTGAGAGGAGCATTTTTAAAGGGCTGTTCTGCAACTTTGCCAGTGTATTCTAGGAGTCCTGCTGATTGTGTGAAATTGGCGATTCTACTGTCTTGGCTTTTTCTTTGCACTCTCCACAGCTTCACTTGACTCCCCAGTAGGGCATGGGATCTGGGCCAGTCTGGACTGCAGGACCATTTCTGTACCACCCCACTGTAGGATGGGGTGCAGAGAGGAGGTGCCACAGGCTGGGGTGGCCCCACCCAGGAAGGCGAGCCCTCTGCTGGCCACAGCCACTGTCTTCCCTTTCCAGGGAGGACCTTTTGAGACCTGGGGGCTTGTCTTCCTCCAGACACATCATCTTGCTCCAGGCAGGCAAGGGAAAGTTCTGAAACTTAACTCAGGTAGTAATAAACAAGGCTTGGGAAGCTTCCGCTTTGTGGTGCGTGTGCTCTGTGGGGTATTGAGTGGATTGTCCTTATTGTGACAGGTTCAGAAGTTAGGAACAGGTAAGACGATTGTGTAGCTGGAAAGCTGGTTTCAAGTGACAGTGCCGAGGAAACCAAGACAATAAAGGCTTGCTGGGGAGCTGGCCCCAGAGATCAAAGAACTCAGATGTTTCAAATGTTTGCCACATGTCTGTGCATGCATACTGCCTTTTTTTTCTAGAAACTTAAAAATGCAGCAGTTTACGATAAAGGGATTGAAATGGGCAATACCCACGTCCGTGCTGATGCACCCTGCTCATGAGTTAAATGAATGAAACGAGTGGCCATGAAGAGGGCACTGCTTGGGGACATAGAACACTCCTGTGTAGAGCTGTTGGGGACCGTGACACACATCTGTGTGGAGCTGTTGGGACGTGCAAGTAGAGGGTTGCTGCAGAGCTTATGCATCTCTTCAGTTGTCTCCGCAGAAACCACCTCAAGCGGAGCAGGGGCGCTCGATGCATCAGAACCGAGTAAATTTTTCAGAACATCTTAGCAGAACACCCACAGAAAAGCAGAACTCCAGAGCATACATGAGACGCCCAACAGTGCTTACTGGTCCCACCTGAGACGGGTTAACCACCAACCAGTCCCCACTGAGTGCACTTTCATCAGAAAGCTGAGTGGGCAAACGGCACACAGTCACCCCCTCCCCTGAGAGAGGCTGGCACGTTGAGCTGCCTCACATGTGGTCTCTGGGTGAGGATGTGGTGGCCGGGGCACCCACCTGTCAGATGGTGAGAGTGTAAGTCCACTCGTCTTCACCGGGCCCTGGGTCCCTGGAGAATGGCTTTATCTTGGCGTCCTGTGTGCAGTCCCGAGCGAGAACCTTGCCGCTCCTTCCTGCCACTCTCTTTTATAATGTTCGGTGGCAGTGGGGACTTGGCCTCCTGTCAACACTGGGAAACACGAGCTGCCATCCGTCCGGCCACTGTGCCAGTGACATAATCTGGCCCCAGCACACGGCCAGGCATTGGCAGGTACAGTCCTGGGCTCATCCACCCGGGAGTCTGGACGGCAGCTTGGCGCCTCTCTGTGCCCAGCTGACTCCCTTCAATGTGGTTCCCAGCAGCCAACAAAATGTGCTGCTGCTTCGGGGGGAACCTTGCTCCCAGAGCCTGGCAGAGCCGGTGCCATATGGGCAAGTGAGGGGCATAGAGGGCTGCCACTGTCCACCTGTGCCGTGTGGGCGAGTGAGGGGCATCGGAGGCCGCCACTGTCCCTGAGCATACTTTGGTGACTCGGCATGAGTGGTCAGGCCAGGCTGAGTGGTCCCACCTCCAGGCTGCAGGCCTGGCCCCAGGAATGTGGATTTCACATATACCATGCTGGGAAGTATGCATAAAACATAAAAACAGTGACTGAGGTTCCTGGAGGTGGGCGTGGGGGGCATGCTGGGGCTCAGCCTGACCTCCAGCCCTGCTAACACCCCCAGATTCCATCTAGCACAGGACAGTTCAGCCCCCTAGGGGGTCACCTCAAAGACTCCATGGGGCAGAGCCCAAGGGAAACATGATGTAGGCGCATGCAGATGTGCCGGCCTGGTCTCCTGGGGTTACTGTGGCAAAGTGCCAAAGACGGGTGGCTTAAAATAACGTGAAGGTGCCATTGCACAGCTTTGGGAGCTGTGGGTCCAAAACGAAGCTGTTGGCAGGACCTTCCAAGTCCGCAGGGAGGAATCTGCTGTAGCCTGATTCCCAAGCCCTTGGCATCCTGGCTTTTGGAGCAGTCTGTGGCCTCTCTGACCGCAGCTCACGGGCCTTCCCCTCTGTTGGGGGGGTCTCATTCTCCCCTTCCTACAAGGCCAGGCAGCATGGATTTGTGCCCCACCATCCCTCAGTGCAGTTGGGCCTTGTCTTCACTAACAGTATCTTCAAGGGCCCGATTTCGAAATAAAGCCGTATTCACGGGACTGGGGTCGGGAGCCGGACATGTCTTTCTGGGCGCAGGACTCAGCCCATAACATATATAACTTCCATCCCTGTGGAGATATATAAAAGGCCCAGAGCAACCACAGTGAGGAAGTGGCTCAGCACCTTGGGTGTGAGCTGGGGCAAGCTGTTGGGGCAGGAACAGGCTGTTGGAGCAGCGCCCGCTGCTGCGACCCTGGGGGTAGGTTACGGTCTGTCCTAAGGCTCATTTCCAAAGGATGCCTCGGAATCTTTATGATGTCTCCAGATAACCCATTCATGCTTAGATTTGGGGGAATTTTCATCTATGTTTAGTAAGAAGAATCAGTCTGTATATTGATTTAAAAAAGATTATCCTTGGCAAGCCAGGAAAGTGATTATCATGAGGCTGTAGAGAGAAAAGTTTTGAGAAGGAGGGAATGTCGATTGTGACAATAGTGCTGGGAAGTTCTATAAGATGGAACAGAGAATTGACTTCTGGATTAAGCAAATGGAGATAAGTGGTTGGTGCCACTGATGAAATTGAGAATCGGGAGGAGGAAGCCAGGCTGGGGTTGGAAGGGAGAGAATGGGAGGTGAGAAAGTAGACACAGGGCTTATCCATAACTGTCGAAGAGTTTTTCTATGAGGGGAAGCAGAGAGGCAGGTCATGGCTGAATGGGGATATAAAATCAAGGAAAGTTTGCTCTTTTGTTTTTCAATTAGAGTAGTTGTGGGTTTATAGAACAATCATGCATAAAATAGAGGATTCCACTATTTTACTAACCCCATTACTAGCACCTTGCATTGGTGTAAGGTTTTCATTTTGTTTTTATTTTTTAAGTGGGTTGTTCCAAGTCAGATGTAAATGACAATGAATATGATGCAGGGCTAAGAAAAATCTTGATGCAGAATGAGAAACAATCCTCACTTTCCTGTGAGAACTCGATCTGTGGTCACCTGGAGAATCCTTAAGGAATACTGCTTGTCTGTGAACATAATATGAAAACGGCTTCTGGGGACACGTCTAAGATTCCATGTATGAGAACGAAGGATTGGACAGTGGGAATGTGAATGCTAACAGCTTGATCATGGTCTTTTAATACCTCGGACCCTGATATCATCAGTTGGCATAATTCTTACCACCCAGTGAGACAGGCTATTCATGATATGGCCCCTGTAGGAGTGGGTGGCAATAGGCGACCCACTGAGCCTGGTGTCCCTTTCAGCAGTGGAAACAGGGAGGGAGACCTGGCTCCTTCATCAGTCACTTCCTTTCCCCTAACTGCTCTGCCTTAATAGGTTGAGAGGAGGTGTGAGGGTGGAGATGGAGCCAGACACACTCTACCCATTGGTATGGATACACTGATATAGAGCCAACCTCTGGGATGGCCTTTTCTAAAACTGGCACACTATTTCCGCTCTACCCACTAACCCCAAAGTGCAGGATTTTTCAACCAATACCGACAAAGACTTGGTTATGCCCGTAATAGAGCAAACTACCACCCTTCAGACGAGAGACCCAAATCCACCCATAGAATCCAGTCTGCAAGGGAGCAGCACATTTCACATGGACAGATGGAGAGACAAGGGCAGCTGTTCAAATGGCACTGCAGGCTGCATTTCCATGCTACCGGGAAAGAACTGTGGTGGCCTTGCCAGGAAAACCACCAGGATGCCGTGCTGGTGAGTGCACACCAACACACCAGGAGGTCCACGCCGAGAAAGGAACACCTCTGTAACATTCCAAAATTAATAGGGCCACAGTGCTCAGTCATTGGGGTTAAAAGGGAGTTTTCTTAGTGAAAACAGAGTGCCGAGGTGATGGCTATCACCTTAGGAAGCCATTAAAACAATTTATCCTTAATGAACCTTGTGCTGGTTTGAAATGATGTACGTACCTTAGAAAAACCATGTTTTAATCCTAATCCCATTTTGTAAAGGCAGCTGTTTCTTCTAATCCCTATTCAATGCTGTATGTTTGGTACTGTAATTAGATCATCTCCCTGGAGATGTGATTTAATCAAGAGTGGTTATTAAGTTGTATTAGGTGACGACATGTCTCCACCCGTGTGGGTGGGTCTTGATTAGTTTATGAAGTTCTATAAAAGAGGAAACATTTTGGAAAATGAAGGAGATTCAGAGAGAGCAAAGGAGAACGATATAGCCACGAGAAGCAGAGTCCACCAGCCCATGACCTTTGGAGATGAAGAAGGAAAATGCCTGCCAGGGAGCTTCATCAAACAGGAAGCCAGGAGAAGAAACTAGCAGATGATGCCATGTTCACCATGTGCCCTTCCAGATGAGAGAGGAACCCTGACTGTGTTCACCATGTGCCTTTCCAGATGAGAGAGAAATTCAGACTGCATTCGCCATGTGCCCTTCTACTTGAGAGAGAAACCCTGAACTTCATCAGCCTTCTTGAATCAAGGTCTTTCCCTGGGTGCCTTAGATTGGACATTTCTATAGACTTGCTTTAACTGGAACATTTTCTCAGCCTTAGAACTGTAAACAAGCAACTTATTAAATTCCCCTTTTTAAAAGCCATTCCATTTCTGATATATTGCATTCTGGCAGCTAGCAAACTAGAACAGACCTCTTTTTTAAAAATATTTTTATTGACACATCTTTACAAACATACATTCCATATGTAGTGTGCAGTCCATGGCTCACAATGTCATCACATAGTTGTGTATTCATTATTATGATCATTTTTCAGAACATTTGCATCATTCCAGAAAAAGAAATAAAAAGAAAAAAGAAAAAACCCATACATATCATACCCTTTACCCCTCCCTCTTATTGATCACTATTATTTCCATCTACTGAATTTATTTTACCCTTTGTCCCCCCTATTATTTATTTATTTATTGTCCATGTTTTTTTACTCACCTGTCCATACTGTGGATAAAAAGAAGAACAGACATAAGGTTTTTGCAATCACAATTGTATGTTTTCATACAATCATCTTCAAGAATCAAGGCTACTGGAATATGGCTCTACAGTTTCAGGCACTTCCCTCCAACCACTCCAATATACCACGAACTAAAAAGGGATATCTATAAAGTGCATAACAATAACCTCTATGATAACCTCTCAACTGTGTTGAAATCTCTCAGCCACTGAAACTTTATTTGGTCTCATTTCTCTCCTCCTTTTGGTCAAGAATGCTTTCTCAATCCTTTGATGCTGGGTCCTGTCTCATCCAGGATTTCTGTCCCATGTTGCCAGGGAGACTTACACCCCTGGGAGTCATGTCCCATGTACAGGGGAGGGGAATGAGTTCACCTGCCAAGTTGACTTAGAGAGACCATATGTAAGCCATAAAGGATGTTCTCTGGGGGTGACTCTTAGGCCTGATTTTAAGTAGGGTTAGCCTATCTTTTGCAGGAATAGGTTTCACAGGGTGAACCCCAAGATAGAGGGCTTGGCCTATTGATTTGGTTGTCCCCACTACTTGCGAAAATATCAGGAATTCTCCAAATGATGAAGCTGAGTACTTCCTTCTTTCTCCCCAATCCCCCAAGGGGATTTTGCAACTACTTCATTATTCACTGCCCAGATTACTCTGGGATATATCAAGGCATCATGCTAACCTATACAAACCAACAAGACCTCACCGCCTTTTCAAGTTTCCATATGTACTTATGGTGTTCAACTAAACTGACCATTCAAGTTAAGTTGGGCAATGCACTATCAATGGGTCTTTTTTAAAAATTAAAGTAATGTGGGCTTCATGAGAAAAACAAGGAGCTTTTCGTATTTCCCACATCCTGGAGTAATGCTCCCACGTGCCAGTGCACAGGCTCCATCAGACCCTGGAATGAGCAGGATATACAGCTGTGCCCCGGGACACAGTAGACACTGGCCTGCATTCTCATGGCAACAACTCACTGAGGAGGAGGACCTGGAGCTGGGGGCGGAGCTTGCAGAGACACTACCAGATTCAGCCTTCGTTCCTGCAGAGTCACCAAGGGACACGCATGGGAAGAAACTGCTCACATGTGATAAGGAGTCACTGGGGAGAAGTGCCTGTGTTTTGTGGAGCCAACATGTGCTTTCACAGGAGCAGGAGGGGAGGCAGGGACCCCTCCCCAGAACACGGCTCTGGGTCTGTGCGAGGAGGCACTGGAGAATCAGACCACCCAGCCACCAGCAAAACTGAAACACCTGTCCACAGATTGAAAGAAAAGCATTTTAATGTGCACGTTGAGAGATGTGTAAAAAGATGGTCTCCAAACAATATGCTGCTTATACTTTTGCTAAGGTAGCAAGATCATAAGTAGCTATTTTCTTATATATTCAGCAATTTAAAAATTGTTATATTGAGCATGTTATTATATATGTAATTAGAAAACTCAAAGCTTAAGGAATTTGGGAGAGTGCATTTTGCATCTAGGTTGATGTTTTAACTTTCTTTTCATCTTTTCTGAGCTCCCTGATGCCAATGTTTGGCACTATGTATATGAACTATTTAGACAACTATTTATTTTTAAGTGTGTAAAAATATACACAACATAAAAATCCTTTTAACCATTTTAAGTGGACAATTCTTTGACCTTAGTACATTGACAATATTGTGTAATTTTCACTGCTTCTATTGCCAGACTAAGTTTTTCATCACCCCAAACCAAAACTCATACTCATTTAGCAATAACTCTCAACTCTCCCCACCCTCTTCCCTGGTAATCATTATTCTGCTTTCTGTCTCTGTGAATCTTCTTATTAAAAATATTTCATATAAAGGAAATCATACAATATTTGTCCTTTCGTGTCTGACTTACTTCACTCAGCATTATGTCTCCAAGATTCACCCATGTTGGAGTAGGTATCAGAACTTCATTCCATTTAATGGGTGAATACTATTTCATTATCTAGATAGACCACATTTTGTTCACCCATTCATTGGTCAATGGGCACTTGGGTTGATTCCACCTTTAGTCTGTTGTGAATGATGCTGCTATGAACATTGGTGTACAAATATGTGTCTGAGTTCTTGCTTTCAGTTATTTTGGGTGTATACTCAGGAGTGGGTGTGCCAGTTTGAATCTGTTATGTACACAGAAAAGTCATATTTTAATCCGGACCCAATCTTGTGGGGGCAGCCATTTCTTTCAATCCTGATTCAATATTGTAGGTGAAAACATTTGATTAGATTATCTCCACAGTTATGTGACACACCAATTCTGGGTGTGACCTTTTGATTACATACAGATGTGACTCCACCCATTCCAGGTTGGGCTTGATTAGTTCACTCAAGTCCTTTTAAAGAGGAAACATTTTGGAGAGAGGCAAGAGCAAACAGAAACTTCAGAGCCCAGAGCTGATGTAGACGCCGATTCCTGGAGAACAGAAACACAGATGTCTGGAGATGCTTGGAGCTCAGCAGACATCACCACGAGATGTTAGGCAAGCTAGAACCTGGAGAGAGCCAGGGGAAGTCAAGAGATGAAGGCCAGCCCCAAAGAAGCTGTGAGGAATCCCCATAGGAACAGAAGTTGAAAGCAACAGAACCCAGGAGCAAGGGACCAGAATGCCAGCGATGTGACTCCCAGCTGACAGAGCTGTTCCTGACCCATTGGTTTTCCTTGAATTAAGGTATATTTTCCTGGATGCCTTACTTGGGACATTCTTATAGGCTTACAACTGTAAACTTGCAACTTATTAAATTCCCCTTTAAAAAATCATTCCATTTCTGGTATATTGCATTCCCGCAGCTTACAAACTGACACAGTGGGCTTGCCAGGTCATAAGATAATTCTGTATTACTTTCAGAGGAACTGTCACTGGCAAACTGTTTCCCATAGCAACTGCATTTTACATTCTGAGGACAATGTATGAGGGTTCTTCTTTCTCCGTGTCTTTGCCAGCCTTGCTATTTTCAGTATTTTTAATAATATCCATCCTAGTGGGTGTGAAGTGGTATCTTATTGTAGGTCTAATCTGCATTTAATCTAATTATTAAGGATGTTGAGAATCTTTTCATATACTTATCAGCCATTTCTTATTTGAAAATGTCTATTCAAAGCCTTACCTGTTTTGAAAATTGGATTGTTTGTCTTTTTGTTGTTGAGTTGCAAGAGTTCTTTATAAATTCAGGGTATCAAACCCTTATCAAATGTATGGTTTCCAAATATTTTCTCCAATTTGTAGGTTGTCTTCACTTTCATAATGATGTCTTTTGATGCATAAAGGTTTTTAATTTTGATGAAGTCCATTTTATCTATTTTTTTCTTTTGTTCCTTGTGCTTTTGGTTTAAAATCTAAAAACCCATTGACTACTACAAGTTCTGAAGATATGTTTTCTTATAAAAATTTATAGTATTAGCTCTTATAGTTATGTCTTTGATGCATTTTGAATTAATTTTTGCATATGGTGTGAGGTAGGGGTTCACATTCATTCTTTTGCATGTGGATTTCCAGCTGTCCCAGCACCATTTGTTGAAGAAACTGTTATTTCCACATTGAATGGACTTGGCACCCTTTTTGAAAATCAGCTGACCATGGATGGGTGGATTTATCTCTGGAATCTCAATTTTATTTGACTGGTCTATATGTCCATCCTTATTCTAGTGCCATACTTTTTTTTAATTTTTAACTTTTTTTTATTGTATTGTACAGCGTATATACAAAGCAAAGAAATAAAAAAGCAATAGTTTTCAAAGCACTGTTCAGCATGTGGTTACAGGACAGATCCCAGAGTTTTTCATGGGCTACCATATGATCCTCTCCTATTTTTCCTTCTACCTGCTCCAGAATATAGGAGGCTAGAGGGCTTAAATATTTCTTTATCATCACAATCGACTTTTTTTTGTGAAAAATAACATATATACAAAAAAGCTATAAATTTCAAAGCACAGCACCACAATTAGTTGTAGAACATATTTCAGAGTTTGACATGGGTTACAATTTCACAATTTTAAGTTTTTACTTCTAGCTGCTTGAAAATACTGGAAATTAAAAGATATATCAATTTAATGATTCAGCATTATATTCATTTGCTAAATCCTATCTTCTCTATATAACTCCACCATGACTTTTGATCTGACCATCCCTCTCTTTAGGGGTGTTTGGCCTATAGCAATTATAAAATTTTCATATTGAAAGGAGCTGTTACTGATATGGGGTAGGGAGATAGAACTATCTGTTGTTCTGGAGAGGCTGGACTAGGTTTCAGAACTTTGGACCAGGCACCCATCTGGAGGTTGCAGATTCCTGGAAACTTACTCTAGTGCCTGGAACCCTTGTGGAATCTTATATATTGCCCAAGGTGTTCTTTAGGATTGGCTGGAATGGCCCTGGTTGGGGGTTGGCAGGTTATGATACGTAGCAAGGTCTAACTAAAGCTTGAATAAGAGAAACCTCTAGAGTAGCCTCTTGACTCTATTTGAACTCTCTCTGCCACTAATACTTTATTAATTACACTTCTTTTTCCCCTTTTGGTCAGATGGAATTGTTGATACCATGGTGCCAGGTCTGGATTCATCCCTGGGAGTCATCTTCCATGTCATCAAGGAGACTGTCACCCCTGAATGTCATGTCCCATGTGGGGGGAGGACTTCACTTGCAGAGTGGGCTTAGAGAGACTGAGGCCACATCTGAACAACAAAAGAGGTCCTCCAGAAGTAACTTTTAGACATGCCTATAGGTAGTCTAAGCTTCTCCACTACCTACACAGGCTTTGCAAGAGTAAGTCTCATGATCAAGGGCATGGCCTACTGATTTGGGTTTCCCTAAAGTTTTATACAGTATCCTGTATTTGATCAGTACCCTGATAGTAAGGTTTAATAGTTCCACATTCTATCTCCCATTTGCAAAAAAAGCTTTGCAAATGCTTTTTATTTTTTATTACTTGGGCAGGCACCAGGAATGAAACCTGGGTCTCTGGCATAGCAGGTGAGAACTCTGCCACTGAGCTACCATTGTCCACCCTGCCAATACTTTTTGATTATCTGCTTAATATACTCTAGGATGTATGCAGGCATTACAATAATCTATACAGGATTAAAGGACCTCTTTCTTCTTATGTGCTCCCTGTGTTTCAGTTGTTCAGATGAGCTATACAGGTGGGTTGAATTAGATTATACACTACAGAAAATTTCAGTTCCAGAACAAATACATATTTCTTCTATTGGTTTCAAAGAGTATGTGTGGTTCTAAAATACAGACACTGTCTTCCTTACCCCTATGTTCTGAATTACTTTAACCCTAACCTGTTCAGCTTTGTTCTGATCTCTAAATATCAGGTTACATATATAAAACAGCCTCTCAAAATCCAGAAATAATCACCACTCTGAACTTAATGTGTCTGCTCTAAAAGCTTACAATCTAGGCCCCTGTTTTCTTATAAGCATTTTCTAAAGGCAACCATACCATTGTTGTTCTTTTGTTCCTGGCTTATGTTGCCCCACCAAATGTCCCACATGTTCATTCACATTGTTGCATGCCTCACAACTTTGTTCCTTTTTGTAGCAGCACAACATTCCTTCATAAGTATACACCATCGTTCACCAATCTATTTTTCCTTGAGTGAGTCCTTCAGCCACCTGCATTCATCGGACATCATGTAGAGGGCCCAAAGTCCACAGTCCATCAACATTCTCACTTTTAGATAATTTCATTGTTCCCAAGAGAAAGAAAACCAATAATCACACCCTCACCAAATAAGAACTCTAAACCTCCTCTTAACTCTCGTTGCTCCATTATTTACCTCTGCTGTTGCTGTGGTAGTGCTGAAGATTGCCTTTTGAACTAAGCCCATAGCATACAATAGTGGTTTTCCCCCATACCATGATCGTAAACACTGTTTGTACAGGAATCATATCTTTGAAGTAATTCTTGAAAGAAGTAATTCATATTTCTAGTGTTAATCAGTGGGACACATAGGTCTATACAACCTCTTTCAATCTTGTTCATCTTCAATAGGGTAATATTACTTATAGATCTACTAGAGAACCACCTTCACTTGTATCTATTCCCTTACATTTGAGTTCAACCTCATTAGCTAATGGTTCACCCATATCTAGCTTCTATGTATCTCTAAGTCCCCTATATTCTGTAATATAAGCCTCTGATTATACCTTTATGTGGGTCATAAAAGTGGAATCATACCATATCTATTCTTTTGGTCTGGCTAATTTCACTCAGCATTGTGTCCTCAAGGCTCATCCATCTTGTCATGTGCTTCAAGACATCATTCTGTCTTACTGCTGCATAATATTCCATTGTATGTATATGCCACATTTTGTTGATCTGCTCATCTGTTGGTGGGCATTTGGTTTGTTTCCATCTTTTAGAGATTGTGAACAATGCTGCTGTGAACGTCGGGGTGCAAATATCTGTTTGTGTCATTGCTTTCAGCTGTTCTGGGTATATACCAATTAGTGCTATTGCTAGGTCATAGCACAAATCGATATTTAGTTTCTTAAGGAATGCCAAACAATCTTCCATACTGGCTGCAACCATTATACATTCTCAACAGCAATGCATAAGTGTCCCAGTTTCTGACATCTTTTCCAACATTTAGTTTCCTGTTTGTTTAATAGCAGCAATTCGTATAGGTGTGAGGTGGTATCTCATTGTACTCTTGATCTGCATTTCCCTTATAGCCAATGAAAATGAGCATCTCTTCATGTCTTTAACCCATCGTATAATTGGGTTGTTTGTTCTTTTATTGTTGAGTTGTGTACTTTCTTTGTATATACTGGAAATCAAACCTTTGTCCAATATGTAATTTCCAAATATTTTCTCCCATTGATTTGGCTGCCTTTTCATCTTTTTGACAGAGTCTTTTGAGGTGCAGAAACATTTCATTTTGAGGATTTGAGTCTTTTGAGGTGCAGTAAGATTTGATTTTGAGGAGTTCCCATTTATCTATATTTTCTTTTGTGGCTTGTGCTTTAGGTGTAAAGTTTAGGAAGCTATGTCCTATTATTAGGCCTTGAAGATGTTTTCCTACATTTTCTTCTAGCTTTATGATCCTAATTCTTATATTTAGGTGTTTGATCCACTTCAAGTTAATTTTTGTGTAGGGTATAAGATAGGGGTCCTCTTTCACTCTTTTGGCTATTGATATCCAGTTCTTCCATGCCTCAGTATTGAAAAAACTATTTTGTCCCAATTCAGAGGATTTGGAGGCCTTGTCAAAAATCAGTTGACCACAGATTGGGTGGTCTATTTCTGCACTCCACTGGTCAGTGCTTCTATCTTTGTGCCATTATCATGCTGTTTGACCACTGTGGCTTTATAATAGGTTTGAAAGTAAGGGAGTGTTAATCCTCCCACTTTGTTCATTTTTTAGGATGCTGTTGGCTACTTGGAGTCTCTTTCTCTTCCAGATGAATTTGGTACTTAACTTTTCCAGATCTTCAAAATAGGTTGTTGGAATTTTTTTTTTTATTAATTAAAGAAAAAAAAAGAAATTAACCCAACATTTAGAAATCATTCCATTCTACATATGCAATCAGTAATTCTTAATATCATCACATAGATGCATGATCACCATTTCTTAGTACATTTGCATCGATTTAGAAGAACTAGCAAAACAACAGAAAAAGATATAGAATGTTAATATAGTGAAAAAATAAAAATAATAATAATAGTACAAAAAAAAAAGACAAACAAACAAACAGACAGACAAAAAAAAAACGTATAGCTCAGATGCAGCTTCATTCAGTGTTTTAACATGATTACTTTACAATTAGGTATTATTGTGCTGTCCATTTTTGAGTTTTTATATCTGGTCCTGTTGCACAGTCTGTATCCCTTCAACTCCAATCACCCATTATCTTACCCTGTTTCTAACTCCTGCTGGACTCTGTTACCAATGACATATTCCAAGTTTATTCTCGAATGTCCGTTCACATCATTGGGACCATACAGCATTTGTCCTTTAGTTTTTGGCTAGACTCACTCAGCATAATGTTCTCTAGGTCCATCCATGTTATTACATGCTTCAGAAGTTTATTCTGTCTTAAAGCTGCATAATATTCCATCATATGTATATACCACAGTTTGTTTAGCCACTTGTCTGTTGATGGACATTTTGGCTGTTTCCATCTCCTTGCAATTGTAAATAACGCTGCTATAAACATTGGTGTGCAAATGTCTGTTTGTGTCTTTGCCCTTAAGTCCTTTGAGTAGATACCCAGCAATTGTATTGCTGGGTCGTATGGCAATTCTATATTCAGCTTTTTGAGGAACCGCCAAACTGCCTTCCACAGTGGTTGCACCCTTTGACATTCCCACCAACAGTGCATAAGTGTGCCTCTTTCTCCGCATCCTCTCCAGCACTTGTCATTTTCTGTTTTGTTGATAATTGCCATTCTGGTGGGTGTGAGATGATATCTCATTGTGGTTTTGATTTGCATTTCTCTAATGGCCAGGGACATTGAGCATCTCTTCATGTGCCTTTTGGCCATTTGTATTTCCTCTTCTGATAGGTGTCTGTTCAAATCTTTTTCCCATTTTGTAATTGGGTTGGCTGTCTTTTTGTTGTTGAGTTGGACAATCTCTTTATAAATTCTGGATACTAGACCTTTATCTGATATGTCGTTTCCAAATATTGATTCCCACTGTGCAGGCTGTCTTTCTACTTTCTTGATGAAGTTCTTTGATGCACAAAAGTGTTTAATTTTGAGGAGCTCCCATTTATTTATTTCCTTCTTCAGTGCTCTTGCTTTAGGTTTAAGGTCCATAAAACTGCCTCCAATTCTAAGTTTCATAAGATATCTCCCTACATTTTCCTCTGTTTTATGGTCTTAGACCTAATGTTTAGATCTTTGATCCATTTTGAGTTAACTTATGTATAGGGTGTGAGATACGGGTCTTCTTTCATTCTTTTTTTTTTTAATTAACGGGAAAAAAGAAATTAACCCAACATTTAGAAATCATACCATTCTACATATGCAATCAGTAATTCTTAACATCATCACATAGATGCATGATCATCGTTTCTTAGTACATCTGCATCGGTTTAGAAGAACTAGCAACACAACAGAAAAAGATATAGAATGTTAATATAGAGAAAAGAAATAAAAGTAATAATAATAGTAAAAAAAAAAAAAACCTATAGCTCAGATGCAGCTTCATTCAGTGTTTTAACATGATTACTTTACAATTAGGTATTACTGTGCTGTCAATTTTTGAGTTTTTGTATCTAGTCCTGTTCCACAGTCTGTATCCCTTCAGCTCCAATTACCCATTATCTTACCCTGTTTCTAACTCCTGCTGGACTCTGTTACCAATGACATATTCCAAGTTTATTCTCGAATGTCCGTTCACATCAGTGGGACCATACAGTATTTGTCCTTTAGTTTTTGGCTAGACTTACTCAGCATAATGTTCTCTAGGTCCATCCATGTTATTACATGCTTCATAAGTTTATCCTGTCTTAAAGCTGCATAATATTCCATCGTATGTATATACCACAGTTTGTTTAGCCACTCTTCTGTTGATGGACATTTTGGCTGTTTCCATCTCTTTGCAATTGTAAATAATGCTGCTATAAACATTGGTGTGCAGATGTCCGTTTGTGTCTTTGCCCTTAAGTCCTTTGAGTAGATACCCAGCAATGGTATTGCTGGGTTGTATGGCAATTCTATATTCAGCTTTTTGAGGAACTGCCAAACTGCCTCCCACAGTGGTTGCACCATTTGACATTCCCACCAACAGTGCATAAGTGTGCCTCTTTCTCCGCATCCTCTCCAGCACTTGTCATTTTCTGTTTTGTTGATAATGGCCATTCTGGTGGGTGTGAGATGATATCTCATTGTGGTTTTGATTTGCATTTCTCTAATGGCCAGGGACATTGACCATCTCTTCATGTGCCGCTTGGCCATTTGTATTTCCTGTTCTGGTAGGTGTCTGTTCAAGTGTTTTTCCCATTTTGTAATTGGGTTGGCTGTCTTTTTGTTGTTGAGTTGAACAATCTCTTTATAAATTCTGGATACTAGACCTTTATCTGATATGTCAATTTCCAAATATTGTCTCGCATTGTGCAGGCTGTCTTTCTACTTTCTTGATGAAGTTCTTTGATGCACAAAAGTGTTTAATTTTGAGGAGCTCCCATTTATTTATTTCCTTCTTCAGTGCTCTTGCTTTAGGTTTAAGGTCCATAAAACCGCCTCCAATTGTAAGTTTCATAAGATATCTCCCTACATTTTCCTCTAACTGTTTTATGGTCTTAGACCTAATGTTTAGATCTTTGATCCATTTTGAGTTAACTTTTGTATAGGGTGTGAGAGATGGGTCTTCTTTCAATCTTTTGCATATGGATATCCAGTTCTCTAGGCACCATTTATTGAAGAGACTGTTCTGTCCCAGGTGAGTTGGCTTGACTGCCTTATCAAAGATCAAATGTCCATAGATGAGAGGGTCTATATCTGAGCACTCTATTCGGTTCCATTGGTCGATATATCTATCTTTATGCCAATACCATGCTGTTTTGACCACTGTGGCTTCATAATATGCCTTAAAGTCAGGCAGCGCAAGACCTCCAGTTTTGTTTTTTTTCCTCAAGATGTTTTTAGCAATTCGGGGCACCCTGCCTTTCCAGGTAAATTTGCTTATTGGTTTTTCTATTTCTGAAAAATAAGTTGTTGGGATTTTGATTGGTATTGCATTGAATCTGTAGATCAATTTAGGTAGGATTGACATCTTAACTATATTTAGTCTTCCAATCCATGAACACGGTATGCCCTTCCATCTATTTAGGTCTTCTGTGATTTCTTTTAGCAGTTTTTTGTAGTTTTCTTTATATAGGTTTTTTGTCTCTTTAGTTAAATTTATTCCTAAGTATTTTATTCTTTTAGTTGCAATTGTAAATGGGATTCGTTTCTTGATTTCCCCCTCAGCTTGTTCATTACTAGTGTATGGAAATGATACAGATTTTTGGATGTTGATCTTGTAACCTGCTACATTGCTGTACTCATTTATTAGCTCTAGTAGTTTTGTTGTGGATTTTCCCGGGTTTTCGACATATAGTATCATATCGTCTGCAAACAGTGATAGTTTTACTTCTTCCTTTCCAATTTTGATGCCTTGTATTTCTTTTTCTTGTCTAATTGCTCTGGCTAGAACCTCCAACACAGTGTTGAATAATAGTGGTGATGTTGGACATCCTTGTCTTGTTCCTGATCTTAGGGGGAAAGTTTTCAATTTTTCCCCATTGAGGATGATAATTAGCTGTGGGTTTTTCATATATTCCCTCTATCATTTTAAGGAAGTTCCCTTGTATTCCTATCTTTTGAAGTGTTTTCAACAGGAAAGGATGTTGAATCTTGTCAAATGCCTTCTCTGCATCAATTGAGATGATCATGTGATTTTTCTGCTTTGATTTGTTGATATGGTGTATTACATTAACTGATTTTCTTATGTTGAACCATCCTTACATAACTGGGATGAATCCTACTTGGTCCTGATGTATAATTCTTTTAATGTGTTGTTGGATACGATTTGCTAGAATTTTATTGAGGATTTTTGCATCTATGTTCATTAGAGAGATTGGTCTGTAGTTTTCTTTTTTTGTAATCATCTTTGCCTGGTTTTGCTATGAGGGTGATGTTGGCTTCATAGAATGAATTAGGTAGTTTTCCCTCCACTTCGATTTTTTTAAAGAGTTTGAGGAGAGTTGGTACTAATTCTTTCTGGAATATTTGATAGAATTCACATGTGAAGCCGTCTGGTCCTGGACTTTTTTTTTTTTTTTTTTAATTAAAGAAAAAAAAAGAAATTAACCCAACATTTAGAAATCATTCCATTCTACATATGCAATCAGTAATTCTTAATATCATCACATAGATGCATGATCATCATTTCTTAGTACATTTGCATCGATTTAGAAGAAGAACTAGCAAAACAACAGAAAAAGATATAGAATGTTAATATAGAGAAAAAAATAAAAATAATAATAGTACAAAAAAAAGACAAAGAAACAAACAGACAGACAAAAAAAAAACCTGTAGCTCAGATACAGCTTCATTCAGTGTTTTAACATGATTACTTTACAATTAGGTATTATTGTGCTGTCCATTTTTGAGTTTTTGTATCTAGTCCTGTTGCATAGTCTGTATCCCTGGACTTTTCTTTTTAGGAAGCTTTTGAATGACTGATTCAGTTTCTTTACTTGTGATTGGTTTGTTGAGGTCATCTATTTCTTCTTGAGTCAAAGTTGGTTGTTCATGTCTTTCCAGGAACCCGTCCATTTCATCTAAATTGTTGTATTTATTAGCGTAAAGTTGTTCATAGTATCCTGTTATTACCTCCTTTATTTCTGTGAGGTCAGTAGTTATGTCTCCTCTTCCATTTCTGATCTTATTTATTTGCGTCCTCTCTCTTCTTCCTTTTGTCAATCTTGCTAAGGGCCCATCAATCTTATTGATTTTCTCATAGAACCAACTTCTGGTCTTATTGATTTTCTCTGTTGTTTTCATGTTTCAATTTCATTTATTTCTGCTCTAATCTTTGTTATTTCTTTCCTTTTGCTTGCTTTGGGGTCAGTTTGCTGTTCTTTCTCCAGTTCTTCCAAGTGGACAGTTAATTCCTGCATTTTTGCCTTTTCTTCTTTTCTGATATAGGCATTTAGGGCAATAAATTTCCCTCTTAGCACTGCTTTTGCTGCGTCCCATAAGTTTTGATATGTTGTGTTTTCGTTTTCATTCGCCTCGAGGTATTTACTAATTTCTCTTGTAATTTCTTCTTTGACCCACTCGTTGTTTAAGAGTGTGTTGTTGAGCCTCCACGTATTTGTGAATTTCTGGCACTCCGCCTATTATTGATTTCCAACTTCATTCCTTTATGATCTGAGAAAGTGTTGTGTATGATTTCAATCTTTTTAGATTTGTTAAGACTTGCTTTGTGACCCAGCATATGGTCTATCTTTGAGAATGATCCATGAGCACTTGAGAAAAAGGTGTATCCTGCTGTTGTGAGATGTAATGTCCTATAAATGTCTGTTTAAGTCTAGCTCATTTATAGTAATATTCAGATTCTCTATTTCTTTATTGATCCTCTGTCTAGATGTTCTGTCCATTGATGAGAGTGGGGAATTGAAGTCTCCAACTATTATGGTTTATGTGTCTATTTCCCTTTTTAGTGTTTGCAGTGTATTCCTCACGTATTTAGGGGCATTCTGGTTCGGTGCATAAATATTTATGATTGTTATGTCTTCTTGTTTAATTGTTCCTTTTATTAGTAGATAGTGTCCTTCTTTGTCTCTTTTAACTGTTTTACATTTGAAGTCTAATTTGTTGGATATTAGTATAGATACTCCTGCTCTTTTCTGGTTGTTATTTGCATGAAATATCTTTTCCCAACCTTTCACTTTCAATCTATGTTTATCTTTGGGTCTAAGATGTGTTTCCTGTAGACAGCATATAAAAGGATCCTGTTTTTTAATCCATTCTGCCAGTCTATGTCTTTTGATTGGGAAATTCAGTCCATTAACATTTAGTGTTATTACTGTTTGGATAATATTTTCCTCTACCATTTTGCCTTTTGTATTATATATATCATATCTGACTTTCCTTCTTTCTATACTCTTCTCCATACCTCTCTCTTCTGTCTTTTCGTATCTGACTCTAGTGCTCCCTTTAGTATTTCTTGCAGAGCTGGTCTCTTGGTCACAAATTCTCTCAGTGACTTTTTGTCTGAGAATGTTTTAATTTCTCCCTCATTTTTGAAGGACAATTTTGCTGGGTATAGGAGTCTTGGTTGGCAGTTTTTCTCTTTTAGTAATTTAAATATATCATCCCACTGTCTTCTAGCTTCCATGGTTTCTGCTGGGAAATCTACACATAGTCTTATTGGGTTTCCCTTGTATGTGATGGATTGTTTTTCTCTTGCTGCTTTCAAGATCCTCTCTTCTCTTTGACCTCTGACATTCTAACTAGTAAGTGTCTTGGAGAACGCCTATTTGGGTCTATTCTCTTTGGGGTGCGCTGCTCTTCTTGGATCTGTAATTTTAGGTCTTTCATAAGAGTTGGGAAATTTTCAGTGATAATTTCTTCCATTAGTTTTTCTCCTCCTTTTCCCTTCTCTTCTCCTTCTGGGACACCCACAACAGGTATATTTGTGCGGTTCAAATTGTCCTTCAGTTCGTTGATCCCCTGTTCAAATTTTTCCATTCTTTTCCCTATAGTTTCTGTTTCTTTTTGGAATTCAGATGTTCCATCCTCCAAATCACTAATTCTATCTTCTGTCTCTTTAAATCTATCATTGTAGGTATCCATTGTTTTTTCCATCTTTTCGACTTTATCCTTCACTTCCATAAGTTCTGTGATTTGTTTTTTCAGTTTTTCTATTTCTTCTTTTTGTTCAGCCCATGTCTTCTTCATGTCCTCCCTCAATTTATCTATTTCGTTTTTGAAGAGGTTTTCCGTTTCTGTTCGTATATTCAGCATTAGTTGTCTCAGCTCCTGTATCTTATTTGAACTATTGGTTTGTTCTTTTGACTGGGCCATATTTTCAATTTTCTGAGCGTGATCCATTATCTTCTGCTGGCGTCTGGGCATTTAGTCAGATTTCCCTGGGTGTTGGACCCAACACGTTGAAAGATTTTTCTGTGAAATCTCTGGGTTCTGTTTTTCTTATCCTGCCCAGTAGGTGGCGCTCGTGGCACACGTTTGTCTGCGGGTCCCACCAGTAAAAGGTGCTGTGGGTCCTTTAACTTTGGAAAACTCTCGCCGTGGGGGAGGTTCGCCAGCCGAAGCGGCTTGGAAGAGTGCCAGCTGGCCTGGGGATCCGAACACAGGGAGTGTCGCCGGCCGCCGCAGCCCGGGAGAGCACCCGTTCGAATCTCCTAGCCGGCCCGGGGCGCCAAGCATGGCGGGAGGGCGCTAGCCGCCGCGGCCCGGGAGAGTGCACCGTTCCCAGCCGGACCGGGAAGTCACGTGTTTGGAAGGGACCCCGGTCACCGTTCTCCGCGGCTTGGGGATCTCCGATCCAATTCTCGCAGTTGGTCGGGGGGACCATGCATGGGGGTGGGCGCCAACGCCGTGGCTTGAGGGGACCGCCTATCCAATTGTCCCAGCTGGCCCGGGAAAGAGGAAGGGAGGGACTCCGGCCGCTTGCTTCCCCGGCCCGGCGAAGCCCGCGCCCCTCGACGATCTCACCATAGCGGGTTCTCTCAGCCAGTCAGCCGTTCTAGGATGGGGTACGCTGTCTTTTTTATCTCTGTCGTGGCTCCGGAAGCTGTTCTGTATCGTTTCTACTCCCCTAGTAGCTGTTCTGGAGGAGGAACTAAGATCCGCGCCTCTTACTAAGCCGCCATCTTCTCCAGAAGTCTCAGGTTGTTGGAATTTTGATTGGTACTGTGTTGAATCTGTAGATCAATTTGGGGAGAATTGACATCTTAAATATATTTAGCCTTCCTATCCATGAGCAGGGAATGTCTTTCCACCTATTTAGATCTCCCTTGATTTCTTTTAGTAATGTTATGTAATTTTCTGTGTACATGTCCTTTATGTCCCTAGTTAAATTCAAAGTACTTGATTCTGTTAGTTGCTATTCTTAATGGTGCTTTTTCCTGAATTGACTCCTCAGGTAAGCCATTCCTTGTGTATAGAAACGTTACTGATTTTTGCACATTAATTTTATAGCCCACTACCTTACTGCATTTATCACCTCAAGTAACTTTCCTGTGGAGTTCTCAGGATCTTCCAAGTATGGCCATATCATATGCAAATAATGAGAGTTTCACTTCTTCCTTTCCAATTTAGATGCCTTTTATTTCTTTGTCCTGACCGATTGCTCTAGCTAGAACTTTTAGCACAATGGTGAAAAATAGTGGTGACAGTGGGCATCTTTAACTTGTTCCAGATATTAGGGGGAAAGCTTTCAGTGTCTCTCCATTGAGTATGATGCTGGCTATTGGTTTTTCAAATATTTCCTTTATCATATTGAGGGTAGTTACCTTTGATTCCTATCTTTTGGACTGTTTTTATCAGAAAAGGATGCTGAATTTTGTCAAATATTTTTTCAGCATCAATCTAGATGATCATGTGATTTTTCCCTTTTAATTTGTTAATGTGCTGTATTATAGTAATTGGTTTTCTTGTGTTGCATTCCTTGTATTCCTGGTATAAACCCCAGGTCATGGTGTATAATTATTTTAATGTGTTGTTGGATTTAATTTGGTAATATTTTATTGAGAAGTTTTGCATCTATGTTCATTAGGGACATTGGCCTGTAGTTTTCCTTTCTTATAGCATCTTTACCCGGTTTTGGCATTAAAATGATATTAGCTTCATAAAATGAGTTAGGTAGAGTTCCTTTTTCCTCAGTTTCTTGGAAATGTTTGACCATGATTGGTGTTAGTTCTTTTGGAATGTTTGCTAAAATTCCCCTGTGAAGTCATCTGGCCTTGGGTTTTTCTTTATAGGAAGATTTTTGATAACTGATTGAATCTCTTTAGTTGTGATTGGTTTGTTGAGATCTTCTGTTTCTTCCTGAGTCAGTGTAACTTGTTTGTGTGTCTCCAGGAATTTGTCCATTTCATCTAAGTTGTCTAATTTGTTGGTGTATGGTTGTTCATAGTATCTTCTTAAAATTTCTTTTATTTCTTCAGAGTCTGTGGTAACACACACCTTCTCATTTCTGATTTTGTTTATTTGCAACCTCTTTTTCTTTGTCAGTCTTGCTAGTGGCCCACCAATTTTATTGACTTTCTCAAAGAACCAACTTTTGCTTTTATTGATTCTTTCTCTGGTTCTTTTGTTCTCCCATTCATTTATCTCTGCTTTAATTTTTGTTATTTCTCTTCTTCTGCTTGCTTTCGGGTTAGTTTGCTGTTTTTCTGAAGTTTCTCTAGGTGTGCTGTTAAGTCCCTGATTTTTGCTCTTTCTTGTTTTTTAATATAGGCATTTAGGGCAATAAATTTCCCTGTCAGCACAGCCTTTGCCAACATCCCACAAGTTCTGATAAGTTGTATCTTCATTTTCATTCATCTCCAGATAGCTACTGGTTTCTCTAGCAATTTCTTCTTTGGCCAACTGGTTGTTTAAGAGTGTAGTATTTAATCTCCATGTGTTTGTGAATGTTCTCATTCTTTGGTGGTCATTGAGATCCAGCTTAATCTCACTGTGATCAGAGAAAGAGCATTGACTAATTTTGATGTTTTTAAATTTATAGAGACCTACTTTGTGCCCCAGCACAAAGTAGCTCCAAGATGATCTATCTTGGAGAATGTTCTATGGGCACTAGAGAAGAATGTATATCCTTGTGCTTTGGAGTGTTAGGTGTGATTCATTTGTCAAATTATTTCCCTTCTCTATTTCCTTGTTGATCTTCTGTCTGGCTGTTTTATCTGTAGAGGAGAGTGGTGTATTGAAGTCTTCTACTCTTATTGTTGAAGCATCTATTGCTCCTTTTAGTTTTGCCAATGTCGTTTTCATGTACATTGGAGCTCCTTGATTGGGACCATAGATATTTATGATTATTATATCTTCTTGGTGAATTGACCCTTTAATTAGTATATAGTGCCCTTCTTTGTCTCTTATGATGTCTTTACATTTAAAGTCTATTTTGTCTGATATTAGTATAGCTACTCCTGCTTTGTTTTGGTTACAACTTGTATGGAAAATCTTCTTCCATCCTTTTACTTTCAATCTGTTTGCATCCTGTGAGTAAGATGAGTCTCTTGTAAGCAGGATATAACTGGATTATGTTTCTTGACACATTCTTCCAATCTGTGTCTTTTAATTGGTAAGTTTAGTATGTTAACATTCAAAGTTTTACTGAAAAGGCATTTCTTAAATCCACCATCTTATCTTTTTAATTTTATTTTTCAGATCTATATATTCTTCTCCTTCTTACTCTTTGTATTCTTTAAATTACCCTTAGTGGTACTTTTCAATTCTGTGCCCTCCTCCAAACCTCCCTCTCCTGTCCTTTTTTTTTTTTTTTTTTTTTTTCTTTTTCTGCCAGCAGAACTCCTTTAGGTATTTCTTGTAGGGCCAGTCTCTTGTTGATAAATTCTTTCAGGACTTCTTTATCTGTGAAAACTTTAATCTCTCTCTCAGTTTTCAAGGGCAATTTGTCTGGGTACAGAATTCTGGACTGGAAGTCTTTCTCCTTCAGGATTTTGAGTATATCATACCACTGCCTTCTCACCTCCAGGGTGCTAGTTAAGTAGTCTGAACTCAGTCTTATTTGGTTTCCCTTGTATATAGTAGATTGTTTTTCTCTTGCTGCTTTCAGGATTTTCTGCTCTTGTTCAACTTTTGACAGAGTGATTAATATGCATCTTGGGGAAGGCCTATTTGTATTTATTCTGTTTGGAGTTTCTTGGGCTTCTTTGACTTGTTTATTTATGTCCTTTATAAGGATTGGGAAGTTTTCCCCCATTATATCCTCAACTACTCTTTCTAGCCCTTTACTCCTCTCGTCTCCTTCTGGGACACCAGTGATTCTTATATTTGTGTGCTTTGTTTTGTCTGTCATTTCGCTGAGATCCAGTTCATTTTTTTCCATCTTTTTTTTTTTTTGTCATTTGCTGTTTTGAGTCTTCGAAGTCAATTATTCTGTCCTCTATATCACTTATTCTTTCTTCTGTCTCTTCAAACCTGGTGTTGTGTTATGTTTTTAATTTGGTCAACAGAGTCTTTAATCTCTGTGATATCCATTATTTTTCTATTTATTCTTTCAAATTCCTCTTTGTGCTCTTCTACTGACTTCTCAGTCTCCTTTATGTCATTTGCTATCCCACTTATTTTATTAAGTACAGTTGTATGAACATCTTTGATTAGTTGTTCCAATGTCTGTGACTTCTCTGGTGTTTTAGTTTTGTCATTAGGCAGGGCTATATCTGTCTGCATTGTGATAAGCTTAGTGATCTTCTGCTGTCTTCATGGCATGTAAATATCTTGATTGATTTACTTTGGGAGTTGATTTCTTTCAGTAGTCTAAAGCCTTGTGTTTGCGGGATGGTTGTATAGCAGGCAGGAGGGTATGGGGTGGGGCACTCAGTGCAGCAGTTTGTTTCAGGGAAGGTATAGGTGCAGGTTGGGGATGTTACACTGATGCTTGTGAACATGGGCACCCAGCGACCAGGGAGGATGTAGCTGTGCGGGTGCACTGGTCTGAGGGGCGTAACCCTGTTGTGCGCTGGTCTAATGCACATGGCCCTTTGTGTGCATACGTAGAGCTGTGGCAGCAGGTCTGCATTATGCCTTCATGGACTGGGGGCAGATGTGACCTAGCTGCGCAGCTCAGCACTTTCTCAGAGCTGGAAAGTGTGGCTGAGTGCCATGCACATGTGGGGTTCTAGGACTGCTATAAAGTGGTTCCCAGAGCTAAATGATGTGATTGGGTGCCTGTGCACATGCATGGGCCCAGGAGTGCCATAAACAGATGTGCTAAGCTCAGGGAGGACAAGATAAGGCTGTGCCAAACTATGGGCAGGGGGGCAGGGTAGCCTAGGTATGGAGGTGAGTGCCCGCAGCATTCACGTACTGGCAACAGTGTGCTGGGAACAGGGAGGAGGAGGCAGTGCTTGGAAGGGGTACAGGAGAGTTGGCTTGGGCTGCACGTGGGGTGGGGGTGGAGGGCAGGTACATGCACTGTAGGCTGGTAGGGTGGGGGCACCTGGAGTGCAGGGAATGGGAGTGGGTGACGGGGTTCGGGTGCGCGGGGTGTGGGGCAAGTAACTGGCCACAGGGCTGCGCTGATGAGGGTAGTGCACCCAAGGAACGTGGCCTGGCCCACTTCCCAGTCCCAGCACCTTTCCATGGACTCCTGTGGGTTCCATACCTCCACCCCAGGAGCCAGAACTCCACCTCAGCTCCTTGGCTTCTGCAAACAAGGCTGCCCTACGTGAAGAAGGCTCTCCCAAGTCAGCGGCACTCCAGAATTGCTGCCCCAGTCACCCCCCTGTCCCTTCTCCAATCCCTCCATGGAGAGGGCAAATCCCGAGCCACTCCACTGGGCCGTCTTCCCGGAAGTCCCAACCACTGTTTTAATTAGTATAGCTTTGTAGTAAGTTTCGAAACCAGGAAGTGTGAGTCCTCCATCTTTGTCACAATGGTAACAGTGGGCATCCTTGTCTTGTTCCCAGTCTTAGGGGAAAAGCCTTCAACCTTCCAAAATTGAATATGCTATATATATACTTAATATTTTTATTGATAAATCTCCACACGCAAACATTCTATATCTGGTGTACAATACATGGTTCAAAATATTATCACATAGTTTTGGATTCATTACCATGATCATTTTGTAGCACATTTGTATCACTCCAGAAAAATAAATAAAAAGAAAAAACTCATACATACCATATCTCATACCCTTCCCTCTCACTGGCCATTAATATTTCCATCTACCCAATTTATTTTATCCTTTGTCCTCCCTACTGTTAATTTATGTTTTCTCCGTATTTTTTACTCATCTGCCATACCCCGAACAAAAGGAGAAACAGACACAAGGTTTTCACAATCCCACAGCCACATTGTAAAACTTATATCTTTACACAATCATCTTCAAGAATCAAGGCTATTGGAAAACAGCGCAGCAGTTTCAGGTACTTTCCTCCAGCCATCGAATACAATATTTGTTGTGGGTTTTTATAAATGCCTTTTATCAGGTTGAGAAAGTATCCATCAATTTCTAGTTTTGAGTGTTTTTTCATGAAGGATGTTGGATTCTGTCACATGTCTTTTCTGCATCAGTTGAGGATCATGTGTTTTTTCCTCCATTCTATTAATATGGTATATTACATTGATTGAGGTTCTTACGTTCGGCTGTTTTATATTCCTGGAATAAACCCCTCTTGGTCATGGTGCATAATCCTTTTAATATACTGTTGTATTCAGTTTGCCAGTATTTTGTGGAAGATTTTTATATCTATATTCATAAGGGATATTGGCCAGTAATTTTCCTTTCTTGTGCTCTCTTTATCTAGCTTTGGTATCTGGAAAATGCTGGCTTCATCAAATGACTTAGGAAGTAATCCTTTCTCTTTTACTTTTTGGAAGAGTTTGAGAATGATTGGCACTTTAAATTTCTGGTAGAATTCATCAGTGAAACCACCCCATCTTTGAGCTTTCTTTGTTGGGAGTTTTAAATTACTGACTAAACTCTACCAGTTATAGGTTTGGTGAGGTTTTCTAGTTCTTTCTGACTGAGTATCTTTACTTCATTTAGGTTTGTTAAGATTTCCTATTTCTTTTTGCATTAGATTAGATAATTTCTATATTTCCATTTGTCTAAATTTGTCCTTTTGATCTAAGTTGTATTAATTAGGGTTCTCTAGAGAAACAGAATCAACAGAGAACACTCACAAATGTAAAATTTATATAGGTGTGTCACGTGACCGTGGGAATGCAGATCCAAAATCTGCAGGGGAGGTTATGAAGCCGACGACTCCGATGGAGCATCTGGACGAACTCCACAGGAGAGGCTCGCCAGCCGAAGAAGAAATAGAGCCTGTCTCTTCTGAATCCTCTTTAAAAGGCTTCCGGTGATTAGATTAAGCATCACTCATGCAGAGGACCCTCCCCTTTGGTTGATTACAAATGGAATCAGCTGTGGATGTGGCTGACGTGATCATGATCTAATTCTATGAAATGTCCTCATTACAACAGACAGGCCCTACTTGCCCAACCAGACAAACAGGTACCACCACTTGGCCAAGTTGACACATGAACCTGACCATGACATAGGTTTTATAATTTGTTGTTATGTAGTTGTTCATAGTCCCCTTTTATAATTTTTTTATTTGTGTAAGGTTGTAATACTGTCCCCACTTTCCTTCCTGATTTTAGTTATTTGTGTCCTCACTATTTTTCTTTGTCCATCTGGCTAAAGATTTGTTGATTTTATTGCGCCTTTTTTTTAAACCAACTTTTGGTGTTGCCCATTCTTTCTTTTTCTAATCCATTTATCATTGCTCTAATCTTTACTACTTGTTTCCTTCTACCAGCTTTGGGTTTAGTTTGCACTTTTTGTTCTAGTTTATTTAGGTGTGAAGTTAGGTTATTGATTTGTGATCTTTTCTCTTACTTTATTTTAGACATTTAGATCTATAAATTTCCCTCTGAGAGTTGCCTTCTCTGCATCTAATACATTTTGTATGTCGTGTTTTCATTTACATTCATTTCAAGATATCTTCTAATTTCCATTGATTTTTTCTTTGACCCATTGGTTGTTTAATAGTGTGGTTTAATTTCCATATATTTGTATATTTTCTGGTTTTCCTTCTGTCGTTGATTTCTAGCTTTAATCCAGCTATATTGTTGTCTGAGAATATGCTTTGTATGATTTCAATATTTTTGAACGTATATTCAGATTTTATTTGTGGCCTAACATATGGTCTAAGAAAATGTTCCATGTACACTTTGAGAGGACTGTGTATTCTGCTATTATTGGGTGGAGTATTGTATATATGGCCTTTAAGTCTAATTGCTTAATAGTGCTGTTCAGGTCCTCCATTTCCCTATGATCTTCTGTTTTTATATTCTGTTGATTGTTGGAAGCGGCTATTCTAGTTTGCTAACTGCTGGAATGCAATATACCAGAAACAGAATGGCTTTTAAGAGGGGGACCGTATTAAGTTTGTAAATCGACAGTTCTAAAGCTGTGAAAATGTCCCAACTAAGTTAAGCTGTAGAATGTCCAATCTAAGGTATCCAGGGAAAGATACTTGGTGAACAAAGGCCGATGATGTTCAGGATTTTTCTCTCAACTGGCAAGGCACACGGCGAACATGGCGGCATCTGCTAGCTTTCTCTCCAAGCTTCTAGTTTCATGAAGCTCCCCTGGGGGTGTTATCCTTCTTCATCTCCAAAGGTCTCTGGCTGCATAGGCTCTACTTTGTGGCTCTAAAAAGTGGACACTCTCAAAAATGTTCCCCCTCTTAAAAGATTCCATTCAAGGCCACCTGGAATGCATGGAGTCACAGTTCCCTCTAAACAGAAGTTAATATCCACAATTGGGTGGGTCACATCTCCATGGAAATAATCAAAAAGCTCCAACCAGCAATATTCAATGGGGATTAAAGGACATGGCTTTTCTGGGGCCCACCATAGATTCAAATCAGCACAGTGGTGTATTGAAGCCTCCAACTCTTATGATACAACTATCTGTTTTACCCTTCAATTCCGTCAATTTTTGATTCATGTATTTAGGACTCTTGTTGTAAAGTGCATATATGTTTCAGATCATTATACTAACCTTAGTTGCAGTAGTATACAAAATCTCTACTCCTATATATCTCTGTCTCTCCCTATTTATATTGTCCTTGGGTCAGTTACATCTGTACGCTTTGCATGCTTGTTAACATAGATTTAAAATGTTTTACACATTTGCCAGGTAAGTCATACAGGTGGGGAAAAATCATTTATAAACCGAAGCTACAATAATAAGGGATTTTACTTTTATTTATGTAATTACCTTTATCAGTGTACTTTATTTCTTTTTATGATTTCAAGTTACCTTCTAATGCCCTTCTATTTCAGCCTGTATCATTTCTTGTAGGGCAAGTCTTCTGGTAATGAGCTCTTTCAGATTTTACATATCTGTAAATGTTTTAATTTCTCCTTAATTTTTGCAAGATAATCTTGCTGAATATAGAATTCTTGGTTGACAGCTTTATTTTTCTTTAAAGACTTAAGTAGTCTTCTGGTCTCTGTGGTTCCTGAGAGAAATCCACTGTTCATCTTATTGGGATCTTTTATATGTGACTAGTCACTTCTCTGTACTGCTTTCAGAATCCTCTTTGTCTTTGGATTTTGACAATTTTGCTACAGTGTACCCTGGTGTAGATCTCTTAGAGGGTATCCTGCTTGGTGTTTGTTGAAATTCTCAGATGTATAAATTCACGTCTTTCATGTGACTTGGGAAGTTTTGGGCCATTATTTTTCAAATACTTCTTCTGTCCCCTTCTCTCTTTCTTGTCCTTCTGGGAATCAAATAATGCATTTGTTGGTACTCTTTTATGGCATCCCATATGTACCTCAGGCTCTGTTCATTTTTCTTCATCTACTTGCTTGGGGTTGAGTCATGTCCTCCACATAAGGCATTTTCAGGTCCCAACCCCTGGTCCTGTGATTGTGGACCCCTTGCAAATAGGATCTCTTGAAGATGATACTTTGGTTAGATGTGGCCTTACAGAATCAGGTTGGGTTTAAGTCTAGATTCCTGGAGTTTTTTATGCAGAATGAAATTCAGTCACATATCTAGAGGCCACTGGGAGCAGCCAGAAGCTGGAAGTCAATGGAACATGAAAGAGAAAGAAATGTTCATTGCCTTGTGACAGAAAATCCAAGGACTTTCAAGATTGTTGGCCAGCAGAAGCTACCAACCCCAGAAGGAAGCAAGCCTCCTAGCCTCTGAAACTATGAGCCAATAAATTCATATTGTTAGGCCAACCCATTTTAATCTTTGTTTAAGCCTCTGAGAAACTAAAACATTGTCCCTTACACCAAATAATTTCAATGGTCTTGTCTTCAAGTTCACTGAATCTTTCTTCTGCCTGTTCAAATCTGCTGCTGAATCCATCTAATGAGTTTTTCATTTCAATTACTGTACTTCAGAGCTCCAATATAGTTTCTGCTTGTGGCAGAAACTGCAAATTGTTCTGCAGGTTCCTTCCCTCCTTGATGGTGACCCAGCAGGACATAATCAGGTGTCCCTCCATGCTGGGGAAGTCAGGGTCTGTGCTCTGAGTTCCGAGGTTCCAGGAGGACCCATTTCATCACATGGGTTCTGCCTGCTCCAGACCCCAAGTTTCCCTTGCCTGCTGGCTGGTGGGAGAGGTGGACACTCAGCATCTGAGGGACACAGTGTGGGAGAGGTGATGAATCTGTGAGACTCTGAGGAGCTGCCTTTCATGCCTGGTCTTCAGGGGAAATCTCACATGCTGGGGCCACACTGGGAGCACTGAGTGGAGGCCCAAATACCCAGTGAGGCAGAGCTGGCTCCCAGGAGTATGACACTCAGCTTATTTGTTCTCGGGGCTCCATTAGTGTCCTGGAAATAGACTAAGTTGGCTGAGGTGCCAGTGCACCCTCAACTCCCTATTGTTGGCTGCCCAGCTCACTTTGGGGATTTGACTGCCCCTGAATACACTGTCACAGGGCCCCTGATCACTTCAGGGGACAGGACTGTATTTGTGGGAGGATATGGCTCAGGGAATTCCTATACCTGCTCTTCTGTTAGAGCCCTGGCCTGCATCCAGAAAGCCATGCTGGGGTGGGTGACTGCAAGGTGGGGGACTCTACCAGTGGCCCTGAACCACTACCAGAGCCCAAAGACTCTGGGAACTCCTGTGATTTTACACATCACATCCAGGTCTTAGAGATTTCTCCCCAGTGATGAGCAATAGGTGGTATTTGCTGTACATGGACACTCACAGTTCAGAATGATTTCTGTGGCCAGTGATGCTTCTCATATTTAATTCTGGAGGACAAGGCCATGTGCGTTCATGGCTCCCTCCCAGAGCCAGGTCATCTCTGTGCATTACTTGGACCCAAGGCCAACTGATTTCTTGGGCACTGGAAGGGGAAGTGGGGTCTTGTGTGCCCTGCCCACATTGGAGAAGTCCAGTCCAGAGCCATTCTCTCAGAGGGTGTGTTGCTTCCTACGGGAGCTTGAAGAATGTTAAGGAATGATGAGAAAGAGACTGGATCAGGAGGTCTGAAGATCAGTGATACCAGACAACAGACAACTTTATTCTTAACCAGCTCCTGCTTATATACTGCAGGATGACCAAAGGCATGCATGCATTTCCTGAGGGAGCAAAGTGTTTATCTTTCAGTGCTCTTCCTTCATACTTAGGTAACCATTTGGGGTAAACAAACATTCTCTTCCTCCCAGACTGTTCTACATAAATCAGATAACATAAAGCAGATTACACTCTCCACAGTTTACTGTCGACACCACCCTATGCCATCTGCTCCCATCTAATTCCACAGGTCTCATTTTAATCCTATCTTCTACAAGGGAGAGTCGGGACTCAAGACCAGGAATCCCAAGGTCCACCTCCTAGGCCTCATCATGACACCTGACAGGTCTGCCCATGGGCCTTGTGATTTCCAGGGCTCAGGCAAGAGTCTTTGGCCAACACAGACCTTGGTCTGTAGGAGTTTCTAGAATGAAATATCTGGTGAACCAGTAACTCTGGGCACCAGACTCCCCCCCACCCCACCCCCATATTCTCAGAAAAGTGCAGACAATAGACAAGGAGCCAAGTTCCTCACAGGAACCAGGGTCCCTCTGGGCAATGATATGGGGATGGTACTGTCAGGTTGCCTCTGGCGGCTCACCACACCAGTGTGACTTCTGGAAGCTCCATCTGTGTGGCCGCTACCCCTCATTGACTTTGGTGCTCCAAAGACCCCTAGAATGTGGACATTCCATGGTGCCCCTTTGCTGACACTGGAAGATGGTGCACCCTAGAGGTTCAACCTGCCTGGACGCTGGAGGGTGCAAGGGATGATGGGTCATCGAATTGGCCCCCAAGGCACTGGCTGCGTGAATCCCTTTGTTTTCCTCCTGAAGATGAATTCTGTCCTCCACATTGGCAGGGGTCCTGGCTCAGGGTAGAATAATCATGTTCTCCAGTGCCCCCAGCTCTGCTACCCAGACCTCAGGGAAGGGACTCCCCAGGGTGAGGCCTGCAGGGCAGCATAGAACCTCCTTGGAGCTGGGCTTCTGAGCAGATGCACCCCCTCCTTCCAGGCTTCCCTCTCCCATGAGGGTCCCCTAGAGAAGGGGTGCATTCTCCATCTTGTCAGTCTGGCAGGGGCAGTCAAGCCATAGTGTCATTTCTATGTTCAGGGATATTTATTGGCACTTAGCAAACCTCAATAACGACATTTCTGTTTTTAGGAAGATCCTAGCAGAAAAATGCTTGGCCGCCTTTCTATGGTTGGGAGTGTCTCCTGCAGGGAGCAGCCGTCTCTGCATGTGCCCCCGTGTCTCCCAGCGAGCCTCGGTGTTACCGCTGGCTCCTGTGTTCTCCCACTTCTCCGCTCACCGTTCCCAACTTCCCGCTTCCACCAACAGGGGGCGGTAGAGGACCGGGAAGCCACATGGCGCGTCTTCCCTGCAAAGTCCCGGGAGAATGTCTGCGGCTCACAGCCAGCACTTTCACGTCTGAACGCGAACCTCGCGAAAGTGGAGAAAACCCAGGACGCAAATCAGACACTCGGCTGTGGTGACGGCGTAGCCCAGGGCTGCGACTGCCGTCCAAGGTCCTCTCTGCTCAGGGGCATCTGAGGGGGACCCGCAGCCACTGACCACTGAGAACTGCCACCAGTTTCCGTAGTTGCTGCACTGCTTCGGGGGGGGGGGGGGGGGCGCAGGGGGTGCTGGGGGGGTGCTCCTGGGGAGGCGCAGGGGGTGCTGAGGGGGTGCTCCTGGGGAGGCACAGGGGTGCTGAGGGGGTGCTCCTGGGGAGGGGCAGGGGGTCTTAAGGGGCTGCTCCCAAGGAAGTGTAGGAGGCCCTGAGGGAGTGCTCCCGAAGAGGTGCAATGGGTCCTGAGGGGTGCTCCCTGGAAGCGGCAGGGGGTCTTAAGGGGGTGCTCTCGGGGAGGTGAAATGGGTCCTGTGGGGTGCTCCCTGGGAGGGGCAGAGAGCCCTGAGGTGGTGCTCCTGGAGAGGGGCAGAGGTTCCTGAGGGGGTGCTCCCTGGGAGGGGCAAGGGGGTCCTGAGGGGGTGCTCCCGGGGAGGTGCAATGGGTTCTGAGAGGTGCTCCCGGGGAGGTGCAGTGGGTCCTGAGGGGATGTTCCCGAGGAGGGGCAGGGAGCCTGAGGGGAAGGTCCCAGGTGACGCAGGGGTTCTCAGGTGAAGGTTTTGGGAGGTGCAGGGAGCCCTCAGGGCTGGGGGTTCCTTCTGCTCCCTGGGCTGACATCCCAGCTGGCAGTGCCCGTGGACTGGGTGAAGGCCGTTTTCTCCCACAGGTCTGTGCTGCAGGGGAGGTGAGACTAGGCAGGTGCCCTGGATGGAGGTCAGAACCACCGTGTTGACTTTCCAAAGTCGGGGTGGAGGGCTTGGGGCCCTTTATGGATGCTTCTATTTGAAACTGAAACCCATTTGCCTTCCACCCCCACCCCCCACTGCTTTCCTTTTCACAGATTCTGCCCGCTGGAATGCCCCCTCCCCAAGGGCAGGGCTGCAGGGTGTATGTTTCATGCCGGGTCCTCCCTCCTAGTGGGTGATGCTGCACGAAGTGACACATGCCTCCAAGAAGGCATAACAATGGTGGCCTGGAGTACAGGAGGGGGGTGGCTTGGAGCAAATCCTGGAGGCCGCACAGAGGGGGTGGCTTAGGGCCACAAGACTGGCCAGGAAAGTAGGGAGGCTACGGCCACAGTGGACTCTAGAAGACTCCACTTAGGGTCTTGGACTCAGTTCAGACACTGCTTTCTGAAACCCCTCTTCTGCCCCAGAGCCTTTTATTCCCTGGCTCAGGTTGGGAGACAACAGCGAGTAGTGGGGTGTGCAGCAACTTGAAGTTAAGCCTGGAAGTGGAAATTGGCTTATCACTGCTCTGGGAGACACTTTCCATTAGGAGCCTCCAGTCTGAATTTGTAGGTGAACAGCCCAGATTTAAAAATGCCAACAGCGGTTTGACTCAAGGAACCACTGAGCTGGCCATCCTCTCTGAGTCAAGCTCAGCATGCACTAGAGGAGAGAAGTCCTGGGCTCCTCTACGCCCTGGGGTCTGGCGCGGCCTGCCATGGGCCTGGGACATTCTGAGGGGCTCCCGGACAGGACAGAGGGTGGCTTCCATCAGGACGCCCCCACCAGGGCTGCCCCGAGACCAGGGACCACACAGAAGAGACGACACTCTCTGGAGAGGGAAGCAGGCAGTGCTGACGAGTTACCAGGTGTTGAGAGGGAAGCTGGCATTTTTATGAGAATTTTCTGACCAGAACCAGCTGTAATAGGATTTTTTCCCCTAAATGCTTAATTTCTCTACGTTTTTAAGACACATTTGGCACTTGCTTCCTGGGACGTGGCCGGCGCCGCCTGGCTTGGGGAGCACGGGTGGAGTGGTCTCTCAAGGCCCTGAGGCTGAGGGCTTTGTCAGGTGGACCCCTCCTTTGCCTTGGGGTGATCTCAAAAACTGCTGTCCGGGTCTGAGGGCTCCCGGGCCTCCTCCTATGAGCTTCTCCCCTGTGGGAGGAGACATGAGCCCTTGCTTTCAGTGAGCAGTGTGTCCTGCCCACAGGGACGTTTCTCCAGGAGTGCTCATCTTTGGGACTAGGTAAATGATGCACCCCTCTCTCCCTCCCTCAGGATGTGGCCGGGAGGGGTCCCTCAGCTAGCTGGAGCCGAGGTTCAGGGCCATGGTCAGAGGGGACCCCCAAATAGGGGCTTGCTTCCCACTCTCCCACCCCACACCCATCAGATTGCTGAATGCAGAGCTGTGGGCTGGTCTTTTTGGTCCAAGAGTAAAGAGGGAGTATATGTGCACATGTGTGTGCATATGGCTGCCAGTGAGTGTGCACATGCCTGTGCAAGTACGTGTCAGTAAGCGCATGAGCATATCGTGAATGGTGCATGCATAAGCACATGTGTGCATGTGTGTGTCCGCACATGCATGTGCAGGGTTTGTGGATATGTGTACATGACTATATCCTTACGTTCAACTTACTTCCCACCCAATCCATGACAGACACTGTCAGTTTTCCTATTGGGGTACATGGAATTGTAACCCCTGGTGGCGTCACCTCACCACAGGTTTGTTCCTGTAAGTTCACCTGCAGGCGCATCAGGCTTCCTGGCTCCAGCAGTACCTTTTGCCTCATCGTCTGGTCTCGACCCCACACAGCTGGATGGGGCCCCGGCCCAGGAGTTAAGATGGGATGAGCTGGCTCCAGGGTCCCCCCACCTTCCAAATACCCTGCCCTGTAGAAACTGGGGTGAAACTGCCCCTGAGAGGTACTGACCAAGAGCCCTGGGGACAAAGGGACAGGAAGACGGGGTTACGGGATCAGACACAATGCGAATATTGATTTTAAGAGTTTTCAAAGTATTAACACACTGGCAGGGAAAAGCCAATTCCAGAGCAAATGCAGTGGAATAGAGGTTGTCATGGGTTCCTGCAGGGACCCTCGCTAGTGTGATGGTGGCTTCACAGTGGGGGCTAAGTGCTGAAGCATGAATGATGACTCCTGGAATTGGCCGGCTGTGGTCAGCGCAGGCTGTGGTCAGCGCAGGAGGGGCGATGAGGCCAGAGAGAACAGGTGAGGGGAGGGAGGTGGGAGAGGGGTGGACGTTGGGGCTTGTATGAGGCTGGGAGGGGAGGGTGAGGAGTGGGTGTGAGACGGGGGGGGGGGGGGGAAGCAAGGTGGCACATGGCTGTCATCTCACCTGGCCCCTGACCCAGGGAGCCCCATCCCATCCACTGGGAGCCTCCTCATCCTCACGCTGCTTTCCTGGGTAGCTGTGTTGCACTCCCCCTTCCCACAGTCCTCTTTGAGAGCTGCTCCTCCATCCAGTGCCTCCATGGCCTGCCTGGGGTGGACAGTGGTCCCTGCTGGGCCATCCAGCAGAGGTGGGGGGGGGGAAATCCCCTCAAATATACAGCTGGGAAGACCGGGAGGGAGAGGTGAGGGGGAGGAGAGGCCCTGGGCCAGGGGCCAGAGTGGGGATTTGTGGGGAGACTCGTGCCGCTAACAGAAGAAGGGCTGCAGGAAGCCCTGGGGTCCAGGTGGGTGGGAAGGAGTTGTCTGGATCCTTGAGGACAGAGGCTGTGCCCCAGGCTCCCAAGGTGACAGGGTCTCCCTTGTAGGGACCCTGGACCCTCAACTCAGCCAGACCTGCAGGTGGAAGCAGGGGTGGCTGGAAGGACAGGGTCAGCTCAAGGGCGTCCATGGAAGCTCTGCTCACTGCTTCCAGCCCCAGGGTGCTCCTGGGAAATGCTGGGCTGAACTCAGGGTTTCTTTTTCCAGGGCTTTCTGGAGGTTTATTACAACAATGTGCCTTGAGAGTTTTCAACATGGAGCTGTAGCAGGTGGCATTTTCCAGACAGGCTTCATCACGAAACTGGGCTGGAGCATCTGCAGCTTCCCATGGGACTCATGCCAACTCCCACTGGCAAAGGCTGCTCTCTCCCCCATGCCACGTCGTGGGCACCAGCTTCCTTCCCGGGCTGGGGCAGTGCTCTGTGCACATCCACAAACATACATGCTTTACCAAATTTTGGAAATTTTAGCTATAATTTACTGAAAATTTTTCTGCCTCAATTGTCTCTTCTTCTTCTAGGACTCCATTTATAGTTAGACCTTTTGATATTGTCCCACATGTCACTGAGACACTTATTTTTTTTCTATATTTTTCTCTGTTTTTTTTTAAATCTGTTTTATTTCTTTATCTGTTGGATAATGTTTGTTGATCTATTTTCCAGGTCACTATTTTTTTCTTCTGTCATATCCAATCTGCAGTTATATTGTATTTTTCAGTTCTAGAATTTCTATGTGGATGTTTTCTATGGTTTCTATTACTCCGCTGGGAAATTTCCTTCATCTGTATTCAATATAAGCATATTATTCTATATACTCTAGCATGATTTTTTAAATTTTTTTATTAATTTAAAAAAATTACAAGAAGGGAACACAAACATTCTTAATATATGCTCATTCTGTTCTACAATGTAATCAGTAATTCACAATATCATTACATAGTTGCATATTCATCATCATGATCATTTCTTAGAACATTTGCATCAATTCAGAAAAAGAAATAAAAAGACAACAGAAAAATAAAACGAAAGCAGAAAAAGAAATTTTACATACCATACCCCTTACCCCTCCCTTTCATTGATCACTAGCATTTCAAACTAAATTTATTTTAACATTTGTTTCCCCATTATTTATTTTTATTCCATATGTTCTACTCATCTCTTGACAAGGTAGATAAAAGGAGCAACAGATACAAGGTTTTCACAATCACCCAGTCACATTGTGAAAGCTATATCATTATACAATCATCTTCAAGAGACACGGCTACTGGAACACAGCTCTACATTTTCAGGCAGTTCCCTCAAGCCTCTCCATTACATCTTGGATAACAAGGTGATATTTACTTAATGCATAAGAATAACCTCCAGGATAACCTCTCGACTCTGTTTGGAATCTCAGCCATTAACACTTTGTGTCTTTTCACTCTTCCCCCTTTTAGTTGAGACGGTTTTGTCAGCCCCTTGATGCTGGGTCTCAGCTCATTCTAGAGTTTTTCTCAATCCCTTGTTGCTGAATCTCAGCTCGTTCTGGGATTTCTGTCCCACATTGCCAGGAAGGTCCACACCCCTAGGAGTCATGTCCCACGTAGACAGGGGGAGGGTGGTGAGATTGCCTGTTGTGTTAGCTGGAGAGAGAGGCCACTTCTGAGCAACAAAAGAGGTTCTCTTGGGGGTGACTCTTAGGCCTAATTTGAAGTAGGCTTGACCTATCCCCTGTGGGGTTAAGTTTCATATGAACAAACCCCAAGTCTGGGGGTTCAGCCTATAGCTTTGTTGTCCACACTGCTTGTGAGAATATCAAGAATTCAACTTGGGGAGGTTGAATTTTCCCCTATTCTCACCATTCCCCGAAAGGGACTTCGCAAATACTTTACACTCACTGATCAAATCACTCTGGGATTCATGGGGGCACCACTGGACAAACCAACAAAATCCCATGTCCTACCCAAGGTTCCATGTACTTATGTTGTTCAGCCAACTATCTACATCAGTTATATTAGGAGATGCACTAGTCAAAATATAAATTTTGTCATTCTCACATACAGCTTCATTCAGTGTTTTAACATAATTGTGTTACAGTTAGGTAGTATTGTGCTGTCCATTTCTGAGTTTTTATATTCAGTCCTGTTGCACGATCTGTATCCCTCCAGCTCCAATTACCCAATATCTTACCCTATTTCTATCTCCTGATGGTCTCTGTTACCAACAAAATATTCCAAGTTTATTCACTAATGTCAGTTCATATCAGTGAGACCATACAGCATTTGTCCTTTTGTTTTTGGCTAATCTCACTCAGCATAATGTCCTTAAGGTCCATCCATGTTGTTACATGCCTCATAATTGTATTCTGTCTTACAGCTGCATAATATTCCATCGTATGTATATGCCACAGTTTGTTTAGCCACCCATCTGTTGATGGACATGTTAACTGTTTCCATCTCTTGGTAATTGTAAATAATGCTGCTATAAAGATTGGTGTGCAAATGTCCATTTGTGTCCTTGCCCTCATGTCCTTTGAGTAGAGACAGCATATAGATGGGTCCTGTTCTCTACTCCATTTTGCCAGTCTATGTCTCCCAATTTGGGAATTCAGTCCATCAACATTCAGTGTCACCACTGCACAGGTAGTACTCTCTTCCACCATCCCGCCTTCTGGATCTTATATGTCATATCTGATTTTCCTTCTTTTTACCTTTACTCATAGTCTTCCTTTCTACACTCTTCTCCACACCTCTCTCTTCTGTCCTTTCATATCTGTCTCTAGTTCTCCCTTTAGTATTTCTTGCAGAGCTGGTCTCTTGGTCACAAATTCTCTCAGTGATTTTTTGGCTGAAAGTGTTTTAATTTCTCCTCATTTTTGAAGGAAAATTTTGCTGGATATAGAATTTTTGGTTGACAGTTTTTCTCTTTTAATAATTTAAATATATCATCCCACAGTCTTCTTGCCTCCATGGTTTTTGCTGAGAAATCTATGCATAGTCTTATTGGGCTTCCCTTGTGTGTGATGGATTGCTTTTCTCTTGCTGCTTTTAAGATTCTCTCTTTCTCTTTGACCTCTGACATTCTGATTAGTAAATGTCTTGGAATACGTCTATTTGGATCTATTCTCTTTGGGGTACACTGCACTTCTTGGATCTGTAATTTTAAGTGTTTCATAAGAGTTGGGAAATTTTCAGTGATAATTTCCTCCATTAGTTTTCTCCTCCTTTTCCCTTCTCTTCTCCTTTTGGGACACCCACAACATGCATATTCATGAGCTTCATATTGTCTTTCAGTTTCCTGAGTCCCTGCTCATATTTTTCCATTTTTACTCCTATATGTTCTTTTTCTTGCCCAATTTCAGATGTTCCATCCTCCAGTTCACTAATCCTATGTTCTGTCTCTCGAAATCTACCATTGTAAGTTTCCAATGCTTTTTTCATCTCCTCTACTGTGCCTTTCATTCCCATTAGTTCTGTGATTTGTTTAGAACCCCTGGAAAGCAGCACTGTCTGTGGTCACCCAGGAAACAGCCACCCCACAGCATGAGGTGGTGGTGTGAGGAGGGGTTCTGAGATGGCCATGCCTGGGAGGGAAGGAAGGGACATGTCTCCCGTGAATCCTCAGATCCTCAGGTACCAGCCAGGTCTGGGACATAACTCAGGTTCTGCATACACTGGCCATGCCCCCCTTACCACCTCCCACCCCCAATTTTCTATAATGGTATTCTCAAAATGTTTAAAAAATGAGTAGTGTGAAAATTGGGAAGAAAAGTTCCCAGAACCTGGAGAACCTGAGGGTTTAGTTTGAAAATTCTTAACTTGTCTTGAGAAGTGACAAAACAGAGCTGAAAAGACCCTTCCAAATTTCTTCTAGAAATAAACAGGAATGATCTACAGTGGGGAAAGAATCAGATCCACGTCAAACTTATTAGAAGACTCCTGGACATAAAACTAATGGAGACTTCACAATTCTGATGAATAATAACTTTGGAAATAGAATTTTAAAAAACACAGACTCTATCAAATAAACATGAGATACAATACAGACAAGCTGCCATTCCAGTTCGCAGAGCTAAGACCATCTGTTCACCCTCTTTGGAAAAAAAAAATGACTCTGGAGGATGCACTTATGAAAGAAAAGAAAAGAAACCTAAAGAAAAATGAGAAATGAGGAACAATTTTCAGAAAAATAAATAGGAACACTAAATAGTGGATTCAAATGTGTGATTAAAATAAAAATAACTATAATCATCTTGATCTAAAACCCCAGGAGTGTTAAGGTACTAGGTAGCAAGAGGATAGAGTGACAAGAATGAAGAAAAGCAAGGCAAACCTTTTAAGGAGAGATGTAGAACATATCTAAATCTAGGCAGGGTTAACGAGATGGGGTTAAATGTGTTAAAATGTTGGGGTAATCACTAGTATATAATGTAATGAATGTTTCAAGTGAAATCATGCAATGACTGCTGGAAGTGTGACTTCCCAGCTGACAGGTGTTGCAGATGTATCACCCTTTCTTTAATTAAGGTGTCTTTCCCTGGATGCCCTTCTTTGGACACTTTCACTTCCTTAGAACTGCAAACTTGTAACTTATTAAATTCCCTTTCATAAAATCTGTTGCAGTTCTGGTATATCACAGTCCCAGCTGCTTGCAGGCTAAAACAGGTGTGAACTGATATTTGCACAGGCTACTTTCTTTAAGCTGCCTCCCTCTAAGAAGGTGCTCAAAAGTTTTGTGACTTCCTCAGATGTCTGCTCTGTTATCATTACAGCTGATACAGATTTCATAACTGAGCTTTTCTGCTGTATTTCACTGTCTCTGTTTTTATGCCAAGCACAATCTTTTGAAATGACTGTAAGATGGGGGAAATCACAGCCCGATTTCACTCGATGGGAGAACATGGTGATGGGATATCAGCGTCTGCACCCAGAGGGAGGGACTGAAAATCAGCCCATCTCACAGCCCCTCATCGTCGTGACCCATGCCAGGTTATAACAAAAGAGAGATTTGGTGTGCAGGTGGTAATTTAACTATGGCTATTAGAGGGTGCTGCTCTGGTGCCCCCAAAAGCAGCCTCAGAAAAGGCTCTGGGTGCAGGTGGGTTATTGAAAGCTGCTTCTGGAGAGCAGAGATGAGAAAGATGGAGGTGAGAATGGAACGGAGGAGAAGCCAGTGGGTGGCTCTTTATGGAACTGTCACCAGGGGCACCTGCATCGATCCCAAGGGGCAGCCCAGTGAGGCTGTGCAGTGCCTTTCAGAATTGTCCACCCAAAAGAGGTGGGGAAGCTTGGGCCACAGCTCCCTTCACCTTTGAGAGTCCTCAGTCCTCAGTCCTGCATGACAGCTTATTCCACTTTGCCCCAGCCCCAAAGCTTCGGACCCCTCCTCAGCACCGCGAGGGGGAAGTGCTGCATCTCTCTCTCCTTCACTGAAGACCACTGTTCTCTCTCTCAGGCCCAGTTCATCTTGGCCAGGGTTCAGGACTGGCAGGGGCCGGGCTGAGAGTGATGGTCAGCACAGCCACCTCCATGCCACATCCAGCCTCAGCTTCTCCCACCACCCACCTGATCTGACCCCTCAGGTTCCATGCCCACATGGGAAAGACTGATTTTCTTTCCTGATCTATGCTCAAATCTGACCTTAGAAATTAAGTCTGGAAGTAATGATGGAAGGGGGGGCAGATTTTGAGGAGGAAATCCTCATTTTAAAAGACATGGGCCTTAGGGGAGGCCATGCATGACCTCTGACCACTGCGTGGGGGGTTCTGATCTCTAGGGATACGGAAGGGCTGCTGCCTGGGGACTCTGGGTGAACTGGGTTCCAGTACTATCAGGCTCACCCACCCGAATGTCCCTAAGCCAGCTACAGGGTCCAGTGCATTCCCCCCATCAGGCCCTGACCTTGGCATGGAGGACCCACGCTGCATACACCAGTGCCCCCCAGCTCCCCACCCTCCTAGGGGAACACATGCCATACACAGCCACTACAGCTCCCCACCCTTCCAGGGGGACACATGCCCAAGCATCAGCACCAGTGTAGCCTGACACTGAACCTATGGCTCAGCCTGGTCCTGCCCAGTGCCCACCCAGCCCAGTGTCCCAGCCTGCCCCCAGCATCCCTTGGGTGGAACACTATGCCCGAGGACCTCCCTTCTTCCTGTAGGCAGCATCTTTCTCACTGGTCCCTGGAGGTAGTTTATGTGAGAGGTGGTTCACAGAATATGGGGTAAGAACAGATAAAGAGGTTGAAAGGCCAACAAGAAGTGAGCATTACCAAATAAGTGTCACCGTGGGCCGCAACTCTGTCCCTCTGGTACCTGCTGAGAAGTGTAAAGAAGGTCCTGCACAATTGTCAACCCCAGGTCTCTGAGAGAGGTCCTCTAGCTCCCACTGGCTGAGGGTTGCCCTAGGAAGCATGTTCCTGGTACTTTACAATCTCAAAGTGCTGGCTGTGCTGGCTCTGTTAGTTTTTGCCGCATTGTGCTTAGAGCCAGCCACTTATTATCACTTGGCAGTGCAGCTTGTTCACCTGGGCAGTGCTGGCTGGGTGCAAGTGGGTCAGGTCAGTTCTGTTTGTCCTTCCAGGGCTGCAGGTGGGTCAGGTCTGCTCACTGTATCCTTCCTGGGCTCCTATGGGACAGGTTTGCTCTGTGTCCTGGGCTGTGTATGGGTCAGGTCTGCTCCACATGTGTGTCCTGCAGGTGTGTCAAGTTTGCTGTGTGTCCTGGGCTGCATGTGGGTCTGGTTTGGTCTGTGTGTCTTTCCTGCAGGCTGGTCAGGTCTGCTCTATGTGTCTGTCTAACAACTAGGTCTGGTCTCCTTCATGTATTCTTCCTTGGCTGCAGGTGGGTCAGGTCTACTCCTTGTGTCTGTCCTGCAGGTAGTTTGTTCTGATCTGTGTGTCCTGGTGGCAGGTGGGTCAGGGCTGCTCCATGTGTCTTTTCAGGGCTGCAGATGAGTCATTTCTTTTCCATGTGTCTGTCCTGCAGGGTATCAGTTCTGCTCCATGTGTCCTTCTTGAGCTCCTTGTTGGTCAAATCTACTCCATCAATCCTTCCTGGGCTTCAAGTGGGTCAGCTCTGCACTGTGTGTCTGTCCAGCAGACAGGCCAGACCTGCTCCATATGTCCTGGGTTTTGGCTGGTCAGGTGTGCTCCAGGTGTCTGTGCTGCAGGCTGGTGTGATCTGTTCCATCTCTGTCCTACAGGTGAGTCAGGTTTGCTCCATGTGTCTTGGGCTGCAGGTGGGTCAGGTCTGCTCCATGTGTCCTTCCTGGGCTGCATGCAGGTGAGGTCCTTTGTGGCTTGCACGTTGCTCAGGTCTCCTCTGCCTGTGCTGGGCATGCCCTTCTCCCAGAGATATTATCAAAGGACGATATCTTTCCCAATTGAAAAGACTTCGTGAGCTGAGGCTGTACATTACTCATCTCATTATTGCACTCAGATAATGTGATGATGACCAGTGAGAGGTGAGACCAGCGTGCTGACCAGCTCCTTATGCAATCGCAGCCCCCGCCTGCCCTGGGTCCCCGCCCCACCTGGGAACCTGCATCTGTCCATGCACAGGAAATCCGTAGTCTGCATTAAATCCACTCCCATCCAGCGTCCAGATTATTCACTCATATCTCATTCCATATTCTTGTTTTGTATTCATCTGTAAAGGTTTTTTATTCATTTGTAAGACTATCCATGTAACAATCATAACGAAGTATTATTACTAATATATACCATGTACACTTAGCAAAGCAACATTTCAATATGTCATATTTCCCATAATATTAGGCAATGTGTATACAAAACTTGATGTATGATTTTATAATTACATTTTAAAAATTGCCTTTCAACTCTTCTAAGGTGACATGATAGCACATATTAATATTTAACATACGATATTGCATTGAAGCTACTATATAAAACAAGGATAAAGTGCTGCTGATTGTTCTGGGTTGTGTGAGAACCCTACAATGAGCACATTTTAGCAGTGCAGCCAACACATGGGAATAGGAAGTAGAGTACCACAGGGGATACTTCATTTGTCTTATTTCTATATCAGAGAAACTTGCAGAAATTTCTGCCGATTAGCTTATATCCTCCTTAAAATGCTCAGCCCAGACAGACAGAAGGTAGGGTCTGTTTCTAGGCTGCAATGGCTGTGAACACCCCCAGGCTTTACTAATTTTATTTTGTGTATTTATTTGGTGATATGCATTTCTTAAGAATCTGTTGTGCTCTGCAGAAGCAACAAAGCTGAATAATTCACAGTTCCCACCCAATGAGCACACACATGACTGGTGGAGAGAGGCATGCACCCCTGGTTTATTTAGCTTCCCTGAAAGTGGCTCATCTTTCTCATTTCTCTGGACAGTTCTGAGGACATAACCCACCCATGCCTTTCCTGCAGTCCCCATGATTGCCTTTCCTGTGCTCGTGGCAGCAACACAAATTTCAGTGAATTGATGGAATAGGAAAGGAGTGTGGGCATCTTTCCCAGGGCTGGGTGTCTCTACTTCTCTAAGTTATGGTTCATTCAAAGAGGCAGAACCAGTAGGAGACAGAAGAAGGGGTTTACTGCAAGAAATTGGCTGACATCAGTGTGAATCCACGGGGCAGGTGGTCAGGAAGGGCATGCTGGTGCTGGAAACCTGCGCATGGGTCCTTGGGCAGAATTTCTTCTTCCTAAGGGAAGCCTCAACTCTGCTTTTGAGGCCATAAAACTGAACGAATCAAGTCCACAAAGATTATGCAAGATAATCTCCCTTGCTTGAAGTCAATCGGTTATGGACATCTACAAGTACAGTTACAAAACCATGTAAATTAGTATTTGGTTGTATAACTGGCAACTTAGTCTAATCAAGCTGACACATTGAAAACATCACCAGTCCACTCCTTGTCATCTGGGCACTGACACATCTCCTTTATTTATCTCCAAATAAAGGCAACAGCAGAGATTTAACTGTTGCCACACATGACACAACTATCCTATGTACAACCCCAAAACATGCTAATGCTTCCCACAGAAGAGGATGCAAAGTCCTTCAGTGAGTTTCACTCTTCCTCTTTGATTTAACCTAATAAATATGATAAAAAGTAGCTATTATCAATGGTTGGGTGATAATGAGTAAAAGAGCAAAGGAAATAAAAATATTTGATTAATACATATATACAAACATATTCTTGGCAAAATAAGGAAGAACTATTCAACAACTACAGCCCTCATTTCTGCAATTGACCATGTAGATGTAGCTCATGTTTATCACTACCTTGTTCCACTACCATGTTCCCTTTCCCCTCAGTGAGCACCTCAGCTGGCTGTGGTTCTTTGCCTGGTGGGGAGACCCAAACCTTCAATCCTGGAGTTTCTGGGCCATTGGTAGTCCTGTCTGGATTGGGTTGTTGCAGTTTTCCATTGATTTTAATCACAGGGCATGATAGGACTAAGAGATGTCCTAGGGGATCTCCTATATTCAAGGAAAATTCTTCTCTATCTCCTTTGTGTACTTGAAGTCCGATTTCCCTCTGATGATCAGGGTCAATCACCCTAGACAGAACAGTAATCCTCTTCCTTGCCTGTTAATTCAGAGGCATGAGGAGCCCAAAGTGGCCAGGTGGGAGTCTTAACTTCCAGTTCAATAGAATCATTGTTGTGTCTCCTGGTGAGAGCACTCCTCCTTTTGGAACTCAGACCTATAGACCAGTCTTAGTCTTAGACACATTTTTTGAAATGTGACAAACATACAGAAAAGCACACAAATAATAGCTGCATAGTTGTGTAAGTTTTCACAAACTGTGCCCACAGCTCCTTTTACCTAACTTATCAACAGATGAGAAAAACGTAGGGAATAAAAATAAATAATAGGGGAAACAAATGTTAAAATAAATTTAGATTTAAATGCTAGTGATCAGTGAAAGGCAGGGGTAAGGGATATGGTATGTATGAATTTTTTTCTGTTGTCTTTATTTCTTTTTCTGAATTGATGCAAATGTTCTAAGAAATGATCATCATGATGAATATGCAACTATGTGATGATATTGTGAATTACTGATCATATATGTAGAACGGAATGATCATAAGTTAAGATGTTTGCATTTTTTGGTTGACATAAAATTAAAATCAAAGGAAACTGAAGAAAAGCAGGGAACAGAGGACAAAATTCTGGGCAAAAGTTTAAGTTCCTGAGTTGTACATATAGAGGCTTTTCAAAACTTGTAGTCCTCTGCCCTTTTTGGCCTGTGGCTGATTTACTGGAACTTCCCTGTTCTCCAGGATTAGGTATAGGAGATGATTTGAAAGTAGGATTTTGCAGCCATACCTAGCCATAGTAGAAGGATTTTGAGTGCTCTACTTTTTCCTTGCTAGCTATATTTGATGCCCCCTTTTCCTGTGGAGCAGTCTCTGATCTTTTCTTTTGGATTCTCTTCCTATGATCAGCTTGTTGCTCCAGAAAAAGCTTCATAAGTTTGAGTTGGCCTGTTTGGCCTATCTTTGCCCAGAGACTGCTGAGGAGTCCGAGGCCCTCATACCAAGGTTAGTAGTGGGAGGTAAGAATTTTAAATTAAGGTTAAAATTTAGGTATATACGGCTGGCGTACTACACCAAATGTTAGGAAGAATGGCAAGAGTGTAAATTGTTGCAGTAACTTTTGAGAGAATTTGGCTACATCTAGTAAAGTTAATGCCATGTGATCCAAAAATCCATTTCTAGGTATATGCTCTCAAGCAGGTTTACAAGAAGACATATATTATATATTACAGTGTTCATTGCAGCTTGGTTAGTAGTTACAGAAATTTGCCGAATGTCAGTCAACAAGAAAATTGATAAATAACTTATTATATCTTCATACAATGTGGATTTTACAGCAGTAAAAATATTAATGAGCTAGAGTACTTCAGCAGTAGAATGTTCACCTTCCATGCAGAAGATCTGGGTTTGATTGCTGGACCATGCACCTAAAAAAGAAAAAAAAAAATTAAAGAGTTAGAATAGAATGTGTGTTAAAATTAATCTTGAGAGAAAAAAGTTGCAGGAAGAAACCATGGTTATGATGCCATTCCTTATAAAGTTGAAAAATAATGCTATATATTGTTTATGGATACTTATGTGTAATAAGTATAAAGGTTTGTATAACAATGATAAATGCCAAGTACAGGATAGTGGTTACTTCTGGGGGAAAAGGGAAGGTACTAGGATGGGACCACATACACAAGGCCCATCAGTTTCTGTCAGGTTTTAGTAAAGAAATCTAAGTCAAATAGGGCTAACTGTTAAGGTTAACTTATTTTGTATTACCTTTTATATGCTTGAAATAAAAGGAAAAGAAACAGATAGAAAAAATATATAGTAAAAAGTGCTTATGCATAAATATACAGTGGGTTTCACCCCAACTCCAAAGTTATCTTGATAACCAAGACTGAATCTAACCAAAATGGACCTGCCTGACATGTGCAGTAGCTTAGACTTCAACCTACAAGTCACCTGTACCCCATTCTTCCATTTTCTTAACATATGTTCTGTGACTAAGCATGTAATCAATCTGCACATGCTCAATAATTAGGTCACCTTTAATTACATCATCTGGGGCCACTGTTCTCATTACCCTAAACCCTGCCCATCTTTTTCTTTAATAAAAACTTACCAGAATTACTGCAGTTCTGGGAGACAGATCTTGGGCTGGTAGGCTATCTGCTCTCCTACTATGTGCCTAGTAATAATCTCTTTGTCTCTTTGAAAAAAAATAGAAAATAACAACAGAATGTGTGGCAAGCTCATAGATAAGCGTGCATTAAAGAAGAGTGTGGGGAGACCCTTTAATCACCAATTATCCCTTTCTTTTGATTTTCTTGTAGCCTGGAGGGGCGATTTGAAGATTAGGAGCTGCAACAGATTCTTAAAGAAGAGTGTGGGGAGACCCTTTAATCACTATTTTCTCCAGCCTCTGAGAAGGCTGAGGTGGGACGATTTGAGTATAAGCTACAGTATTGACTATCTCATACCATGGTATTTGGCTCCTGTGTTATTTTTGTGTTTCCTGTTTTAGTTTCAGTGTGTTTGTAGTTTTGAAACTAGGCTAGAAGATGTAAAACAGGTTTTGGGGAAAAGATTAAAAAAAAGGAAGAATTAAACCAGACAAGTATGTGGTTTGGAATTCTTAAAGAAATGATGACTGTTAGTGACTGAGATCCCCTCAGCACCATTGGGCCTAACCCAGGAGAAAAAGTTCACCATGGAAAGCAGTTCCACCTGAAGACAACAGTGTAGCATGTTGGGGGTGGCCGTAGCCTTGAAGTGAGGCAGATACTTTGCCTTTCTTTTGGAATGTCTGGCAAAATGTGAATTTGGAATAAGTGGTCCTGAAGCACTGATTTGGTTAGCTCAAACCAAGGTTTTTTTTCTTCAGAGGCCAGACCTTATAGGTCTGACTTTGAAGTCTCTTCCTCTTCGAGGGCATCCAGTATAGATTCTGCGACTGCTGTGAGCAACTGGTGTTCTTTGGTGGGGGTGATTGGGAAGGAGAGAGTTGGCCTTTCCTCAGCCATTCCAGATGAAGCCACTTGCTCCAAGGCTAGTTCAGGAAAAATGCTGGGAGCTTTCTTAGCATTCTTCTGATGGGAAATAGGCATGTTTTTCTCACAATTTGGGTTTCTTTTCTTTGGAGCACTTGTCAGCTGGATATGAATTCATGATCCAAGAAGAAGTCTGGGGACAGAACACAGTTGGCTTTGAAAGTTGAGAGTTTTTTTTACCAACACTGCTGGCTAAAGTAAAAATAAAATACTCTTGTTTTCAGAAGTTTTTACTCTTTTGGAAATAACATGGTTCCTGAGTTACCAGTATTCTTGGTCAGTGTTACAATTATCTTTTTTCCCTTGGGCAGCTTCACTTCTTGGGAGGCTCAGTGTTCTCAGCTGTAAGATATGCATAATGATAGGACCTACCTACCCCATGGATTTTCTGAGAAGATTTGATGTATAAAGAGCCCAATGGTGTGTGACACACAGTGTGCCTTCACTTAAAGTTGGCAGCTATCATTAGCTCCATCACATGAACAGATATAAATGGTGAGCCAGCTTGCTTCTCTAGATAAAAATTGCTGCAGAAATTTGGTAGTGTCGCAACTGATACTTGTATCAGACTATGAAAAGAAACAAAGTCTCCAGAATTACTTTTTTCCAAACATTTTAAAAATTGTACTAACAATGTACAACTTTAAATATCCTATTTTAACCACTATCAACTGTATAGTAGTATTACTTGCACAGTAATTTGCTTCCATCACCAGTATTCATTACCCCAACTTTTTTATCACCTCAAAAAATCTGTACCCATTAAGCAATAACTTCCTCTTCTCAGCCCCTGGTAACCTATTTCAGAATTGCTTTTTTTTTTCATTTATTAATTTTAAAAAATTAACAAACAAAAATATTAACATATCATTCCATTCTACATATATAATCAGTAATTCACAATATCATCACATAGTTGCATATTCATCATTTCTTAGAACATTTGCATTGATTTAGAAAAAAATAAAAGGACAACAGAAAAAGAAATAAAATGATAGGGAAAAAAAGATTATACATACCATACCCCTTACCCCTTGCTTTCATTTATCACTAGCATTTCAAACTAAATTTATTTTAACATTTGTTCCCCCTATTATTTATTTTTATTCCATACGTTCTACTCGTCTGTTGATATGGTACAGAAAAGGAGCATCAGACACAAGGTTTTCACAATCACAGAGTCACATTGTGAAAGCTATATCATTGTTCAATCATCATCAAGAAACATGGCTACTGCAACACAGCTCTACATTTTCAGGCCGTTCCCTCCAGCCTCTCCACTACATCTTGAACAACAAGGTGATATCTACTTTAATGCATAAGAAAAACCTCCAGGATAACCTCTCGACTCTGTTTGGAATCTCTCAGCCATTGACACATAGTCTCATTTCACTCTTCCCCCTTTTGGTCTAGAAGGTTCTCTCAATCCCTTGATGTTAATTCTCAGCTCATTCTAGGGTTTTTCTCAATCCCTTGATGCTGAGTCTTAGCTCATTTCAGGATCTCTGTCCCACGTTGCCAGGAAGGTCCACACCCCTGGGAGTCATGTCCCACGTAGACAGGGGGAGGGTGGTAAGTTTGCTTGTTGTGTTGGTTGGAGAGAGAAAGGCCACGTCTGAGCAACAAAAGAGACTCTCTTGGGGGTGACTCTTAGGCCTAAATTTTAAGTAAACTTGACCTATCCTTTGTGGGGTTAAGTTACATATGAACAAACCACAAGACTGGGGGCTCAGCCTATAACTTTGGTTGTTCACACTGCTTGTGAGAATATCAAGAATTCAACTTGGTGAAGTTGAATTTCTCCCCGTTCTCACCATTCCCTGAAGGGGGCTTTGCAAATACTTTTCCACTCACTGATCGAATCACTCTGGGATTCATCGGGGCATCACTCTGGACAAACCAACAAACTCTCATGTCCTACCTGAGATTCCAAGTACTTATGGCATTCAATCAAACTATCTACATAAGTTATATTAGGAAATGCACTAGTCAAAATATAAATTTTGTAACAAACATTTTTTGCTTTAGTCTCACACATAAGGTGAAATTTTAAAATATTAATTACCATCTATTTTCAGCACCCTTCAATAATGACATTCCTTTGTTCTTCCTCATGCAAAAACATTTTTAAAATTTGTACATTGTACATTTCACTATTATTATACACTCTAGGCATTCCTAGATTATACTATATCAATCTTTAACATCTATCTTTCTTTCTGACATCGCAGGGCTTAGGCATAAGAAGGCAAGCTAGCTCTTAGGGATGAAATGGAGATGGCACACCCAGGAAAAAGTGTAAAACAATCAAAATGGTTTCCTGTGGGAGAAGGACATGGGGTGAAGCATATAGTGGTGTTGTTTTCTTAATAAAGAATTTTAGAACTATTTAGTCCCCTAAACTAACCCCTAGGCAGCCTGTAATCTTTATCCAGGGGGTCCCAGATATTGAAGGTTTGGTTCCAGACTGCTGCAATTCAGCAAACATTGCAATAAAGTGAATTCCATGTTGTTTTTGGTTTCCCAATGCATATAAAAGTTATGTTCACAATTTGCTATAGTATATTAAGTGCTCAATAGAATTATGTTTGAAATAAATGTGGACATATCTTCATTAAAAACAACGGAATAGGCAGAGCTGCGCTATCTACCGCGGCGGGGGCAGGCGCTGTTCACAAAGGGGTAGGGAAGGCGGGCGGCACCGGGGGGCCTCAGGTGCAGCAGCAACCACCTGAGCAATGGAAAAGAACAGGCCGTGGGTCCAGCTGGAACTCAGCAGCGCGAGGAGCCTCCCAGCCTTTCTCTGCGGGGCATCTCCATGGAGACCGTGATGTCACAGACGGGGGCTCCTGCGGGGGACTACCGGACAGGAGCCAGCTTCGCGGTCTCTCCACTGCCAAGCCCCCCCCTCTGCCAGTGGGCACTGTTGCTCTGCTCGTATTCTCAACCTCGCGGTCCCCGGGGTGCTGTGTCCCCATCCGGGCGGCCATCTCGGCCAAGCCCGGGTGGGGGATTGCCCCAAGGTCCCACTCCCCGCTCTCCCGCCCCTCTCACCTACCCCGTTACCCGCCCGGTCGCCGGCCCGACCAGGAGCCGCAGAGCCTCGCCATGGCCTCCGGAGCCGGAGGACTGGGAAGGGGCGGCGGCAAGATCCGGACACGAACTATCCACAAAGGGCTGATTAAGCCTTATATGCAGGGGCGACCGAGGCATGGGGGCATGCTTAGAAGGCTTACAGAATCCATAAGGAATATTGTGCCAGGATGGCTGCAGAGATACTGCAACACGAATGAAGATGTACTCGGGTGCTCAGCAGACACAGGGGAGGTACCACGTGGGCAGGAAAATAGAGAAGATGAGCGTCTCACGCAGGCCACTGAGGAGAGCTCCAGTACTAGTGATGGGAGGATCACTCCTGCACCAAAAGTCGATAATACAGAAGAACCTTCAACAACTAGCTCTGCTTCAAGTCATGCAGATGTGTCAACAAGGCCTTCTCTTCATCAGAGCCATCTGCAGTTCTCCATGTTGGAATCCCCTGCCTTATACCGCCGGTCGACTGCATCATTGGCATTGCCAATTGGCGGTTCTGGATTTTCCTTTGTAAAGAAAAATCAGCATGATGATAACAGCTCAACTACCAGTGATTTTTCTTCAAGAGCTTCTGATAAAGATATAGCTGCTGCAAAGTATCCTTCAGTCCCACCTCTGTGCTCCATAGAGCCTGAGGCTTCTCCAGCTGCCCCACAGCACATTGCCACCAGCTCAAAAAACCCAGCATTCAACCTGTCTGCCTTTGAAACATATTCGTCTTCACTTGGGAATTCTTCGATCCTTCAAACAAATCAGTTTGGGGATTCTCCTTTTTATCCTGGAAAAACAACATATGGTGCTGCCTCAGCTCCTGCAGGATGGTCTCAACTACAGAGTACTCCTTATCAGGCACCAGTTAGAAGACAGATGAAAGCTAAGCAACTCAATACACAATCTCTGGGTGTGACTAGTTTAGCAGCTCGGCGAATATTACAATCCTTAGAGAAGATGTCCAGCCCTCTACAGGATGCAAAAAAAATACCTTTTGCTGTTTCGTCAGCTGTGAATTATCTTGATAGAAGTGATATATATTCCACAGATTTTCAGGCTAAAAAGATTAAGCTGGACTCTCAGTATCCCCCTGTTAAGGGACCTTTGATCCCAAAGCCAGTTTCCATAGCAACAAATCACGCTGTTCATTTTAAACCATCTGTGATCCTTACTCATAAATTGAGAAAGACTTATCAAAGAATAGCTGACAACTACAAGAACAATACTCAGTATGAAAAAAGTGTGACACCAGGACAAAATAGACAACAAGAAAGTGGATTTCCATGCCCAAATTTCAGTCCACCTACAGCCTCTGGGTTATCTTCTGGAATAGGGAATGGAGGCAGCAAAACAAGACAAGACAGAACACACTTTGCTGCAACTAAATTGCCAGAGGAGAAGGGAATGGAAGTACCGGTATTATCAAAAATCTCTCCACCAATCACCAGTTCTTCACTGACTGCCTGCAGTTCAAGTTCCTCCGGAACCACACTTTCCCCTCCATCACCCATCAGTTCTTCACAACCATTACCAAATAAGGAACAAATGACCTCTCCAAGCGGCACCAGCAGTCCTGAGATTCGAGGTTCATCTCCAGTTATAAAAGTCACGGAGGCAGATATACAATCTCCACCATCTAGTGTGCCTGCTACAAAAGCAGAAATCTCTGACACCACTAGTACTTCAGACCCAGTGATAAATACTTCAGCTCAAAATATCACTTCTGTGAGTAATACAAACTGTAAGAAGAAACCAGATGAAGTTTTTGAAGGCCTGTTTAGCCAAGTAAAATCTGTGAAAGTGGGAAATGTCCTAGATTTTGTGGAAAACACCAGTTTCACATCATCGAAGGTAGATCCTTTTCCTGCTCAGCATACTATGACAAGCCAGGTAGTTGATACAAAACCAGCAATAGGTAGCTTTACTCCTAGTGTAACTGGACTTGAGGAAAGTTTAAAAGGTCAGTCATCATGGCGGCATAAAACATGTCTACTCTGGAACAAAGTTCCGGAGAAGTGCCTGGTCTGTGAAGCTGCAAAGTTGCCATCAAGAGGTGCTGCTAAACAGACTGGAAGTGGGACATCAAATATAAATGGCAAACCAAATGTCTCTGCATCAGGGTCCGGCTTTGGACACAAATGTAATCCAGCAGTAGGAACATGGGATTGTGATACCTGTTTAGTGCACAACAAACCTGAAGCACTAAGATGTGTTGCTTGTGATACAGTCAAACCTGGAATTGGTGTTAAGTGGTTTCTTACATGGCCTGTAAACTCAAGCAGTCCTGAGGTTCGAGTTTCATCTGTAGTTGTAAAAGTCACTGAGGCAGATATACAATCTCCACCATCTAGTGTGCCTGCTACAAAAGCAGAAATCTCTGAAACCACTAGTACTTCAGACGCAGTGATAAATACTTCAGCTCAAAATATCACTTCTGTGAGTAAAACAAGCTGTAAGAAGAAACCAGATGAAGTTTGTGAAGGCCTTTTTAGCCAAGTAAAATCTGTGAAAGAAGGAAATGTCCTAGATTTTGTGGAAAACCCTGGTATCATATCACCGAAGGTAGATCCTTTTGCTGCTCAGCATACTACAACAAGCCAGGTAGTTGATACAAAACCAGCAACAAGTAGCTTTACTCCTAGTGTAATTGGACTTGGGGAAAGTTTAAAAGGTCAGTCATCACGGCGGCGTAAAACATGTCTACTCTGGACAAGCGAGGTAGTTCCTACAAAACGAGCAAGAGGTAGCTTTACTCCTAGTGTAATTGGACTTGGGAAAAGTTTAAAAGGTCAGTCATCACGGCGGCGTAAAGCATGTCTACTCCGGACAAGCGAGGTAGTTCCTACAAAACGAGCAAGACGTAGCTTTACTCCTAGTGTAATTGGACTTGGGGAAAGTTTAAAAGGTCAGACTTCACGGCGGCGTAAAACATGTCTACTCCGGACAAGCCAGGCAGTTGATACAAAACCAACAATAAGTAGCTTTACTCCTAGTGTAATTGGACTTGGGGAAAGTTTAAAAGATCAGTCATCACGGCAGCGTAAAACATGTCTACTCCGGACAAGCCAGGCAGTTGATACAAAACCAACAATAAGTAGCTTTACTCCTAGTGTAATTGGACTTGGGGAAAGTTTAAAAGGTCAGACTTCACGGCGGCGTAAAACATGTCTACTCCAGACAAGCCAGGTAGTTGATACAACACCAACAATAAGTAGCTTTACTCCTAGTGTAATTGGACTTGGGGAAAGTTTAAAAGGTCAGTCATCACGGCGGCGTAAAACACGTCTACTCCAGACAAGCCAGGTAGTTGATACAAAACCACCAATAGGTAGCTTTACTCCTAGTGTAACTGGACTTGGGGAAAGTTTAAAAGGTCAGTCATCACGGCACACAAATAAGGAACAAATGACCTCTGCAAGCAGCACCAGCAGTCCTGAGTTTCAAGGTTCATCTCCAGTAGTAAAAGTGACTGAGGCAGATATACAATCTCCACCATCTAGTGTGCCTGCTACAAAAGCAGAAATCTCTAACACCACTAGTACTTCAGACCCAGTGATAAATACTTCAGCTCAAAATATCACTTCTGTGAATAATACAAGCTGTAAGAAGAAACCAGATGAAGTTTGTGAAGGCCTTTTTAGCCAAGTAAAATCTGTGAAAGTGGGAAATGTCCTAGATTTTGTGGAAAACACCGGTTTCACATCATCGAAGGTAGATCCTTTTCCTGCTCAGCATACTATGACAAGCCAGGTAGTTGATACAAAACCAGCAACAAGTAGCCTTACTCCTAGTGTAATTGGACTTGGGGAAAGTTTAAAAGGTCAGTCATCACGGCGGCGTAAAACATGTCTACTCCGGAACAAAGTTCCGGAGAAGTGCCTGGTCTGTGAAGCTGCAAAGTTGCCATCAAGAGGTGCTGCTAAACAGACTGGAAGTGGGACATCAAATATAAATGGCAAACCAAATGTCTCTGCATCAGGGTCCGGCTTTGGACACAAATGTAATCCAGCAGTAGGAACATGGGATTGTGATACCTGTTTAGTGCACAACAAACCTGAAGCACTAAGATGTGTTGCTTGTGATACAGTCAAACCTGAAATTGGTGTTAAGTGGTTTCTTACATGGCCTGTAAATTCAAGCAGTCCTGAGGTTCGAGTTTCATCTGTAGTTGTAAAAGCCACTGAGGCAGATATACAATCTCCACCATCTAGTGTGCCTGCTACAAAAGCAGAAATCTCTGAAACCACTAGTACTTCAGACGCAGTGATAAATACTTCAGCTCAAAATATCACTTCTGTGAGTAATACAAGCTGTAAGAAGAAACCAGATGAAGTTTGTGAAGGCCTTTTTAGTCAAGCAAAATCTGTGAAAGAAGGAAATGTCCTAGATTTTGTGGAAAACACCGGTGTCATATCACCGAAGGTAGATCCTTTTCCTGCTCAGCATACTACGACAAGCCAGGTAGTTGATACAGAACCAGCAACAAGTAGCCTTACTCCTAGTGTAATTGGACTTGGGGTAAGTTTAAAAGGTCAGTCATCACGGCGGCGTAAATCATGTCTACTCCGGACAAGCCAGGTAGTTGATACAAAACCAGCAATAGGTAGCTTCACTCCTAGTGTAATTGGACTTGGGGAAAGTTTAAAAGGTCAGTCATCACGGCACACAAATAAGGAACAAATGACCTCTGCAAGCAGCACCAGCAGTCCTGAGTTTCGAGGGTCATCTTCAGTTGTAAAAGTGACTGAGGCAGATATACAATCTCCACCATCTAGTGTGCCTGCTACAAAAGCAGAAATCTCTAACACCACTAGTACTTCAGACCCAGTGATAAATACTTCAGTTCAAAATATCACTTCTGTGAATAATACAAGCTGTAAGAAGAAACCAGATGAAGTTTGTGAAGGCCTTTTTAGCCAAGTAAAATCTGTGAAAGAAGAAAATGTCCTAGATTTTGTGGAAAACACCGGTTTCACATCATCGAAGGTAGATCCTTTTCCTGCTCAGCATACTATGACAAGCCAGGTAGTTGATACAAAACCAGCAATAGGTAGCTTTACTCCTAGTGTAACTGGACTTGAGGAAAGTTTAAAAGGTCAGTCATCACGGCGGCGTAAAACATGTCTACTCCGGAACAAAGTTCCGGAGAAGTGCCTGGTCTGTGAAGCTGCAAAGTTGCCATCAAGAGGTGCTGCTAAACAGACTGGAAGTGGGACATCAAATATAAATGGCAAACCAAATGTCTCTGCATCAGGGTCCGGCTTTGGACACAAATGTAATCCAGCAGTAGGAACATGGGATTGTGATACCTGTTTAGTGCACAACAAACCTGAAGCACTAAGATGTGTTGCTTGTGATACAGTCAAACCTGGAATTGGTGTTAAGTGGTTTCTTACATGGCCTGTAAACTCAAGCAGTCCTGAGGTTCGAGTTTCATCTGTAGTTGTAAAAGTCACTGAGGCAGATATACAATCTCCACCATCTAGTGTGCCTGCTACAAAAGCAGAAATCTCTGAAACCACTAGTACTTCAGACGCAGTGATAAATACTTCAGCTCAAAATATCACTTCTGTGAGTAATACAAGCTGTAAGAAGAAACCAGATGAAGTTTGTGAAGGCCTTTTTAGTCAAGCAAAATCTGTGAAAGGAGGAAATGTCCTAGATTTTGTGGAAAACCCTGGTATCATATCACCGAAGGTAGATCCTTTTGCTGCTCAGCATACTACGACAAGCCAGGTAGTTGATACAAAACCAGCAACAAGTACCTTTACTCCTAGTGTAATTGGACTTGGGGAAAGTTTAAAAGGTCAGTCATCACGGCGGCGTAAAACATGTCTACTCCGGACAAGCCAGGTAGTTGATACAAAACCACCAATAGGTAGCTTTACTCCTAGTGTAATTGGACTTGGGGTAAGTTTAAAAGGTCAGTCATCACGGCGGCGTAAATCATGTCTACTCCGGACAAGCCAGGTAGATGATACAAAACCAGCAATAGGTAGCTTTACTCCTAGTGTAATTGGACTTGGGCAAAGTTTAAAAAGTCAATCATCACAGCACACAAATAAGGAACAAATGACCTCTGCAAGCAGCACCAGCAGTCCTGAGTTTCAAGGTTCATCTCCAGTTGTAAAAGTGACTGAGGCAGATATACAATCTCCACCATCTAGTGTGCCTGCTACAAAAGCAGAAATCTCTAACACCACTAGTACTTCAGACCCAGTGATAAATACTTCAGTTCAAAATATCACTTCTGTGAATAATACAAGCTGTAAGAAGAAACCAGATGAAGTTTGTGAAGGCCTTTTTAGCCAAGTAAAATCTGTGAAAGAAGAAAATGTCCTAGATTTTGTGGAAAACACCGGTTTCATATCACCGAAGGTAGATCCTTTTCCTGCTCAGCATACTACGACAAGGCAGGTAGTTGATACAGAACCAGCAACAAGTAGCTTTACTCCTAGTGTAATTGGACTTGGGGTAAGTTTAAAAGGTCAGTCATCACGGCGGCGTAAATCATGTCTACTCCGGACAAGCCAGGTAGTTGATACAAAACCAGCAATAGGTAGCTTTACTCCCAGTGTAATTAGACTTGGGGAAAGTTTAAAAGGTCAATCATCACAGCACACAAATAAGGAACAAATGACCTCTGCAAGCAGCACCAGCAGTCCTGAGTTTCGAGGTTCATCTCCAGTTGTAAAAGTGACTGAGGCAGATATACAATCTCCACCATCTAGTGTGCCTGCTACAAAAGCAGAAATCTCTGACGCCACTAGTACTTCAGACCCAGTGATAAATACTTCAGTTCAAAATATCACTTCTGTGAATAATACAAGCTGTAAGAAGAAACCAGATGAAGTTTGTGAAGGCCTTTTTAGCCAAGTAAAATCTGTGAAAGAAAGAAATGTCCTAGATTTTGTGGAAAACACCGGTTTCATATCACCGAAGGTAGATCCTTTTCCTGCTCAGCATACTACGACAAGCCAGGTAGTTGATACAGAACCAGCAACAAGTAGCCTTACTCCTAGTGTAATTGGACTTGGGGAAAGTTTAAAAGGTCACTCATCACGGCGGCGTAAAACATGTCTACTCCGGACAAGCCAGGTAGATGATACAAAACCAGCAATAGGTAGCTTTACTCCTAGTGTAATTGGACTTGGGCAAAGTTTAAAAAGTCAATCATCACAGCACACAAATAAGGAACAAATGACCTCTGCAAGCAGCACCAGCAGTCCTGAGTTTCAAGGTTCATCTCCAGTTGTAAAAGTGACTGAGGCAGATATACAATCTCCACCATCTAGTGTGCCTGCTACAAAAGCAGAAATCTCTGACGCCACTAGTACTTCAGACCCAGTGATAAATACTTCAGTTCAAAATATCACTTCTGTGAATAATACAAGCTGTAAGAAGAAACCAGATGAAGTTTGTGAAGGCCTTTTTAGCCAAGTAAAATCTGTGAAAGAAAGAAATGTCCTAGATTTTGTGGAAAACACCGGTTTCATATCACCGAAGGTAGATCCTTTTCCTGCTCAGCATAGTACAACAAGCCAGGTAGTTGATACAGAACCAGCAACAAGTAGCCTTACTCCTAGTGTAATTGGACTTGGGGAAAGTTTAAAAGGTCAGTCATCACGGCGGCGTAAAACACGTCTACTTCGGACAAGCCAGGTAGTTGATACAAAACCAGCAATAAGTAGCTTTACTCCTAGTGTAATTGGACTTGGGGAAAGTTTAAAAGGTCACTCATCACGGCGGCGTAAAACATGTCTACTCCGGACAAGCCAGGTAGTTGATACAAAACCAGAAATAGGTAGCTTTACTCCTAGTGTAATTGGACTTGGGGAAAGTTTAAAAGGTCAATCATCACAGCACACAAATAAGAAACAAATGACCTCTGCAAGCAGCACCAGCAGTCCTGAGTTTCGAGGTTCATCTCCAGTTGTAAAAGTGACTGAGGCAGATATACAATCTCCACCATCTAGTGTGCCTGCTACAAAAGCAGAAATCTCTGACACCACTAGTACTTCAGACCCAGTGATAAATACTTCAGCTCAAAATATCATTTCTGTGAGTAATACAAGCTGTAAGAAGAAACCAGATGAAGTTTGTGAAGACCGTCTTAGCCAAGCAAAATCTGTGAAAGAAGGAAATGTCCTAGATTTTGTGGAAAACACCGGTTTCATATCACCGAAGGTAGATCCTTTTGCTGCTCAGCATACTACGACAAGCCAGGTAGTTGATACAGAACCAGCAACAAGTAGCTTTACTCCTAGTGTAATTGGACTTGGGGTAAGTTTAAAAGGTCAGTCATCACGGCGGCGTAAATCATGTCTACTCCGGACAAGCCAGGTAGATGATACAAAACCAGCAATAGGTAGCTTTACTCCTAGTGTAATTGGACTTGGGCAAAGTTTAAAAAGTCAATCATCACAGCACACAAATAAGGAACAAATGACCTCTGCAAGCAGCACCAGCAGTCCTGAGTTTCGAGGTTCATCTCCAGTTGTAAAAGTGACTGAGGCAGATATACAATCTCCACCATCTAGTGTGCCTGCTACAAAAGCAGAAATCTCTGACGCCACTAGTACTTCAGACCCAGTGATAAATACTTCAGTTCAAAATATCACTTCTGTGAATAATACAAGCTGTAAGAAGAAACCAGATGAAGTTTGTGAAGGCCTTTTTAGCCAAGTAAAATCTGTGAAAGAAAGAAATGTCCTAGATTTTGTGGAAAACACCGGTTTCATATCACCGAAGGTAGATCCTTTTCCTGCTCAGCATACTACGACAAGGCAGGTAGTTGATACAGAACCAGCAACAAGTAGCCTTACTCCTAGTGTAATTGGACTTGGGGAAAGTTTAAAAGGTCAGTCATCACGGCGGCGTAAAACATGTCTACTCCGGACAAGCCAGGTAGTTGATACAAAACCACCAATAGGTAGCTTTACTCCTAGTGTAATTGGACTTGGGGAAAGTTTAAAAGGTCAATCATCACAGCACACAAATAAGGAACAAATGACCTCTGCAAGCAGCACCAGCAGTCCTGAGTTTCGAGGTTCATCTCCAGTTGTAAAAGTGACTGAGGCAGATATACAATCTCCACCATCTAGTGTGCCTGCTACAAAAGCAGAAATCTCTGACACCACTAGTACTTCAGACCCAGTGATAAATACTTCAGCTCAAAATATCATTTCTGTGAGTAATACAAGCTGTAAGAAGAAACCAGATGAAGTTTGTGAAGACCGTTTTAGCCAAGCAAAATCTGTGAAAGAAGGAAATGTCCTAGATTTTGTGGAAAACACCGGTTTCATATCACCGAAGGTAGATCCTTTTGCTGCTCAGCATACTACGACAAGCCAGGTAGTTGATACAGAACCAGCAACAAGTAGCTTTACTCCTAGTGTAATTGGACTTGGGGTAAGTTTAAAAGGTCAGTCATCACGGCGGCGTAAATCATGTCTACTCCGGACAAGCCAGGTAGATGATACAAAACCAGCAATAGGTAGCTTTACTCCTAGTGTAATTGGACTTGGGCAAAGTTTAAAAAGTCAATCATCACAGCACACAAATAAGGAACAAATGACCTCTGCAAGCAGCACCAGCAGTCCTGAGTTTCGAGGTTCATCTCCAGTTGTAAAAGTGACTGAGGCAGATATACAATCTCCACCATCTAGTGTGCCTGCTACAAAAGCAGAAATCTCTGACGCCACTAGTACTTCAGACCCAGTGATAAATACTTCAGCTCAAAATATCATTTCTGTGAGTAATACAAGCTGTAAGAAGAAACCAGATGAAGTTTGTGAAGACCGTTTTAGCCAAGCAAAATCTGTGAAAAAAGGAAATCTCCTAGATTTTGTGGAAAACACCGGTTTCATATCACCGAAGGTAGATCCTTTTGCTGCTCAGCATACTACGACAAGCCAGGTAGTTGATACAGAACCAGCAACAAGTAGCTTTACTCCTAGTGTAATTGGACTTGGGGAAAGTTTAAAAGGTCAGTCATCACGGCGGCGTAAAACATGTCTACTCCGGACAAGCCAGGTAGTTGATACAAAACCACCAATAGGTAGCTTTACTCCTAGTGTAATTGGACTTGGGGAAAGTTTAAAAGGTCAATCATCACGGCACACAAATAAGGAACAAATGACCTCTGCAAGCAGCACCAGCAGTCCTGAGTTTCGAGGTTCATCTCCAGTTGTAAAAGTGACTGAGGCAGATATACAATCTCCACCATCTAGTGTGCCTGCTACAAAAGCAGAAATCTCTGACACCACTAGTACTTCAGACCCAGTGATAAATACTTCAGTTCAAAATATCACTTCTGTGAATAATACAAGCTGTAAGAAGAAACGAGATGAAGTTTGTGAAGGTCTTTTTAGCCAAGTAAAATCTGTGAAAGTGGGAAATGTCCTAGATTTTGTGGAAAACACCGGTTTCATATCACCGAAGGTAGATCCTTTTCCTGCTCAGCATACTACGACAAGCCAGGTAGTTGATACAAAACCCACAATAGGTAGCTTTACTCCTAGTGTAATTGGACTTGGGGAAAGTTTAAAAGGTCAATCACCACGGCGACGTAAAACATGTAAAGTTCCGGAGAAGTGCCTGGTCTGTGAAGCTGCAAAGTTGCCATCAAGAGGTGCTGCTAAAGAGAAGTGCCTGGTCTGTGAAGTTACAAAGCTGCTAAACAGACTGGATTTGTGACATCAAATATAAATGGCAAACCAACTATCTCTGCATTAGGGTCACGCTTTGGACACAAATGTAAGCCATCAATAGGAACATGGGATTGTGATACCTGTTTAGTGCACAACAAACCTGAAGCAGTGAGATGTGTTGCTTGTGAAACAGCCAAACCTGGAATTGGTGTTAAGTGGTTTCTTACATGGCCAGTGACTTCAGAAAGCCTGTAAATATGACTGCTCCATCTTCTAGCTGCCCTGTGACCACTGGTACTTTTGGATTTCGAGATGAGCTCAAAAGACCCACAAAATCTTAGGAGTGTCTAATAGGCTGCCTTTCTAATAATGCAAAAGAAAATCAGGATGTGTTCTGTATGTCTGCCAAACCAGAGAGTTTAGTACCTGCTTCAAGTAGCAGCACTCTAGCTGACTCTCTGTCATCTGGAAGCCAGCTAGAATTGGACAAGTTTAAGAAACCAGAGGGAAGCTGGGACTGTGAAGTATGCCTAGTGTAGAATAAAGCAGTCTTTCAAATGTGTAGCATGTGAAAGTGCAAAGCTGGGGAGAAAATATGAGCTTAAAGGCTTTGGTATTTCTTCTTCGTTTTCAAATTCAGCATCCTCAACCTTCAAATTTGTGATCTCATCATCCCCTTCCTGGCTTCTCAGACTTTAACAAACACTGGAAACTTTTAAAGGAGGCTTCAAATTTGGTGTGTCATCAGATTCTGGGTTCATGAATTCTATAAGTGGAGGATTAAATTTTCTAAACACATAGGAGATTTTAAATTTGGAGTTTCATATCACTGTTAGCATTTTGGTAGCACCATCTCTTCCTCCAATCCACCTGTGGCCACCTTTGTGTTAGGACAGGTCAGCAATCCTGTGCGCAGCTCTCTCTTTGGTAACTCTACTGAATCCAGCAAATATCAATTTTTGCTATTTTCTCAAGATAAGAAACCAGCAGCCTCATCTAGCATTGGTAGAGCTGTCACCCCATTTGTCTTTGGTCTGGGAAAGCAGCCAATAAACTTCAATCCCTGGTTTCAACTTTGGAGCTACAACCACATCTAGCTCTGCAGGATCCTCCTTTGTATTTGGCACTGGACCTTCAACATCTGCCAGTCCAGCATTGGGTGCTAAGAAGACTCCAACATTTGCATAAAGTCAAAGTGCCAACCGGCCTAATCCCCCAGGCTTTAGATCTGTATCATCTTCAGTAGCATTATTTCCAACTGGTTCTCAGCCTGAACCACCACCTACTTTTGGCACAGTATGAAGCAGTACGAGCCTCCTGTGTTTGCATAACAGCCTAGTCAGTCTGCATTTGGCTCTGGAACAACTCCTAATTCCAGTTTGGTTTTCCAACTTGGCATCAGCACTACAAATTTCAACTTCACAAACAATAATCCATCAGGAGTGTTCACATTTGGTGCAAATCTGCCACACACCTGTAGCCCCAGCCCAGCCTTCAGGCTCAGGAGGATTTCTATTTAACCAGTCTCCAGCAGCATTTACAGTGGAGTCAAATGGGAAAGATATGTTTTCTCTTCTGGAACTTCAGCTTCTGCTTGTAAGATCAAGACTGCTCTCAGATGTGGGAAATAGTCACAATGGTTTTATACCCAATAGTTTTATTAACAAGAGCTGGTTCCCTGCATTCAGAGAAGGGATTATACTATGTGCTGGAGTTATCTGAAGTGAGATCTGCCAGACATCTTTAATTTTGGGATTTTCCTCCTCGCTCTTTCTTTATGCCTCACCCCTTCAAAAAAAAAAAAAAATAGCTGGACTGATGGTTGATTCTTCAGCAAGAATATTATATGATCCAGAAAATTACTCACTGATTTTACCTGGTCTGGTTGTACACAAGAATAGAGGCCAAACGTGAATGACTTTGTGTAAAATCTCTTTGTTTGCACCATTTGTCTATTTCATTTATGGAATTCATAAATTGCATTTATGGAATTCTTTGAGGTTGTAGTTATATTTCAGGAGTTTTGTATTTATTAGAGCGTGAAATGAATGATCTCTATGCTGAGTTTATGCTGTGTATGTGTGAAGTGAGTGGGTTAGGTACATGGGGCACTAAAATTTACTGATAGAAGAAGCCTGACTGAGACTGGCCCATGCACAGGCCTTGTTAGATCTATCTACTTCTCAGTTTAATAATTATATGCTGTTTCTATATACTCCTTGTTATGATTATCACCTACCTTGTATTGTTTATTATAAAATGTGTAAACACTATTTTGTTTCTATACTTTTTTGGCATAAAATAAATCTTGAACTTGAAATTTTAATTTTGTGTTTGAAATTTTTTGTTGTTTGTTTAATCTTGTCTCAGATCTTATTATGGAAATCTCATTATTCAAAGTTGCCCTAATCCATTTGTTTTTACAATTGAGGATTGTTGATGTGAATTTATTGGCTTTTTTGATATAATTTTGTTTGGACAAAAATCAGTATTGCACAAAGTATTAAGCAAATATTTTTATATGTACTGAAATGGACATGATGACTTTTTAAAAAACTTTTTTTATTAATTAAAAATTAACAAACAAAACATTAAAATATCATTCCATTCTACATATACAATCAGTAATTCTTAATATCATCACATAGTTGCATATTCATCATTTCTTAGAACATTTGCATCAATTTAGAAAAAGAAATAAAAAGACAATAGAAAAAGAAATAAAACGATAATAGAGAAAAAAAAAGATTATACATACCATACCCGTTACCCCTCGCTTTCATTTACTACTAGCATTTCAAACTAAATTTAACATTTGTTCCCCCTATTATTTATTTTTATTCCATATGTTCTACTCTTCTGTTGATAAAGTAGCTAAAAGGAGCATCAGACACAAGGTTTTCACATTCACAGAGTCACATTGTGAAAGCTCTATCATTGTTCAATCATCATCAAGAAACATGGCTACTGGAACACAGCTCACTAGTTTCAGATATTTCCCTCCAGCCACTCCAAAACACCATAAACTAAAAAGGGATATCTATATAATGTATAAGAATAACCTCCAGGATAACCTCCCCACTTTGTTGGAAATCTCTCAGCCACTGAAACTTTATCTCATTTCTCTTCCCCCTTTTTGTCACCACACTTGCTTTTGAGGTCTCAGGTGAGAAACAAAGGAAGCACTAGTATCTGGGAACATGGAACTGTATCTTAAAATCCACAATCGGGGGCTCGCCATCCCCATGGCCCGTTAACCAGCTTAGCACAGGCCTGTCACCCACCATTCCTGAGGGGCCAGGGGCAGCGGGCCCAGGGCAGCCACCCCCGCTCTCTTCCCTGCACCCCTCACTCCTGGGCATGCAGACTGAGATGGGGGACCCCACAGGTGGCAGGAGGCCGCGGCCGCCCCCTTGCCCATCCCCCCCAGACACAGCTGTTCCGCAGACCCCAGATGCTGCCCTTGGAAGAAACTGGCTGTCCTGGGGCCTGTCCGACACGGACAGATTCCTCAGAGGAGGTGTCTGAGAGTCAAGGGCAGCCTTTCTTCGTGCGAGTCCATTCAGGACGTGCCAGGCCCGGACTCCAGGCCATGGCCCACCCCACTCACAGCCTGGCAGGCCCCGCACGGCAGCAGCACCATCCACTCACGGGCACTGTGCCCAGGCCCGGCTGCCCTTGCCAACTGCGGGGTACATGTGTGGACCCTGGGATGTCGCTGGGGGTCAGCTTGTGGGGGTGGGGGAGGGACGCTGGGTGCAGGAACCAGGGTGGGCCGGGGCCAGCTGGGCTCCTCCGCAGCTTGGGTGGCTGAACCCAGTGGGGGATTGGAGACCTCCCACCTGGAAGGCGTGGACAGGTCAGCACCAGGCTGGCCTGAGTGAGGACGGCGGTGGGGTGCCCCGCAGAAACCCTAGCTTTGGGTGCTCCCCAGACACCGACTGGGGAGGTGAATCAGGGGGAGTTCAGCCACACAGGGAGGGGCTGTAGATGGTGAGATGGGTTGGGGGCCTTTCCCAGCTTTGGCTGCAGTGGCCTGGACAGGTGGCTGTACCCTGAGGGCACCCCAGGCCCTTCCTCCTTGTCCCTAACCCCTGCCCCTTGGCCCCTCCTGTTGTCACCTCCCTTGTCGCTGTGGGTCTCTCACCTTCCTGTACCTCCTCCTTCCCCAGCCCCCCCCCACTGCTTCACGTGGGCCTGGAGGTTGCCACAGGGACCGTGGCCCCAGCTGCTGACCCCAGCCAGCCCTTCCTGCTGGCAGCCAGACCCCGTCACCTGTAGATTGTAGAGTTGGCGGCCCAGGGAGGAGGGGTGGGGAGGGGGCAGCGGTCAGAGAAGACTTGGGGAGACCGTGGAGAACCATGGGGCACCTGTCTGCTGCCGGCCACGTCTGAGCCCCGCTGTGAGATGTGGGCCTGAGCCTAGGTGACAGAGCACAAGGCAGCTGCCACTTCCCCTGTGGCCTGAGGCAGGCGGCCAGGCGGTGTGGCTGGGGGCAGTGCCCACCTCTGAGCCCCGAGGTCCAAGAGCCGGACCTGAGAAGCTGGCACCTGAAAACATGGGGTTCGGGGAGCTTGCCGTGACCCAGGCTGAGGGCTGCTGCAGGGTCTCAGCTTCCCGAAGACCCAGAGGCGGGTAGGACCTGAGGACCCTGCCCCGGGGGCAGCCCTGTTGCCTGTACCAACCACCCGGGGTGGGGGCTTAGAAATGGAGTCCCGCCCCCCTGAGGCCACTCTTGCCTGTAGGGGTGCTGGGCTGCCCCTTGTGGCCCAAGAGTGCGCGTGCCCCCAGGGGTGCTGCATGGAAACCCAGCAAGCAGGGCGGCCGCGGGGCAGAGGCCGCCTGCGAGAAATCGGATAGGAATGTTCCAGAAAGGCCCAGAGACCGGGGGTGGGGGGGGTGTTGTTATCACCACCCCCACCTCGGGGAGGCCAGGCACAGCCACTCCAGGAATGCCAGGCGCCCTGGAGGGGAAGGTGCCAGTGCCCAGCAGACAGCGCCAGGCTCTGGAGGAGGCTCTTTGGAGCTGAGGAGGGGTCCGCTTTGCTGTCCACAAAAGCATCATTTTCCAATGGGCCCAAGGGAACAAAGAATGACACGGCCTCGGAGACTGACCCCTGACCCCCTCTGCACTTCTCAGCTGAGCCGAGGACCCCCCCTACCACAGCGACCACAGTCACCCAGAGGTGTCCACTCCAAACACTGGAATATTCTTTTATAAACATGACTACTTGATTTGAGGGTCCTAAAAAAATGGTTTCTGCAGAGCAAGAGTCCTCCCGAAGAGAAATAACTTCCCAATTAACACTAAACTTTCTAGATGGCTCCGGAGAAGTAAGACTCTCCAGTCGCTCTGGCCGCCCCGTCGGGCCGTTTTCCACAGCAGCTGGGGGAGTCTGAGGTGGGGGTGCCCGAAGCGCATCTCCTAAAGGCCGCAGGAGACTTTCTGTCTGGGCCTGGGGGGGGGCGCGGGGCCGGGCGGGCAGCTGTCGGGGAAGCCAGCGGGCGGGCGGGATTAGGGGAGGGGTGGGGCTTCCTGACACACGCTGGCATCTGCCGTGCCTGCACCCCAGTGCCGGGTCACCGCGGCTCTCCTTTGCACCCGAGGCCTCCAGTCCCCCGCCTTTCCTGGGGCCGGGTGCTGACCAGAGGGGGATTGGCCAGAGCAGCCAGGAGCCCGAGCCCCAGCGAGTGACCCACAGGCTGCAAGAGGCCCTTAGCAGCTCGGCGCGGCTGTCCCTGGGCACGCGGGTTAGGTTCCTCGGGTGGGGCAGGTTCCTCGGGGCGCCGCGGGGTCCGGGAGCAGACCCGGCTGCCGTCAGGACACACGGTCCCGAGTCCTCCCGGGAACTGCTCAGACGGCGCCTTTTCCAGCTGCGAGACTCGGGTTCTGAAGTCGAGTGCGGGGGCTCCCCCACACTGCCTGGCGCTCCCAGCGCCAAGCCCCGAGGTCAGGGGTGGGAAGGCCACGTGCCCCTGAGGGTCCTCGGCCTGCACTGTGTCAGCGACACCATGCTTCGTGCACGAGGATGCGCGGCCGTGATCCTCCTGATTTAAATTTTACCTGACGCAGCCGCCGGTCCTGGGCGCAGGGAGGCAGTGCCCAACGATGCCCACAGGGCCCCACAGGCCCCCACGTCTGGCGTCCTGCCCAGCACGCAGCCTTGTCCCACGGGCAGTCTAGGGGATGTGAGGGGGCCCAGGGCGGAGCTGGGCTTTGCAGGAGCGCCCCGCAGAGGCCTGCGCTGCCCCTCTCCTGTTCCCTGGGGACTTCCTGTCTTTGGGTCACCTGCGTTTCCAGGTAGGCTGAAAAGACTCCTGAGACAGGAAGGCCAGCCTGGCCTCACCCTGTGGAGCAGTTGCTTGAGCAGCTCGAGTTCTGGCTGAGGCCCTTGAGCTGGGCCATCGGCGACACTCAGGGCAGGTCCAGCTCAGCCTGGCGCCGTGAACACCTCGGTCGGACACCGGCCCCTGGGGTGCAGAGGTGGCCGGGGAGAAGGCGTGCCCCATGCCATCAGGGATGCCCACTTCTGCGCTGGTGCAGGGCAGGGCACGGCAGGAACCTTGGGCTAGAGGAATTGGGAGGTGCCCCTGTTAGTGGCTGTGATGGCATCTGGCAGCCACCCCGGAGAACGGCTCACTTTGGCCTGTTCTTTGGGCTTTCCGACAAGGGGACGGGTGCAGGGCTGAACCCCAGGGGCTTGCCCGCAGCTGGGAACGCTGAAGCAGACAGACCAAGCTCAGGTCCCACCGCCCCTTGGTCACCTAACAGGGGCTGCCCAGCTCCTCTCCAGCAGCCGGCGGGGGGACAGGCGGGACAGGGGAGGCGGAACCTGTGCTCCGTCCCCTTCTGGGTGCTGATCGAGACTCAGTCCCGAAGCCACCACAGTGTGGGGAACTCGGCTGCCACCCCGAGTTCAGGACTCACCCACTGGCCGAGCACTAAGGCACGGACCAGAGCAGGCCGGAGCAGGGAGGATGGCTGGACGCTTCCCAGGGGTTTCCCGCCAGGGCTGCCACCACAACGACTGGGCAGTGACCCCTCTGCTGGCCTGGGGATGTGCCAGGACACTGGTTCTGAGGATGCCCGGTGACCTTGGGAATTTGCACTCAGAGCAGCATCTGCCAGGGGTGGGAAAGCTGTTGCTGGCCTCACCACAGCCTGGACCCCGATGGCGGCCAGGGTGCGAGGGGCGGTGGGGACCTGTCCGGCCTCAGCCCACTGCGTCCCACAGTGCCTGCGCTTGTGGTCTCTGCTTCTGCTGTGGTCTTTGCCTGCAGCTGTTGCTCGAGGCTGGTGGGACTGGCAGATCTGCCAGGAAGCGGGGTTCCCGGGGCCCCGGAGGGCTGGTTTCACCCCCCCATCCCATGCAGGTGGTCTGGGGTAGAAGTCGCATCCCTAACAAGTGCCCCGTGTTTCCCAGCCCACTGCAAGGAACCTACAAGGACACTAAAGCAGCAGCTTGATTGGACGTTCGGCTGGGGTGGCCCAGGAAGTCCCTACAGCCTGGGGGTTGAGCTGTATGCCTGTGGTCCCCAGACCCCTTTCTCAGCTGCAGCTGGTTGGGGTGTCGTGGGTTCACCCCGACTTCCACCTACATCAGCATTGGCCCTACAGCAGGGCACGAGGGCGGGTGAGGGACCCTCGGGGGAGGGGGCAGCAGTCAGCTCTCTCTGCGGGGACAGTTGGGTCAGTGTCCAGAGGGAAGGGCGAGGGCGTGTCTCTCCCCAGCGAGTGGGTGACCAGCTGTCCCCACCCGCAGGATGTCCCAGCTGGACGTTGATGGCCACCTTGCTCAGTGCTTGGCTGAAAGCGCCGAGGATGTGGCATGGTGAGGTGGAGCCCGTGGACACCGCCTGCCTGGCCCTCATCTCTCCCCTCGTCTGTCCCTGTGCCCACGTGGCCTGGCTCTCTGTGCACCATGGCTGTTGCGTGGAGACGTGTCCATTAAAGGTGCCTGTTGGACACAGAGGCCGTCTGTCTTACGTTGGGTCCTTTCTCACGTCTGCCCGAGGGCACAGGAGCCCCCGGCTGCGATCAGACGCACTGGTCAGTGACTTGCTGGGCAGTGAGTTGCTGGGCAGGTCGGGGTGGCCCCCGTGTCGTGGCCGTGTATCCCCCATGTGCCCTGGGGCTGGCCTGCGGCTCAGGTGGTTGGCACGGAGGCACTTTCCTGTCCTCGACTGGCAGTTCTACGGCAGCATGTCCTGGAACAGGGACTTACCCAAGGAAAGCCCTTGGGGGCTGGGGGGCAGCCATTGGCTGGCTGGGGTGATGCGGGGAGTCTTTAGACCTGGTAGGGGCGGGGAGACCAGGCATAATGTGGAAAGCCAAGGTTAAAGCCTCCTCCCAAAACAGCTTCCAAACCTTTGCCTTACGGAGAGGCCTCCCGTTGTGCCCGTGGTGGCAACACAGGCGTTGCAGGGAGCTTCAGTAGAGGCGCCCCTTGGCACCCTCCCAGCGGGGGGGACCCCTCGCCCCAGCCTTCGAGGACTGCAGAGACACAGACTGCTCTGCAGCTAGTTGCCAGTGTGAGGATTTCTTATTTTCAAACCATGTATAATTACATCGTTCACTTTCTTTAATTTATAAAACAAATGTCTTCATGTAAAAATCTCCCCACGGTGAAGAGAGTGTGAGTCCCACGTGTGTACACGAGCAGCTTGTAGGTAAGCGCCTTCTGTTTGCACATGTTCCCCGAGCAGACGCCCCGGGCTCTGCGCCCTTTGCCGGCCACCAGCCCAAGGGACTGCACTCTGGGGCCTCGGGTCCCCCAGACGCCCCCAGGCTGGGCTTTGACACCCTCGTGAGAGCCAGCCACCTTTCCCTGCCAATGTGGGGTCCTCTGGGCGTGGTGGCAAGCACGTTGGTTAAGATGAGGAGGGCTAGTAAACACGCCTCCCTGCCAGAAGCCTGGCTTGGGGGGGGGTCTCTCGGCTGGCACCTGGGCACTGCGACCTGGCACGGGTGGCTCTGTCTGTGGCACGGTGGTGCGGTGCCCGCATCCTCACCTCATCTCCCGCCTGCCACTGGCCGCCAGTGAGGCCAGGCCCAGAAGCTGAGCATGGGCTGCGTGTGGGGTGCCCCTCCCAGGTGAGCCCCTCCCACCCGCGCTGAAGGGACCTCCATCTGGAACCCCACAGGCTGGCCACGCCAAGCCATCCCTAACCTAAGTGGCTTGCGGCCCCACACGGGTGCCAGAGGCAGGGGGTGAGCTCCCTCAGGAAATGCAGCCGCAATGGGGAGTCACCTTTGCGTGGAAGCTGGGCCTGTGACGGCCCCTCCCGAGCCCAGGTTCGGGTGCTGCACTACTCGCGACAACATCCAACAGGATCTGGTATGTAACATAAGACATCACGTAGGTACTGCTTAGTGTTTTCAGAAATATATTTTGTGCAGCTTTAGCATCAGTTTTCTCTCTTTGGTCTCCGGTGCTTTGGTGAAGCAGTGCGTCGCCGTCCCCGTGCCAACTCCTGGTGCAGCCCCGGCCAGCGGCGAGGGAGGCGCTTGGCGAGGAGCCACCATGGGGACTTACCGGGCCTGGGAAGCGCCCCGCATCCGCGAGACTCCTTCGCTGCACGTGTCCTCTCAGGCACTTAGGCTCCTGTCCCCCAGCCTACATCCCGACTGCTCACTCATCAGACCCAGCTGCTGAGGGCTCGTCAGCAGGGACACTTACGGAAAAAAGGCATCGAAAGGAAGCTTCGACATAGGTACACTTTATTCCTTAGGACATTACACGGTAGCCCTGGTGCGTGCCGGCACCGTGAGTCCTGCCTCCGGGCCGCGGACGTCCTCTCCCCGATGCGGGGCAGGTTCCTGGGCGTGCAGCCCGCCCGGGGCCCGGCGGGACCTCCTCCCCGTGGCAGCGAGCGTCCGGCCGGCCCGCCTGCCTAGTGCCTGGCCTGGCATGCACACGCCATGGTGAAGGGTAAAGCTGCAGAGCCGCCCGCACGTCTGTCCCACTGGACCTCACGCGGACTCCTCCGTGGACAGCAGCAGCGGGTTGATGTACTCGAAGCCCTCGAACTCGGACTGGTCTATCCGCTTGACGATGTTCCTAAGGGGGGAGGGGGAGGCACCGTGGGCTCTCAGCTCACTGACACGCCGCACACTGCACCCACGGGAGGGACCCGGCAGGGGGCGCGGGCCAGGAGGGGCTGCGGCCGTGCGGCCGGACTCACTTGTCGTCCGGGGTCAGCTGCACAGGCTCCCTGGTGAACTGCGTGTCGAAGTTGTCCAAGCCATAGTCGTCCCTTATCTGCGGCTGGAAGGGGGGGAGGGCCTGCTTCTTCTCCAACTGGAAATGGACACGAGAGAGAGCAGGTCAGAACTGCGGCTGCAAGTCACGTGAGATGCAGCAAGCCGGTGTTTAACCGTGCATGGTGCTGGAATTCCTACATGTTTCCCAAAAGTCCAATAAAAGCCAGGAAGAAGATACCCAGGGTCTGAAAATTGTATCAGAGCTAAAAATGTCCAGAAGTCCCTCACGTGGTCATGCTGGCGACAGGCTGCCCATCCTTCTTCCAGGAGGACTGGACGGAGCAGGGGCTGCTGCCCACAGGGGCTGCCTGGGATCTGCCGCCTTCCTGGGGTTGTGCTGGCTGCTGTCCCCGCCCAGCCCGAGGCCATGTGGGGACACTCTGGAGGCCTGCCCGCAGCGTGAGGACGTGCTGCTAATAACAAGGTCCCACCAGAGCACCGGGAGCAACTACAGCACCAGCGCAGGGGGCCTGGGGCACTGAAGAAGACCCTTGTGCAGCTTTGAGGCCAGGGGAAGCGGCGCACGTTTCCACGGTAAGTGAGGTGGAGGAAGCTGGGGTGTCGCAGAGATGAATATGTCCATCTACATGACACCGGGGGCAGCTGGTCACCAGGGGCATCTGTTCCAGGTCATGGGCAGAGATGTTTGTCTCCTGTGGTTGAGCCAGTGTCCAGAGGGGAGTGAGGGTGAGGGATGAAGGATCCCTGCTGTCATGTGTGGGTGGGGGGCAATCGGGACGGCCCTTGTTGGGGGTGTGGGCAGCTGAGAGCAAGGTAACAGAGGGGTGAGAAAAGCCACACCTCGACCAGCCTTGATGGCAGTGAAGAGAGGGGCCCCGACTTCCAAGCCCTGTGGGGCCCAGGCGGCACTTAGACAGCGTTCCTTTTCCTTGGTCAGGTTGGTTTCGGACACAAAGGCTGTGGTGCTTATTTACTTTCCACACTGAGGCCCCTTCAGAGGCACTAGGGCCATTCCAGTGACCTTTGGGGTGGGGGTGGGGCACGCTTCAAAGCTAGTTCCAGTTTGTCTTCCAAACTTGAAGACAAGACCATGGAAACTATTCAGTGTGAGGAGCATCATGACAAGAAACAAACCGAGTCTGAGGGGCCCGTGGGGCACCGTCGGGCATGGCCATGTACACTTCCTGGGAGTTGCGGGGACAGAGAGAGAGAAAGGGGCAGAGAAGGGGTTTGGAGACATGATGGCCCACAGTCCAATCTGATGAAAGACGTGACCACCACAAAGAGGAAGCTCAGTGGCCTCCAAGCAGGACAGATGCTCAGGTCCTCACCAGACACGGTAATAGTGAAACACAAAAATCCAGAGACAAGGGGAGGAGGCTGGAAGCAACCAGAGATAATGACATACAAGGGGTCCCCAAGAGATTAAGAGTAGAATTTTCATCAGAATCCATGGAGGCCAGAAAACAGTAGGATGGTATATTTCACCTCCTTAAAGAAAAAACCATCAGCCAAGAATTCTGTATCTGGCAAGATTACCTTTCAAAAATAAAGGAGAAATTAGGACATTTACAGATGAACAGAAGCTGAAAGTTCATTAGCAGAAAACCTGCTCTACAAGAAGTGCTAACGGAGTCCTTCAGGCTGAAACAAAGGACACAGCAACTCAAAGCCACCTGAAGAAATAAAAAATGTTGGTGTCATGGTCAGGTTCATGTGTCACCTTGGCCAGGTAGTGGTGCCTGTTTATCTGGTTGGGAAAGTGCTGGCCTGTCTGTTGCGATGAGGACATTTCATAGACTAAAATCGTGATCACGTCAACTGCATCCACAGCTGATTCCATTTGTAATCAGCCAAGGGGAGTGTCTTCTCCAATCAGTGATGCTTAATCTAATCACTGAAAGCCTTTTAAGGAGGATTTAGAGGAGACAGGCTCTTCCTGCTTCAGCCAGCAAGCCTCTCCTGTGGAGTTCGTCCAGACCCTCCATCAGAATCGTCGGCTTCACAGTCTGCCCTGTGGATTTTGGACTCTGTGTTCCCGTGGTCATGTGAGACACTTTTATAAATTTTATATTTGCGAGCATTCCCTGTTGATTCTGTTTCTCTAGAGAACCCTAATTAATAGGGTTTAAAAGTACTTTCATAGGCAAACACAAAATCCTGTTATCATTGTACTTTTGGAATTGTAATTGTCTTTTTCCTCCTTATAGGAAATGTATAAAATAACACTTAGAACCTATGTTAATTGGCAGACTACAAAGATATGGTCTTAGACAATACAGATGTAAAGGGGGAGGGAGGGCAATAAATAGGAGTGGAGAGCTGGTGTAGTCTGAAACCAGGCTGGCACTAGTGGAAGGAGGGTGTTACTAGTTCAAGATGCTCACTGTAATTACTGAGTAACCACTAAGAAAATGAATAAAAATAGAAAAAGAGAGAAAAAGGAAATCAAATTGGGGCACCAGAAAAAAGCAAATAAATACAAAAAAAAATGCAGTAATTCAGTCTAAAAAGATTGGAGAAGACAAAGGATATTAAATATTGAGAAAAGATTCAGTCCAGCAAGAAGATATCACAATTATTAACGAACACACACTTCACAAGAGAGCCCCAAAACACATGAAGCAAATCGGACAGAACTGAAGGAAGAAGTAGACAGTTCTGCAATAGCAGAGACTTCAACACCTACTTCTGATAGTTGATGGAACATATAAGCAGGAGATGAAGAAGGAATAAAGAGCTTGAATAACACTATTACCCGGTTGGATCTAATGGTCATAGACAGAACATGTCATCATACAACAGAATACATTTCTCAAGTACCTTGGAACATCCAGGATAAACCACACGTTAGGCCACAAATCAAGTCTTAGTAAATTTAAAAATACCGAAATCATGCAAAATATATTTTGGACCATGTGTTGGTTTGAAATTGTTTTGCATCCCCAGAAAAGCCATGTTCTTTTAATCCAATCTCATGGGGGCAGATTTGGGTGGGACCTTTTGATTGGGTTGTTTCTGTGGAGATGTGGCCCCACCCATTCGAGGTGGGTGTTAATCTGTTTACTAGAGTCCTTACAGAGGAGGACATTTTGGGGAAAGCACGGAAGCTTGAAGATAGAAAAGATGTCCCAGGAAATGCTAAACTAAGAGATGAAATCCAGAGTTTGCCCCAGTAGACGTTAGGGGAGGACCCTGGAATCAGAAGCTGAAAGCAACAAACCGGGATCAAGGACCAGCAGATGCCAGCCGTGTGCCTTCCCAACTGACAGGGGGTTCCAGATGCCAGCAGGCTTTCTTCAGAGGCTGGGCATCATCTTGTTGATGCCTTAATTTTGACATTTTCATGGCCTTAGAACTGTAAATACGTAACCAAATAAATTCCCTTTGTAAAAGCCAATCCATTTCTGATCTGCACTCTGGCAGCACTAGGAAACCGAAACAGACCACAGTGGAGTGAAGCTAGAAATCAATAACAGAAGCAAAATTGGAAAATTTAGAATTAAACAATATGCTGTTTAATATGCTGTTTAACAACCAGTGGGTCAAAGAAGAATTCAAAAGGGAAATTAGGAAACATCTTGAGATTAGTGAAAAGAAAAACACTACATATTAAAACAAGTTATGCAGCAAAGGCAGTACTCAGAGGGAAATTTATAGCTCTAAATGTCTATGTTTAAAAAAAAAATAAAAGAAGATCACAAATCAATGGCCTAATTTCACATCTAAAGGAACTAGCACAAGAAGAGCAAACTAAACCCAAAGTTAGTAGGAGAAATAAATAGTAAATAAAATGATATACAGAACCAAGAAAGAATATATAGAATCAACAAAACCAAAAGTTGGTTTTTGAAAATATCAACAAAATTAACATCCTTTTAGCCAGAATGACAAAGAAAGAGAGGATATAAATAACAAATCAGGAATGAGAGTGGGGAGTGGGGACATTACTATCAACCTTACAGAATTAAAAAGGATTATAAGAGGGTACTATGAACAATTATATGCCAGCGAGTTAGAAAAGCTAGATGAAAATGGGCAATTCCCAGAAACATGCAAATTGTCTAAGCTGGTGCAAGAGTAAATAAAAAATCTCAACAGACCTGTAACAAGTACAGAGATTGAATCAGTAACCAGAAGCCTCCCAACAAAGAAAAGTCCAGGACTAGATGGCTTGACTGTTGAATTCTACTGAATATTTAAAGCAGATTTAGGGGTGTGTGTGGCCAATATGGCGGCTTAGCAATGTGCGCGTTTTAGTTTGTCCTCCAGAACAACTACTAAATAACCAGAAACAGTACAGAACAGCTCCCGGAGCCACATCAGTGACCAGACACACAGCATACCCCAGTCTGGGCCAGCTGAACCAGCTGCGAGCTCCCCCAGTACCATGAGTTCCCCAAGCTGCCGCGGCCGGTGCCCCTCCCCCACAGGCTGCTTCCCAGAGGGGAAAGGAAAGGAAAGGAAAGGAAATTTACCAGCAGCAGGGACTGAGCACAATTAAACACCAATTATGGAATTAATTAACAAATTCTGACTACTAAAAATAGGCCCCCAGCTCAGGTGAACCTGGTCAAGGCAGAGGTCGCTCATTGGGCAGGCTGCAACTGCCCCAGGTATAGGCAGAAACGGGCTGCTTTCAGGGCTTGTCTCCAGCCTGCGCCTTCCCCAGGGGAGGGGGTGAAGCCCAACTCAGGTGGAATCCCTCTCTCAAGGAATTCAGACACCAGGGCTTCGCAATTTGAAGCCATTAAAACCAGCCTACAACCTCTCCTCTGTCTCCACCACGCCCCCAGCCAAAGCTAAAGGTGCTGCAACATCTTTTGCTGGTGGGACCTGCAGTCAGACAAGCACCACATACTGGGCAGGATAAGAAAAACAGAGCCCAGAGACTTCACAGGAAAGTCTTTCAACCTGCTGGGTCTCACCCTCAGGGAAGACTGATGCAGGTGACTCCTTCCCCCTGATAGGAGGCCAGTTTAGTCCAGGAAAACCCAGCTGGAGTCTATAATACCTACATAGACCCTCCTAAGGGTGGGGAGGGAAAAGGCACCATACAAGCAGGGCAAGAAACAAGAAAACAAGAACTGAAAAATTATTGTATTAGTTAGGGTTCTCTAGAGAAACAGAACCAACAGGGAACACTTGCAAATATAAAATTTATGAAAGTGTCTCATGTGACCGTAGGAATGCAGAGTCCAAAATCCACAGGGCAGGCTGCGAAGCCAATGACTCCAATGGATGGCCTGGACGAACTCCACAGGAGAGGCTCACCAGCCAAAGCAGGAATGCAACCTGTCTCCTCTGAGTCCTCCTTAAAAGGCTTCCCATGATTGGATTTAGCATCACTAATTGCAGAAGACACTCCCCTTTGGCTGATTACAAATGGAATCAGCTGTGGATGTAGCTGACGTGATCATGACCTAATCCTATGAAATGTCCTCATTGCAACAGACAGGCCAGCGCTTGCCCAATCAGATGAACAGGTACCACAACTTGGCCAAGTTGACACCTGTCCCTAACCATGACAATTATCCTCTGTTAAACAAAACCTAAGCTAGAGGTCCAGAAAAAGCTGAACTGAAGGTAAAAGAACAGATAGACAACAAGTTCGTTTAGCAAGAAAACCCTAGGTAAGAGAAGTGAAAGCAATCTCCAGAATAAACTAATAAAGGTAATTAAATATCTAGATGCCAGAAAAAAATAACAAATCACACCAGGAAAACTGAAGATATGGCCCAGTCAAAGGAACAAACCAATAGTTCAAATGAGATACAGAGGCTGAAACAATTCAGAATATACGAACAGACATGGAAAACCTCATCAAAAACCAAATCAATGAATTGAGGGAGGATATGAAGAAGGCAAGGAATGACTAAAAAGAAGAAATGGAAAGTCTGAAAAAAATCACAGAACTTATGGGAATGAAAGGTACAGTAGAAGAGATGAAAAAAAAATGGAAATCTACAATGGTAGATTTCAAGAGACAGAGGTTAGGATTAGTGAACTGGAGGACGAAACATCTGAAATTCGACGAGAAACAGAAACTATAGGAAAAAAAATGGAAAAATATGAGCAGGGACTCAGGGAATTGAATGATAATATGAAGCACACAAATATACGGGTTGTGGGTGTCCCGGAAGGAGAAGAGAAGGGAAAAGAAGGAGAAAAACTAATGGAAGAAATTATCACTGAAAATTTCCCAACTCTTATGAAAGACCTAAAATTACAGATCCAAGAAGTGCAGTGCACCCCAAAGAGAATAGATCCAAATAGGCGTTCTCTAAGACACTTACTAGTTAAAGTGTCAGAGGTCAAAGAGAAAGAGAGGATCTTGAAAGCAGCAAGAGAAAAGCAATCCATCACATAAAAGGGAAACCCAATAAGACTATGTGTAGATTTCTCAGCAGAAACCATGGAGGCGAGAATACAGTTGGGATGATATATTTAAATTACTAAAAGAGAAAACTGCCAACCAAGAATTCTATACCCAGCAAAACTGTCCTTCAAAAATGGGGGAGAAATTAAAACATTTTTAGACAAAAAAATCACTGAGAGAATTTGTGACCAAGAGACCAGCTCTGCAAGAAATACTAAAGGGAGCACTAGAGACAGATACGAAAACACAAAAGAAAGAGGTGTGGAGAAGAGTGTAGAAAGAAGGAAAATTAGATATGACATAAAATCCAAAAGGCAAAATGGTAGAAGAAAGTACTACCTGTACAGTAATAACACTAAATGTTAATGGATTGAACTCCCCAATCAAAAGACATAGACTGGCAGAATGGATTAAAAAACAGGATCCTTCTATATGCTGTCTACAGGAAACACATTTTAGACCCAAAGATAAACATAGGTTGAAGGTGAAAGGTTGGGAAAAGATATTTCGTGCAAATAACAACCTGAAAAGAGCAGGAGTAGCTATACTAATATCCAACAAATTAGACTTCAAATGTAAAACAGTTAAAAGAGACAAAGAAGGATACTATGTACTAATAAAAGGAACAATTCAATATGAAGACATAACAATCATAAATATTTATGCACCGAACCAGAATGCCCCAAAATACATGAGGCAAACACTGCAAACACTTGAAAGGGAAATAGACACATCTACCATAATAGTTGGAGACTTCAATTCCCCACTCTCATCAATGGACAGAACATCTAGACAGAGGATCAATAAAGAAACAGAATTTGAATATTACAATAAATGAGCTAGACTTAACATTTATAGGACATTACACCCCACAACAGCAGGATACACCTTTTTCTCAAGTGCTCATGGATCATTCTCAAAGATAGACCATATGCTGGGTCACAAAGCAAGTCTCAACAAATTTAAAAAGACTGAAATCATATAAAGTAGATTTAACACCAATCCTTTTCAAACTCTTCCAAAATAAGAGAAGAGGAGGGATTACTTCCTAACTCATTCTATGAGGCCAACATTACCTTCATACCAAAGCCATATATATATATATATGGCATATAGATACAAAATTCCCCAATAAAAGACCAGTAAACCAAATCCAACAATATGTTAGGATTATATCCCATGACAAAGTGAGATTTACTCCCAGAAAGCAAGGATGGTTCAACACAAGAAAATCAATGTAATACACCAAATTAATAAAGGAAAAACAACCCATGATCAACTCAATGGATACAGAAACCAGTACCCTTTCTTGATAAAAACAGTAGGAAAACTAGAAATGGAAGGAAACACCCTCAAGCTAAAAGCGGCATATTTGCAAAGCCCATAGCTAATATACTCAATGGTGAAAGCCTGAAAGCTTCTCCTCTAAGATCAGGAGCAAGATGAGGACACCCACTGCCACCACAGTAATTCAACATTGCACTGGAAGTTCTAGCCGCAGCAGTAAGGCAAGAGAAAGAAAGAAAACATCCAGATTGGAAAGGAAGAAGTCAAATTATTCCTGTTCACAGATGGCATGATCCGATAGATAGAATATCTAGAAAATCCTCAAGAAAACTACTAGAACTAATAAATTCAGCAAAGTTGAAGGATACAGGATAAACACATCAAGTCAGTTGTGTTTCTATACACCACCAGTGAACAGCCTGAAAAGGAAATTAAGAAAACAGTTCCATTTACAAAAGCAACTACATGAGTAAGATATCCAGGAAAAAATATAACCAAGGAGGTGTGCTGGTTTGAAACTGTTGTATACCCCAGAAAATCCATGTTCCTTAATCCTCGGTCAATATTATTGGGTGGTGGTTTAGTTTGCTAAAGCTGCCAGAATGCAACATACCAGACATGGATCAGCTTTTAGTAAAGGGATTAATTTAGTTACAAGTTTATAGTTCTTCAGGGGGAAGGAAGCTGGATTTCTCTGTCACATGGGAAGGCACACAGTGACGTCTGCTGGCCATCTACTCCCGGCTTCTGGGTTCCAGTGGCTTTCCCCAGGGCAATTCCTTTCTGCAGCTCCAGTAGTCAGGGCCGAGCTGAGTGCTGAGATGAGGTGAGCTCTCTTCTGACCTCTCTCTTTTAAGCCTCCAGCTAGTTAAATGAAGCATCACTTATTGCGGAAGGTACCCCCACCCCTTGGCCAACGGCAGATGTAGTGAGCCATAGATGAGTTTCACGTGCTGATGATTTAAGTCCATAGCCACAGAATAGCAGGGCATTGTCACCTGGCCAGGTTGGCACCTGAACCTGTCATAGGTGGGATCTTTTCGACTCAGTTGTTTCTGAGGAGATGTGTCATACACAGCTGTGGGTGGGACCTTCTGATTAGGTGGTTTCATGGAGACGTGTCTCCACCCATTCAAGGTAGGTCACTTACTGGAGTTCTTTAAGAGGGGAACATTTTGGAAAATGCTTCAGCACTCAAACAGCCAGAGACCTTTGGAGATGCAGACGGAAAAAGCCCCTGGGGAAGCTGCCAGGAGAGAAATTAGCTATGCACCTTCCCAGCTGACAGAGAAACCCCAAACGTCATTGGCCCTTTCTTGAGTCAAGGTTTCTTTCTCTGGTTGCCTTAGTTTGGACATTTTCATAGCAACTTAATAAATTACCTTTTTAAAAAATCAGTCCATTTCATGGATATTGCATTCCAGCAGCTTTAACAAACCAAAACAGGAGGTGAAAGACTTGTACACTGAGAACTACAAAACACTGCTGAAAGAAATTAACGAAAACCTAAATAAGTGGAAAGACATCCCATGTTCATGGACTAGAAGACTTAACTACAGATGTCTATTCTGCCTAATGTGATCTCAATGTAATCTCTATCAAAGTTCCAACAGCCTTGTTTGCAGATACGGGAAAGCTGATCATCAAATTCATATGGAGCTGCCAATGGCCTAACAAGCCAACAGTCCTTCAAAGGAACAAATTTGGAGACTCACCCTTCCTGATTTCAAAATTTACTACACGATTAAAACAGTGTGATACTGGCAGAAGACCAGTGGAATAGAATTGAGAGTCCAGAGTTAAATGCACACATCTGTTGCCAGTTGCTTTTTGACCGGCGTGCCAAGACTAATCAATGAGGGAAAGAACAGCTTCTTCAACAAATGGTGCTGGGACAACTGGAAATCCATGTGCAAAGGAATGAATGTGGACCCTTACCTCTCTCTATATACAAACATTAATTCAGAATGGATCCAAGACCTAAATAGAAGAGCTGATAGTATAAAAAAATCTTGCAAGAAAACATAAGGAAATATCTTTAGGACCTTGTAGTTGGCGATGGGTTTTTAGATTTTACACCAAAAGCATGAGCAATGAAAGAAAAAATAGATAAATGAGAGGGAATTCATCAAAATGAAGAGTTTTGTCCATCAAAGGACATTAGCAAGAAAGTGAAAAGACAAATTATAAAATGGAACAAAATATTTGGAACCCATATATGTGATCAAGGTTCTAATATTCAGAATATATAAAGAAGTCCTACAGCTCAACAACAAAAATACAAACAATCCAATTTAAAAAAATGTTCCAAGGATTTGAATAGACATTTCTCTAAAGATGACACTGAAATGGCGAGCAAGTATGTGGAAAGATACTCAAAGTACTATAGCCATTAGAGGAATGCAAGTTAAAAGTACTGGTTACCACTTCACACCACTCAGATGGTTATTGTTAAAAAACTAAAATAACAAGTGTTGGGGAGGATGCAGAGAAACAGGAGCCCACGCTTTGTTGGTGATGATGTAAAATGTGCATCCACTGTGGAAGGGAGTCTGCGTTTTCTAAAAAAATTAAACATAGAATTACTCCATGACCTAGCAATTCCAGTCTGAGGTATATGCCCACAGGAACTGAAAACAGGGGCTTGGGCAGGCATTTTCAGACCAACGCTCATTGTAGCAGTGTTTATAATTGCGCAAAGCTGGAAGCAATCCAAGTGTCCATCAACAGATGAATGGATAAAAATACAAACCGATATATCCATACACTAGAATATTATTCAGTTGTAAAAAGTGGAGTGCACAATACCACACAGATGGTCCACACTATCACACAGGAAGCACACGCTACCACACGATAGCACAGTCACACAGAAAGCACACCACCACACGGATGGCACACACTACCACACGGATGGCACATGCTACCACACGGATGGTCCACGCTACCACACAAAGCACACACAACCACACGGATGGTCCATGCTACCACACGGATTAACCTTGGAAATCGATGTGAAAGTAGATGGTGGCGATGAGTGTTGAACACTGCAGCACACAGACACGGGGGGCTGCTGTTCAGCCTCCGAGAGCAAGACCCTGGCACGCACCATCATGGATGAGCCTCGAAGACATCAACAGCCAGACACAGAAGCTCAAGGATTATCTGCTCTCGCCGCAAAGAAATAATAGAATACGCAAATCCAGAGACTCAGAATCTAGAATACAGGTTACCAGGGCCGGGCAGGGGCGGGGGGATGACGGAAAGGGCAGTTAAAGCGTGCGGTGTCCCTATTTGGGATGACGGAGCAGCTTTGCTGGGGGTTATGTGGTGACAGTGGCACAACACTGGGGACGCCATTGGCAGCAGTGAGTAACATGTCTGGATGTGGTTAAAAGGGGAGATTTGAGGGTGTGTGTATGCTACCAGAGTAAAAGTCTAACAAACAAACAGTACAGCACAGCGAACCCTCGTGGAAATGATGGACTATGGTTACTAGTACAATTATTAAAAGCTCTTTCATGAACTGTAACAAATGTACCACACTAATGCAAGGTGTTAATAGCTGGGGGCATGAAGGACTTGGCATTTTATGCATGATTTCCCTGTAAACCTACAGCTTCTCTAATTAATAAAACCGAGAGCTATAGGAAAGATGACCTTTGTACTGAAGCTGCAGAGAACCTGGCAAAACTGAGTTCTGACGTTGGATGGAAGGGAGAACTTGAGAGAGATGAGCTTGGCTATTTAGCTGAGGAGGTGTATGGGCTAAGTGTGGAAAGTGTGGCCGGCGTTCTCGTGGCTGTGTATAGGACGATGCGAGAGGAAAGAGACGAGCTGAGAACTGAACTCCTGGGCACAAAGAAACCAGAACTTGGCTGTGTGGACAATTCCAAGCCTATGCCCCAGCACGCCCTCGGGCCAGAGGCCGCTGCACCAGGACTTCTGAGCTTCCAGAAAGTGGGTTCCAGAACAGGGCTTGGAGCCACGTGGCCATTTCAGGGGAGTGAGGTTTGGAAGTGCAGTTATCTGGAAAGATCTGTGGAAAATCCTGCCATCTGACTGTCTGGGCCCCTATGACCGGCATGCAAAGCTGATGGGGGGTCTGCAAAACTCATACGAGCAGAACCACTGTTGGTCTGCACGGAAAGGGACAAGAAGGGACCAAGTAAAGGAAGAACAGCTTCGAGGGCAGAACCCTGGAAGCTGAGGTCTGGGTGGAAGACATCTCCTGGGGCCAGGAGAGTGGGCCTCCCGTGTGTGTGAGCAGGGCGGGGGCACCCCTGCGCTTGCAGGGGGGAGGGTCTCTGCCCTGGTGCTTGGGGGGGGCAGGCCTTGCACCTACTATGGAGGGAGTGTGCTACCCACTGCTCGGAGGGGGGTGGTGTCTGCGCCCTGGCATCCGGGAGAAGTGGGGGAACTTGGCTGCCACCCCAGTGGTCTCGGTGGGGGAGGGGGCTTCATCCCAGTGTGTGGGGAGCACAGCCATTGGGCAAGCACTAGGAAGGGGTGGGCCTGGGGGACAAAACCTTGATCCGTAGATGACTCTCAGACCTCAAAATCTAGAGGCATTTGCCCTGCTGGATTCTGGACTTGTTTGGGACCGGTGGCCCTGTTTTCCTTCTGAGTTCCCTCTATGGGAATGGAGACGCTTATCCTATCCCGGTCCCTCCTTTGTATCTAGAAGCAGCTAAGTTGTCCTGCAGGCTTCCCAGGCCCATAGATGGGGGTTCTGTCCCAGGACAGCCTGCATGTGGCCCATTTCAGTGGGACTACGTTCTCTGAGCTGGTTCTGAAGCAACTCCAGGCCTTGGGGAGCTTGTGGTGGGGTGAGTGCATTTTGCGTGCAGAAAGAATGTGTTTTCTTAGGGTTCGGAGGGTGGAATGTGGTGGCGATTGTACGTGCCCCAGTCCCCCCTGTGGGTGTGGTTGTTCGGGAGAGGACCTCAGCCCGGGGGCCCAGCTCACAGGGTTAGTGAAAGCCCTACAGGGAGGCCCTGGAGCGGCCAGCGGCTGGAGGCCTTGGGGCCGGGAGAGGGGAGGCGGGGGGGGCACTATATGTGGCACCCCCCCCCCACTCAGGGAAGTCAAGGCCAGGCGGGCGGCAGTGGCCCGGGCACCAGCCTCTGGGAGAACTGCCGCCCTGGGGATGCCTCCACACAGACCTGTCCTGCCCCAAAACCCTGAGCCCATTGCTTCCCATTGCTTAAGCCACCCCCTCTGCACAGTGCTTCAGTAATGAAACGAACATGATAAGGAGTGGAAGCCCTGAGGTCAAGGTGGCTTCCCCAGGGGCACCTGGGTATGCCTGCTGGCCGCATTGCATCACTCACAATGGGTGGCGCCAGGGACGGCGGGTCCCTGCCAAGCAGCCATGGGACCAGACAGACCCTTTTCTGAGCTGTCCCCGTGCGGTTCCCACACTGCAGACCAGTCAGCGTGCTCACAGCCGAGGACGGTCCTTGTGTGGCCTGGGCAGCGGAGCCAGCACAGTCGGGCTGGCCGAGCACAGCTGTGCAACGCTTCCCCAGAGAGTGCCACTGAGCCCCGTCCTTGGAGATGGCTACCCCACTTCTCCTCGCCCTGTACCCTCAGGTCTGCGTCTCCAAGTCCCCCATCCTGGCCCTCCCTTCCTCCCATGGAACCCTGGAGGGTGGCCCCACAGGAGGACGAGTCGGGCCCCGGGGGCTCCTGCGTATGTCCACACACATCCAGCACCCCCCACCCCGCGGGCGTATGCCAGGTTACCAGGTCCCAGTCAATGCTGCGGAAGAAGGCGTGAGACTTGATGTCTGAAAACCCCGCCTGTGGCTGGCAGCCAAGCCTCTCTTTGGGATCCTGCGGGTCAGAGTTCAAAAAAAGGACAAGTCAGGACCCCAGCAAAGGAAACCCTGAGATGCAGCATCAACAAGGAAACCCGGCTTCCCATCCCTGAGACCCGACCGAGAACCAGCTGTTCCTTGACTAAAACTAAAACTTCTCTCTCCTAATATGTTAAGCTTTGTCACTAAACTTCTTTCCAGCATGGCCTCCCCTGGGTGGCGTCGTTAAGCGTGAATAAGAGGTGGTAGCTCAAAGATGCAGGGCTCAAAGGACAAAGCGCAGTCCAAACTTGCTCATTGACATACAACACTGCGGACACTAAAATAAACCAGCAGAGTGGGTGAGACCCCAGGCCTCACTCCCCCACGTGGTGGCCGGGCCCTGGGGCCCTGCTTCCACTCCCCCCACACGTTCCCACTCCCCCACCCCCACACGGCAGTCGGGACCCCAGGACCCCACTCCCCCCTCCCCCCTCCCAGCGGCCGGGCCCCAGGCCCCACTCCACTGTTGCCTTTGCTAAGGCGCAAGGGCCGAGGACGACCCCAGGTGCCCGCGGGGAGGCCGCACTCACCTTGTTCAGGAAGCCTTTGAGCACGCGGGAGGCCTTGACGGAGAGGAGCCGGGGAATCCGGATGGGTTTTTCCAGGATCACTGCACAGACCAGCCCAGTGAAGAGCTGCCCGTGCCACTTTCCTTCCCCACCATCCCCTCACACGGCGCTCGGGGTTCTATCCCTGGAGCGTCTGGGGTGCTGGCGAGGGCTGTCCTCCTGACCATGCGCACATCCGCAAGCGAGGGAGAAGTGACTAAGGGAAACTGGGAGAGGGAGGGGCCTGAGTGGTGCTCAGATGGCATCGGGGGTAGGGGGCTGCCGGAGCAAGGGGAGGGGCAAACGTGCCGGCGTCTCTGAGGAAAGAAAAGGTCAGCACCTTCTAACGCCAAGCAGCCCCCAAGGCTGGCCTGCTGCCCCCGCCAACCCGCCTCCCTAGTCGAGAAGCAGAAGAGGACACCGAGGCACCACTAGTGTAAAAGAAGGCATGTGTGTGCGCAGTCCTGCACACACGTGCACACACACGGTCCTGCACATGCACACACACACAAAGTCCTGCATGCACGAACACACATGCGCAGGGTCCTGCTGAGGCGCCACAGCCCCTTGGCGGCAGGGGGACAATGCGCCCTCTCTGCCATTTACCAGACACCTCATTCCCACCCTGCTGATGCATCTGACCCCTGAGCACAGTGTGTCCTGCTGCCTGCTCTGCACAGCCGGCACCCACCTGGCGTGCTCCTCCGGAAGTTTCCGCTGCCGCTGCATGTGGAACATGAGGTCGCCGCCGTTGACATACTCTATGACCAGGAACAGCCTGGAGGGGAGGAGGAGGCCATGACTAGTTGACAAAAGTTCCAGGCAGAGGAGCCTGTCAGCGGGAAGCTGCCCCAGGGTTATGGTGAGTGGCTAAGACGGGCCGGCCTTTGGCCATTGGCCGCACCCTCCTCTGCTCCGGGCACGCTCCTCCTAGGTGGCCAAGGTCAACACCAGGATTCCTTCCCCCTGGGGTCAGGAAGGGAAGGCGGCCCGGGCTGCAAGGGAAGGTCACAGCCAAGGACCTGACCCCTGAGCACAGCGTGTCCTGCTGCCTGCTCTGCACAGCCGGCGCTCGGGGCTCTATCCCTGGGGTGTCTGGGTGCCTGGGGGGCCCCACGTGGTGCCCACAAACCCCCTTCCCGCTGCAAGATGCCCCAACACGCAGACGGCCCTGTCCACTCCCCGCAGTTACAGCGGCCGCAGCCAGAGGGCGCCCGCGGGACTCGTGGCCACCGTGGGCCACAGCGTTGCTGAGGCAATGGGTTCTGGCCCAGGAGTAGGGTCAGGATGTGGGCTGGACGGGACAGGGGTGCACTTGGGGGGGGAGGCCCCCGGCTGTGCAGAAGGAATGGGGCCTCCGTCAAAGCAGGGCCTCTGCCCCAGTAGCTGACTTGAGATGCAGCCCCCCAACCAACAGTGTCCCCCGCTGTGGCCTGTTGGTGTGAGAGCTGGAACGTGGCTGGGTCAGGCCCTTCCATAACCGGGAATCACGGGTGTGTTTTCCTGGAGCTGCAGACAGCCCGGGGACCCCCGGAGCGGCTCAGGGGCACGATGGGGGTGTCTGGACGCAGAAGCCAGGGCACAGGCCGGGCAGCTTCCCGTCCTCCACCCACCCAGGCCGGGCGGCCCACGCACCTTGGAAAAGGTAATCCTCCGTGTTCACGTCGGGGTTGTCGGTGATGACGTCAAAGGGGGAGCGTCCGGCCATCATCTCGAACATGAGGACGCCCAGGGCCCACCGGTCCACGCTGAACCCTGCAGGGCGAGAGGGGCCCATCATGCCTGGGCTGTTGGTGGAGACGCCATCGGCGCAGCGCGATTGTCGACCACGCAGCGCAGGAAGCAGCCACGGCACGGCTGTAGCACGTTTCCTGGGCCACGGCCGAGGCTGGGCACCCCGACTCTTCAGATAGGTGGAGTGTCTCGTCCCCCGAGGCGGCCTGGCCACTCTGTATCCACTTTCCCAGGGTGCTTGGCCTTTTCCTACCTTGCTGCAAAACCTCTCACCTTGAAGCCATGCACTGGCTTCTGAATCTGCGCAGGTTTTCCAGGCCATGCTGGGCCCGTTCCTTTTGCTTGTAGTCGCCAGACATGAAGCCACTGAGGCCAGCGGAGACCTCAGACAACCTCCTCTTCTAGCTCTACAGAGTCCCTTCCTCTCACTGACATTACCTCCCCTACCCTTCTCTGCCTTTCCTGGTGGCGTTTCACGTTCAGACCTGTCAGGCGCGTCGGCCTGTGGGGAGCAGAGCACCTGCTGCAGGTCTACCTGGGCATGGCGGTCGATGGCCCCCCCGCTGCCTGCAGGCTGTCATGGTCCCCGCCGTACGGGGCTCCTTTCCTGGATGCGGACTAGCCTATTTGGGTCCACCGACCTGCCATTCTCCCTTCCCTAGCTACGAGGTCACTGGTCACAGGAGCTGTCCAGGTGTACAGCTCTCCAGGCAGGTGAGTGCCCCGCAGGCCCAGCCCCCGTAACAGCACAGAACATGTGCAGGAGCGTCCCCAGTGTGGTCAGGATTTGGCCCTAAAGCCCTCACGGCCGTCACATTTCTGTCTGGAACCTGGAGGCAGGCGTTGGGCTGTGCTCCAGCAAGTGGGCCACCCTCCCGCCGAGGAGCAGTGGGCTGGGATGTGCCCTTCCTGTCCCTGCTCAGGACCTGCTCCCAGTCCCGGGTGGGCAGCACTGCTGGCTGCAGGGGCTCCGGTGGTTTGTCTTGCTTCATGGGGCTTGTCCTCCTTCCCGGGCCTGGGGCCTGTCCGGACTAGCGGGTTGCCCAGTGATCCCTGCAGTGCTGTGAGGGGGCACAGGACTCCTGGGGAGCAAGGGGGAGGGGAGTCAGTGCAGGTGTGCACCTGGGTCAGGGCCAAAGAACATTGTGTGCATGGAAGGATATGTTGGTGTGTGAGTGTACGAATGTGTACAAGTGTGCATGAGCATGTGTGTACAGTAGTTGCATGAGTATGTGTTTGTATGTGTGTATAAGGTGTGAGTTGACTATATGTGTACGAGTAAGTATATTTACACGTGTTTTGTGCATGTGTATGAGTGAACATGTGAGTGTATAAGGGTATGTACAGGTTTAGGTGTGTGTGGAGCTGAGTGGGCTTTTGGTGTTCAGGTAGAAAGTGTCCCAGGACAGGGCTGTCCCTGGAGGCTCTATTGGGACATGACTCCCTGGTCTCCAACCCTGGGGGTCGGTTGTCGGCCCAGCGCCCCTTGCCCAGCCCACCACCCCCACCACTCAGCCCCTGCCCCCTTGCTCGGCCCCCTCCCCGCCCCTCAGCCCTCAGCCCCCTTCCTCGCCCTGCCCACGCCACCTCCCCTGCGCTGCCTGGAGGAGGAGGAAAAGCTCCCGGGGCCGGACATGTTCCCGTCCACCGGTGGCCATGACGGCCATGGTCCAGCTGCCCCTGGCCTGCTGCCCGCCCACATGGCCTCACTGTACTCCTCCCCTCGCAGGATCTCTGGGGCGATGTAGTTCAGGGTCCCACAGAAAGTGCTCGTCGTGTCTCCAGGGCCCAGGCCTTCCTGTGGGGACAAAGCCCAGTCACCGGGGCAAACGTCCTGCCCAGGCCACAGGAGCCGGCAGGGGCCAGCCCTCGGAACTGGGCTTTGGACATATAAATGACAGCGTCAGGGGGGTCACAGGGGGGCCAGCCGGGGGTCGCAGGGGCTGAGCCTGGGGGTCGTGAGTTCATAGGGACCAAGTCCAGGGGCCGTGAGGTTGTGGGGTCGGAGCTGGGGCCCAGCAAGCAAGGCGGCCTCACCTTGCACATGCCGTAGTCGGTCAGCTTGATGTGGCCATTGGCATCCAGCAGGACATTGTCCAGCTTCAGGTCACAGTAGATGATGCCGCGCTCGTGCAGGAAGTTCAGGGCCACACAGATCTCGGCGGTGTAGAACCTGGGGGGACACCATCAGCAGAGGGGGGGGAGTGACGTGCCATCAGCGGGGTAGGTAACGCGCCATCAGCAAGTGGGGCATGTGTCCTCAGCGTGGGGGGAGGGACGCGGGCCTACACGAGGCCCCGCCAACGTGGCATGCCCAGGCCTCCATGCCCACATCTGGACACGGGCACAGCTGCCCGCCCTTTCCCCAAGGAGCCCCGGGAGGTTCGAAAGGGGCGTGTGGGGTGCTGGCGAGGGCTGTCCTCCTGACCATGCGCTGCCCCGAGGCTCTAAGGTGGCCCCCAGCACGGCACGCACTGCATCCGCAAGCGAGGGAGAAGCGACTACGGGAAACTGGGAGAGGGAGGGGCCTGAGTGGTGCTCAGATGGCATCGGGGGTAGGGGACTGCTGGAGCAAGGGGAGGGGCAAACGTGCCCGCGTCTCTGAGGAAAGAAAAGGTCAGCACCTTCTAATGCCAAGCAGCCCCCAAGGCCTGGTCCCAAGCCCATGCGTCCTTCTCGGGAGGAAGCCAGGCCCTGCCCGGAGGGACCAGCGCCATCCTGACCTGACCGAGGAAAACCAGACATGGGAGAGAAACGAGGCAGTGACTCTGGTCCACCCAGTCACCCACCACCAGAGCCACCTGCTCTCAGCTGCCAGGCAGCATGGCGGGCACCAGGGCAGGCATGTCCTCGGAGGGAGGGGGCGGGGGGGGGCTGCGGCTCAGCAGGGGGCAGGGACTTGCTATGGAGTGCACTGGGCCCCTAGAACACGCTCACCCTGAGCCACACCCGCGACTGAGCTGATTTGAAGGAGGATCTTGAGGACGCGTTCAGTGAAGACGAGGCCACTGGGGCAGGGAGGGCCCAGCCCCACCTGACAAGTGTCTTTGCAAGAAGGGGAGACCAGGCACAGACAGACAGACACAGGCGGGAAGACAGCCACAGGACTGAGTGCAAAGACTGTCGGGGACCACGGGGCGGGGCGGAGCCCCTTGCTCCCTGGAGCCTTCAGAGTGTGCGGCCGACCCCATCACACACCGGCCTCCAGCACCAAGATGAGGCGTTCTTCCTGCCTGGGGCCGCCCAGCCTTCGGGCTCTGTTTCCACGGCCCCAGAGCACGAGCGCTGTTTTAGAAGTGGCCAGGGAAGGTCCCCCCAAGAGGTGTCAGAGCAGAGGCTCGCATGGAGCATGGGAGGGGGCGAGCCAGGAGCCAGGGCCACCCCCAGCAGAGAGGGAGGAAAAGCCAGGAAAGCAGGTGGGCAGGTGCACAGTTAAGGTGGGGTGGTGGGCAAGTGCACGGGCAAGGTAGGGCAGGTGGGCAGGTACACGGGCAGAGGGGGGCAGGTGGGTGGGTACACGGATAAAGGGGGGTAGTGGGTGGGTACACGGGTAAGGTGGGGCAGGTGGGAAGGTGCATGGGCAAGGTGGGACGGTGGGTGGGTGAGGGAAGAGGTGAGTAACCATCTGAGGAACCGCCACTGGCCTCCAGTCTGAGGAGTGGACCAGCGGGTGGGGACCGTCAGGCGGAGGCAGCAAGAAGAGGCCATGCTCTGAAGTGGACTGGGTGTGAGGTGGGCGAGAGGAGATGGTGGCACCCTGTGCCAGAGCCCGAGCGAGGGGTCCTGAGGCCACTTCTGGTGTCGGGACAACGCAGGCAGTGGTCCAGAGGAGGAAGGTCAGGAGTTCCGACCTGGCCACCCTGAATATGAGGTGCCGGCTGGTCCCCCAAGTAGGGGGGCCACTGGGGTCAGGGGAGAGGTCAGAGCAGGTGGTGGTGTTGGGGTCTCAGGGCCATGATCATGATTGAAAGATTTCGGGCTGGGGGCGCCCTCTAACAGCGGCCCAGGACCCTTCATGTCACAAAATGCGGCACCGCGGGATTTCGTACACTAGTACAACTTGCCCTGCATTTTAATGAGGTTCAGTTTTCAGAAATTATCTTCACAGCCATTTTCCCAGAAACTCCCTGCTGACGGCACTTGCAGATTTTTGGGTCAAAAGCCTGTTGCCCAGCGCTGTTTGTTTGCCTCTGGAATATCTGCGGCTCATTAGTGCCTCTTGCAGGGAGGTGAGAGTAAATTAGGGAAGGATAAAGCAAACCTGTTAATTTTCCTGGTCCTTGTGAGATTTCCTGACATTCTGGGGTTTGATATCCCTGATAAAAGGCTTTATAAATGACATGCCCGTTCTCCTGCCAGGTTTGCTCGTGACAAATTATCTATGAAGTCTTTGATTATGTATTTGAATTAGAAATAACGCCGAATGAACAACTGCAGGGCTGAAACAAAAGGCTGAAATTGCCAGTGGGGAGTCAGCCACTTCCGTCCCTTGGAAGGTGGGCAGCCCTGTCCTCGGGCCCAGTTGAGTGCCCCTGCACACAAAGACATGGGAACCTGGCCCTGCCACAGCCGGGCTTTGTGACTAAAGTTTTATTGGAACCCTCCACATTTCTGTGGGCTGCAGCAGCTTCCCTGCCTCACGGGCAGAGCTGGGTGATCACAGCAGACCAGGGACACCGGCTCTCCGGCCCTGTGCAGAAAGCGCGTGTGGCTCCAAGGAGAAAGATCAGGGATGGGAAGAGCTGCCCCCAGCAGGCACCTGCACTCAGCTCCCTCCCAGCGGCCCTGAGAGGGGCCCATGAAGTTTCCATGATAGGGGAAGACAGACTTAATCCCCCCCAAAAGTCAAACAATGAAAAAGGTTATTGACTTCCGGAGAAGATGGCGGCTTAGTAAGACGCGCAGATCTTAGTTCCTCCTCCAGAACAGCTACTAGGGGAGTAGAAACGATACAGAACAGCTCCCAGAGCCACGACAGAGATCAAAAAGACAGCGTACCCCATCCTGGAATGGCTGACTGGCTGAGAGAACCCGCTCTGGTGAGATCGCCGAGGGGCGCGGGCTTCACCGGGTGGGGCGGCAAGCGGCCGGAGTTCCTCCCTTCCCCCTTCCCGGGCCGGCTGGGAGAATTGGACAGGCGGTCCTCTCAAGCCGCGGCGGCTGGTGCCCACACCACGCGCGGCCCCCTGGACCAACTGAGAGAATTGGATCGGAAATCACCAGGCCACGGAGAACAGTGACGGGGGGGGCCCTTCTAAACACGTGACTCCCCAGGAACGGTGCACTCTCCTGGGCAGGCCGCGGCGGCTGGTGCCCTCTCGCAACGCTTGGCGCCCCGGGCCGACTAGGAAATTCGGACGGGTGCTCTCCCGGGCTGCGGCGGCCAGCGACCCTCCCCACATTCGGACCCTGGGCTGGCTGGCACTCTTCCAAGCCGCTTCGGCTGGCAAACCTCCCCCATGGTGAGAGTTTTCCAAAGTTAAAGGACCCACAGCACCTTTTACTGGTGGCACCCGCAGACAAACGGGTGCTACGAGTGCCACCTACTGGGCAGGATAAGAAAAACAGATCCCAGAGATTTCACAGAAAAATCTTCCAAACTGTTGGGTCCAGTACCCAGGGGAAGCTGACTAAATGCCCAGACGCCAGCAGAAGATAATGGATCACGCTCAAAAAATTGAAAATATGGCCCAGTCAAAGGAACAAACCAATAGTTCAAATGAGATACAGGAGCTTAGACAACTAATGCTGAATATACGAACAGAAATGGAAAACCTCTTCAAAAACGAAATCGATAAATTGAGGGAGGACATGAAGAAGACATGGGCTGAACAAAAAGAAGAAATAGAATATCTGAAAAAACAAATCACAGAACTTATGGAAGTGAAGGATAAAGTCGAAAAGATGGAAAAAACAATGGATACCTACAATGATAGATTTAAAGAGACAGAAGATAGAATTAGTGATTTGGAGGATGGGACATCTGAATTCCAAAAAGAAACAGAAACTATCGGGAAAAGAATGGAAAAATTTGAACAGGGTATCAGGGAACTCAAGGACAATATGAACCGCACAAATATACGTGTTGTGGGTGTCCCAGAAGGAGAAGAGAAGGGAAAAGGAGGAGAAAAACTAATGGAAGAAATTATCACTGAAAACTTCCCAACTCTTATGAAAGATCTAAAATTACAGATCCAAGAAGTGCAGCGCACCCCAAAGAGATTAGACCCAAATAGGCGTTCTCCAAGACACTTACTAGTTAGAATGTCAGAGGTCAAAGAGAAAGAGACGATCTTGAAAGCAGCAAGAGAAAAACAATCCATCACATACAAGGGAAACCCAATAAGACTATGTGTAGATTTCTCAGCAGAAACCATGGAAGCTAGAAGACAGTGGGATGATATATTTAAATTACTAAAAGAGAAAAACTGCCAACCAAGACTCTTATATCCAGCAAAATTGTCCTTCAAAAATGAGGGAGAAATTAAAACATTTTCAGACAAAAAGTCACTGAGAGAATTTGTGACCAAGAGACCAGCTCTGCAAGAAATACTAAAGGGAGCACTAGAGTCAGATACAAAAAGACAGAAGAGAGAGGTATGGAGAACAGTGTAGAAAGAAGGAAAGTCAGATATGATATATATAATACAAAAGGCAAAATGGTAGAGGAAAATATTATCCAAACAATAATAACACTAAATGTTAATGGACTGAATTCCCCAATCAAAAGACATAGAATGGCAGAATGGATTAAAAAACAGGATCCTTCTATATGCTGTCTACAGGAAACACATCTTAGACCCAAAGATAAACATAGGTTGAAAGTGAAAGGTTGGGAAAAGATATTTCATGCAAATAACAACCAGAAAAGAGCAGGAGTGGCTATACTAATATCCAACAAATTAGGCTTCAAATGTAAAACAGTTAAAAGAGACAAAGAAGGACACTATATACTAATAAAAGGAACAATTAAACAAGAAGACATAACAATCACAAATATTTACGCACCGAACCAGAATGCCCCAAAATACGTGAGGAATACACTGCAAACACTGAAAAGGGAAATAGACACATATACCATAATAGTTGGAGACTTCAATTCACCACTCTCATCAATGGACAGAACATCTAGACAGAGGATCAATAAAGAAATAGAGAATCTGAATATTACTATAAATGAGCTAGACTTAACAGACATTTATAGGACATTACATCCCACAACAGCAGGATACACCTTTTTCTCAAGTGCTCATGGATCATTCTCAAAGATAGACCATATGCTGGGTCACAAAGCAAGTCTTAACAAATTTAAAAAGATTGAAATCATACACAACACTTTCTCGGATCATAAAGGAATGAAGTTGGAAATCAATAATAGGCGGAGTGTCAGAGAATTCACAAATACGTGGAGGCTCAACAACACACTCTTAAACAACAAGTGGGTCAAAGAAGAAATTGCAAGAGAAATTAGTAAATACCTCGAGGTGAATGAAAATGAAAACACAACATATCAAAACTTATGGGATGCAGCAAAGGCAGTGCTAAGAGGGAAATTTATTGCCCTAAATGCCTATATCAGAAAAGAAGAAAAGGCAAAAATGCAGGAATTAACTGTCCACTTGGAAGAACTGGAGAAAGAAAACCAAACTAACCCAAAGCAAGCAAAAGGAAAGAAATAACAAAGATTAGAATAAAAATAAATAAAATTGAGAACATGAAAAAAATTGAGAAAATCAATAAATCCAGAAGTTGGTTCTATGAGAAAATCAATAAGATTAATGGGCCTTTAGCAAGATTGACAAAAAGAGGAGAGAGGATGCAAATAAATAAGATCAGAAATGGAAGAGGAGACATAACCACTGACCCCACAGAAATAAAGGAGGTAATAACAGGATACTACGAACAACTTTCTGCTAATAAATACAACAATGTAGATGAAATGGACAACTTTCTAGAAAGGCAGGAACAACCAACTTTGACTCGAGAAGAAATAGATGACCTCAACAAACCAATCACAAGTAAAGAAATCGAATCACTCATTAAAAAGCTTCCCATAAAGAAAAGTCCAGGGCCAGACGGCTTCACATGTGAATTCTGCCAAACATTCCAGAAAGAATTTGTACCAATCCTGCTCAAACTCTTCAAAAAAGTTAAAGAGGAGGGAAAGCTACCTAATTCATTCTATGAAGCCAACATCGCCCTCATACCCAAACCAGACAAAGATATTACAAAAAAAAGAAAACTACAGACCAATCTCTCTAATGAATATAGATGGAAAAATCCTCAACAAAATTCTAGCAAATTGAATCCAGCAACACATTAAAAGAATTATACATCACGACCAAGTAGGATTCATCCCAGGTATGCAAGGATGGCTGAACATAAGAAAATCAATTAATGTAATACACCATATCAACAAATCAAACCAGAAAAATCACATGATCATCTCAATTGATGGAGAGAAGGCATTTGACAAGATTCAACATCCCTTCCTGTTGAAAACACTTCAAAGGACAGGAATACAAGGGAACTTCCTTAAAATGATAGAGGGAATATATGAAAAACCCACAGCTAATATCATCCTCAATGGGAAAGAGCTGAAAACTTTCCCCCTAAGATCAAAAACAAGACAAGGATGTCCACTATCACCACTGTTATTCAATATTGTGTTGGAAGTTCTAGCCAGAGCAATTAAACATGAAAAAGAAATACAAGGCATCAAAATTGGAAAGGAAGAAGTAAAACTATCACTGTTTGCAGATGATATGATATTATATGTCGAAAACCCGGAAAATTCCACAACAAAACTACTAGAGCTAATAAATGAGTACAGCAAAGTAGCAGGTTACAAGATCAACATTCAAAAATCTGTAGTGTTTCTATACACTAGCAATGAAAAAGCTGAGGGGGAAATCAAGAAATGAATTCCATTTACAATTGCAACTAAAAGAATAAAATACCTAGGAATAAATTTAACTAAAGAGACAAAGACCTATACAAAGAAAACTACAAGAAATTGTTAAAAGAAATCACAGAAGACCTAAATAGATGGAAGGGCATACCGTGTTCATGGATTGGAAGACTAAACATAGCTAAGATGTCAATTCTACCAACATTGATTTACAGATTCAATGCAATACCAATCAAAATCCCAACAACTTACTTTTCAGAAATAGAAAAACCAATAAGCAAATTTATCTGGAAGGGCAGGGTGCCCCTAATTGCTAAAAGTACCTTGAGGAGAAAAAATGAAGCTGGAAGTCTCACGCTGCCTGGCTTTAAGGCATATTATGAAGCCACAGTGGTCAAAACAGCATGGTACTGGCATAAAGATAGATATATTGACCAAAGGAATCGAATAGAGTGCTCAGATATAGACCCTCTCATCTATGGACATTTGATCTTTGATAAGGCAGTCAAGCCAACTCACCCGGAACAGAACAGTCTCTTCAATAAATGGTGCCTAGAGAACTGGATATCCATATGCAAAAGAATCAAAGAGGACCCATATCTCACACCCTATACAGAAGTTAACTCCAAATGGATCAAAGATCTAAACATTAGGTCTAAGACCATAAAACAGTTACAGGAAAATGTAGGGAAATATCTCATAAATCTTCTAATTGCAGGCGGTTTTATAGACGTTACACCCAAAGCAAGAGCACTGAAGAAAGAAAGAAAGAAATGGGAACTCCTTAAAATTAAACACTTTTGTGCATCAAAAAACTTCATAAGAAAGTAAAAAGACAGCCTACACAATGGGAGACAATATTTGGAAATGCCATATCAGATAAAGGTCTAGTATCCAGAATTTATAAAGAGATTGTTCAACTCAACAACAAAAGGACAGCCAATCCAATTACAAAATTGAAAAAAGACTTGAACTGACACTTCTCAGAAGAGGAAATACAAATGGCCAAAAGGCACATGAAGAGATGATCAACGTCCCTGGCCATTAGAGAAATGCAAATCAAAACCACAATGAGATATCATCTCACACCCATCAGAATGGCCTTTATGAACAAAACAGAAAATGACAAGTGCTGGAGAGGATGTGGAGAAAGAGGCACATTTATTCACTGTTGGTGGGAATGTCAAATGGTGCAACTGCTGTGGAAGGCAGTTTGGCGGTTCCTCAAAAACCCGAATATAGAATTGCCATTATGACCCAGCAATACCACTGCTAGGTATCTACTCAGAGGACATAAGGGCAAAGACACAAACGGACATTTGCACACCAATGTTTATAGGAGCATTATTTACAATTGCAATGAGATGGAAACAGCCAAAATGCCCATCAACAGAAGAGTGGCTAAACAAACTGTGGTGTATACATACGATGGAATATCATGCAGCTTTAAGACAGAACAAACTTATGAAGTATGTAACAACATGGATAGACCTTGAGAACATTATGCTGAGTGAGTCTAGCCAAAAACTAAAGGACACATACTGTATGGTCTCACTGATATGAACTGACATTAATGAATAAACTTGGAATATTTTGTGGTAACAGAGACCATCAGGAGATAGAAATAGGGTAAGATACTGGGTAATTGGAGCTGAAGGGATACAGACTGTGCAACAAGACTGGATACAAAAACTCAGAAATGGACAGCACAATACTACCTAACTGTAATACAGTTATGTTAAAACACTGAATGAAGCTGCATGTGAGAATGATAGAAGGAGGAGGGCTGGGGACATAAATGAAATCAGAAAGAAAGATAGATGTTAAAGAGTGAGATGGTATATTCTAGGAATGCCTAGAGTGTAAATAATAGGGACTAAATGTACAGCATACAAATTTTAAAAATGTTTTTGCATGGGAAAGAACAAAGGAATGTCATTATTGCAGGGTGCTGAAAATAGATGGTAATTAATATTTTAAAATGTCACCTTATATGTGAGACTAAAGCAAAAAATGTTTATTTGTTACGAAATTTATATTTTGACTAGTGCATTTCCAAATACAACTCATGTAGATAGTTTGATTGAACACCATAAGTACTTGGAATCTCAGGTAGGACATGAGATTTCATTGGTTTGTCCAGAGTGATGCCCCGGGGGAATCCCAGAGTGATTCGATCAGTGAGTGGAAAAGTATCTGCAAAGCTCCCTTTGGGGAATGGTAAGAACAGGGAGAAATACAACTTCCCCAAGTTGAATTTCTGATATTCGCACAAGCAGTGTGGACAACCAAAGCTATAGGCTGAGCCCCCAGTCTTGGGGGTTGTTCATATGAAACTTAGCCCCACAAAGGATAGGTCAAGCCTACTTAAAATTTAGACCTAAGAGTCACCCCCAAGAGAGCCTCTTTCGTTGCTCAGATGTGGCCTCTCTCTCCAGCCAACAGTACAAGCAGTCTCACCACCCTCCCCCTCTCTATGTGGGACATGACTCCCAGGGGTGTGGACCTTCTTGGCAACATGGGACAGAGATCCTGGAATGAGCTGTGACTCAGCATCAAGGGATTGAGAAAAACCCTAGAATGAGCTCAGATTTAGCATCAAGGGATTGAGAAAACCTTCTGGACCAAAAGGGGGAAGAGGGAAATGAGACAAAGTGTCAATGGCCGAGAGATTCCAAACAGAGTCGAGAGGTTATGCTGGAGGTTATTTTTATGCATTAAATAGATATCACCTTGTTAGTCGAGATGTAATGGAGAGGCTGGTGGGAACTGCCTGAAAACGTAGAGCTGTGTTCCAGTAGCCATGTTTCTTGAGGATGATGGAATAATGATATAGCTGTTACAATGTTACTATGTAATTGTGAAAACCCTGTGTCTGATGCTCCTTTTATCTACCTTGTCAACAAAGGAGTAGAACACATGGAATAAAAATAAATAATAGGGGGAACAAATGCTAAAATAAATTTAGTTTGAAATGCTAGTGATCAATGAAAGCAAGGGGTAAGGGGTATGGTAGGTATAATCTTTTTTTCTTTTTCTTTCCTGTATTTGTTTAATTTCTTTTTCTATTGTCTTTTTATTTCTTTTTCTGAATTAATGCAAATGTTCTAAGAAATAATGAATATGCAACTAAGTGATGATATTGTGAATTACTGATTATATACGTTGATGTTTTATTTGGTTTCTTAATTTTTTAATTAATAAATAAATTTTAAAAAGAAAATAGAAAGGCAGCCTATGCAATGGGAGACAATATTTGAAAGCCACATATCAGATAAGGGTCTACTATCCAGAATACATAATGAGATTGTTCAACTCAACAACAAAAATACAAACAACCCAATTACAAAATGGGCCATAGACATGAACAGACGCTTCTCAGAAGAAGAAATACACATGGCTAAATGGCACATGAAAAGATGCGCAACTTCACTGGCTATTAGGGAAATGCAAATCAAAACCACAATGAGAGGGTGGGCCACGGTGGCTCAGCAGGCAAGAATGCTTGCCTGCCACGCCAGAGGACCCAGGTTCGATTCCCGGTGCCTGCCCATGTTAAAAAAACAAACAAACAAAAAACACAATGAGATATCATCTGACACCCACTAGAATGGCCACTATAAAAAAAAACAAAACAGAAAATGACAAGTGCTGGGCAGGATGTGGAGAAAGAGGCACATTTATCCCCCGTTGATGGGAATGTAAGATGGTACAACTACTGTTTGGCGGTTCCTCAGGAAGCTAGGTATAGAATTGCCATATAATCCAGCAATACCATTGCTAGCCATCTACTCAGAGGACATGAGAGCAAGGACACTAATGGACATTTGTTAATCAAAGTTTATAGCAGCATTATTTACAGTTGCCAAGAGAGGGAAATAGCCCAAATGTCCATCAACACATGAGTGGCTAAACAAGCTGTGGAATATACATACAGTGAAATTAAGACATAAGAATAAAGACATAAAGCATGTAACAATGTGGATGGACCTTGAGGACATTATGCTGAATGAAATTAGCCAGAAACAAAAGGACAAATACTGTATATTCTCACTCATATGAATTAACACTAATGAGTGAACTTGGAGAATTTCAATTAACAACACAGGTTATTAGGACATAAAAATAGGGTAGAGATCGGGTAATTGATGTTAAAGGGATGCAGATTGTTCAAAAGGACTGATTGTAAAAAGTTCAGAAATGGATAGCACAATACTACCTGACTGTAGCACCATAATATAAGTACACTGAATGAAGCTGTTTGTGAGAATGATAGAGGGAGGAAGGCTGGGGACACATTTGAAACCAGAAGGAATAGATGTTAAAGACTGAGATGGTATAATTTAGGAATGCCTAGAGTGTGCAATGATAGAGACTAAATATACGAATTAAAAAATGTTTTTTGCATGAGGAGGAACAAAGCAATGTCAATATTGCGGGGTGTTGAAAAGAGATGGCCATTCATATTTTAAAACTTCAACTTCTGTGTGAGACTAAAGCAAGAAGTGTTTATTTGATGCAAAATTTATATTTTGACTAGTGCATTTCCTAGTATAACCTATATGGACAGTTTAATTGAACATCATAAGTACATGAAACCTTGAATAAGGCATAATTTTGTTGATTTGTCCAGGTTAGTGTGATGCCCCAATATATCCCAGAGTGATTTGAGCAGTGAACAAAGAAGTATTTGCAAAGTCCCCTTGGGGAAATGGGGAGAAAGGGGGAAAAATTCAACTTCCTCATTTGGAGAATTCCTGAAATTCTTGCAAGCAGTGGGGACAATCAAATCAATAGGCCAAGCCCTCAATCTTGATATTTGCCCCTATGAAACTTATCCTTGCAAAGAATAGGCTAAGCCTACTTAAAATTAGGCCTGAGAGTCTCCCCCAGAGAACCTCTTTTGTTGCTCAGATGTGGCCTCTCTCACTCCCAGCCTACATGGCAAAGGAACTCACTGCCCTCCCCCCTCTAACATGGGCCATAACTCCCAGGGGTTTAAGCCTCCCTGGCAACATGGGACAGAAATCCTAGGATGAGCTGGGATTTGGCATCAAGGGATTGAGAAAACCTTTTCAACCAAAAGGGGAAAGAGAGAAATGAGACAAAGTATCAGTGGCTGAGAGATTCAAACAGAATCAAGAGGTTATCCCAGAGGTTATTCTTATGATTATATAGATATCCCCTTTTAAATTTATGGTGTATTATAGTGGCTAGAGGGAAGTACCTGAAACTGTAGAGCTGTGTTCCATTAGCCATGTTTCTTGAGGATGATCGTATATAATATAGCTTTTGCAATGTGACTGTGTAATTGTGATAACCTTGTATTTGATGCCCCTTTTATCTACAGTATGGATAGATGAGTAAAACGTACAGATAAGAAATAAACAAATAATAGGGGAACAATGGTTAAAATAAATTGAGTGGATTGAAATGCTAGTGGTCAATGAGAGGGAAGGATAAGAGGTATTGCATGTATGAAGCTTTTTCTTTTTTCTTTCTTTTGCTGGAGAGATGCAAATGTCCAAAAAAATTATCATGGTGATGAATATGCAGCTATATGATGATATTGTGAACCATTTATTGTAACCATGTCAAGAATGTCTGTATGCCAAGAATGCTTGTATGTTTGATTATTGCTTATAATAAAAATATATTTTTTTAAATAAAAGAAAAGTTACATTTTATTACTGTGGCTTAAGCTGGGGGGACAGGGTTCGTTTATCTTGCTCACCACAATATTTGTAGCACCAGATGATGCCTAGTACACACAGGTGGTCAGTGATTCATTGTTCAGTGACTGATGGGCAGGTCAGAAGTAATTGTTTAAGTGGGGGACGATGAGGCAGCGGGTCACCCACACCCATGGGAACCCTAATGGTGCCCTCCCAGCTGGCTCAGTGGGTCCTTGTTCCAGAAGGCAGTCATCTCTGCTCTAGCAGCTGCAGCCAACAGTCCAAATGGGTTTGGAAGTGTGGTCTGAGTCCCACGGATGGACAGGGAGTCAGCAGCAGTAGCAGAAGGGACCCTAGAGGCACTGAGGTGCTCCAAGCCCAGCCTGGCAGACTGCACCTTTCCTGGCATCAGTACCTGGCCTAGGCCAGACCGCCATCGGGATCGGCCAGGCCCAGCAGGTCCTCTGCCAGACTGGTGAGCTGTTCTCCTCCAGCGCCTCCACCAGGCGCTGCAGCGTGGCGCGGCGGCCCTCGGCCTGGACGAAGCGCTGCAGCAGCTGGAAGGCCTGCTCGTACAGCCCCTCGCGCTCATACTCATAAGCCAGCAAGTTGAGCGCTGGGTCCCGCAGCGCCCGGCAACCACGCTGCAGCGAGCGCCCCACCTTGCGCCATTGGAGGCCCACTGAACGCGCAAAAGTCTGCTGGTCCTGCAGGCTCAGCGGCCGGTTCACTACGGGGTGACCCTGGAACAGAAAAGTCTGGCCAGGTGACGGTGGCGGCTTCTCTGACCGGTAGGAGGCTGTGGACGGCGAGAGGACTGGGGACTGAGAGGGTGCCGGAGGGACCTCCACATCGCCACTCTGGCCTCCCGGGCCTCACGAGAGGCCACGGAGAGCATTCTCCAGCTCAGTAAGTTCCTCATCACGGAGCCGATTCGGCTTCTGGGTGAAAATGCAGTTCAGGCAGCGTTCCTCTTCCGGCAGCAGAGCATCCAGCCGCTCGGCGCCCGCACGCAGCTCCAGTTGCAAAGGCAGTGAGTTGCAGGCGAGCACTGCCGCCAAGCACCTCTGCAGCTCGGCGCGCAGCGCTCCCTTGCGGTATGCGCGAAAGAAGCGGCCACAGGGCTGGCGCCCGCAGAAACGCAACTGCACAATCAGCTGAGGGTCGCTAGGGTGGATTTTGAGCATCTGTAGCACGTCCGGGCTCCCGCCGCTCTCTGCCAATGCCATCCGCAGGGCCCTGTACACGGCCACCTTCTGCTGGGGGTGTGCATAGGCTTCTGGCAGGACCACTTTGTCCAGTGAGGACTCCACAAACAGGTATGCACTGCCCACCCACTCCTCAGGCCCATTTGGCTCAGCTGCCATCTCGGCTCCTGGCCGCCTCCACCGGGCCTGGGTTCCCACGCAGGCCCGGTTCCGCTCTGTCCGCGCCACTTCCGTGTGTGCGCGCGGAGGCGCAGGGGCGGCGCAAAAATATTTTTAAAAAAGGTGATATACCATTAGTCCACCTCCATCCATTGCAAATTGTGACTACTTTTACCATAAATACCAGTGTGCAAATGTCCATTCATGTCCCTAATGTCAGTTCTTCCATGTATATACCTAAGAATGGAGTGGCTAAATCAAATATCAATCCTGTTGAACAACAAGGCTGCTCTCCAGATGGGATGCTCTACCAACAGTGAATAGGGAACGGTACATCCTTCTCTCCATATTTTCTCCCATACCTCTAGCTTTCTGTTTATTTAAAACACAGCTTTATTCATATACCATATAATCCATCCTAATAAACAATCAATGGTTTGCAGTATAATCACTTGGTTATACAATCACAATATAGAAAAAATCTATATGAGGACGTTTCCACTTCTTCCACAAAGAACGAGGAAGAGGAAGAAAAATAAAAATGAAGAACAAAAATAAAAACTATGAAAATATAAGATGAAATAAAAAGGAGAAAGACCAACACCACCAACAGGAATCCAATATCCCCTCCCTTATATCCCCATTTTATTGATATATGGCTTTGGTATATTGCCTTTGTTACATTTACTGGAAGCATATTACAAAGCTACTGCTAACTATAGACTGTAGTTTACATTGTCTGTGTTTTTCTATATATCATCTCATTTCAACACCATGTAGTGTTGATATTTATTTGTTCTCCTTTGTGTAACAGTATTCTTATATTTGTACATTTAAACACCATCATTGGCCATGCTGTTATTCAGTTTCACTAAGTATAACTTAGTATAGAAACATTACTGATTTTTACATGATGATCTTGTACCCATGCCACTGTGCTGTTTTCATTTATTAGCTCTAGTCCCAGTCTTTATCTCCCATCTTTCCTTCTGGTGTCATACATGGCCCTAGCCTTCCACTGTCAACCACACTCACTTTCAGCTTTGTTTGGTGTACTTACAATATTGTACTACCATCAGATAGTATCCTGTTATCCACTCCTGGATCTACACAGTTAATACTGTTGAACATTCCTTATTCCTTCCCCATCAATTGCCCAATCTCTACCCTCTTTCTATACCCTGAAATCCAGTTCTCAACTTTAACTCTCAAAGTTTACTCATTAATGTTAGTTCATATTATTGAGACAGTACAGTATTTGTCCTTTCATTTCTCACTAACTTCACTCAATGCAGTCCTCAAGGTTATTCCACATTGTTGCATGCTACCTGACTTTATTTTGTCTTAATACTGCATAACATTCCATCGTATGTATATACCACCATTTGTTCATCCATGTGTCCATTACTGGACATTTGGGCTGTTACCATTTCTTGCTAATCATGAATAATGCCAATATAAACACTGCTCTGCAAATGTTTGTTCATGTCCTGCCTTCAGTTCCTTTGACTATGAACCTAGTAAAGGGATTGCTGAGTCATATGACAGTTATACACTTAGCCTCCTGAGGAACCACAAGCTGCCTTACAGAGTGGTTGCACCATTCCATTCTCTATACCAGTCAACGGTGAATAAGTGTGCCTCTTTCTTCACATTCTCTCTAGGACTTGTAATTTTCTGGGTTTTTTTAATGGCCATTCTCACAGGTATGAGATGATATCTCATGGTTTTGATTTGAATTTCACAAATAGCAGTGAAGTTGAGCATCTTTTCATGTGTTTTTAAGGCATTTGTATTTTCTCTTCAGGAAGATGTCCATGTCCTTTACTCATTTTTTAAATTGAGTCCTTTGTCTTTTTGTTATTGAGTTTTATGATTTTTTTATATATTCTGGATATTAAATCATTATCTGAGATGTGGTTTCCAGATATTGCCTCCCATTGTGCAGGCTGCCTTTTTAACTTTTCTGACAAAGTACTTTGATGCACAAAAGAGTTCAATTTTGAGGCGAACCCATTTATCTGTTTTTTTCTTTCATTGCTCCTGCTTTGGGTGTAAGGTCTAGGAGACCAAATCCTATCTCAAGATCTCTAAAATATTTTCTTACATTTTCTTTTCAAAGTTTTATGTTCTTAGCTCTAATGTTTACTTCTGTAATCCATTTTCTGTTAATTTTTTATAAGGTATAAAATAAGGATATCTCTCACTTTTTCTGGATATGCATATCCAGTTTTCCCCGCATCATTTTCTAAAAGACTGCTCTGTCCCAGTTGAGTTGGCTTAACTGCCTTATTAAAGATCAATTGTTCATAGATAACATTTCTGAATATTCAGTTTGATTCCATTGGTCTGAATATCTATCATTATGACAGTGCCATGCTGTGTAACTACTGTAGAATTGTTATATGCTTTAAAGTCAGGTAATGTAAGACCTCTCAATTAATTCCTCTTTCACAATATATTTTTAGCTCTTTGAGGCACTCTGCCCTTCTAAATAAATGTGGTATTGGCGTTTCTATTTCTGCAAAGTAAGTTGTTGGAATTTTAGTTGATATTGCATTAAATCTGTAAGTCAATTAGGGTAGAATGGACATCTTAATTATATTTAGTCTTCTAATCCATGAGCATGATATGTCCTTCCATTTATTTAGGTATTCTTTGATTTATTTTGCCATTTCTTGCAGTTTTCTGTGTATAGATCTTTTGTGGCAGGGTTAAATTTATTTCTGGATATTTTATTCTTTGTGTTGCTTTTTGGACTTTTTTCTTGATTTCCTCCTCAGACTGCTCAGTACTAGTGTATAGAAACACTACTGATTTTTACATGATGATCTTGTACCCATGCCACTGTGCTGTTTTCATTTATTAGCTCTAGTAGGTTTGCTATAGCTTTTCTAATTTTTGTAGCTTTATTTTCTCTATATAGTATCATGTTCTTTTTCCTTTCCAATGTGGATGCCAGTTATTTCTTTTTCATAGCTCATTGCTCTAGCTTGAACTTCCAGCACAATGCTGAATAACAATGATGACAGTGGACATCTGTATCTTGTTCCTGATCTAAGTGTGAAAGCTTTCAGTCTTTTCCCATTGAGTGTAAATGTTTGCTTTTGGCATTCACTGTGTCCTGTTAAGGAACTGTGTAGTATTTGGCATAGATAGTGTTTCCTTAGGATCGCTCAGCAAAGTAAAAATATAATTGGGGAGGAGTTCTGGGAAGAAGGCAAAATAGGATAGATTGAGTCCACCCCTCCTCCAAGGAACAGCTAGAGAAGTGATGGGAAAGTGAGTGGGATGGTGATTCCAGGGTGTAAGTGACACGGGAGGGTTTTCCACACCACAGATGGAGGTTGAAAAGCTCAAGATTTGAGATGCAGAGAACCAGAGATCATTCAGCTAGTGCAAATAGGCTAATGTGCTCCTTTCAAAAGGGAAACTTGGAGCCCTCAGCTATACACAGACAGGAAGACAGGGACAAGGAAGTAAACCAAGCCTCATTTCTTGAATGCTTTACCCTCATGCATGCTGCCCCACCCTGCAACTCCCACCACACCCCATTTATCTGAATCCCATCACTCGCACTCATGCCACACTCCAAGCATCCCCAACCCAAAGCCCCCCATACATCCCAGCCCCACACCCCTGACAAGCACACATGGGCACACCTGCCCCAGCTCAACCCACCTCTCTTGCACAAGCTCACAGTCTAGCCCTGCCCCTTCCAAGACCCATGCACCTGCGCCCAGCCTCTGGACCCCCACCACAACTTCCCTGCCCCTTACAGAGGATAGCCTGCTCACCCTGGTTATGGTCACTAACCTTCATGCCTCTAGCACCTACAGTCACACAACTGAGCTCTGCACATGCACACACCAGGGAGCCCACCCTGCAGACCCGCACATGTGCATAGTCACATCCTGCCTACCTAGCTCGCAAACATTTGTGCTCTGGTGACTTAACCCCTGCATCCCCAAGTCACTGCTCCACACAGGTGCACATACTTGCCTCATTCCCTGGCACAAACACCCTCCTCTCACACCTGGCAGGTACTCATGTGAGTATCTATACTACATAGCACCCACTCTGCACATGTGTGCACCCCTGCCCTAAAACCCCTGCACCTGTGCACCGTGCCAGGGTCCACCCACCCAAAATCACAGGACGGTGATTCACATCCCACAACTCCCATGACCTGTGCCTTGCCCTTACACATACACATGTGCATCATGACCACTCTGGGCACCTCCCCCTGCACCAGGATATACCCACACCCTACCATCCTTATGTCCTGACTTCTCTGCCCTGCACACACTCTGATACTCACAACCCCCACACTGCACACACACACACACACACATACACACACACACAACTTGTGCACCAGCCCCTGTGCATTTGCACAGACCCCATCCACCTCCCACCATATACTACCTCAGTGTCCCCCATGCTGCACCCTGCTCCTGCACTCCAGGTCCTGCCTGGCCTGCACCCTACCCCACTGCCTCCACACTACATCTCCACAACTCTGCACCACACACCCCATGGTCACAGGCACTAGCACAGCATCCCTGACTCTTGCTGTACTGCAACCCATTATTGCACTGTTGTGCCCCACACACCGCACACCCTGCTCCACATCCATTCTGCAAATACAAAGCTTTAGACTTTGAAGGAAATCAACTTCCAAAGTAAACCTATCAAGATATTTACATGGCTCAAAGGTAACAGAAGATCATTAAGCATATGAAGATACAGACAGATATAGCCCAGCCTAATGACAAAATTAAAACACCAGAGGACACATAGACCTTGGAACAACTAATCAAAGATGTTCATACAACTCAACTAAATAAAATCAGTGGAATGGCTAATGTCATAAAGGAGATCAGGAAGACACTAGAAAAGCAAAAAGAAGAATTTGAAAAAATAAATAGAAATAGCTATCACAGAGACTAAAGTTGCTGTATACCAGAGCAAAAATATACTAGAGACACACAACAGCAGATTTGAAGAGTTAGATGAAAAAATAAGTGAACTAGAGGACAGGACAACTGATTTCAAACACACAAAAGAGCAAACGGCAAAAACGATGGAAAAGAATTGAATTGGATCAATTTTGAAATTGTACTATTATCTGTAGTCTGAAGTTAACTTTAGAGTTCTCTGTGTTGTACAGTCATATGATTTTTTTGCATTTTTCATTTTCGTAACATATCTACAACCCCAAATTTCCTATTTTCACCACATTCAAACGTACATTTACATACAGTTAATGTTCAAAATGTTGTGCTACCATTACCACCATCCATTACCAAATTTTTTCCATCGCAAACACAAACTGTACAATTTAAATATTTATTCCCCCAATAAAGGTCCTGTGGCCTGTATTCTAACTTCTAACTCTAAATATCCGATTATTCTAATTATTTTGTATCAATGAGTTCATATAATATTTGTCCTTTTGTGTCTGAATTATTTCACTCCACATAATGTATTCGTTATGTTGTCGCATTTATCAGAACCTCATTCCTTTTAACGGCTGAATAATATCCATTGTATGTATATATCACATTTTGATTTTCCATTTATTGGTTTTTGGACAATTGGGTTGCTTCCATCTTTTGGCAATTGGAAAAATATTGCTACGACCATTGGTGTGCATAACTGTTTGAGCACTTGCCTTTAATACTTTGGGGTATATAACTAGAATTAAAACTTCTGGGTCATATAGTATTTATGCATTTAACTTTCTGAGGAACTGTCATAATGTATTCCACAATTTCTTCACCATTTTATATTCCTACAAACAATGGATATTTGTTCCTATTTCTGCATATCCTCTCCAAACCAATTATTTTTCATTTTTAATAGTAGCCACTCCAGAGGGTGTGAAATAGTATCTCACTGTTTTTTTATTTGAATTCCCTAATGGTCAATGATGTTGATTTAGTTTCTTGGCTATCAAAGCAAATACCATGCAATGGTTAAGCAATGGAAATTTATTGGTTTACAGTTTTGAGGCTAAAAGAATTCCAAAATCAAGATATTATCAAGCTAGTATCTCCTTAAGTAGACTGTGGTTTTTGACTACTGGTTTCCAGTGATTCCTCTGTATTTCTATCACACAGCAGGCTCTCCTGGCTTCACAGTTCTTTTGTCATCGTCTCTCTGTCCTCTGTGTGGCTTTTTCTCTACCCTTGTGACATTACCTATAGAGCATTCAGTAATAGCATTAAGCATCTATCTTCATTTTTAAGAATAAGTGCATCCAGTTTCTGAGCAAATTTTACTGAAGACTATTCTACCCAAATTTGTGGCCTTGGAAACAATGCTTTGTAGTTTCCTGTGTACAAGTCCTTTACGTCCTTGTATAGATTTATTCTTAGATATTTGATTCTATTAGTTGCTAATCTAAATGGCTTTTTCTCTGATTTCTTCTTCTGATTGATCATTGCTGATGTATAGAAACATTACTGAATTTTAAGTTGTTCTCTTATACATCACCAAATTTCTGAACTTCTTTATTAGTTTCAGAAACCATGTTGTAGATGTTTCAGGATTTTCTTAATATATAATCTGATAATGAAATCAATTCCAATTTTATAATTATCCCTTCTATAATCATTTCCAGGGTTTGATATTTGATCTCTTTCTACACACACACACACACACACACACACACACACACAAGACCCCTACACAGGTAATTAAAGAAAAGTCATGCCATTCAATATGCTACCTGCAATTTTAAAGTTTATAATATTATTAAAATAACATTGCTCTATCACATAATTAGTGATGGGTTCTGGCACACTGGTCTATTGGTGATTTTATTACATATTACAATAATATGCTAATTAATCATGCAGAACACACTGGGAAAACTGATCAAGCAAAGCTTACTTCTTATTCTGTTTTACATAACTTTCTAATACTCTCTACTCATTTCAAAAAGTTCTACTTAGGGCAGGCCATGGTGGTTCAGCAGGCAGAGTACTTCCCTGCCATGCTGGAGACCTGAGTTTGATTCCCAGTGCCTGCCCATGCAAAAAAAAAAAAAAAAAAAAAGGTTCTACTTATTTCCTTTTCCTTTTGTCTTTCTCAGGAATTCATCCTTGCATGTGTGATAGTTTACACATGTCTATTTTCCCTTCCCTTATATCTCAAAGGGTACCTTATCTGAGATAACTTTTACTTTTTCATTAAGTTTTATTACCCTTCCTCTCTTACTTTACAATCTCACACTCCTAGTAGCTCTATTTGGAAATTCTTTGTAGTAACATGTTTATGATTTTTTCATCAATTCATTATTTTTATTATATGAATAGATGGTGGGATTCAGTCTCATAACACAGGGCAAGAAATCTCATTTTCTGGTCTTTTTGGGGAGAAGGATCATTGACCTCAAGGTCTATGGCATAGTGTGGTAGTAATGAAGCTCCATCAACAGCAACAACCAAAAACCCCTGAACTTATAGCACTGGCTGATTTCCCTGGTGAAGGTACCAACACTATGGCCAACTTCAGTTGCCCTAGCATTTAACAACTATCTCACAAATCCCCTGAATATCTGGAGAGAGACCAATCTCACCAGGCCTATCACTTTCTCTTTTAAGGAAACCAGTTAGAGGAGTTCCTCCCACCTCTGATTCCGCTCAATGATTCCTTGAGTGTACCTAACTTTTAATGGCCAAGAGGAGCAGAAGAAAACAACACAAGTCCCCTCTCTTGTGGCCACTCTTTGTCCACAATGTTTTCCCTTGCCTGAGAGAGGAATCACAGGGTCTTCACTGCTGTGAGAGATGGATATCAGACATGGTGAATGATGGTCAATGACTGTGAATAATCAGGATCCAAGAAAAGACCTTGATCATGAAGGAGCTTCTTGCTGCAGTTTCAGCCATCGCCACTGTTTAGTGTTAAGAGGGATCTATCATTGATTCACATATTCAAATGTATTTGGGGAGCCTATCAAGAATTGAAGTCCCAACTCAGCATCAAGAGATTGAGAAAAACCCTAGAATGAGCTGAGATTCAGCATTAAGGAATTGATAAAACCTTCTCAACCAAAAGGGGGAAGAATGAAATGAGAAAAAGTGTCAATGGCCGAGAGATTCCAAACAGAGTTGAGAGGTTATCCTGGAGGTTATTCTTACACATTAAGTAGATATCACCTTGTTATTCAAAATGTAACGGAGAGGCTGGAGGGAACTGCCTGAAAATGTAGAGCTGTGTTCCATAGCCATGTTTCTTGAGGATGATTATATAATGATATAGCTTTCACAACATGACTGTGTGATTGTGAAAACCTTGTGTCTGATGCTCCTTTTATCTACCTTGTCAACAGATGAGTAGAACATATGGAATAAAAATAAATAATAGGGGGAACAAATGTTAAAATAAATTTAGTTTGAAATGCTAGTGATCAGTGAAAGGGAGGGGTAAGGGGTATGGTATGTACAATTTTTTTTTTCTGTTTTCATTTTATTTCTTTCTCTGAATAGGTGCAAATGTTCCAAGAAATTATCATGATGATGAATATGTAACTATGTGATGATATTGTGAATTACTGATTGTGTATGTAGAACAGAATGATCAAAATAGGAATGCTTGTGATTATTTGGTGGTTTTTTTGGTATTTAAAAAAATAAAATAAAAAAATTATAAAAAAATAGAAATGTTTGCATTTGTTTTGGTATTTAAAAAATAAAATTTAAAAATTTAAAAAAGAAGAATTGAAGTCCCAGGGTAGTGATCCAGGGATCAGTGGCACAACCTCATCAGCCTTAATCAGGTTCAAATAAGAGATCTCCCTTCTATGGTTGCTAAGATATACTATGATCAATAGATAACTCAATCAGAGGAGCTCATGGAATGGAGGGGGTAATATTATTAAGATGTCAATATTATCCAACTGACCTACAGATTCAATGTAACCCCCATCAAAATTCCAGCAAACTTCTTTGCAAACATGGAAATTAAACCCTTGAATTCAGATGGAAATGCAGGAACCCTGAATGGCCAGAGCAATTTTGAAAAAGAATATCAAAACTGGCAGACTGAAACTTCCCAATTTCAAATTTTACTACAAAGCAGCAGTAAGCAAAACAATGATATTGCCATCAAGATCAGAACAGACAAATAGACAGATGGAACATAACTGAAATTCCAGAAACAGATTCACACATCTATGGATGATTGATTTTTTTTTTAACATGGGCAGGCACTGGGAATTGAACCCAGGTTTCCAGCATGGCAGGCAAGAACTCTGCAACTGAGCCACCAAGGCCTGCCCTGCATGATTGAGTTTTGATAATAGTATTAAGTACATGCAATGAAAAAAGATACTTGATTAAATCATTCTGGGAAAAATGGATACCCACAGGCAAAAAAAATAAATTTGGACCCCTATCTCACACCATGTACAAATACCAACTCAAGGAGAGAACTTCTGAGAAGACAGTGGAATAAGGAGAGGCAGAACTCATTCCTCCACCATAAACACCTAAAGAACAGGCAGAAACTGCCCAATGCAGTAGCTTGGGGCTTGAGAGATGAGAGAATGACCACTGCTACACACGAAAAAGATCTGGATGAAGAAATGAAAAACTACAACTGGGAAACTGTGAGTGAACTCAGCCATAGCTCCTGGAACCCATATTCTACCTGCAAGGTTGTCATGGTCAGGTTCATGTGTCAACTTGGCCAAGTGGTGGTTGGGCAAGTGCTGGCTTGTCTGTTGCGATGAGGACATTTCATAGAATTAAATCATGATCATGTCAGCTGCATCCACAGCAAAGGGGCGTGTCTTCTGCAATGAGTGGTGCTTAATCTAATCATTGAAAGCCTTATAAGGAGGATTCAGAAGAGACAGGCTCTTCCTGTTTTGGCTGGGGAGCCTCTCCCGTGGAGTTCATCCAGACTCTCCATCAGAATCATCGGCTTCACAGCCTACTCTGCAGATTTTGGACTCTGCGTTCCCGCAGTCACATGAGACACTTTTATAAATTTTATATTTGCGACTGTTCCCTGTTGATTCTGTTTCTCTAGAGAACCCTAACTAATACAAAGGTCAACAACTGTGCATCAGCCAAGTTCTCATCTGGCTGACAAAACACAGCAAAATCCAGATCTAATTATTGGCCCATAAAAGTAACTCTCTGGATTTCCCAGGCCTTGAGCCTTTCTGCCCACAGGCTTTGGTCACTCACAATTCCATTATTTCCATAAAAAGACTGCAGCAAGTGACTGATCACCCTGGATCCCACTGTCCATCCTTCACCTCCACGTCTGGCAGCTCCACGCATGTCTGTTGGTTAACAAGCTGGCTGCTGTGGTCTAGGAGAGACAGGGAGACCCTCCAATTGGGAAAAGAGGGGATGTGGAAGGGTCATGAACCAACTGCTGGCAGGCAAGACTAATCCACTACTTTCTGCAGCTTTGTACATTTTCAGGCAGAAGCCAAGGACTCTCTCACAGCTCCACTATTTCCACAAACAGAAAAGCTGTGGCAGGTTATTGGGTTCCACTGTGGGTCCCAGCACCCATACCCCAGCCCCAAAGCTTGCAGATTTGTGTTGGCCTGGACTCTGCCCAGCTAGCTGCTGCAGGCTGGGAGAGTTTGGTAAGCCTTCTCACCCACCCAGGAACAAAATGGGGCACATCACAGTTCTCATTCAACATTCAGCTGGCAAAACTACACCCTGGGGTCCAACAGTCTTGGCCCTTTCTGGATAGGTTCCCACAGCACCACAGAACCATTATTCCCATCCACCTCAGAAACAGAGGGTCACAGGGCTAAAAATTAACTCTCCTTTACAGGGTTGAGGGGAATAGGTTGCTGAGATTGAAATCTGCTGAGAAGGCTGACAAAATGCCCTGTTGGGGAGTTTCTTTCTTGACCCTCTCTCTAAGGTCCTTTGCAATGCGTCTACAACCCCTGTTTGGGACCCTGGCCCAGTTTTTGGATAACGCTGATGAACTAAAGTACCAAAGAAGACCTACACCATGAGCTCAATCAACAACAGAATCATAAACAAGAGAAGGAAACCATCTTTCAAAATAATCTTATCAAGATGCCCAGATACGATGATGACTGCAGAACTAAGGGATAATCCTGTAGGACACTGTATACTTTGGATGGAATATATGGTATGTCAATATATCTTAATAAAATTTTCAGGTTAAATAAAACATATGTATATAATTTCAAGTCACAAAATATGTAAACATTCACAAATTTGATCAGAGATATAGCTGATTTTATATTAACAGCAGAAGACATCAACATACCAATTTCAGTAATGGTAAGCACATTCACACTGAAAGCAAATAACAACATACAAGGTTTGAATAATACTATGTACCGACTAGATATAGAAGGCATATAGATGCTGTATTTGATTGCTAAATGCTGCCAGAATGCAATATACCAGAAATGGAATGGCCTGAAAAAGGGAATTTATTAAGTTACAAGTTTATAGCACAAAGGCCATAAAAATGTCCAAACTAAGGCATCCAGGGAAAGTTACCCTGACTCAAAGAGGGCCAATCTTGGAAGGTACTTGGCTGGTGTCTGTGGTCCTTGTACCTGGTTCATCGTACTAAATTTTAGGCCACCTTCATTGCTCCAAAAAGAAAAATGTTAGACAGAAATAAAAAAAGAAGACCCAGAACACCTCATATTATTATTATTAATAGCCCATAGTATTAGTGTTGTATACCTGTTACTGTTGTTGAGAGAATATTAAGGTATTAACGTTAACTATAATCCATGCCTTTTGCTCGTATACCACTCTATTATTAGCTCTTTCTACAAGTGTTATCAGACATTTGTAGTAATTCATGCAAGAACTTATTTATATTTGTAGTGTTAATCAGTGACATTCATGACTCTAAATAACCCCTTTCAATCAAATTCACCTACAATACAGCACTATTACTTATAATCCTAATTATGAGCTACCTTCACCTCTACCCATTTCCAAACATTTAAGTTTCACTTCTTTAAAATTTCTGCACCCTTTAGGTAACCCCTCCCCCTTCTCTAACTTCTCTCTAAGTACCCAAGAGTCTAAGTTTTTAAGACTCTAAGCTTACATATCCTAGTTAGTTTTCTGTTGATAAGTATTACATATTCGCATACCATGTAATCATCTGAAGTGTACAATCAGTGGTTCACAATATCTTCATATAGCTGTGCATTTATCATCACAATTGACTTGTTTTTTTATGAAAAGTAACATATATACAAAAAAGCAATAAATTTCAAAGCACACCAAAGCAATTAGTTGTAGCACAGATTGCGGAGTTTGGTATAGGTTACAATTCCACAATTTTAGGTTTTTACTAGTAGCTGCTCCAAGACACTGGAGATTAAAAGAAATGTATAGTTTTTATAATTGATCCTTTTATCAATATATAGGGTATTTCCTTGTTCCATCTTGTTCCAAAATGTCTCCTCTTTTAAAGGATCTCAATAAACTAATCAAGACCCAATTTAAATAGGTGGAGTCACATCTCTATCTAATCAAAAGGTCACACCCGACTTCCGGAGAAGATGGCGGCTTAGTAAGACGTGCGGGTCTTAGTTCCTCCTCCCGAAAAGCAACTAAAGAAACAGAAACAATACGAAACAGCTCCCGGAGTCACGACAGAGACCAAAAAGACAGCGTACCCCATTCTGGAACGGCTGAACGGGTAGGGAGAATCCACTGCGGTGAGATACCCTAGGGGCGCACGTTTTCCCGGCTGGGGCAGCTGGCGACTGGGGTCCCCTCCACGCACATGGCTCCCCGGTCTGACTGGGAACATTGGATAGTGGGGCCCTCCCGTCACACTTGGCGTCTCGGGCCAGCTGGGCAATTTGGACCGGCACTCCCCCAAGCTGCGGCCAGTGACCCCCGCCTCCACGCGCGGTTTCCCGGGCCGACTGCCCCGCAGACAAACGACCGCCACAAGCGCCACCTACTGGGCAGGAACAGAAAAACAGAGCCCAGAGATTTCACAGAAAAACCTTTCAACCAGCTGGGTCCCACACCCAGGGAAATCTGATCAAATGCCCAGACACCAGCAGAAAATAATGGATGACGCTCGGAAAATTGAAGATATGGCCCAATCAAAGGAACAAACCAATAGTTCAAATGAGATACAGGAGCTGAGACAACTAATGCTGAATATACAAACAGAAATGGAAAAACTCTTCAAAAACCAAATCAATAAATTGAGGGAGGACATGAAGAAGATATGGGCTGAACAAAAAGAAGAAATAGAAAATCTGAAAAAACAAATCACAGAACTTGTGGGAGTGAAGGACAAAGAAGAAAAAATGGAAAAAACAATGGATACCTACAATGGTAGATCTAAAGAGACAGAAGCTACAATTAGTGAACTGGAGGATGGAACTGAATTCCAAAAAGAAACAGAAACTATAGGGAAAAGAATGGAAAAACTTGAGCAGGGAATCAGGGAACTGAATGACAATATGAAGCGCACAAATATACGTGTTGTGGGTGTCCCAGAAGGAGAAGAGAAGGGAAAAGGAGGAGAAAAACTAATGGAAGAAATTATCACTGAAAATTTCCCAACTCTTATGAAAGACCTAAATATACAGATCCAAGAAGTGCAGCGCACCCCAAAGAGAATAGACCCAAATAGGCGTTCTCCAAGACATTTACTAGTTAGAATGTCAGAGGTCAAAGAGAAAGAGAGGATCTTGAAAGCAGCAAGAGAAAAACAATCTGTCACATACAAGGGAAACCCAATAAGACTATGTGTAGATTTCTCAGCAGAAACCATGGAAGCTAGAAGACAGTGAGATGATATATTTAAATCACTAAAAGAGAAAAACTGCCAACCAAGACTCCTATATCCAGCAAAATTGTCCTTCAAAAATGAGGGAGAAATTAAAACATTTATAGACAAAAAGTCACTGAGAGAATTTGTGACCAAGAGACCAGCTCTGCAAGAAATACTAAAGGGAGCACTAGAGTCAGAAACGAAAAGACAGAAGAGAGAGGTATGGAGTAAAGTGTAGAAAGAAGGAAAATCAGGTATGATATATATAATACAAAAGCCAAAATGGTAGAGGAAAATATTATCCAAACAGTAATAACACTAAAAGTTAATGGACTGAATTTCCCAATCAAAAGACATAGAATGGCAGAATGGATTACGACCCAGCAATACCACTGCTAGGTATCTACTCAAAGGACTTAAGGGCAAAGACACAGATGGACATTTGCACACCAGTGTTTATAGCAGCATTATCTACAATTGCAAAGAGATGGAAACAGCCAAAATCTCCATCAACAGACGAGTGGCTAGACAAACTGTGGCGTATACCTACAATGGAATATTATGCAGCTTTAAGACAGACTAAATTTATGAAGCATGTAATAACATGGATGGACCTAGAGAACATTATGCTGAGTGAGTCTAGCCCAAAACTAAAGGACAAATACTGTATGGTCCCACTGATGTGAACCGACATTCGAGAATCAGCTTGGAATATATCATTGGTAACAGAGACCAGCAGGAGTTAGAAACAGGGTAAGATAATGGGTAATTGGAGCTGAAGGGATACAGACTGTGCAACAGGACTAGATACAAAAACTCAAAAATGGACAGCACAATAATACCTAAGTGTAATGTAACTAGGTTGGAACACTGAATGAAGCTGCACCTGAAATATGGTTTTTTGTTTGTTTGTTTGTGTGTTTGTATCTTTTGTTTTTGTTTTTTTCTTTTTCCTTTTTTTATATATATATATTTTATTAGTATTATTATTTTAATTCTCTTCTCTATATTAACATTCTATATCTTTTTCTGCTGTTTTGCTAGTTCTTTTCCTAAATCGATGCAAATGTACTAAGAAATGATGATCATACATCTATGTGATGATACTAAGAATTACTGAGTGCATGTGTAGAATGGAATGATTTCTAAATGTTGTGTTAATTTCTTTTCTTTTTTTTTGATTAATAAAAAAAATTAAAAAAAAAAAGGTCACACCCGCAATTGGGTGAGTCACATAGTCATGAAAACAATCCAATCAAAAGGTTTCCATGGTTTACCCATGGAAGAAACATGGCTTACCCCACTTTCCAGAGTACACATCAGCTTCAGACCAGGACATTTCACCTTGTAGACCCTCAAAAGACATGTTTTTCCATATGTAAAATACATTCATTTCATTATAATGTCACAAAAGCTTTAAACTATTTCAGTAACAATACAAATTCAAGTCAGAAACAGTACAAAATTTCATCAAAGTCAGCTACAGGCATGGCCTGTCCTAAGGCAAAATTGTTTTCTGTATGTGGTCCTTTGAAATTCAAAACAAGTTTTCTGCTTTCAATATATAAAGGAATGACAGTCATGAGATAAATGCTCCCATTGCCATAGGGAGAAACTGAAACGTAAATGAAGCCCCTGGTCCAAAACAATTCCAAAAAACCTTCAGGGGAAATTCCATTGGCTTTCAAACTCTGAGAATCATTTATAGAGTAATATTTCATTTGGTGGGTTTCAAAAGGGGGTAATCCCATCCTTATCAAGGAAATTACACAGTGGATTACACTGTTGTCTGCAAACACTGGGGTGATGGTGCAACACTAGGGAACAATGGGGGGACCATATTTTTCTTGGCTGTACCCTCTCCAATCATCAGGGCAGTAAGCAGACTCTGTGCCACCTCCAGGGTACATACTCAAACCACTCAAAACAATAGGGCAATTTCCAGGCTCCCCCAATACCTGGTTTATGTGCTCCATCCTCTCTAAGACCTAGGGCAACAAAGCTCTTTTGAACAATGAAGGAAAGGCCAACCCTCTGCTTCCAGTGTAAACTCTCCCTCTCTAGGTATATGGGTGGGTCTGCACTCCTGGCCCAGGAATTCATAGTTCCAGACCTCAGCTTCCATGGTTCTGCCTTGGAAGTCATTTTTCTTTCAATTTGTCTCTTTTAGTCCAGACTGGCAGTTGTTCCATTTATACAGACTCCAAAACACTCCTGTTGTTTATCTATGCAATATGCAAGGATCACAACCATCAGAAAACAGGACTTTCACAAATCCTTTCTGGATAACTCCATCTCCAACCCTCATTTGTCCTGTAATGGCTCACTGGTTCCATATTTAGTTAAATCTTCAAGTGGGACAATAGCTCTGAGGTCTTGCTTTCTGGAAGCCTGGAATTTCCCAGACCATCAATTTCTGTTTTCTTTGTACCCAAGAGTTCACTTCTTAGCTTATCTCTTTCCTGCCAGATTTTATGATAAGCTGTTAAAGACCAGCCAGGCTGCATTTTCCACATTTAGCCTGGAATTTTTTTCTGCTCTATATCAAAGTCATCCCTCTCAAATTCTGTTCCTCATCTAATACCAGCACTTAATTTTGTAAATTTTCTGCCACTTTAAAACATGGGTCACCTTCCTTCCAGTTTGCAATAACACAATCCTCATTTCTGTTTAAAGCTTCCTTAGAGGTATCTTTAGAGTCCACATTCCCACCAACAGTCTCTTCAAAGCATTCTTGGTCTTTCTCCATCAAGCTCCCACAGTGCTTTCAAAATCTCCCCCTTACCCACTTGAATAACCATTCCAACATGTTTAATATCTGAAAACCACAGCACCCCACTTCTCAGCTACCAAAACCTGAATTAATTTGCTAAATGCTGCTGGAATGCAATATACCAGAAAAGAAATGGCTTTTAAAAGAATTTATTGTTACATATTTACAGTTCTAAGGCATAAAAATGTCCAACCTCAGTGTTCTCAATTTGCAATGGGTGGAGGTAGCCTGAGGGTATAACAATTGAGGAATGGAAGGGGGAACTGTGGTGTTTACACACAATGGATTACTGAGCAGCTGTAAAAAGGAATGAAGTTGTGAGGTACGCAACTAGCTGAAGGAAACTTAGGGACAATATACTGAGTAAAATGTCAGAAACAAAACAGCAAACATTATCATGCCTTACTCACTTGGATTGACTGTAACATACAAAACTGAAGTCAAGAGCATGGGTTATCAGGTTGGGGCTTTTTGAAAAGGTCCCTAGATTGTAAGTTCTTATAGCAGTCACAAATATTTAGGACTTATAACTGATATTTCTAAACTCTGAGATACTGAGCTATTTGTATATAACCTGGTCATTCCCTGAAACTTTGGTTATTTATGTGATACCTGAGATTCAGATTTAGAGCACTGAAGCAATGAAAGTCACCATTATCCCATTCAGCCACTGTAAGAAAACTGAAAAAGTAATCAGACTTCTGGAGATATGAATGAAGCTGATCTGGATAGGATTACAGGAAATTAGAGTACAGGGTAAAGGATGATACGGCCCATATTTTCAAACTTCAACCTCTGTGTGAGAACAAAGGGAGAGGGGTTCATTTGGTGCAAAATTTGTATTTTTGGTAGTTTATTATATAATTTAACTGGTGTGTTTGTTTCCAAGCTGCTGGAATGCAATATAGCAGAACTGGGATGGCTATTTTTAAAAGGGGAGTTTAATAAATTACAAGTTTACAGTTCTAAGGAAATGAATATGTCCAAATTAGGGCTCCAACAAGAGGTTATTGTCACTTGAGAACAGCTAATGGGTCTAGAACACCTGCAGCTGGGAAGTCACATGGCTGGCATCTGCTGGTCTCTTGCTCCTGGGCTCTGTTGCTTTCAGCTTCTGTTCCTGTAGGTGTTCCTCATTTTGCTTCTCTGGGGCTGGCCTTCATCTCTTGGCTTACTTTAGCTCTCTCCAGGTTACCACTTGCTTAACATCTCATGGCAATATCTGCTGAGCTCCAAGCACCTCCAAACATCTGTATCTTTGCTCTCCAATAGTCAACATCTATGTCAGCTCTGGCCTCTGTGAGCTCTAGGCTTCTGCTGTTTCTGTCTGCTCTGTCATTTCTGACGGTCTCCAAAATGCTTCCTCTTTTAAAAGATTCCAGTAAACTAACCAAGACCCACCTGGAAAGGGTGCAGTCACATCTCCCTCTAATTAAGGGTCACACCCACAACTGGGCAAGCCATGCCCCTAGAGATAATCTAATCAAAACTACAGCTTTGATGATCTAATCAAATCTATAGTGTTGAGTTCAAGATTCAAAGAAATGGCTGCCCTCACAAGATTGAATCAGGATTAAAACATGGCTTTTCTGGAGTACATATTTTCAAACCAGCACAACTGGTGTGGTCAGTTTACCTGAACACCGTAAGTACATAGAATCCTGAATAGGGCATGAGATCTTGCCGGTTTGTCCAGGCTAGTGTGATTCTCCAACATATCCCAGAGTAATTTAGGCTGAGAATAAAAAAGTATTTTCAAAGTTCCCTTGGGGGACTGAGGAGAAAGGAGGAAATATTCAGCTTCCCCATCTGGGAAATTCCTGATATTCTCATAAGCAGTGGGCATAACAAATTCAGTAGGCTGAACCCTTGATCTTAGGACTTGCCCTGATGACGCTTATTCTTGCAAAAGAGAAGCTAAGCCTACTGATAATTATGCCTAAGAGTCACCCCCAGAGAAACTCTTTTCAGATGTGGTCTCTCTCTGTAAGCTAACTTGGGCGGTGAACTCACTGCCCTCCCCACTATGTGGGACATGACTCCCAGGGGTGTGAATCTCCCTGAAAACATGGGACCAGACTCCCAGGGATAGGGCGAAATTAAGCATCATGAAATGAGAAAGACTTCTTGACCAAAAGGGGGAGGAGAAATAAGACAAAATAAAGTCTTAGTGGCAGAAAGATTTCAGAGTCTAGAGGTTATCCTGGAGGTTATTCTTATGCATTATATAGATACCCCATTTTAGTTTATGTTATATTGGAGTGGCGAGAGGGAAGTACCTGAAACTGCTGAACTGTGTTCTAGTAGCCTTGATTTTTGAAGACTGTATAACAATATAGCTTTCACAATGTGACTGTGATTGTGAAAACCCTGTGTCTGGTGCTTTTTTTTTCAGGGTATGGACAGATGAGTAAAAAATTAAAGATGAATGAATAATAATGGGGGGTGACAAAGGGTAAAAAAAAATGGGTAGAATGAAATATTAATGGTCAATGAGAGGAAGAGGTAAGGGGTTTGGGATGCAGGAGTTTTTTCTTTTTTCTTTTTCTGAAGTGACGCAAGTGTTCTAAAAATGCTCACATTCATGAATACACAAGTATGTGATGATACTGTGAGCCATGACTTTGTGGACTATATGTGTGTGAAGATTCCACAATACAAATTAGTTCCTCTGGGACACAACTTCAGATTCTGACTTGCTTAGCATCTCACGGGAAGGTATATGGCAATGTCTGCATCTCCAAATGTCTACGCCTACGTTTCTGCTCTGTCAGCACTTGAAGCATCTCCCTGGGCTTTCCAAGCACCTCCAAATGTCTCTGAAGTAACTGTTCTCCAAGCACCTGCACCTGAGGTTTCTCAAAAATATCTCCTCTTTTAAAGGACCCCAATAAACCAATCAAGACCAACCTAGTGTTCATGGGGTCACATTTCTACCTAATTGAAAGGTCATATTCAGTATCACATGCCATGGAAACAATCTAACGCAAAGGGTTTCCACCCTACAATATTGAATCGGGACTAAAAGAAGCATGGTTGCTTGCACGAGATTAGAGCAGGAAAAAAGATAAGACTTTTCAAACTAGGACAGATGTAACATTAAGATAGAGTATGAGAAATATGTACAAGCCTGTTTGAAAACAAAGAGTGAATATTCTTCTCAAGCGCACACATACCATTCCACAGGGCAGATTATGTTATCTCACAAAAGAAATCCCAATAAATTTAAAAAGACAGAAATCATGTATTTTATCTGACCACAATGAAATGAAACTACAAATCCATAAGCAGAAGAACTTGAAAATTCACAAATATGTAGAAGTTAAATAGCATACTCTTTTCTGTAAATGCAATTTTATTGAGATATATTCAGAAGCAAAAAAAACACAAAAAACATCCAAAGTACACAATCGATGGCTCACAGTATAATCATACAGCTTTGCATCTAACAGTACAATCGATTTTAGAATATTAATCCCCTGGGAACCATGCCCACATATGGTTGAGGGTACTCAGTTCATCTACAGAGATGGCTGAGAGACACAGGTCACATCTGAACAACAAAAGAAGTTCTCTGGGGTGACTTTTAGGCATAATTATAAGTAGGCTTAGCTTCTTCTTTGCATGAATAAGTTTCTTAAAAGCAGGCCCCAAGATTAAGGGCTTGATTTATTGAACTTGGACTTCCTACTGCTTGCAAGAATATCAGGAATTCTAAGATGGAGAAGTTTAATATTTCCACATTTTTCCCCAGACCTCCAAGGGACCTTTGGAAGTACTTTTATTTTCTGCCCAAAATATTCTGGGATGCATCAGGGTATTATATTCATCTGTACAGAATAACAGTATCTCATTTCCTCTTCTAGGTTCCATGTAATTCATTTGTTGAAATAAAGTGACCAGATAGGTTAAATTAGCACGTTATAGAAAACAGAAATTTTGTACCATGGAAACACCTCTTCCTTTGGTCTCACAAAGAATTTGAAGCTTTAAACTACAGTCAATATCATCCATTATCCTGTATTCTTATTTAACTTAGTCCTTTGTGAAGTCCATTTCATTCATACCTCTAACTGAAGTCTGATCTCTTTTTCAGCTTCTTAACCGTTGAGGTATGGAATAATGCTGACTTTCAAAGCTGCAGAAATCTAACTCTGAGACAAGATGATGATTAAATACAAGAAAGATTTTGCATGAGTGAGAACAAATGAATGTCACCATTGCAAGGTGCTGAAAATAGGCTGGTATATGGGGAAAAATGCAATCAATGCAAACTAGGGACTATTGTTAATGGGAGCTCTGTAATAGTCTTCCATTAATTGTAACAAAGGCAATATAACAAAGCTAAACGTTAATAATACGGGAGGATATAAGAGAGGAGTATGGGCTTCTTGTTCTTGGTTCTCTTTTTCATTTTTTTTTCTTATTTTTTCTTATTTTCTTTTTAATTAAAAAAATTTTTTTTCCTCTTCTTATTTTGTGGAAGAAATAGAAATATTCTCGTTTAGACTGTGGTAGTGAATGCATTAACTATGCAATTACACCAGGAGGCACTGATTGTTTTCTTAGGATGGATTATATCATGCATAAATAAAACTGCATAAAAAATAAACAGAGCAATGCGATGGTGGCTTAGCAGGAAGAATTCTCACCTGCCAAGCTGGAGACCCAGGTTCAATTCCCAGTGCCTGCCCATGCAAAAAAACATACATAAATACATACATACATAAAAAAATAAATAAGCAGAAAGATACAAGTGCTGGCAAAAACAATACTTTTAATGAACTAAAGGGTCAAAGAAGAAATCACCAGCAAATGTGGAAATATCTTGAGAAGAATGAAAACAAAAATACAAAATATCCAAACTTATGACAAACATTAGATAGAATGACAAACAAAATGAGAAGATGAAATTAAAAACCATTTGCAATGAAAGGGAGATATTACTGCTGACTTTACTGAAATAAAAAGAATTATAAGAGGATATTAAGTACCACAGTGTTCACAAATTAGGTAAGTTTGATGAAATGAACAAATTCCCAGAAACACACAAATTGAGGAAACTGACTCAAGAAGAAATAGACAATTTCAAAACACCAAGAAAAAGTAAGTATTATGTCAGAAACCAAAAACCTCCCAATGCAATAACATCTAAGACATTACTGATTCATTAGTGATTTAATTAGACTTTCTCCAAAGAAGATCAAGTAGCAGTAGCACATAAAATGATATTCAACATCACTGATTATCAGAGACATTTAAATCAAAAGCACAATAAGATATCACTTCACACCCACAAGATGGCTATTACTAAACAAGCGATATGTTTGGTGAAGAAACAAATGTTGGTGAAGAAATAGGAAGAAAAGAGAGACAGGAATCCTGATATTATTGCTAGTGACACTGTAAAATGGTACAGAGACTGTAGAAACAAGTTTGACAGTTACACAGGAAGTTGAAAATAGAATTTCCATATGACCAAGCAATCCCAGCTGGTATCTACTCAAAAGAACTGAAGGCAGAGACTCAAGTAGATACTGTACACCAATGTTTACAACAGCATTGTTCAAAGGAGACAAAAGGTGGAAACAACCTATTAAGTGACCATTAACAGATGAATGAATAAATACAGTGGTATATACACAACGGAACATTATTCAGCTGTAAAAGTGAATGAAGTTCTGATGCATACCACAACATGGAGGAACCACAAAAATGACATGTTGTGTAAAATAAGCCAGACACAAAATGACAAATATTGTATGAACATGTTTATAAAAAATACCTTTAGGAAACTGCAGAGACCAAAGTCTGCATGTTACTAAATGGTGGTAAGCTACCAAAGGCTGAAGGTGAGGAGAGGCAGAAGGAATTACTGTTTATTGGTTACACAGTTTCTGTTTGAGGTAATGAAGGAGTTGGGATAATGGTTACTGGTGATGGTAGAATAATATCATGAACGTAACTGAACCAATTGAAATGTCAACTTGAAAGCATTAAATGGGAAATTTTGAGCAGTGTAAATGGTACCCCAAGAATAAATTTTTAAAACAAACACAATGAGATATAGCACCTCACACTCCTGTGAACACCTAATATAAAAAAAAACCAAAACAGTATAAATAATGGCAATTAAATAAGAGAATTACAACCTTTGTACATTTTTGGTGGTAATATAAAATGATGCAACCAAGTGGAAAAGAGTTTGGAGGTTCCTCAAAAAGTTAAACATAGAACTATCATATGACCTGGCATTCTACTTTTGGTTATGTTCCCGAATGAATGGAAGAGGAAGAACTCAAAAAGATAGCTGTACAGCAGTACTCACAGCAGTGTTCTCATAATAGCCAAGAGATGGAAGCAATCCAAGTATTCATTGATAGAGAAGGGGATACAAAATGTGGTATATAAATACAATGTGATATAACTTAGCTGTAAAAAGAATGAAGTCCTGACACGTCACAACATGGAAGAACTAGAAGACATCACTTTGAACGAAATGTCAGACACACAGAGACATATGGCATGATTATACTCATTTGAAGTAATTGAAATAATTAAGTTTAGAGACAGTAGATTACAGCTTACCTGGGGCAAGACAGCGGGGCAATGTGTAGTTAATGCATGATGGGTACAGGGTTTCTATTTAGGATGATGGGAAAGTTCTTTTACTGGATAGTAGTCAGCATAGCATGGCACTGTCAATGTAATTAATCGCAGTGAATGGGATACTCAGGAACGGTTGAGATGGTAATGTGTATGTTCTGTACACATCTCCACAATTAAAGAAAGAACAACAAAAAAGTCAACAACAAATAAATGCAATATATGAACTTAGATGGGCTCTAATAATGGAAAAAAGACTCAAAAAGTCTTTATAGGGACATCTGAAAAAATTGGAATAGAGAATATGCCTCATAATACTAAATGCATTCAACTTGTTAACTGTACATAAGGCAATGATATTAGAGAATATCCTAGTTCTTCAGACGTGTATACGGAAGTGTGCTCAAGGAGAATGGTGTATACAATCTACTCTCAAATGTTTTGGAGGGAGGAAGGGACGAAAGGAAGAAAGAAGGAAGGAAGGAAGAAAGAAGGAACAGCAAATATGGCAAAACAAAAGAAAACAGCAGACCAGGATATGAGATGGAGGGTCATATGTTGGTATTCTTTATTTTTACAATTGTTCCATAAGTTAGAAATTATTTCAATAATGTTAAAGAAAAAACTTGAAGTGAGGAAGGACTAAAAATGGTACACTACAAAATATCAATTAAAACAGTAAGGAGGAATTAAATAACCAAAAATATTTTAGAGAAAACGAATCAAAGGGTAGCTTTAAGTCTTTCATTGCAAGTCATTTTGTCCATTATACCAATCTCTTCTCTAATTATTTATTTTAATAATTTTTCATTTAAAGTAATTACTTAATTAGAGCACATCTTGGTGTAATGTATAGAAGATGATGCAACCATTTATTTGCCTGTAAGAGACCTACTTTAGATGCAAGGGCCCACAGAGGTTGAAAGTGAAAAAATGGAAAATACTGAGATATAGCATGCAAATAATGACGAAAAAATAACTTAGGCTAACTAGAGTAATAGACAAAATTAAAACATAGTTACATAAGGAAAAGAACATATTATGCATCTAGATGAGGATTAATTTATCAAGAACATATAAAATTATGAACATATGCAAGGAACAGCAAAGCACCAAATAATATGAAAGGAAAAAACTGACAGATTTGCAGGGAGAATAGACAGTTCTACAATAATAATTTGAGAGTTCAATTTCCTGCTTTCACAAATGAGTAGAAAAATTATACAGATGATCAATAAGGAACAAAGGACTTGAACAACTATAAACCAAGTAACTCCAGCAGAATATATACTCTTCTCAAATTCATGTGGAACATTTGCAAAATAGTCCATTGGTTACCCCAAAGCACATATAAAAATACTGAAATCATAAGTATCCTTTTTGACCAAAGTGGAATGAAATTAGAAATCAATTACAGAGGGGAAGTTAAGAGTTCCACAGATAGGTAGAAATTAAACTACAAAATCAACCAAGGGATCACAAATTAAATCATGAGGGAAATTAGAAAACATTTGAGATATACAGAATGAAGGCACAACCTATCAACTTTATAGGATGCACTGAAAACATTGCTAATAGAAAAATTTATAGCCAAAAAAAACCTATATTAAAAAATAAAATTCTCAACTCAGTAATATAATTTTACATCTTGAAGAAATACAAAAAAAAAAAAAAACACCTCAAAGTTGGTAGAAGGAAGGAAATAAAGATTACAGCAGAGATGAATTAGAGAACAGAAAAATAATAGAATTAACACAACTTAAAGTCAGTTCTTTGAAAAGATTAACAAAATTGAAAATCCTATTGCTCGACCGATTAAGAATAAAGGAAAGAATCAATTCACTAAAGGTAGTAATGAAAGTGATGACATTTTTAACAACCTTACAAAGTTAAAAGATTTTTAAGAGAACATTAAAATTTATTGGGAATGGCCTTTAGAACCTGAATACTTCTCGATGATGTTCTCTGCAGTCCTGTGTAACCCAATTGCCTGCAGTCCATTCCGCTTTTGGTTTCTGCAAAGAGGGGTCTGTTGTTGCTGGGATTTTGTACATTTTCCCCATAAACCAGTTTGTATTGGGAATTTATTGGGAGCAGCCGGCTTCAGAGTGGCTTCGGTAGTAAACTGTGGAGACTTATCTGCTTAATTGGAGGACAGTCTTGGAGGAGAGAATGTTTGTTTTTTCTTAAACCCCAAGGTCTTGTTAGCTATCTCTTATATGTAGGGAGTAATATACTGAAAAGTAGGCACTCTGTTTTGTCATGAAATGTATGCCTGCTTTTAGTCACATAAACCCTGCAGCATACAAGCAAGAACTAGTTAAGAATAAAGTTGTCTGTTATCTATTATTGCTAAGCTTCAGACCCCCTGATCCTTCTTTCTTTCTTTCTCATCATTCCTTAATATCTTTTGAGCTCCGTTTCATAGGAAGCAACAATGTATGAATTTTTTTCTGTTGTCTTTTTATTTCTTTTTCTGAATTAATGCAAATGTTCTAAGAAATGATCATAATGATGAATATGCAACTATGTGATGATATTGTGAATTACTGATTATATATGTAGAACGGAATGATCATAAGTTAAGAATGTTTGTGTTTGTTTGTTGTTATATTTGTTTTTTTAATTTTTAAATTAATAAAAAATAATAAAAATTTAAAAATGCTCCCACCCAGCAATACTGAATGAGGATCAAAGGACATGGCTTTTCTAGGGTTCACCACAGATTCTCTTGGAAAGAACAGGTGTGTTTGCTGAAACTTTAAGGATTCAGCTGGGCTAAATCCTAGAAAATTTGCTTGATGTACAAACTGGTTTATGGGGAAAATGTACAAAATTCCAGCAACAACAGACCCCTCTTTGCAGAAACCAAAAGCGGAATGGACTGCAGGCAATTGGGTTAGACTGGACTGCAGAGAACGTCACTGAGAAGTATTCAGGTTCTAAAGGCCATTGTAAGTCCTATGGTCTTCATTCTAAGGACAGTGGGACTCCACCAACAAAGTTAAAGGAGAATGACATGATGAGATATCCATGTCCAAGGAAGCCCTTTAGGTTTAGGATACACTGATATAAGAACTAGAGGTACATCAAGAGGAAAATTTAGAAGGGTACTGGTGAATTTTAAATATTCAAAGATGGCTCCCACAAGCTTTAGTGAAAGAAATGAGACTTGTGACATATGGAAAACGAAGTGAAGAATAATTTAATCCTCTCTCCTTTAATCCCACATAGACCAAGTACAGATAACTTACTTGAGGCCTCACTTGAATCTTATTGCAGGTGATCCTACTAGTGCAATTTGGAACAACTTGAGCATTAAAATAATAACAGATGAGAACACATTGAATAAAAGCGAATACATGAATCTTTAGTGCTATAGCAAACAAGGAGAAAGCAAGTCTTTCATAAGACAGAAAGTCAAATAAAATATAGGAGCAGTGTTGGGAAAGGTACAAAATGACCATCTGCACAACCGTTAGAGTTGTAGTCGACTGGCTTGAGAGAATGGTGGGTGGAGGATGGATAGGGAGCACAGTATTGATATAATCTCTGAACATGTCTTCACAAAACATCACCCATTACAAAGTGAAAGCACGTTGTGCATATGAAGGAACCTGACAGAAATTTCACCAGGTTATCAAGTTCATATCACCAGTGGGTGAGGCAAGTCCATCTCCTAGCCCTCCTCATGGGCTGCACTGAAGAAAGCACAACTTCAAGTTGGTTCCTACCAAGGATGTGTCAAAAGAGAACACTAGGCAGATTAAGGTTGAAATCATCTGTGCTCCTTACACCTGTCAAACATGTGAAAATAAAACACCTTCTCAAGAGGAGTTCCATATCAAAGTAGACTGAATAAAGCTGACTGGAAAAATAGATATTTTGAGACAGTTAGGGAAAGGTGGAATGGTGAAAGGGGTCTGTGAATGGGATTACAGCATTGTAGCAAAAATGATTTCCTAATTTGGAGTTTTCTAGAAGAGTATCCTTGTTTTGCAGGTATATACTCAAGAGTATTTTTATGAAATGTTGGTTTAGTGGCCAAATGTGGTAAAATTATAACTGGAGGAGACAGTTTAGGGAACAGGAGCTCTGTCTACCTACTCACAATTCTTTATACATTTGGCAATATTTCAAAATAAATTACTTTAAAAAATACCCATTTCGCTATCATGCCACTAACGTATTCAGAGGCCAAATATAACTAAACGCAACGGTGTGAAAATTTTGAATGCAGTCGACCTTTTAAGGGTCGGATGTTATTAAGGGGCAAATCTGTGATGACTACATTACTAGCACAATGTCTTTGGTGTTCTGAATGATTTGGGCTGTTTGTGGAAAAGATGAAGTGTTTATTTCAGTTTCTCACAAAACTTCTTACCCTGCTCCATTTTTGGAGACTGACTGCCCTTTGTCTCAGGTTGAATGCCATGCGTTGCATGTACTATATAACTCTCATCTCCAATCCCGGGACATGCTACTTCAGAATTTCTTGTGCTCAATCAAGTAGTGGCTCAGACCTTAGTTCAGATTTTCTGTACTTGGCTTTCTTTTGCCTGCCTGTGCATGTGTTTCAGGAGATCATCTCTCTGTCTCTATCCCCTCCAGGAGTCTCCTGGGAGATATTAGTGATTATGGAGGAATGAGGTAATGACTAGTTCATAGCAGGGATTTGCAAGGCGGAGAAGTGCTGACGGTTATGAAATGCTAGAATTTATCTTTACATGCAAATCTGGGAGGGGAACAAATGTAATCAGGACACTTCATTCACAAATACTGAATGTTTATATGTTTACATAATATCAGATGTATCTAATGTATAGATGGCAAAAATGAAGAAATGCACTATGTTGACAACCACAGTTTCTTGCTAAAAATACAGTACAAATGTTTATGCAATGTATTATTGTGAGCTGATATAGTGAAACAAGAAAAACTAGTTAATAAATCTAAAGAAAAATCCTCACAATATACAAAGGTAGAGGTTATTAGGCCTACCACCCCTTCAGTGTATTTCATTAATGTAAAATTTAACTAGATACATGAATACATTTTCAAATTTGAAAGCAGAGAAAGAGAAAAGTAAATAAATTGAAAATGGTTCACTGCCATTTGAAATATATGATGAAACTGTAGACACTACTGATTTCTCCATTCCATGGAAACCTACAAAATTTAACCAAGTGCTGTCAAGAATTTGAATTTCCACAGGAGAAATTAACTTTCCATGCATACATCTGATTTACAAAAAACAGCCTCTGACATGGCTCCTCAATAAATAACTTGAATCTTGCAAAAATTTCATCTTAAGTAGTTTTAAGCAGCATGCAATAGTAGATATTGAAAATCACAATTCTGTTTTGAACATCCAAAACTGATTTCTTTCCACGCATGAATTTCACCAGGTGCAAACTTATCATAACTCTGAGGTCGCATATCTTATAAAATTCACATATCAAACAAATAACTAATTTAAAGTGTAGAATTCAGGGGCATTTGGACATTATCACACCACACAAGCATCACTTCTATCCACTGAACTATGTACTTTTAAAATAGCATTACACGAACAAAAGTCATTTCAGCAAGCTAAACCTAAAATTGAAGATCCTCACCTGATCATGAGAAATTGTACAATTTGACATTTCTTTCATTTAAAAACCAGGTAAATTAATATATTTCAAAAATTTTACTCAAAATCTTGCTTTCTTTAAAGCCAGGAGAGTAAAATTTAAAATGTTGGAATTTGGGGTAAATAACGTTTAAAATTAATATTGGGAGTCGTACTACTCATACTTGTAAACTCGTCGTTTTTTTTTTTTAACTACGTAGGCGGTGCAGGAAAAATAAACCAATAAAAATGTAAAGGTGTATACACAGAAGGACCATTTTCCCCTTGATCTCCGACTCTGACATGGCTCAGCCAGGGCTGACCTGCCCCGGCTGCACCACTGGAAAACTGAAATATTTTACATATCCTTTTCCGTATTGTAGGTGCTTTTCCCCTCCCTCTGAATCTCTAGTAGGATTGACTCTAGCAAGAATCCTGATTCCGTAAAAGTTCCACAACACGCCTGATGTCGACCTGACAAAGCCCTCCTTGAGCGGAAAATGTGGTTAAACACTCTTTGCTAAAACATTACCTGAGAAATTAAAGAACTACATGTGAACAGCGCAGAAAATAAAGGTTCTGTGGTCGCTATTTAGAGTAACAAAAACAGAAACACCTCCGAGAACCGCAACAAAGTTCCTCTTCTGCCTCGGACGGGAACAGAAAGGCCCTTACTCACGTGGACGCTGCAGCCCGAGCAGTCCCAGCGCCGCGTGGCCGCCTCTGGGGGTCCTGCGGGAAGCGTCTGTCCTTCCTGCGGAGGCGGAGCCTGGCTGGAGACTCACGTGGTTTAGGCAGAGGAGGGGGTTTTGCGCTAGTTGCCTGCGGGCAGTCTGCAGCGTCTGAAGGTTTTTTCTCGATGGGTAGGCTCCGGGATCGAACCTGGGTTTCCCTCGGGGCAGGCGAGAATTCTGCCACCGAGCCACGGTTGCACCGCCCCGCCGGGGACTTTTGGTTGTACTTTGTGGTGAAAATGCTTCCTCTCCCGGAATGGCCGAATCGCTGAGATTGTGTTCAGACCGTTCATTGCCAGGAGACTGATTCTGGGCGAAGTGGGCTTGTCAGCCCACTCGACATCGAAGGTTTGGGAAGAATGACCGGCAGATGGAATAGGAGGTGGGGAGCCTCCACCCTGTGTCTAGACAGCCCTGTCCATCTCAGGGTTTTATCCCCACCCCACCGTCTGGAGAATCCCAGGTTAAAGCTCCTAGTGCATCACAGACGGTGTCTGTGACCTTCCATGGAACTCCCCGTGGAGGCCCGGCTTAGTCAGAGTCCTCCCCATCCATTTAGGAGAAATCCACATTTGTTGGCGAATGTATTGGGCCTCAATGAAGGTGGCCCATCTAGAATCTCATTGACACCTGGAAGTACGGCAGGCCCAACACATATTCCTATCCCAGAGTGCCCAGAGCTGCAGGGGTCAAAGAGGTTCCTTAACCATAGGGGTGATTGAGGTCCCTATTCTACAGCCTGCTCCTCGGAACCTGTGCGAGGAATTGCTGCCAGATGCTTACTGGCATGGAGTTAGAAGGGTTTTATAGTGTAAGTAAAGAAACTTCTTTTGTTTTTGTATTCTTATAACTTTCTCATGCTTGCAGCCATTATGGCATGTAGACACAGACCCCAGGGAGTGAACAATTAACAAGCTAATTAGAATTGCAAAGTTTATTTTATACTGAGAAAATAAATGGTGTTCCTGAAAGGTTTAATATCATTGTATCAGCTCCACCCTGAGCTCCTTCCAGTCTGTAATGTACACACTCCACCACACTCCACAAAGTTAATAAGATGCCTTAGTTGCTGCACTGCCTGAGTGTTGGACTTCACCTGTCACTTAGTCAGGGGTATCTTAAGATCTCTCTGCATCTTTGTCACAATCCATATATAAAGAGAAGGAAAAATGAACTTGACTCAGATGGCTACTGTGAGGTTTGGGTGGGAGCAAATTAAAGAGCTTAAAATAGTACCTGTACTTCCTTCTAATGCTTTTATGGTCTATTCTGAAAATTTAAAACCCTGTGAGCAAGTGTCAGGGTGACAATTGGCCATATGAGTGTCCCCTCTCTATTCATTTTGCCACAATTCTTACATCAAAGTTGTGTTTTGTGATTCATCCATGTTTTTCCATCTTCCTCTTTGTATAGTAGAGACAAGACAAATGAAATCAATTCTCTATGTTACTGCTATCAGTGTGTGAAATTAGAGTATTTGCCCTGGGAAGCACCTAAGAGTAGGAATGAATCATTTTTAATTTGAAGATAAATTATAAAAACCTGCAGATATAGCAGTGTTGCAGTAGGAGCATGCTGAGCTCATAAGCCAAGGCTGAAGTGTCAAATCTGTATTTGACTTGTAAAACTACCTACTTGAAGAGCTACCAACATTTTCTGAGGGTGAGAGCGTCAGTGTTGCTCTGTATAAGTACAGATTGCTAGGTTGCTAATACGTATTTAATGGGAAATATTTTTCATGCATTTAGTATGCACATATTGTAGTACCAATTAAGATCATTCCAGAGAACACAGGTCTCTTAAATTCAGATTTATCTAATGTCTTAAAGATTGTAAAATCCAACAAACCTCAAATATTACACATTCAAAGGAATAAATTGTCCAATTTCATTGGTTACTGATTTGACTATAAATAGGATGTGTTTCAACTATTTTTTTAATAAATTTGGGGTAGAAACATTTGTTTCCAAAAGGGAATTTTTTGTCTTTTTCTTTTTAATAGTCTTCTGAAATTAATAAAAAACTATTCTGTATTTTTTTATATTTTTATTTTTATTGATATATATCATTTATTCGCATACCATATAATCATCCAATGAGTATATGTGGGTCTCAATATAGCTATGCATTTATCATCACAATTGACATTTTTCTTGTGAAAAATAACATATATACAAAACAATAAATTTCAAAGCATATCACAGCAAATAGTTGTAGAAAGATTTCAGAGTTTGTTATGGGTTACAATTCCACAATTTTAGGTTTTTTACTTCTAGCTGCTCTAAGATACTGGAGACTAAAAGAAATATCAATGTAGAGATTCAGCAATCATACTCATCTGTTAAAACCTACCTTCTCTGTTTAACTCCACCATCATCACTTTTGATCTTTCTCTCACTCTTTAGGGGTATTTGGGCTATTCCCAGTCTAATTTTTTCATCTTGGAAGGGGCTATTGATAATATGGGATGGGAGATGGAACTAGCTGATGTTCTGGAGAGGCTGGCCCCTCTGCATTTCAGGGCTTATCTGGTCCAGGGACCCATGCATCTGGAGGTTGCAGGCTTCTGGAAAGTAAACCTAGTACATGGAACCTTTGTAGAATCCTATATATCTGTATTATTTTTGTAGCAAACATTTTGGGTAATGAAACTCAATTTTATCATTGTCAAATGTGTCGGGTATCAGAAAATAAAGCTTAACATACAAAATGGATTCTGTGACATGGGGGCCCCTTCAGTTTCTCTCCCTGAGCAGCTTCTCTGACAGGACCTGATGTGCTGGCAAGATAAATGAGCATGAATGTGTCAACACCCGACCTGCCAGAGGCCAGACCCGATAACCATGAGCGTGAATTCCTGATCTGCACCAGCCTGATATCTCCAGGCAATGCCTGTGGCCACACATTACCCCCACCTGTCTTGGTGCGGTTTTTCCTTAAAACCACAAGCTGTCAGAAAGAAAGTTGGAGCCATTTCTCACTTGCTAGCAGGTTTTGCTGGCTCCCACCTGCATACTCTCCCTTTGCTTTCATTCTGTTTCTTTCTCTCTAGTGATAAGCTATTAAGCTTTAACTCCACTGTCTCATGTGGAATCTTTTAACGGCATTGTGCCTAACAATATGTTCTTATGTCTTTACGTATAATAGTAAATATATCGTTATGTACAAATATATTGTTGTTTAAAATTTGTTTCCCAGATGTTATTGACACTGATGATGTGAATGGCATTTTACTAGTGGCTGAGTATGTAGTTGTGAGAAAAATAGATGTCCATTGTTGTTTCCTATGGAATGGAGCTCGAAGGATATTAAGGAATGATGAGAAAGAGAGAAAGACAGACAGACAGGATCAGGGGGTCTGAAGCTTAGCAATAACAGACAACAGACAACTTTATTCTTAACTAGTTCCTGCTTATACACTGCAGGGTTTATGTGACTAAAAGCATGCATACATTTCATGATAAAACCGAGTGCCTACTTTTCAGTATATTACTCCCTACATACAAGAGATAGCTAACAAGACCTTGGGGTTTAAGAAAAACAAACCTTCTCTCCCTCCAAGACTGTCCTCCAATTAAGCAGATAACAGTCTCCACAGTTTACTGGGGACGCCACTCTGAAGCCAGCTGCACCCAATAAATTCCACAGATCTTCCATTAACCCTGGCTCCTACAGTCTGTCCTTTCCTGAATTTGATATCTAAATATCCAAACATTTGTTCAATTACCTATTGTGTTAACATTTGCATATAAACTGCAGGGTGTTAGCAGAGAGCTAAACTTTGGCAAAGAACTATGGTCTCATCTGAAGGCTTGGTTTAGGGAGGATCTATTTACAAGCTCATTCACTTGGTGTTTGGCAGCATTTACTTCCAATAAACCAAACATAGGATGGAGGACCTTGGTCCATGGCTTTGATCGGAGGTTGTTCTCATTTCCTTGCTTTTTGGGCACACCCACATGAAAGTTTTCTTCATTCAAGCTTACAAATTGAGAAGGTAAAAGAGTCTGCTTGCAAGTAGGAATTCACAATCTTTTGTAACCCAGCATAGGAAGTGATGAATCATTTCTTTGCTATATTCTCTCCTACTGACCTGCTTCCAGCCCTCAAAATAGGGTGTGAATTTCAGATGGCAAGGATCGTTAGGGGTCCTTCTATAAGTCTGCCTACTAGCGTGTCTTTCATAAACCGTTTCCCACGGGTTCAGCCAGCCATCAAATTTCTTGCAGACCCTTTGCTGCTTCAGATGTCAGGTTTTGGCTGTTGTCTGTCTCATCTTTACTTTCATAGTCCTTCTACTTACTCATTTCTTAAGTATTTGTTGAGAGTGTCTTGGATTGAGTTAAGAGCAGAATATTAAACAGTAATCAATATGTGATTCCATCACATAAGTCTATGAGGTAGCTCAGAAGCTCTGAGAACTGTACTTTGACGTTTTAGGTTTACTTACTGAGGATAGAAAAGGCAGTAACTGGTGAGAAGTTCCTCAGCCAGATGCTTATGTGATCCTGGCTCCTTTTCCGAGCCACAGGTCATCACTACAGTCTACATTTCTCACTGTGCATGCATCCTTATTTATTTATGTTTCCCACTAAAGGTTAAAAAAATTACATATAGTGGGATCAATGTGGGGCTAGAAGTGGGCAGGGAAAATTAGAAAGTGAATGACAGAGTGAGAAACACAGATAAATGAAAAGGAAAACCAAGTTTTCTGAGAAAAGATCCCAGGTCCAAGACCATTAAAGGGTCTCTCCTCCCTCTTTCAGCACAGCCCCCTACATTACCCTCTGACAGTCTGCCTGCCCCTGCCTCCCTTGGGCACAGCTCTCCTTCTAGTTGCTGCCATTCACCTGGATCAATCATAATCCTTTGCCAGATACTTAGAGTTCTTGATATCTGCCCAGCTCCTATGCATGTCCGTTGGTCTGATTGATGGATTGGGAAAAAACACCCCAAAGCCTAACGACCACTGTCCATGAGATGCCAATATGATAATCTGTGCAAGACAGGCGGAGAAAGAATGACTGTTGGATATTTCACATCCCAGACATCTCAAAATGTACCAGAAAATTTCCTCTTCTCTTCAATCTGTTCTTTAAATTGAGCCATCCCACCTTCCAACCACCTGACAAATGGTGCTAGAAGCCTAGAAGGATGAAAATCAAGGGCTTCATCCTACTAAATTCTGAGGACAGCCATTAAACTCCCCAAGGTTGTCTGGGACTGGTTAAAATTCAAACACCACCACTCCCTTGCTATAGATGATCCAATATTTTTTCTAAATTTTTTATTGTGAAATATAAGATACATACAAAAAAACAATAAATTTCCAAGTACATTTTTTAGTTTTCTTATTTTATTTTTTAAAATTCCAAAAAATACCTAACCAAATGCAAACATTCCTATTTTGATCATTCTGTTCTACATATACAATCAGTAATTCATAATATCATCACATAGTTGCATATTCATCATCATGATCATTTCTTTGAACATTTGCATCTATTCAGAAAAGGAAATAAAACAAAAACAGAAAAAAAATTTATACATACCACATCCCTTACCCCTCCCTTTCATTGATCACTAGCATTTCAAACTAAATTTATTTTAACATTTGTTCCCCCTATTATTTATTTTTATTTCATATGTTCCACTCCTCTGTTGGAAAGGTATATAAAAGGAGCATCAGACACAAGGTCTTCACAATCACACAGTCAGGTTGTGAAAGCTATATCATTATATAATCATCTTCAAGAAACATGGCTACTGGAACACAGCTCTACATATTCAGCAAGTTCCCTCCAGTCTCCTCGTTACATCTTGAATAACAAGGTGATATCTACTTAATGCATAAGAATAACCTCCAGGATAACCTCTCGACTCTGTTTGGACTCTCTCAGCCATTGACACTTTTTCTCATTTCACTCTTCACCCTTTTGGTCGAGAAGGTTTTCTCAATTCTTGATGCTGAGTCTCAGCTCATTCTAGGATCTTTGTCCCACATTGCCAGGAAGGTCCACACCCCTGGGAGTCATGTCCCACATAGACAGGGGGAGGGTGGTGAGTTTGCTTGTTGTGTTGGTTGGAGAGAGAGGCCACATCTGAGCAACAAAAGAGGCTCTCTTGGGGGTGACTTTTAGGCCTAATTTTAAGTGTGCTTGACCTGTCCTTTGTGGGGTTAAGTTTCATACGAACAAACCCCAAGACTGGGGGCCCAGCATATAGCTTTGGTTGTCCACACTGCTTGCGAGAATATCAAGAATTCAACTTGGGGAAGTTGAATTTTCCCCCATTCTCACCATTCTCCAAAGGGGACTTTGCAGATACTTTTTCATTCACTGTTCAAATCACTCTGGGATTTGTTAAGGTATCACTCTGGACAAACCAACAAAATCTCATGTCCTACTCAAGGTTCCATGTACTTATGGTGTTCAATTAAGCTGTCTACATAAGTTCCATTAGGAAATGCACTAGTGAAAATATGTTTTGTACCAAATAAACATTTTTTGCTTTAGTCTCACACATAAGGTGAAATTTTAAAATATTAATTACCATCTATTATCAGCACCCTGCAGTAATGACATTCCTTTGTTCTTCCTCATGCAAAAACATTTTTTAAACTTGTATATTTAGTCACTATCATTATACACTCTAGGCATTCCTAGATTATACCATTTCAGTCTTTACCGTCTATCTTTCTTTCTGATTTCATTTGTGCCCCGAGACATCCTCCCTCTATCATTCTCACATTCAGCTTCATTTAGTGTTCTAACATTATTATATTACAGTTAGGTAGTATTGTGCTATCCATTTCTTATTTTTTACAATCAGTCCACTATCAGATTCTTTTGAATGAACATGTCAGCATTCTCATGGCCTGAGATAAATATATACATATACATATATAGTAAATGTTTCTCAATTAGGCATAAATATTTCAGTAAAACTATATACATATATATTAACACATACCACTGTATATAATCTGGATGTGCTAAAATCAAGTTATTGAGTTTTTGCTGGTAAGAAGCATACCGTATTTATAAGACTATTCTGCAAAATATGTCTTCAAAAATGAATATAGATTTATATTTTATAAAACATCTGTGCTGTTTGAAACTGTGAGATACCTCAGAAAAGACGTGTTCTTTTAATCTTAATTCTATCTTGATTGGGCAGACCAATTGTAGGGTGGGATATTTTGATTAGGATATTTCCATTGAGATGTGAACTGACCAATTATGGGTGTAACCTTTTGATTAGGTTGTTGTTTCCATGGTGTTGTGTTGTCAGTCATTCAAAGTGAGTCTTTATTAGTTTACTGAGATCCTTAAAGGAGCTCATAGAGAGGGAAAGAGCTCAGAGCTGACACAGGGAGCAGAAAGATGAAGACAGAAACACGAAGACAGAAACACAAATTTGGAGATGCAGAAGGAAAGTCCCCAGCGGAAGCCAGAAGACCCCGCAAGAGCTGAGAGAATCATTTTGAAACCAAACTAGAAGGACCAGCACACGTCGCCAACTGCCTTCCCATGTGAAGAGGAACCAGGACGCTGCCTTTCTTCCTAGAAAGTATCCACTTTTGGTGTCTTAGACGGACATTTTCATGGCGTTGAAATCGTAACTGTTAATTTAATAAATCCCTGTTATAAAAGCCAATCTTTATTGACAGCCCCTCCCAACATGAAAATGTTAGAATGCCATAGCCCACATACCCCTAGAGTGGTATAGAAAGATCAAAGGTGATGGTGGAATTATACAGAGAAGATGGGGTTTAACAAATGAACATGATTGCTGAATCATTAAATTGATATTTCTTTTAGTCTCCAGTATCTTAGAGCAGCTAGAAGTAAAAACTTAACATTGTGGGATTGTTACCCATACCAAACTCTGAAATATGTTCTACAACTAATTGTGGTCCTGTGCTTTGAAATTTATTGCTTTTTTGTATGTATGTCATTTTTCACAAAAAAGAAATAAAAAGTCTATTGTGATGATGAAAAAATGTTTATTCCTTCTACTTCCTATATTCTGGAGCAGCTAGAAGGAAAAATCTGAGAAGATTGTATGGTAGTCTGTGGCAAACTCTGGGTTCTGTCCTGTAACTACTTGTTGAAGAGTGCTTTGAAAGCTATTGCTTTCTTCTTTTTTGCTTTGGATATATGTTATATTATACAATAAAGAAATTAAAGAAAAAAGAACCAATCCTAGTTATCCTCAAAAAATGTATAGCCAATCCTTTTCTGGTATATTGTAGACCAGCAGCATTAGCAAACCGAAATACCCTCTTATCAGCTTGTCATGAAATATACTGCAAAGAAGAAAGTTAATTTTTCTCTTCAGAAATATATAAACAATTTTACTAATAGGAGAACTGAGAAATATTTTGGGACATATGTTCATTAATTGCATTATATGCCTAATTATATTATTGTTATATACTTAACATATTACATGAAGATATTATATCAGACTTAAATGAGTGAAAGCTATTCCTATGCCTTTCCCATTGGGAATTTTAAGACAAAAAGAATAATAAATGATAACAAAGATTTTATAAATCTACCATCATGATTTAGTATAGATAGATATGAAATCAGGTACAAACTTCAAAACATCAACCTAGCAATATATCTAAAGAGCATTGAATTAGTTATTGAATCTCATCCAGATATATTCTCCCACATGTTAGTGTTAAGTATATTGACTAATAATAACAATGTTATATATTTTATTCATTGCATGGCATGTTGGGATTTGCAAAGATACCTTGCTGTTATACAGGGACCTCTAGGAGAGCAGAATCAAGAGTATGTGATATATATGATATATACATAGATAGATACATAGATGATAGATAGATAGATAGATAGGTATGCATAGATAGATAAATTTATTTTATGACATTTATTTAGGAATAGGCTTACACACAACTGTGAAAATAGGCAAGACAGAATTCTTTAGGCAGGTCACAAGTGGCCAATCTTTATTAGCAGTCTTTATTAACAATCTTTATTAACCTTTATTAAAGGTTTCAATTAATTTCCTGGGAGAAGTTTGCTTAGTGTTTAGTGCTTATGTTTAAAATACTTATGTCATTTTAATTTTATGTCATTTTAAAGAGATGAAAGGATGGAATGTATGGGGTTTAATTTAATATAGTCAATATTTGGATAGATGAGAGGAGTAATTTTAGCAATTTTGCCCTTGTGTTGATAATTTTTGAAGCTGTAGATGCATGGAGGTTAATCCTGATATCCCCTTGTTCTTATATATGTTTGAAATTTCCGTAACTCTAGAGTGAACATGATCTATTCTCATCCTTTTATTCTTCCCAATCCAAAATATCATAGTCCCAGTAATATCACCGAAATTAACCTACAGAAATGTGTATCTGGGATCAAAATCCACAATTTTTATAGAGTACTTGCAGAAGGCTTAAAACCTACTTGCCTTGCTCTAATTGGAATTTATGGAAAAATGCAAATTCCTTGATGCTCACAATAAAGAAATATATAAATTATATTATAATTCTGATTTTCTAGAAATTTTAGTATTCTAACTCTTTATGATCATCATTTTTCAATATCAATGATAGACTACTACATTTTCTGACCATCTTATTGGTTCAAATGATTTTTTCATTGAGTTTATTATTGTTATTTATGTTTTATGCAAATAGTATTAATTTTGTGCTATACCAACTTATAGCAAATGACCAACTTAACATGGTAGCTCCGTTACATTATATCACATTGCCTTCCTTGTTTTGTTTTGATAGCTGTAGCATTGTCTGTCATTTAGTTTCCTTATTTATGTAGAGATGTTTTGCATATGTTTTTCTTTTCAGTATCTAAGTTTCTGAAGGACAGATAATTTGTTTTGAAGGTTCACTTCTGTAAATGTACAGTTAAAAAAGTCAAATTACTCTATCTACTGCTAGATTTTATTTTCCTGTACTTATTCATAATAACTGAATGATATTCATGTGAGACTTTTCCAAATGTAATCATATTCAATACTTATAAATTATTGTTTTTCTTATAACAAATAAAAAGCAACTACTATATACTCCAAGGACTATTCTACGTATTTTTTTCTTTGGGAGTGTTTAATCCTTCCAGAAGAAGTATATGTTACTGTTATTGTCGTGGTCACCACACAGATGAGCAGCATGCTTCAATTTTTCTCTTGGTAACACAGATACTGTTTGTATAGTTATTACTAATCCTTAGTTATATTCTAATCTATATTCTTCATTTTTAGAAATATGTATCGTAACATAAGGAATATTATCTTAACATTTTAATTCAATTAACGTGAAAGTTATCTCAGACTGGTTCACTTTGAATTATAATATATCATAATATAATTTGCATAGCCTTCTAGTTTAATTATTCTTTATTCAGGCTTTTTATTTCATTGAATATATTTAATAATGCACATCTATGAATTGGTTTACACACACACATACAGGTACTCAATCAAAACGAGCTCCACCAAAGTCTATTATGAACAAATTATAATATTAATATAAAGAAAATCACGATAATATATGGGATAAAGTTAATGGTTGAAAAAACTAAATTCCACCCAATATAATTTATATATATCCCATGAAGTTCCAATGAAAATTACAATAAAATTGCAGAGAAAATAACAAGCTGATTTCAATAGTCTTGCATTTATGAAAGGGCCAGTTCCAATAGTAGCTCCAGACAAAGTCCTCCAGCCCATATGAAATAGCCATCATGGCCTCCCCCTAAAAACAACGTTGTTTTAATGAGAGCAGCCAAGGGAGTCCCTGTGTTGAGTGAGACAGGTAGAGGTTTGTAGGGAAAATGGTGAATTATTTAAGAACGTGAATTCTGCAGTTTTCAGAGACCTCTGGATTTGAGGCCTTGTTTAAGGTGGAAAACCTTTGGAATATTCTCTAATCTCTCTGGGTCTTATATAGGTGTTTGATGATTGACTGAGATAACAAGTAAGATGTTTAAAATCTTGCATGACATTTAAAATGAACAATAAAGTTTAGCTCTCATAATAATTATGGATAAAACTATCAATTAGCTGAATGGAGTTTTGCAAATAACCTTGCATATCAAATTTATTTAGTGATCATTGATATTGACTCATCAATGTACCCAAAAACAATTGAAACAAAATCACTTGATAAAGTCAGTCCTTTTTATCTGCCTCTCTATAACAGGAAGTCTACTGAATAAGTACATTAATTCTTTGCCTTATCTTACACCTGGTGACCACCTCAACACTGTAAGTGCAGCTGCAAAAACTACCACCCAAATATTCTTCCCAGGTAAAGCTTATATTGGTGTATGGGGTTGCCCATATACAGATCCCATGTTTGATGAGTAGAAACAAAATAGGTTAAGAAGTGGAAAACAATGGGGAATATACAATAAATGCATTTTATATTCAACAAAAACATATTTTTATTCTTTTTAAAAAATTTTTTTATTAATTAAAAAAATTAACAGAAAAAACATTAAGATATCATTCCATATATTTTTATTCTTAATAAAGTAATTCAACAAATGTTGGGGGAAGCAAATTCCATCTCCTTCCTCCCCCTTGAGTCCCAAAACTTCTATTATAACCTAAGAATGTCTGGTGGTTATCAGTGGCCCCCTACACCAAGTTATTTCAAACAAATTGCTTTCTACACTCCCTTTTCTGGCTATTCCCTGGGGGAAATTCATCCTCTGCTGCCCTGTGAAATAGTGGTGCTTTTCTTCTTCTCCAGTAATGCCCCACAGGATCTCAAGGTAGGTAATTATCCTCCCTCCTCTCGTAGAATCTCCACCCATTCCATCTTCTCCTTTCTTCTAACACCAATTACAGTTGAAGCAAATGCCTGATGTGGTATCATCTAACAGGCCCCAGTCACTTTTGAGGAAGTAAATTTGAAGCAGATTAATTGAGACAAAAGATATATGGAGGACAATGATTTTGTTTGAGGCTTCGGAGGTGCCAGGGAGCCTCTTAGGTGCCAGTAAGCCTAGTGCATTAAAAGTGAAATGAAATGACTAGAATGTCCTCAGTGCAGTGTAACTGGTCAAAATAACTTTCATGAGAAATGGATTTTTTCTAAGGATATTAAGGTCCAGGTCATGTATGGATACATAGGTTCAGGTAGAGTTTAGACTAGGGTGCACCCTACACTGAAATCCTTGACTGGGAGTGGTAGAGTACATCAAAACATGAGCATCGAAAATGCAAGATTTAGCATGATGTCCTGACTGAGTGACCAGGCTCTGTGAGAGAGAGTCCTCTGCTCTAAAGAGAACAAGAAACTTACCATGAAGGATTGCTCTTAGAGGTAAATGATGGAAAATGGAAGAATTTTAAGCTTTTAGACATGGTGGGGAAGAAAGATGTGGAGTTAAATCAAGGGTATATGAAATATAGAGGTACATAAATGTAAATAATTCTATTCTATATAATAGAAAAAAATAATCTGGGATAAGACTAAACATTATATGGGGAAAAATTTGAGGCAGAGGATTAATTTTAACATTTAAATATAATAGTACTTTGAATTTCAATCTTATCAAAGTGATTGCTAAGCATTTTGAAAAAAATATTAGAATTATGACCCCTCAAGGCATAATCTAAAAGGAATATTATGGCTTGGAGACAATTATCATAGATCAATCTTCTGACTTTTCTCATCACAGATCAACTTTTTGAATGATTTGCTGAATTGTTATTTATTGATATCTCTGTACAATAAATCATTATAATAAAAGCATACAATTATGATATTTTATATAAAGTATATTACAGAGATCAGAAATTTAAACATAAATATGTGCCTTTTAATAGGCTACATTGGTTGCAACTAAGATAATCAAACAATTTAGCAAATTTTTTTTTTTTTTTTTTGCATGGGCAGACACTGGGAATTGAACCCATGTCTCCAGTGTGGCAGGCGAGAACTCTGCCTGCTGAGCCACTGTGGCCCACCCGAATTTAGCAAATCTGATAAATGAAAAACCACTTGAAAATGGATAAATAAAAATAAAATTAATATTGCCATGGCTAAAAGTGAGTCCTTGCCTGACATGCACAGAGTCAACCAGTAGACAACAGGATTTTGGGTAGAGAAAGTTTATTTAGCAAAGGCTACCCTCATGAAGACAGGAGGGCAGTCCTCAAAACTATCTCCCAGAACTTCTGCATTTCATAGTGTTCAAAGGCAGGCAGGCTTAGAATAATAAGCAAGACTGATAAGAGGATGTTCACGATAGTCTAATTACCAGGTTTGCCCAGAGCGGTCACTTTCTTAAGTTACTGTGCATGTCACACAGGTTAATCTTAATTAGAACTTCTGTCAAGATATTTTAGCAATCTGAGATATTTTGTTCTTGGCTGACCTGTATTAATCAATATGGTGCTTTGTGCAAGGGCACCCAACTTCAGTTGCAAAACAAGATAAAGGGATACTAATGGAGACAGTCAAGCACTGTGTTGTTATTGTCCAGTTACAAGGTGCAGTTTCAAAACAGCTTCAACAAAACAAGGCATCTGGGTTTCAGTTCACTAAGTGTGATTTTCGGTATTATACTTGGGCAAATTTTTGCCCTAGATTGAAATTTTTTGCAATTGCTCCTATCTTGGCCATTAAAGCCAGTAAAGATTGGTTTGACTGGGGATGTTAAAAGCAAGAATTTATCTGTGATGTGTGCAGATGGGGATTTTGGAGATTAGAGAAAAGAGAAGTGGAAACTTTTTGCAACATAGTAAAGAAGGGAGCTGCTTTGGAAATTGGGCAGTGTGAGTGGGGTGGGGATGGGAAAACAGGAAAAATTGGTCAAGGTTCACTGCAATATTGGACATTGACACTTAGATTTTTCTTTGCTTTAGAAAATATATCTGCATGTAGGAAATCAGAGTTTGAGTGATACCATTTACATTTATTTGAATAATAAAATATTACAAGTACTCTAAATGTCCCAAATAAGATCATAGTTAAAAAGAAAATAATACATACAGTTTAATTTGTCCACATTAAAAAACACAATTATTCAAAGTACTTTGATTGAGGTATAGCAAGAATTTTATCTGCTGAAAGTAGAGCTGTGAAATAGCACATGTAATTTCTTAACTTTTCCTCCTGATGCAATTAGCTTTGTCCACTGTTTATTTTTGCTTTTGCTATTCCACTTTGTGCATATTCTTTTTCTATACATAATCATACTTGCCTACCTGATTTGTGAGAGGAACTGGAAATTTTTCAGTGATGCACTGGATGTGTAGCCTAATGCCAGCTATTACAGACTCAGAGTCAAAGAAATTAAAATGGTAAAATCCCCAGAGTGATAATGACCAGGTTTAGGTTCTCATGGCAATACTCATCATGCAAAAATTTAGTTCACTTCAAGCCACATCTATTGGAAAATGATCTCATACAAAAAATAAAAAAGGAAAAAAAAGGAAAAAAGCATGGGAAGGTAGAGTTTTTAGTCTACCAACTGTCACTTGACTGTTTCCACTGTTATCAAAGACGGCTCTGAAGAGGAAATGTGCAAAAATCGCCTTGGGAATGAATTTGATAAGTTTTGAACCTGGGATCCCTATCTTTGTAAGGCTGCCCCTCCATATTTACTACTTGCTTGATTATTTCTAAAGTACATAAATAACTAAGGTTTTCAGCCCTGCAAAGTTAATAATTGGGTAGCTCAAGTGATTTTTATTTTATGCTCCAAACAGAGAGAGATTTCATCAAAAAGTTCTATGTCAGTATCTTTGTTAACTCTAGCTGTTTCATTATTCTTTTATTGAACTTTGCCAAAAATGGCAAAACCATTCCTCATATTTTGAGCCTTTTATATCTTGTCTCTAAATCATAATCTCAATTGGCAAATAGTTTGTCTTGTAAAGTACAGGTGGTATCAAACTGTTGAGATATATTGTTAACTAACACATAGAAGACTTCCCCAGCCAAATTCTCAGCTTCATCTTGAATCCTTGCTTTTAATTTCTTCCACCAAGGAGATGTCTTCATTTTTTTTTCAAAAAAAATCTGTCATTTGCAGGTAATATGTGTACAATATGAGAGACTTAGGTTCTCCTATGAGTAAATGATGTCTAATTGGAAGCTTAAGCACTAAAGAAGCCAATTTTTAAATTGATCTTAGTAAAGATGTCTGAATTTTGGCAGACTGCTCTGCACTGTGACTCTTGGATAATAGCAAATTGTCTGGTCGCTCTCAATTTTTTGCTTCTGCACATTGTGATCCCTTTGTAACTGTTGCTGGACAACTGCAGGGACATATTACCCTGTCCATATGCTAAGTAATAGGATGAAAGAAGCAACAAGATTGCGTGGCTCAAATATCTACCACTATTCTAATGTCAATATCAGAATTTAGTCAATTAGCCTTACTTCACAGCTACAAGGAAAAGTGTATGGTTTTACATGGAATGCACTGAGTTTACCAAGGATCTGTTCAGTTGACACAGAAGGGGAGAATAAATATTGTAGAGTGATCAGGGCTACACATGGTCCAAAATAGAAGAGAGTGAATAACTCGTGAGAAGCATTAATGTAGCCAGACTAGGTAGGACATGATGATTTGTACCTGGAGGAAGACAAAAAAAAGAAGTCAAGGATAATTCATCAATTTATGAATCCTTATACATACAATTTTGTACAATTTTATACAGTTGTACAAAAAATATTTTATACACACACGGTGTATACAGACTCTTAAACTATACAGTAAGATTTTTCTAAAAATCTAAGACTTGTAATCATGAGATTCACTGAGATTGTGAACTCACTTGGACACTTCAGTTTTGGAAACCATGAATTTGATGTCATTCTGAGATACTTATTGCATGATTCCAATAAATTGAGATGGTGACATCTGGAAACAGATATATGGTCACCCTGCAATAATTCTGAGGATTATGATGCAGTACCCTCAAAAGCCAGAATGGCAAAAGATGACCAATTAAAACATCAGGTGACTAGTTTAAAATAAATTATTAGCTTGCATACTTCCTGATTTCAGAATAAGAAGAACACAAATTGCATGTTTTGCTCTTTCACCTACATGCCTTCTACACTTTTCCTCTCTCCCAGGACCCTGTATGTGTGCATCTGTGAGAAAGACATCCCCATCATTTTCATTCAATTTGCTGAATTTCTTTCTCCCTTGGATGGCTGCATGGAAAAATGTACCAGGAAGTTAGTGAACAATTTATATTTGATTCATCTCATTGAAGTCAACTTTGCTTTATTGTCATATACCATTATATCCTGAATATTTCAAGCAGTCATTCTCTCTGTCTTTCTCTTTTCATCTTTCTCTCTCTGCCTCTGTTTCTCTTGCTGTCTCTATCATTTTCTCTCTCTCTCTCTGAAATATAATAGTATAACTATAAATTTAAATATGTAATAATGATAATTATGTTACAGTAAAATAGAGATTATAACCCAGTAATAATATAAATAGTAAGCTTTATTATCAAATATTGAATATTTTCCAGGCTCTGTTATACGTTTGCATGTCTGTACATGTGTTTGTAAGTAGGTGTATCGCACAGATGTGGTTTAGTGCTTCTCATTTTGGAAATCTATAGTCAATTATAGTAGCATTTTTGCACCTAATTGTAAATTAAATTACATTAAAGTAAAGTAAATGACAATGATTTTCACACATTACATGTCATAAGACATTTTGTTTAATCTTTAAAACAATCCCATAACCTAATACTTCTTCCCTATTTATTCAGCAGATATAATTTTATGTTTGATGAATACTTCGTATAGACATGAGACAGAAAATGAAGTATGTTTCCAGGACTGTATTTGCATTAAATTATCTTATTTACCTCTTTTTAAAGCCATAGGAAATATATTTCTTATACTTCTACTTTTGGAACATAATTATTTAAGTCTATATCATACAATTCTAGGCTAACATCACTTATACATTTATTTTATCAATATTTCATATGAAAAGCTTGAAATAAAATATTTCATTACTTTCATTTCTAGGTCAGTTTAATATTGGAGTGCTGCCTCTCCCATGAAATTTCAATGTAGTTGAGTGGATTACCTATAATAGCTGTTGGTCATCAACCCAGTAAGTGTAGCATTGAGGGTTTTATGATAGACCTTATGGTTATTTTGATCAGTTGGTCATCAATGCAGTAAGTATGGCATTGGAATTTTTATGATCGACTTTATGGATATCGTATCAAATAGGTCATTGATATTACAGATTTATAGAAAAGTTCCAAATTAAAAGTATTTTTAAATATAGTATAAAATAAGTTAGTCCATTAAACTTATTTCCCCACAATATTCATATTTTCAAAATAAATATTTCTTCAGACAGAATTGATTTGACCTTTTATGGCCTTTTGTTTGTTTTATGGTCAAAATTTTAACATAAAGAAATAATGTAAAAGTAAGTTGATATCAATTTGCCAAAGGATTATGTGATAACTTCAATTCAGAGAATCGTGGGTCTCCAATTACATACAAATTTAAGTAGATATTCTGTATGTTCTATTAGAACAATGACGAAGTTAATAAATAAAATAAAGGGCACATTTTGAATCTATTTTTGTCAAAATTAATGGAGAAGTACATTTGAAAATATTTATAAAACAAAATAAGAACATCTTGATTTAGTGAAATCAATGAAAAAATTGTATGGTATGATTTCAGTTTCTTTCTTTTTTTTTCGCATGGGCAGGGACTGGGAATCGTACCAGTTTCTTGATCATGGAAAGATTAGGGCACAACTCTGTCTATATCTGGAAAACTATTTCAGAGCACATAAGAATTTAATTCCCCAATTTTGACCAACCTCAAAACAAAAGTTTAGGGAAGAGTAATGTACATTGCTTAATTTTGGACAGAAATGACTGACTCACTCCTTTTTTTATTATTAATTTTTAAATTTTTTTAAAAATACAAAAACCATGAAATAAATGCAAACATTCTTAACTTTTGATCATTCCGTTCTACATATATAATCAGTAATTCACAATATCATCACATAGTTGCATATTCATCATCATGATCATTTCTTGGAACATTTGCATTTATTCAGAAAAAGAAAGAAAAAGAAAGCAGAAAAAAATTCATACATACCATACCCCTTACCCCTCCCTTTCATTGAGCACTAGCATTTCAATCTAAATTTATTTTAACATTTGTTCCCCCTAGTATTCATCTTTATTCCATATGTTTTACTGGTCTGTTGATGAGGTGGATAAAAGGAGCATCAGACACAAGGTTTTCACATTCACACAGTCACATTGTGAAAGCTATATCATTATACAATTATCTTTAAGAAACATGGCTACCGAAACACAGCTCTACATTTTCAGGCAGTTTCCTCCAGCCTCTCCATTACATCTTGACTAACAAGGTGGTATCTATTTAACAAGTAAGAAAAACCTCCAGGATAACCTCTCCACTCTGTTTGGAATCTCTTGGTCATTGACACTTTATTTTGTCTCATTTCACTCTTGCCCCTTTTGGTCGAGAAGATTTTCTCAATCCCTTGATGCTGAGTCTCAGCTCATTCTAGGATTTCTGACTGACTCACTCTTACTTTTTCAAAATTATAAATATTTTACACACACACACACGTATATATGTATATACAGACTCATACCGTAAATTAAGATTTTTTTAAAAATCTAAGACTTGTAGTCATAAATAGGGCATATACTCTGCTTACCCTCAAAACCTCTAAATGTAGATGGGTATAAATTAAATGTTAAATCTCTTCTCCAACAATTGGAATGAAAAAAGAATGCTCTTGGAGCTAGATACTCCAAAAAGAGTTATATGGAGGAAGTATATAAAACATGTTTTCTTCATTTTCATTAAGAATTAGAAGCTCACTAGTAGAGTATTACTCCTTGGTTTCAAATACAGATTTTCATCAGAATTCAAAAGCTCCTAAATGATATAGAAGATGTGAATTGATCTATCATCCCTACATTTTGGGAATGTGATACAAATTTCTGATAGACTGGGTAGATAAAGAATTCTATAAGAGAATCGTGGAAACTTCAAGTCCTTGGGGGAATTTGGGAGAATGTGGTAAAAAAATGATGGAATTAGGGATAGAATTATATAGCATGCTTCTGATGTCTGAAGACAAAGTATTGACACTATAGTTCAAGACAACATAATATTTAAAAAAAGGAAATGCAGAAAAAATATCAGGGAAAGAAGGAATGATGCATCCCTGAAAATATTTTTCTATCAGAGAACACATTAAATAAGAAATAATTCTTTTAACAAGCATTAAAAAGCACCTACGATGGGCCAAGGATGCTGCTATGTAATTAGGGGTCAGAGTATAGAGCTATTGTGCCTGTTTCTTGACATAACCATGGAGCCTTAATGTTAGAATGACAATAATGAAGGTAATTGTTAATGGAAATAGCAAAATCAGATGGATAAAATTATTCTGGAGAGTGGGGGAAAATTCAAGAACTTGGAGATACATAAATGTGTGGATAATACTGAATTTGAGTTTTCAGCATTATTCATTGATCTTGGAAATTTACTATGATCAACCAGCTTATGGGAAACACTTTCCTGAACATCAAATTCTACTGACCTGTTGTGACAATTCAATTTACACACATACATACTCGCAAACGTAATTTGTGTGCTAATATCACCATCCAGGCGATAAAAAGTAGGAATAAGATACGTGTTTATTTTATAATGAAGAATCCCATCTTTCACAAAAATAACATACAGAAAAAAACACAAATTTTTCATCTCATCAGTGATATTATTTTCATTTTCAATATTATAATACTTAATTTCATTTACAAAATGAAATCAAAGTTCATTTTATACAAATAGATATATGATAAGATACTAAAATTTTATTTTATATTGTTGATAGTTTTTGATGACCTACCATTTATTGAAGACAAGAATCCTGAATTGGTGTTTTTAAAAATTACAACATTCATATATAAAGAAGTGTGTAGGTATGTATGTATTCATGTATGTATATACTCACATATTTATATTGCATTTAATTTATGTAGAGAAGGGGCAGAAATAATTTGTTATTATTTAAGAAGCCACTATCCAAGTAAAAAGAAATAATATTGCTACCACTTATTATACCTTATGCATAGGATTAAAAAATTAATATTTAATTTCTATAAACAAAAAACATGTAAAGGTAAACTATATTGTCAAACACAAACTGTTGATATTTGTCTATAAAGATTAAAATGTAAAATTTAAAATTAAAATGTAAGTGCATTTTCAAATTTTATAACAAACCAAGATTTGCTAAGTATTTCATTAGTTATTATTTTTCGAAAGTCTTAGAAATGGCACATATCATTTTCTATTGTCTCAATATAAATGAAACTAAATTAGAGGGAAATAGAGTTCCACAGTTCATGTATTCAACAAATATTACTGAACAGCTGATACCTGCCAGGACCTTTCTAGAAACTTGGTTTGGAGTAATGAATAAATCAAAGGGCTCCCATCATGAAACTTAATTTCTGGTGTATTAGAAAGACAATAAAAAATAAAAAATTATAAGATCATTTTTTATATGCTGGAAAGTGAAAAGTGATTTGTAAGAAAGTAAAGAGAGGAGAGAGAAAAGAGGACTAAGAAATTCTGGGTGGGAGCAGCGCGTTGTAATTTTAAGCATGTTCCTCAGTGGGCTTCACTAAGATGATATTTTAGCAAAATGGTACCAGTGAAGAAAATGGAAATCACATTTTCAGATTACAGGGATTCCAGAGCCCACTTAGTATTCTAATTGGTATTAGTTAATTCAAACAAGTAAGTGATCATCTTGTAAAGCATGCCCAAGTCAAAGTTAGTTGAAATTCCTTTTATTTCATATTGGAATATGCATTTCTAGCTCTCATATTATTCTGTAGCTATATGTAATAAGTCTCAGTTTCACAGTACTTTTTCTTGCTTTTCTGTTCATCGCTTATTTACTTATTTTTCCTTTTAGGTAAAGAGTCAGGGATTTGGTATGGGATATGAGAATCATAGTTTCAGCAATGACTTCATCCTTTTGGGAGTGTTCTCTTCTTCCCAAACAAGTCTGGTCTTCTTTTCCTTTATATTTCTCATTTTTATTATGACTATAACAGAAAATACAGTCCTGCTCCTACTTATCTTCAGAGACGTACGTCTGCATACACCTATGTATTACCTGCTCGGCCATCTCTCTTTTATGGATATCTTACATATTTCCAACATTGTTCCCAAAATGATCAGTGACTTTCTTTCAGGCGGGAAAACTATTTCATTTGCTGGTTGTGGCTTCCAGATATTTCTGTCCCTCACACTGCTAGGTGGTGAGTGCCTCCTCCTCGCAGCAATGTCCTATGACCGCTATGTAGCCATTTGTCATCCACTGCGTTATCCAATTCTTGTGAATAAGCATGTCAGCATTCTCATGGCCAGAGGGTCCTGGCTCATAGGGACCATCAATTCCACAGTTCACACAGCTTATGTACTCCATTTCCCCTTCTGTGGTTCAAAGGCCATTGATCATTTTTTCTGTGAAGTCCCAGCCATGTTAAAGTTGTCCTGTATAGACACATCACCCTATGAATGAGGAGTTTATGTAAGTGGTATCATCTTTCTGCTTATCCCTTTCTCCACGATTTCTGCTTCATATGTCCAAGTCCTACTTACTGTCCTCCAAATGAATTCATCAGAGGCACGGAAAAAGTCATTTTCTACCTGTTCCTTCCACATGACTGTGGTCATAATGTACTATGGGCCACTTATTTTCACATATATGAGACCAAAACCCTACCATACTCCAGGCCAGGATAAGTTCTTGGCAATATTCTATACCATCCTTACACCCACACTGAACCCTCTAATCTACAGCTTTAGGAATAAAGATGTTTTGCTTGCAATGAAAAATATGCTTAAAAGTAACTTTCTAATCAAAACAATGAATATGAATAATGCTTGAAATGTGTGCTTTTTCCCTATTTCCATACGAATTCCTAGAGGAAATCAGAATTTTGGTACTAATTTGACTGCGAAGCTAGTATTTTTCTACTTGTAGAAAGGAGTGGATATTTCCAAATGTGTGATGTTTTGTTGTCCTATGTGTTTGTTTTGTACACGCACACCTCCAAAAGAGCCGTGTCCCTTTCTTTGATTCTTAAAGGAATAGATGACCGTAAGCTATTTGCTCATTCCAAGCTAAGAATTGAAAATAATTATTCATTAAACTATAATAAGTAATGTGCATTGTATGAGGTAGTCATATCCATATAATATCTATATTGTTATGAAACTGTTAAAACTATTTTAAATACCTTACAATCAATCAGTATAATCTACAATCTTCTCTATGAATCTCCGTTATTCACTGATTACTTATACATCTTTTTCAATGATGTGACATATGCATATATTACATAAATATAATATACATATATAATAAATATATATAAACTATCCAAAGTATATATAACTATATATATATGCATACATAAAAATAAACATACATGCATCTATAATCCAGTTGTGATAAAATCAAGTTATTGATTCTTTGTCATTAAAAATAATCCAATATAAGAATATTCTGTGAAGTACATCTTATTTCGAATATGAATGTAGATTTATCTTTTACCATTCCTTCCATCATCTTGTGATGAAATATAATGAAAAGAAAAAAATAAATGTTTGTCTTCAGAAACTACCTAAACAATTTTATTAATAAAAAAATTGAGGAAATATTTTAACATAAATGTTTATTACTTTTATTTTATAAAGTTGAATAAATACATTGTATTAAATGAATATTGTTATAGACATAAAAATATATTACACCAGACTTTAATGGATTGAAAGCTATTATTGTATCATTCCCAATTGGAAATTTTGAAACAATGAGAATAATAGTCGACTGCAAAGATTTTTGTAAATTAACCATCATGAGTCTGCCCCTGTCAAAAAAAAACATATATATATATATATATATATATATATAACATATATATACAATGTTTGGAGACATGAGAGGGGACATTTGGAGCAATTTTTGCCTTTTGTTGATAATTGTGGAAACTGTGTGGTGTATGCATGTAGTTCATCTTGATAAACCCTTAAACCCTCACCTTTTTTTTTTTTTTGCTGTTTGACAGGGTTACATTTCATTGTTTTTCCATGTGAGTATCCTGTTATTGCAGTACATTTGTTGAATTATTGTTTGTTTGTTTGTTTGATTGTTTGTTGGGAAGTGCATGGGCCAGGAATTGAATGTGGGTCTCCTACATGACAGGTGAACATTCTACCACTGAACTACCCTTACACCCCCAAACCCTCACCTTTTATACATGTTTGAAATTTCCACAATTTTTTAAAGAACTTTGTGATATTTTCATCCTTTTATTCTTCCTAATATCTAGTAATACCCACAAAATGAATCTACAAAATGTGTGATTTGGATCAAATTCCACAATATTAATAGAGTATTTGGGGGAGTCTTAAAAATCTATTTACCTTCCCCTAAGTGAAGCTCGGGAAAAAAAGTACAAGTTCCTCAATGGATTATATTGAGGATATATATATACATTATATCTGATTCCCAATTTTCTAGATATTTTACAAATTTAACTGTTTAGGACCAGAATTCTTGTATGTTAATTGGGGAGTACTGCATTTTCTAAGTATCTTTATTGGTTCATATGATTTTCCATTGACTCTAATCGTGTTCCATGTTGTGTCAGTTTGAATCTATTATGTACCCCAGAAAAGCCATGCTTTTTGTTTTTTTTTACATGGGCAGGCATCGGGGATTGAACCCGTGTCCTCTGGCATGGCAGGCGAGCATTCTTGCCTGCTGAGCCACCGTGGCCTGCCCAAAGCCATGTTTTAATCCTGACCCAATCTTGTGAGAACAACCATTTCTTTTCATCCTGATTTAATATTGAAGGAGAGAAACTTTTGATTAGATTATCTCCATGGAGATGTGGCAAGCCCAATTGTGGGTATGACTTTTCATTAGATGAGTTGTGACTCCACCCATTTCAGGTAGGCCTTGATTAGTTTACTAGAATTCTTTAAAAGAGGAAACATTTTGTAGAGGCAACAGAGATGCTTGGAGAACAGCTGCTTCACAGAAGACAGACAAAAATGTTTGGAGATGTGTGGAGCCCAACAAACATCACTATGAGATGTTAAGCAAGCCAGAACCTGGAGAGAGCTAAGGGAAGCCAAGAGATGAAAGCCAGCCCTGGAGAAGCAAAGGGAGGAATCCCCACAGGAACAGAGGCTAAAAGCACGGAGCCCAGGAGCAAGGGATCAGCTTGTCTTCCCAGATGACAAAGGTGTTACAGAGGTATCAGCCTTCCTTGAACTAAGGGATTTTTCCCAGGGTGCCTTAGTTTGGTCATTTCCATAGGCTTAGAACTATAAATTTGTAGCTTATTAAATTTCCTTTATAAAAGCCATTCCATTTCTGGTATATTGCATTCTGGCAGCATTTAACAAACTAATATACATGTTATTTATATTTTATGCTAATAGGATTTTGTGCTTGCTTCCAATAATGAAATGTATTAGATTTGGGATTCTTTAGCATGACACGTAGGTTTATGGCATCCAGGAATATACTAAATAAATTCATGCTATTGAGATTTAACACTAATCATAACATTAATGGGAACACTTAATACAATTATTTTATGTATCTACACAATTTATCACCATACAGATTTTATCTTTTTCTTAGAAGGTAAAGAATTTGTGTGTTCTTTAAGAATTTTTCTTCTTTTTTCACTGAAAATATTCACCCTCCATGTACATCATCTTTTCTCTAATTTAGTATCATCCTTGACTCTTCTTTTTCTCTAAAATGTCAAATCCAATTCACTTACAAATCCTGTTGGTTGCACCTTCAGAGTAGACTCCATACCTGCCACTTCTTCACTGCTCCCACTGGAGACAGTCCGAGCTCAAAGGCCATCATCTTTTGCTTGGGCATCATGCCAACTTCCTAAATATTCTCCAGAGTTTCAGAGTTGTGCCTTAAGAGTCTCCAAGACAAGAGGAGAGAGAGAACCTCTTAAAACAGTAGTCAGAATGACATCTTCCCCTACTAAAATCCTTCTACTGGCTTTTGAATAAATACACTTGTTTAGTCCTCCATGGTGAGCCATTGGATCCATGTCTTATCTCAATCATAGTATTCCCTGTCTTCCAGAATTTATAAAGTAACCAATTTGTTTCTCCTCATGACTTCTCTTTCCTATCCTACTTTCTTTCTGCATGTTTTCCTATTGTTACATACCCTCATTTTATTCAGTTCTCCTCCCAAATATCATTGTTATGACAGGTCTTGTAAAATCAGTTATCCAGATTATAACCAATTTAACGTAGTAGCTCCACACCATTTTATCACATTGCTTTGCTTATTTTATTTTGCAAGCCTTAGCGTTATCTGCCATTTTATTGTTGTATAGGCACATTGTGTGCATGTTTTCTCCTTCAGTATCAAAGTTTCTGAGAGGCAGATACTTGTTTTCATGGTTTACTTTTGTAAATGTACAGCTTTAAAAAGTAGAATTAATTTATCTACTGCTAGATGCTCTTTTCTTGTATCTTATTAATAACTGAATGATTATTTATGGGTGAGAATTTTCCAAATTTAATGCTATGCAATATTCATAAATATAGTAATCATTTTTTGCGTAACACTTAAAAAGCAACTACTATATACCAAGTAGTATTTTCTTGTACTAAATTATTTAATTCTTCCTGCAAAAGTATATATCATCATTATTGTATTTATTACAATTATCATGTCCACCATATAAATTAGTAGAGACATTCAATCTTTTTCTTGGTAAGTAAGGTATTATGAGTACAATTACCATTAATCACTTAGGTATATTCTATAGTATATTCTCCATTTTTAGAAGTATATGTCATAACATAGAAATTACAACTATCTTAATCTTTTGATTAAAGTAATATGGAAACTATCTTTTGCTTTATAGTATATTATATAGAGCATCCTGGTTTAGTTATTTTCTATTCTGATTTTATGTTTCATTGAATAGATTTTAATAATACATATCTGTGAATACATATACCCACACTTACATGTAGATAGACTCAATCAAAAATAGGTCCATTCAAGTATATTAGGGAAAAATTTTTATATTAACATTAAGATATCACACTGTAATATATGAGATGAAATGAATGGCTGAAAAGACTAAATTCCACCCAATATAATTCATATATTCAATGCAGTTTCAATGATAATGACAAGAGGATTGCAGAGAAAATAGCAAGGTGATTTTTAATAGTCTTGTATTTATAAAAGGGCCAGTTCTAATAGCAGGTCGAGACAAAACCATGATGTCCATATGATATAGCCCTCCTGCACCTCTCTAGAAAATCTACATGGTACTCTAACAACAGAAATCAAAGTGAGCCCCTGTGTTGCCCAAAACAAATAGAAGTTGGTGGGAAAAATGATGTATTATTTTAGGTTGCGAAGTTTGCAGTTTTCCGATACCTACACATCTGGATCTGAGGGCTTTTATAAGGTAGAAAACCTTGGGAATGTTATCTAATCTGTCTGGATCTTATATAGGAGTTTGATGATTGAATTAAATAAAAACAAGTGACTTAAAATCCTGCATGATATTTAAAATTAACAATGAAGTTTAGTTATAATAATTAGGGTAGAAATGAAATAAGCTGAATAGAGTTTTATAAATTATCTTGCATGTTAAATTTAATTAGTGATCATTGATATATATTTTTATTTTAATATTTTTATTGTAAAAGCTTAACATACAAACATTCTTGACATACAAATATTCCATACATGGTATACAGTCAATGGCTCACAATATAATCACATAGTTGTGTATTCATCATCATGATCATTTGTTTTTTACATATGCATCACTCCAGCAAAAGAAGAAAAAAAAGAAAAAACTCATATATGCCATACCCCTTTTCCCTCCCTCTCATTGACCACTAATATTTCAGTCTACTCAATTTATTTTAACCTTTGTTCCCCCTAATATTTTTTACTCATCAGTCCATACCCTAGATAAAAGGAGTATCAGACACAAGGTTTTCACAATCACACAGTCATGTTGTAAAAGCTATATCAGTATACAATCATCTTTAAGAAACAAGGCTACTGGAATACAGCTCTACAGTTTCATATACTGCCCTCTAGCCAATCCAATACATCATAAACTAAAAAGGGGATAGATAGCTATATAATGTGTAAGAATAACCTCCAGGATAACCTTTTGACTGAGTTTGAAATCTCTCAGGCACTGAAACTTCATTTTGTCTCATTTCTCTCTTCCCCCTTTTGGTCAAGAAGGTTTTCTCAACTCCTTAGAGGCTAGGTCCCAGCTTCCCAGGATTCCTGTCCCATGTTGCCAGGGAGATTTACAGCCCTGGGAGTCATGTCCCATGTAGGGGCAGAAGACAGTGAGTTCATTTGCCATATCAGCTTAGAAAGAGATGCCATATCTGAGCAACAAAAGCGGTTCTCTAGGGGACTCTTTGACCTAATTTTAAGTAGGCTTAGCCTATCCTTTGCAGGGATAAGTTTCATAGAGGTAAACCCCAAGATTGAGGACTTGGCCTATTGATTTGGTTGTCCCCACTGATTTAGAGAATATCAGAAATTTTCCAAATGGAGAAGTTGAATATTTCCCCCTTTCTCCCCATTCCCCCAAGGGGACTTTGCAAATTCTTCTTTATACATTGTCCAAATCACTCTGATATTTATCAGGGTATCATACTAACCTGGACAAACCAACAAAATCTCATGCCCTATTCAAGATTCTAGTGATCATTGATATTAACTTACAAATATATCAAAAATAATTTAAGCAGTAAACACTAGATAAATTAAGTTCTCTTTCCTCTGACTCTCTATAGTAGGCAGTCAGTGGAATAAGTACATTGAGACGGATAACCTGGTATCTGTTAGGTTTGAATAAGGCTCAGAGGCAGACTGATCACAGGTGAAGGAATTTATTCAGACACCAGCATGGGGTGGAAGGCTGAACTCAGACTTCAGCCGACCTGGGAAAGCAGTTAGAGGGTCTTTATATCTAAGGGCCTAGGTCGGGTGAAATTAACTTCAATTAATTAATGCTGCTGCAGTCGTGCAGGCCTGTAACTGCCAGAGGGTGGATGCAGCTGCCTAAGGGTGAGTGTAGGATCAATTATGGAACTGCTGTGTGGAAATATCTGTTAATGGCTAGCCATCGTAGACCTGCTGTGTGGGAATATCTGTTAAGGGCTAGCCAATTATGGAACTGCTGCGTGGGAATATCTGTTAAGAGCTAGTCACATCATGGGGGAAGTGGTCTTGTCTAACATCCCAGCCTTTGGTTATCGTCACAGTCAGGTTCATGTGTCAACTTGGTCAGGTGGTGGTGCCTGGTCCTTTGGTCAGACAAGTGCTGGCCTTTCTGTTGCTATGAACTTAAATCATGACCATGTTGGTGGCATCCACAGCTGCACAGCTGAAAATTGCATTTTCAATTAGCTATGGGGTGTGTCTTCTACAATGAGTGATGCTTAATCTAATCATTGGAAGGCTTTTAAGGAGGACTCAGAAGAGATGATCACTCTTCTTGCTTCAGCAGCCAGCCTCTCCTGAGAGTTCACTGAGGACCTTCTTCAAAGTTGCTAGCTGGGCGCCTGCCGTACAGATCTTGGACGCTTACATCCCCATGGTTGCTGTGCCATTTGGAAAGGATTTATGTACCCTAGCAAAAGCCATGTTTTAATCCTAAAATAATCTTGTGAGAGCAACGCGGTTTCTTCTAATCCCTATTCAGTACTGTATGTTGGGAACTTTAATTAGATTATCTCCATGGAGATATGAACAATCAAGTGTGGGTATTAAATTTGATTAGGTGGAGATATGTCTCCAACCATTCTATGTGGGTCTTGATTAATTTACTGGAATCCTATAAAAGAGGAAGCTTTGGAGAAAGTTTCAGAATGACAGAGCCATGAGAAAGCCACAACAGAGAATGCCACAGAATCAAGAAGCAGAGAGTCCGCCAGCCAGGGACCTTTTGAGAATGAGAAAGAGCCACAGAAGCATGACAGAAGGACAAGAGAACTTCAGAGTCCATCAGCCAGTGACCTTTGGAGATGAAGAAGGAAAATGGCTCCTGGGAAACCTCATGAAACAAGAGGCTAGCAGACACTGCCATGTTTGCTATGTGCCCTTCTCTGAAAGAGAAATGGTGAATGTCATCAGCCTTCTTGAACCAAGGTATCTTTCCCTGTTTCCAGACTCTAGCTCCACCTCTATTTTTTTCTTTCCGTCATCTAGCTCCACCTCTATTTTTTTCTTTCCGTCAGAGTAAGAAACGTCTGCCTCAGGCCTCTCACCAGCCTTTGAGGCAAGAGGTCTCCTACCGTTCACTGCGGGGCAAGGTCCCGCCCACTGGACACCTGACCTTTGCCCGGAAACTCAGCGTGTCCATTGGCCTTCCCACTTCCGCCCGTGGCGGCCTTGCTCCTCGGGCTGCCGTACTTCCGGCCGCCCACGTCCACTGCTCCTAGAGAAGGCACGGTTTCTCCTGGGCTAAGGACTTTCACACCACGGGACAGAATATAATGGTGACCAGAAGGCAGAAGGAGGTGAGTGTGAAGGTTGAGTAGACCTGACAAAGTATTCTGGAGTTTTTTGGCAGGACGGCTCCAGCGTTATGAGCTGGTCCCCTCAAAACGTGACTCGTGGGCGGAGAGAGGGCAAGGGCAGAAGCGTTCCAGAGGTGAAGCTGAGACGAGTTAACAACTAAAGGGTTGGAGGAAAGGGAAAAGCAAAAGGGGAAGAGACGAAGAAGACTGAAATGTCTAACTAGGTATTGGGTGTTCCTTAAAAGGGGGAGAATTTTGGAAGAGGGGTAGGAAGATAATGAGTGTGAATTGGGACATGGGATTTTATGTCTTGACTCACAGTCAACCTCTCAGACGCCTCATTGAGGAATCACGGGGCCCGTCCGATGAGGCAGGATTGTGATTGTCTCTGTATCTCTCTCTATTTCTTAGCTCCTGCCTTCGTTTCCGTAACATGGGCTGGCATTAAATTCAGAAGATTACAAGAAGTAACCACACCCTTGATTCATTTTACTAAGGTAGGTGTTGTGTGTATGCCATGTCTTTTAAATATAAATATAATTATTAATGAAATACTAATTGTAAAACCCCAGTGGATAAACCACCTTATTTTGTTAAGTTGCTATCTGTGGTGGTTAGAAGGTGTGTATCCCAGATAAACATGTTCTTTTGATGAGGTTACTTCACATGCGGTGTTGCCCAATAATGCTATTATTGAAGGCCTTATAGGGGAGGTCACAGAGAGAAAAGAGGGCCACAAAGAGGAGGAGTCAGAAGCTGAAAGTCAGTAGAACTGGAAGTAGATGGGACAGGCCAGAGTGATAGAGGAGCCTAGGACAAAAGATCATGGACAGCCAGTCCCAGAACTACCAGTCTTTGAAAAGAAAGCAAAACCTTGATGATGCCTTTGTTTGGACTTCTCGTAGTCTCAAAACTGTAAGCCAGTAAATGGGTTGTGGAAGCCAACCCATTGCATGGTAGTTGGTTTAGTCACCAAAGAACTAAAATACCATCTTCCTATTTTATACAGGTCTGTGCAGTTTGCTTCAGGGACTGCATTTAATGTTTGGCAATAGTCAATTTTAAAGATGTCCCTCTGCCACTAAGATGTGTTAATTATGCTGTATTATTAATAGCTTTTATAAAAACCAATTTTAAATAAAAAAATTTTGTAATGATTTCATAATTAGGATATACTTATTCGCACTATACCATTAAAACAATCCAAGAATGTATACATAAAAATAATATTGGGTGGTGCAATGGTGGCTCAGTGGCAGAATTCTCACTTGCCATGCCAGAGACCTGGATTCGATTCTTGGAGCCAGCCCATGCAAAAAAAAAAAAAAATCTGTTATCACTCTAACACCCAGTAACCAGTAGAAGCATCTGGGGTGTATATTTTCACACCTTCCTCCATGTTCATACAAACTTATACACCATGCATACACAAAATTGGTTGGCCAGTTTTTTAAAAATGGGAAACATGCTTTGCTCAGTAAACAATAAACCATGAACAGACTTCCAGATAAGATACGTAGACCTAATCCATTTTTTATTAGAGAGATTGTGAGGTTACAAAATAATCATGTATAAAATACAGGATTCCTGTATACCACTCCACCAACAACACCTTAGATGAAAAAACTTTTGAAAAATAGTTGTATTTTTCAACAGTAATTACATTTGTTATAACTGATGAAACCTTAATAAAATAGTTCTTTCATCCATTATTTACATTAGGTGTATTTTTCCCCTATATACTACCCTACTATTACCTCTTTGTATTAGTATAGTACATTGTTATTCATGAAACACTTCTCATGGTCGTATTATTAAGTATAGTCCATTGTTTACAATATGGTCCATTTTGTTGTACAGTCTTATGTTTGATTTGTATTCAAACATGAAGTTCCCCTTTTAACCACGTTCATTTATATATTTCAGTGCTTTTGTTTACACTAACAATAATATACTACCATCATCACCATCTGCTTTGAAACCTTTACCATCAGCCCAAATAGAAATTCTGTATAGACTAAGCCTCAACTTCCCATTCTCTAACTCCAATCTGTTTGCTGGTAACCTATATTGTAAATTTTTGGCTCTATGAGTTTGCCTATTACAATTAGTTTATACAGCAGGATCATTCAGTATTTGTCCTTTTGGATCACTCAACATGTCCTCACAGTTCATCCGTGTTCTTGCATACATTAGGAATTCATTGATTTTTACTACTGAATAATATTCCTTTGTATGTATATACCACATTTTGTTTATTGATTCATCATTTAGTGAACACTTGGGTTACTTCCATCTTTTGACAATTGTAAAAGATAATCACTCTATGAATATTTGTGTTGAGGTCTGTTTAGGTCCCAGCTTTCAGTTCGTCTGAATATGTACTTAATAGCAGGATTGCTGGATCATATGGCAGTGCCATACTTGACTACCTGCGGATTGCCAAATTGCCACAGTGGCTGTGCCATTTTACATTCCCATCAGCAATAAATGAGTGTTCCTGTTTCTCCATATCCTGCCCAGCACTTGTAGTTTTCTGTTTTTTTAAATTTTGGTCATTCTACTGTGGAAATATCTCACTGTGGTTTTGATTTGCACTTCCCTAATATCCAGTGAAGTTGAGCATCTTTTCTTGTGCTTTTTTAGCCATTTGTGTTTCCTGTTTGGAGAAATGGTTATTCAAGTCTTTTGCCCATTTTGTTTGTGTTCTTATTGTGAAGTTGTAGAATTTCTTTCTATATTCTAGATATTAAACCCTTATCAGATATATGGTTTCCAATATTTTTTCACATTGCGTAAGTTGTCTTTTCACTTAAAGTCCTTTGATGCACAAAGGTTTTTAATTTTGAGGAGGTCCTATTCATACATATTTTGTTGCTTGTTCTTTATGTGTAAAGTCAAAGAAACCATGGCCTGGCTTGACTTTTTTTCTAATACCTAGGCATCTAATTATCTTGATGAGTTAGCTTTGAAAGTTAGTTCTTTCTCTTGCTTATGGTTTATTTTGATGTATAATAAAAAATAATACCTATTACTTTGTGTTAAGGCTCTTATTTGATGTTGTATTTAACTTATTCTAGAACTTTACAATTGCCCATGTTTAACTGATCATCATTTTGCAGGTCTCTTTTTTAAAAAAATATTTTTAGTGAGAAATCTTCACACACATATAGTCCCTCCACAGTATACAATCAGTGGCTCACAACATCATCACATAGTTGTGTATTCATCACTATGAATATTTTTAATACCCTTTCATCACTCCAGAAAAAGAAGTAAAAAGAAAAAACTCATACATCCCATACCGCTCGCTCTCACTGACCACTAATATTTAATCCACCCAATTTATTTTACCCATCTCCCTTATTTATTTATATAGTTTTAAGGCCATGAGAATGTCCACATTAAGGCACCAACAAGAGGTTACCTTCCCTCAGGAAAGGCTGATGCCTATTAGCTGAGAATGCACGTGGCTGGCATCTGATGGTCCTTGTTTGTGGTTCCATTGCTTCTAGCTTCTGATGCCAGTAGTTTCCTCTGTAAGCATCTGTGGGCCTTCACTTAGCTCCTCCAAGATACAACTCTAAGTTCTGGCCTGATTGTGCTATCCATTTCTGAATTTTTACAGTCAGTCCTTTCACACAGTGTGTGATCCTTCAGTACCATAGGCCCAATCTTAACCCTCTTTCTAACCCCTGATGACCTGGGTTCTTAACTTTAACTCTTGATGAGTTCTCCCTTTTATTAATATATGGTGACCTTCTTTGTCTCTTTTAATTGTTTAATTTTCAGAGTTCATTCAATAATATTAGCTCATATTAGTGAGACTATACATTATTTGTTCTTTTGTTTCTTGCTAATTTCACTCAGCATAATATCTTAAAGGTTGATCCACATTGTTACATGCTCTATATTATTTTATTTTTTAATTATTTAATTATTTTACACTTGAAGTCTAATTTGTTGGGTATTCGTATGCCTACACCTGCTCTTTCCTGGTTGTTGTTTGTATGAAATATCTTTTTCCAACCTTTCACTTTCAAACACTGTGTCCTTGGTCTAAAGTGAGTCTCTTGTAAACAGCATATAGATGGGTCCTGTTTTTTAATCCATTTGACCAGGCTTTGTCTTTTGACTGGGAGTTTAGTCCACTAACATTTATTGTTATTACTGGAAAAGCAGTATTTTCTTCTAGTATTTTGTCTTTTGGATTTTATATGCCATATCTTATTTTTTTCCTCTCTTTTTACCCTTACTGATTAACCTCCTTTCTGTACTCATCTCTAAACCTCTCTCTCTCTCTCCTGTCTTTTTCTATCTACCTGTAGTGCTCCCATTAGTATTTCTTCCAGAACAGCTTTTTTTTTGTTCACAAATTCTGTCAGGGTCTGCTTGTCTCAAAATATTTTCAACTCTCCTGCATTCTTGAAGGGAAATTTTGATGGATATAGTATCCATGGTTGGCAGTTTTTCTCTTTCCATGTCTTAAATATGTCATACCACTGCCTTCTCACATACCTCCATGGTTTCTGTTGAGAAATCCACATGTAGTGGATGGATGTGATAGAAAACTTTTTTCTTGCTGCTTTCAGAAAACTCTCTTTGTCTTTAACATTTGACAATCTGGTTAGTCATGGAGTAGGTATATTTGGGTCTGTTCTGTTTGGAGTACCCTCTGCTTCTTGAATCTGTAATTTTATGTCTTCCATAGGATTTGGGAAATTTTCAGTGATTGTTTCCTCCATTACTGTTTCTGCCCCTTTTCCCTTCTCTTCCCCTTCTGAGACACCTATAACAGGTATATAGATGTGTTTCATATTGTCATTCAGTTCCATGACTCCCTACTCATATTTTCCCATTCCTTTCCCTATCTGTTCTCTTGTGTGTAGGATTTCAGATATTTTGTCCTCTGGTTCACTAATCCTTTCTTCTGCTTCTTCAAATTGGCTGTTGGATGTCTCCATTGTGTTTTTCATCATTTCTCTTATGCCTTTCATCCCCATAATTTCTGCCATTTGTTTTTCAGGCTTTCAAGTATTTCTTATGATCACCCAATGTCTTCTTTATATTGTTCATCTCTTTTGCTTTATCTTCATTCAGCTCATTTTTTCAACTTACAGAAGATTTGTTTGAACATCTTTAATTAGTTGTTGCGACTCCTGTATCTCGTTTGAAGTGTTCATTTGTTCCTCTGACTGAGCCAAATCCTCATGCTTCCTAGTATGACTTGTGATATTTTGTTGGAGTCTAAGCATCTGATTTCCTTGATTGATTTATTCTGTAGCTTTTCTTTTTTTACCTAGATTTTTCTTGTTGCTTGGCTTTGTGCTCTATCTATTCTTTGATATTCAGTTCAACTTATTCTAGACATCTAGCATAGCTTCTTTTTGATTGATTATAATTTATTTATTTATTTTTTTAAATTTTTTATTAATCAAAAAAAAGAAAAGAAATTAACACAACATTTAGAAATCATTCCATTCTACACATGCACTCAGTAATTCTTAGTATCATCACATAGATGTATGATCATCATTTCTTAGTACATTTGCATCGATTTAGGAAAAGAACTAGCAAAACAGCAGAAAAAGATATAGAATGTTAATATAGAGAAGAGAATTAAAATAGTAATACTAATAAAAAATATATATATATAAAAAGGAAAAAGAAAAAACAAAAACAAAAGATACAAACAAACAAACAAACAAACGAAAAACTATATTTCAGGTGCAGCTTCATTCAGTGTTCCAACATAGTTACATTACACTTAGGTATTATTGTGCTGTCCATTTTTGAGTTTTTGTATCTATTCCTGTTGCACAGTCTGTATCCCTTCAGCTCCAGTTACCCATTATCTTACCCTGTTTCTAACTCCTGCTGGTCTCTGTTACCAATGATATATTCCAAGCTGATTCTCGAATGTCGGTTCACATCAGTGGGACCATACAGTATTTGTCCTTTAGTTTTTGGCTAGACTCACTCAGCATAATGTTCTCTAGGTCCATCCATGTTATTACATGCTTCATAAATTTAGTCTGTCTTAAAGGTGCATAATATTCCATCGTAGGTATACACCACAGTTTGTTTAGCCACTCGTCTGTTGATGGAGATTTTGGCTGTTTCCATCTCTTTGCAATTGTAGATAATGCTGCTATAAACACTGGTGTGCAAATGTTCGTCTGTGTCTTTGCCCTTAAGTCCTTTGAGTACATACCTAGCAGTGGTATTGCTGGGTCGTAATCCATTCTGCCAGTCTATGTCTTTTGATTGGGATATTCAGTCCATTAACTTTTAGTCTTATTACTGTTTGGATAATATTTTCCTCTACCATTTTGGCTTTTGTATTATATATATCATATCTGATTTTCCTTCTTTCTACACTTTACTCCATACCTCTCTCTTCTGTCTTTTCGTATCTGGCTCTAGTGCTCCCTTTAGTATTTCTTGCAGAGCTGGTCTCTTGGTCACAAATTCTCTCAGTGACTTTTTGTCTATAAATGTTTTAATTTCTCCTTCATTTTTTTTTTTTTTTTAAAGGAAAGACAGAGAGAAGGAAGGAAGGATAGAAGGAAGGAAGGAAGGAAGAAAGGGAAACATTTTTAAACATTTTCTTGTTTTATTGTATTCTGTTTCTCCGTTTTTGTTACATGGGCTGGGGCCGGGAATCGAACCGAGGTCCTCCGGCATAGCAGGCAAGCACTTTGCCCGCTGAGCCACCGCGGCCCCACCTTCTCCTTCATTTTTGAAGGACAATTTTGCTGGATATAGAAGTCTTGGTTGGCAGTTTTTCTCTTTTAGTAATTTAAATATATCATCCCACTGTCTTCTAGCTTCCATGGTTTCTGCTGAGAAATCTACACATAGTCTTATTGGGTTTCCCTTGTATGTGATGGATTGTTTTTCTCTTGCTGCTTTCAAGATCCTCTCTTTCTCTTTGACCTCTGACATTCTAACTACTAAGTGTCTTGGAGAACGCCTATTTGGGTCTATTCTCTTTGGGGTTCGCTCTACTTCTTGGATCTGTAAATTTAGGTCTTTCATAAGAGTTGGGAAATTTTCAGTGATAATTTCTTCCATTAGTTTTTCTCCTCCTTTTCCCTTCTCTTCTCCTTCTGGGACACCCAAACACGTATATTTGTGTGCTTCATATTGTCATTCAGTTCCCTGATCAACTGCTCAAGTTTTTCCATTCTTTTCCCTATAGTTTCTGTTTCTTTTTGAAATTCAGATGTTCCATCCTCCAGTTCACTAATTGTAGCTTCTGTCTCTTTAGATCTATCATTGTAGGTATCCATTGTTTTTCCATTTTTTTCTTCTTTGTCCTTCACTCCCATAAGTTCTGTGATTTGTTTTTTCAGATTTTTTATTTCTTCTTTTTGTTCAGCCCATGTCTTCTTCATGTCCTCCCTCAATTTATTGATTTGGTTTTTGAAGAGTTTTTCCATTTCTGTTCGTATATTCAGCATTAGTTGTCTAAGCTCCTGTATCTCATTTGAACTATTGGTTTGTTCCTTTGACTGGGCCATATCTTCAATTTTCTGAGTGTCATCCGTTATTTTCTGCTGGTGTCTGGGCATTTGATCAGATTTCCCTGGGTGTGGGACCCGGCTGGTTGAAAGGTTTTTCTGTGAAATCTCTGGGCTCTGTTTTTCTTTTCCTGCCCAGTAGGTGGCGCTCGTGGTTCTCGTCTGTCTGCGGGTCCCACCAGTAAAAGATGCTGTGGCTCCTTTAACTTGCCAATCCGAATCTCGCAGTCGGCCCGGGAAACCGTGCGTGGAGGGGGGTCGCGGCCGCCGCGGCTTGGGGGAGTGCCGGTCCAAATTGCCCAGCTGGCCCGAGACACCAAGCGTGGTGGGAGGGCCCCGCTATCCAACGTTCCCAGTCAGACCATGAAGCCACGTGCGTAGAGGGGATCCCAGTCACCAGCCGCCCCGGCCGGGAAAACATGCGCCCCTCGGGTATCTCACCGCAGCGGATTCTCCCTGCCCGTTCAACTGTTCCAGAATGGGGTACGCTGTCTTTTTGGTCTCTGTCGTGACTCCGGGAGCTGTTTTGTATTGTTTCTTTTTCTTTAGTTGCTGTTCTGGAGGAGGAACTAAGACCCGCGCGTCTTACTAAGCCGCCATCTTCTCCGGAAGTCCTGATTATAATTTTTAAGCTCTTGTTTTTCTGTTTCTTGCCCTACCTGTATAGAACATTTTTAGAGGAGGGTTTCTCCAGATATGATTGACCTCAGTCAGATTTTCCGAGACAAGACAAGCCCAGGTCTCAGGAAGAGTGTGATCTGAATGAAGTTTCCCTTAGGATGAGACCCATCAGTTTGCCAGACTTTCCTGTGTAGCCTCTTGAATTTGTTCTTTTTTATACTGCCCAGCAGGTGGTGCTTGTCAGCCAACTACTCCTCACCTGTGTAAAGTGGTGTGGTGCCTTTAATTCTCAGCAGATCCAGTCCCTGACAGAGGTGTCCTTGAGATAGAGGCTGAGATAAAAGGCAGGTTTAAGCCGTTTCCGTTTTCCAACCCCTGGGATCTGAATTATCCTAATGAGAGCCAACAATTGTGCTGGGCCCTGCCTCACATTTTCTTGGGAAAGATACACCCTACAGGGAATTATCTCCTAGTTACTTTGTTTGTCACACATACCTTAACTCCACCTTGCCTGGGTCAGTGCTAACAATTTAAAATGCCTGAGGCTTTCTTTAATGGGCTGCTAAAAAAAGTTTACTACTATCCTTTTCAGAGACAGTCCCCAGTCCCCTGGTTTCACCAATCAAGAGCTGGAGTTGGTATATGGCTCTGTGTGCCCCCTTTATTGGGGACACAGCCGTTTTCCAGTATTCTGAGCTCAGTTGACTGCAAAACCCTCTGTTCTTTTTTTTTTTTTTCTTCAGCCCCCAACTCTGCCAAGAAAAACCTCAGGGTTCCTTTTGTGCTTTCTCTGGATTTATCTGTGCTCATAGCTTATATTCAGCAGTCCAGATTCATTGATTAAATTCACAGTTGGTGCTTGCTAGAGCTTCCTTATGTTGCTCCTGGTAGAGTCTACTTCTTTTTCCCACAAGGAAGTGTCTCCTAAATAGCCTGCTGTGCACATGGTGTAGGGGAACCAGCCTCCACAATTTGGAAGACTTTACTCTTCTGAGCTGTGATTTCAGTCCTTCCACCTGTTCCAGACTGGTGTATTAAGTGCGTTCAGTCACTGAAGTACCCCTCCACACACATACCATGCTGGTTTTTTTTTTTTTTTTTTTTTTGTGCAAGAAAGGCTTTAATTGCACGGGTTTTAAAACAGACATTGAGTAGAACTAAAGAATATTTATAAAATATGTATAAGGTGAAAAAATACAAAAAATACTTCTATTATTAAAAGGCAGTTTAATATAAAGAATATTAGTGTTACCTTGAAATCCTTGGTATGCTGCTCCTGGATTTTTTTCCCATTCCCTGTCTCTTCAGAGATATTTTAAATTTTGTGTTTATTATTCCTTTGATTTTTAAAAATAGTTTTACTGCATATGTTTATATTCCTAACAGCATGTTATTTACTTTTGATGCTTTTGACCTTTATATAAATGGACTCATTCTGAATGTGTTCTGCAACTTACTTTGTTCCCTCAGTGTTAGATTCTTGAAATTAGTGCATGTTAATGCATGTGATTGTAGTTTGTTCATTTACATTCCTATAAGGAGCCCTGTTATGTAAATATTCCATTATTAATTCATCCATTTACACTCTTGTTGTGCATTTGGGTTGTTGCTAGTTTTATGTTCTTAGACACAGTACCATTGGGAAGTTTCTTGTCCATTTCTCCTGGAGCAATGTGCAGGAATTTCTCTAGAATAAATACCTAAGCATGGGGGTGTGAGGGTAGGTCAGTGGTAGAATTCACCTCTGCCATGTGGGCAACCTGGGTTTGATTCCTAGCCCATGCACTCTGCCCTCCTCAAAAAAAACACGAACAGACAAGCAAACAAACAAATGAAAAACCAAACTAAAACAAAAATTCAACAGATGGTGCTGCAATAAGGGAATACTCACATGGAAAAAGAAGGAAATGTGAACCCTGCCATACAGCATACAAAAAAAAAATACCTGGGCCTGGAATTGCTGGATCATAGCATATGCATATGATGCATGCAAATTTTAAAAATTTAACTTTTTTCAATAATACAAATTACATTGCTAAAGAGGTCTTACCAATTTTTTTTTGCACTGGTGGAGATTGCCAGTGTCTGGCTTTATTGGTGTGAAGTTTTCAATTTAAAGTAATATATGTACACTGAAATAAGTTAGGAAAAAACATAAAGTCACAAAACAAATTTTAGAAAACACATGTCCCATAGAATGATAGATAATGACTTAATATTTTAGTGTATATTTTCCTCAGTTCACAGTACTGTTTTCTTGGTGGTAGTCTATAATAGCCTATTTTTAAAATACAGTTTTAATCGCATTGGATTTATATTTGAATACTTATACTTTATGTTAGATTTTGGACATACTTTAATAGCTTCATAACAGTTAATTATCCTTTGGATTTTTATTCTCCCACCTCAATTTTCTACTATTCAAAATAAAGTAGATGTATTGGGTAATAAAGACTTTTAGTTTTGGAATCACTTCCTTTGGTTAGGGTAGAATAAGTACAATTATTAATTCAAATGTTTTTAATATTTTAAGACTATAGATAATGGGTAATATTGTATTAATTTTTTAAAAATTTTTAAGAGAAATTTAACAAATGAACTAAAACATTAACATATATAATCAGTAATTCACAATATCATCACTTAGTTGCATATTCATCATTTCTTAGAACTTTTGCATTCAATTCAGAAAAAGAAATAAAAAGACAATAGAAAAAGAAATAAAAGAAAAACAGAAAAAAAAAGATTATACATACCATACCCGTTACCCTTCACTTTCATTGATCACTAGCATTGATTAAATTAAATTTACTTTAACATCTGTTCCCCCTATTATTTATTTTTATTCCATATGTTCTACTCATCTGTTGACAAGGTAGATAAAAGGAGCATCAGACACAAGGTTTTCACAATCACACAGTCACACTGTGAAAGTTATGTCATTATTCAGTCATCCTCAAGAAACATGGCTACTGGAACACAGCTCTACATTTTCAGGCAGTTCCCTCCAGCCTCTCCATTACATCTTGAATAACAAGGTGATAGCTACTTGATGCGAAAGAATAACCTCCAGGATAACCTCTCGAATCTGTTTGGAATCTCTCAGCCATTGACACTGTGTCTCATTTCACTCTTCCCCCTTTTGGTCAAGAAGGTTTTCTCAATCCCTTGATGCTGAGTCTCAGCTCATTCTAGGGTTTTTCTCAATCCCTTGATACTGAGTCTCAGCTCATTCTAGGTTTCTGTCCCACATTGCCAGGAAGGTCCACACCCCTGGGAGTCATGTCCCACATAGATGGGGGAGGGTGGTGAGATTGTTTGTTGTGTTGGCTGGAGAGAGAGGGCACATCTGAGCAAAAAAAGAGGCACTCTTGGGGGTGACTCTTAGGATTAAATTTTAAGTGGGCTTGACCTACCCTTTGTGGGGTTAAGTTTCATATGAAGGAACCCCAAGACTGGGGGTTCAGCCTATAGCTTTGGTTGTCCACACTGCTTGTGAGAATATCAAGAATTCAACTTGGGGAAGTTGAATTTCTCCCCATTCTCACCATTCCCTGAAAACCATGCTGTTTTGATTGCTGTAGCTTTGTAATAAATTTTTTTTAACATGTAATCAGAATTATTGTGCAATCTAGGCTTCCCTGTTAGAAATTTCTTTTTCTTTATTTTGTTAATTGTATAATATAGCATCTATTCAACGCAAAGAGAAAACCCATAGTTTTCAAAGCACTCTTCAACAAGTAGTTACAGGACAGATCCCAGAGTTTGTCATGGGCTACCATACCATCCTCTCAGATTTTTCCTTATAGTCACTCCAGAATAGAGGAGGCTAGAAGGAATAAATATTTTTTAATCATAACAATCGACATTTTTTTTCTTTTTTATGAAAAAAATAACATATCTACAAAGAAGCAATAAATTTCAAAACACAGCACAACAATTAGTTAGAGAGCAGATTTCAGAGTTTGGTATGGATTACAATTCCACAATTGTAGGTTTTTATTTCTATCTGCTCTAAGATACAAGAGACTAAAAGAAATATGAATTTAATGATTCTGCTATCATATTCATTTCTTATACCCTACCTTCTCTGTATAACTCCACCAACAACTTTGATCTTTCTATCCCACTCTTTAGGGATATTTGGACCATGGCCATTCTAACTTTTCATGTTGGAAGGGGCTGTCAATAATACAGGGTAGGGAGATGGAACTAGCTGATGTTTTGGAGAGGCTGGGCCCCCTGTGTTTCCGAACTTATCTGGTCCAGGACCCATCTGGAGGTTGTAGGTTTCTGTGATCTAGTGCATGGAACCATTGCAGAATCTTATATATTTCCGTAGATGTTCTTTTAGGTTTGGCTGGAATTTTTTGGTTAGGATTTGGCAAGTTATGATAGGTAGGAATGTCTTAACTGAAGCTTGTGTAAGAGTGACCTCCAGAGTAGGCTCTCCACTCTATTTGAACTCTCTCAGCCACTGATACTTTATTAGTTACACTTCTTTCCTCCCTTTTGGTCAGGATGGAATTGTTGGTCCCACAGTACCAGGGCTAGCCTCATCTCTGGGAGTCATCTGCCATGCAGCCCAGGTGACTTTCACCCCTGGGTGTCATGTGCCACGTAGTGGGGAGGGCAATTATTTCACTTATGGAGTTGGGCTTAGAGAGAGGAGGCCGCATCTAAGCAACAAAAGTGGTCCTCCAGAAGTAAGTCTTAGGCATACCTATAGATAGGCTAAGCTTCTCCACTACCTACATAAGGTTCATAGGAGTAAGCCTTAAGATCAAGGGCGTGGCCTCTCGATATGGGTGTCCCTGATGTTTGACACAGTATCAGGGGATTCCCTGATGATAAAGTTTAATAGTTCCTTATTTTTTCTCCCATCCCTCAAGGGACTTTGCCAATACTTTTTGATTATCTCCTTGATATGTTCTAAGATCTATCCAGGTATTATTTTAAGCTATACAGGATTAAAGAGCTTCATTCTTATTCTGGGTTCCCTGTATTTCAGTTGTTCAAATGAGGTATACAGAGAGGTTATGTTAGATTATGTGCTGCAGAAAATTTATGTTCCAGACAAAATAGGCCTTTTTTCCTTTGATCTCAAACAGTAGGTGCGGTTCTATAATATAGGCAATGTTTTCCTTACCCTGTGTTCTGAATTGCCTTAATCCCGACCTGATCAGCTTCATTCGGGGGTGGGATGAGACTGAGCTTGTGGAAGAGAGGTGGATTGGGCTGGGGCAGGTGTGCCTGCACTGAGGGTGGGGGTGTGGGGCAGGTACACTCACAAGGGGTTGATGGGGTGGGGGCACTTGGAGCGCAGGGAGTGGGGGTACTTGATGGGGTTCAGGTGCTTGGGTTGTGGGACTGTGCTGGTGAGGTTAGTGCATTCAAGAAACATGGCTTGGCTTACTTCCTCTTCCCCCTCTCCAATCCATACACTCCTGAGGGCTCTGGGCTTCCACATTTGACTGTTTTCACCAGCCGGACTGTCTCCAGTTCTCTGCTTCTCAGTTCCTCAGCTTTTGCAAGCAGGGCCACCCTACATGCTGCAGAAGACCCTCCTGGGTCACACCCTGGAATCACCATCTCAGTTACCCTCCCATCCCTTCTCTAGCTATTCCTTGGAGCAGGGCTGAATTCAGTCTATCCTATTCTACCATTTTCCAGGAACCCTTGTAATACGTTTTATGATCAGGAAGTGTGAATCCTTCAACTTCATTCTTCTTTTTCAAGATGGCTTTGGCTATTTGGGGCCCCTTACCCTTCCATATGATGGAAAAGATTGGCTATTTCTGCAAAGAAGGTTGTAGGAATTTTGACTGGGATTGCATTGAGTCTATACATTGCTTTGGGTAGAATTGCCATCTTAACAATACTTAGTGTTCAAGTCTATGAACATGGAATATTCTTTCATTTATTTAGGTCTTCTTGGATTACGTTAAACAATCTTTTGTAGTTTTCTGTGTATAAGTCCTTTACATACTTGGTTAGATTGATTCCTAGATATTTGAATCTTTTAGTTGCTTGTGTAAATCCTTTTTTCCGTTGATTTCTTCTCTCAGTTTCTTATTTCTGGTGATTAGAAACACTATTAATTTGGGGGTGTTGTCTTGTACCCCAAATTCATTTCTGTAGAACTTTGTTATTGATTTTTCAGGATTTTCTGTATGTACCATGTTCCACTTTGCTAAAGCAGCCAGAATGCAATAAATCGGAAATGAATTGGCATTTATAAAGGAGATTTATCAAGTTACAATTACGATTCTAAGGCTGTGAAAATGTCCAAATTAAGGCATTAATAAGAGAATTCCTTCACTTAAGAAAGAAGTGACAGTGATGGGAGGACTGTGACAGTCACTGAGAGTCAGAGTTTGGAGCAATGGGGGTTTTGTGAACTGTCAGAGATTGTGGAGATCACTTTCAGGCATCTCAAATTTCAAGCAAAAAAGAAAAAAAAGGAAGTCAGCAATTATGGGTGCCTGTGATGGTGAGAGGCTGGATTGTCAGAGAAGTGCAGGTTTCGGGGCTGTGGGGTTTGGTGATCGGGAGTATCACTTGGGATCTGAGGTGGAGGCCTGGGGGTCAGTGATGGTGATGTTTGTAGATGTCTGGTTAGCAGACTCTTTGAGAGTAATTATTGTACTATGATGAATAATGGGGATACTGGTTGTTAGTGGGGAGACAGTGGTTGGTGAGGTTTGTGGAGAGTCAATATTGAGGTGTCCCTGAGGATCATAGGTGATCTGTATGTGGTTGGGGAGAAGCAGTGATGTTGGGTTTTACATGTCAACAATTAGATGGTGTACAGAATCGTAACTGGACTTTCAGTGATGACTTGATTAGTGGGAATTAATGATTAAAAGTCCTCTAAGATTCTGTGACAGAGCCTTAGAGATTCAGGGGTTTGCTAGGATTACAGATTTTAGAGGTTTAAGATCCTGTGGAGGTCAGTTATTGGAGATCTGTGGGATTGGTGATTGAAACTTGTGGGGTTTGGTAGTTTGGGGAAGTTGGTGAAATTTAGTGATTGAGGAGTTAACAATGTCAGTGATTGGAGGCCCATAGGAACACAGTCTACAAGTAGTATGTTTTACGCCCGGCCATGTATCAGGAAACAGAGACATAGTGCCTCCCTTAATGTCCTTAGAATTTAGAAGTAGACAAGAAAAAATAAAAATAGAAACAAGTAATTCCAAATATTGATAAGCGCTATGAAGCAAGGGAAAGAGGATAATGTGGTAGAGAGTATCTGAGGGTAGAGAGTGTGTGGCTTTAGCCAGGTTAATCAGGGAAAGCCTTTCTGAGGAAGTGACAGTTGAGGCATAAATGATAATATGGAGGCAGTTGTGCAAAGAGCCGAAGAAAGAGTGTTCCAGGAAGAGGGACCATCTAATACAATGTTTCTCAGACAGGACTGAACTTGGTGTGCTGAAAGAACTTAAGGAAGGCCAGTGTAGTTCCAATATAGTCTTCCAATATAGAAGAAGTGTAAAAATCTGAAATCACAGTGGTAGGAAAGGACCAGATCCTTTAGGATCTTGGCTATGGTAAGGAGTTTGGGTTTATTCTGGTTGCAGTGAGAAACCATTCTGAAAGTTTTAAGCAGGGGACTGAACTGATCTGTTTGCTACTTTCAGAAGATCACCTTGACCACTCCATGGAAGATGGACCACAGAGAGGCAAGAGTAGAGACAGGGAGGTCAATTAGGAGTTTATTACAGTAATAAAAGGGAGGGGATCATGATGGTTAGAGTAGGGTTGTAGCATTGAAAGGAAAAGAAGTTAGAGTTAGAATATATCTGGATGTGAACCAATGGGACTTTCTGATGACTTGTTATGGGATGTGGGGGAAGAAAAGGATCAATATTTACCTCTAGAATTTTGACCTGAAGATGGATGGTATTTCTGATTTCTGAGAAAGAGTGATATGGGAAAAGATCACCGTTTTGGGTTTTTTTTTTTTTTTAGAAAATAACAATAATTTCTTTAATATCAAAATATTTTGTCAGTGTTCAAATTTTTAATTGTCTGAAATGTAATGCTTTTTTTTTTTAACTTACAGTTAGTTTCTTTGACGTGGAATCCAAATAAAGTCCACCCATTGCAGTGGGTTTATTATGTCTCTTTTAACCTACTGGCTTCACCTTCATCTGTCTCTCCTGTTCTCTTCTTCCTTGGAGTTATTCAGTTATTTTTACAAAAATGGTAATTTGTCATATAGAATTTCCCACGGCTTGTGGTGTTGTTGATTGTATTTCTGTGGTGTTTTTCATGGGACTCCATTTCTTTGTATTTTCAGTCAATTAGTATTTGGATCAGATTAAGTGACAATTTGTTTGGTAAGACTATGTCATGGGTGGTAGTATGTGCTCCCATTAGAAGGTGTGTAATATCTGGTCATCTCTCTTTTTGTGATATTAGTTGCAGTTATAAATCAAGGCCAATCCCTCAGGGATTACAAAATAGTGATGCTCTAATTCTATCATTCATTTTTTAAAAAGTATCCCTTTTTCCTTTGTTCTTTACTATATTGAGCAATGTCTCATCTACTTTTTATACAACTCTATTATAGAATTAATATAGGAAAACCTTTACAAATTATTTACTAGTTTTCTAAACAGTGAATTGACTCACTAGCATTATTCTCCACTGGTGACCCATTGTTTTTTTAGTTGACATTGTAACTCATGGAATGTTAACATATTTGACATATTCATTCTGTTGCAGTTTTTACCGTTTTTGATGCTCAAGTTGTCTTATTTTTAATGAGACCTCTTGGCACCCCTTTTTAAAATCAGTGTGCTAGGAATATACAGGTTTATTTCTGAACTTTCCATTCTGTTCCCTTCATCTATATATATGTTTTTGTGCCAGTACCACCATGTCTCAGTTACCATTGTTTCATAGTAAGTTTTGAAATTGAGAACTGAGAGTCTTCCTGCTTTGATCTTCATTTTCAGGATTGTTTTAGCTATTCTTAGTTCGTAAGTTCTTTTTTTTGTTGTTCTTTTTCAGGATTATATTGGCTGTTCTAAGTTCCTAAGTTCCATCTGAATTTTAGAATCAGCTTGTCAGTTGTCACATAGAAGTCAGCAGGAATTGTGATTGGGACTGTATCGATTCTTCAAGGAACTTCTTTAAGTTGGTTCCTAATTCCTTCTGATAGGACTTCAGTGGGAATATCAGATTTTCTGGATGGAAATGGGAACCTCATGGTTGTTGACATTTGTCCTGTTTTGGCCATGTCAAGATTGCAACACCCATTACACGTTCAAGTAGAGATGTTGAGTAGCTTTTTGATGTATAACTCTGGAAGTTAGGAGAGGTCTCCACTGGGAAATCTGTATTTAATGGAATCAGCATTAAAGTTGGCATTTAAAGCCGTAAGACTGGGTGAGGTTACCTAGAGAGAGATGGCAAATGGGAAAGAAAAAAGAGCCAAGGTCAGAGCTGTGAGGCATTCTGTCCATTAGAGGTCTGACTGAAGATAAAGGACCAAGAGACTATGGGGTGACCACTGAGAGGAAGAAAATTGTGGAAGTGTGGTGTCACAGTAACATAGAGAAGAAAGCTGTTTGCGTCAATGGGATTAGTCAGTTGTGTTATGTGGTCTTGTGAGTTCTGGAAGAATGACTACAGAGACCTTGACTATGGCAAGGTGTGGCTCAGTAGTCATTTTGACTGATACGGATATCAATGGCTCTTTCAGTGCAGTGATGGGGGTAAAATTTGTTGGAGTGAGGTGAAAGACTGGAAGATTATGAAGTGAAGACAACAAATATATCAATATTTATGAGAAATTTTTCTGTCAGTATAGCAAGGAACTGGATATAGGGTGGGGCAGGAGATCAAAAGGGGGGTTTTCTTCAGATGAGTGATATTAAGGCAGTTTTGTATGCCCATGGGAAAGATCTAGCAGAAGGGGAGATATCAGTTGAGGAAGCAGTTGGGGATGCAATCCAAAGCACAAGTGGAGAACGTGGCTTTTGCTGAGAGAAAGGACATGTCTTTAATTTTAACAGAAGGAAAAGCAGACCATATGGATTAGGAAATAGGATGGTGGAATTGGTGGTGACAAGACAAGATTTCTCTTATCTATTTGAAAATGTTTTCTCTTTGAAGCGTAGGGCAAATTCATCAGCCAAGAGTGGGTAAAGATGTTGGGGATTTCAGGAGAGTTAAGAAAAGTTGAAACAATAATCTTGGAAAGAGGAGAGGTGAATTTCCTAGGGAAAAGTAGTAGGATTGCTGGCAATATCGAGTGCCCATTTAAAATACATTTTATGGATGTAAATTAAGTCCAGTCTGGAAAATTGTTTGATTTTTACCATGCAGTGTTTAGCTACAAAGATGCAGAGGGGAGTCTTACCATGGTAGATGTTTTTCTAGATGAGCTCAATGAAGTGTAGAACACAGAAGTTAAAGTTGTTTTCAAGGAAATGTGTATGGTGGTAGAACAATGAATCCAAACAATCTAGCTTTGAAGGGAATGGAGGATTGTGAAAAACAAGGATGCCATCACTGGATGAGTGATAAGTGGGTGGCTGAGATTGGGTGTAGAAGAAAAGATTTCCAGAGTTGGATAAGAGGGGACGAGGTATTAAATGGCACTTCCATTTGGATGTAGAGGTAGCATAGAACAATGACAGGAGTTGTGGTGGAGAGCAAGCTGGTGCTTAAGTTTTCAGTGAATGAAGGAGAGTAAGTACAGAAAAAAATTAACATAGCAGGCCTGAGATGGCTATCCTTAGAAAGCTGGCTTGCAAGGATGATGTCTTAGAATTTATATTTCCAGATGATTCCCTCCATTTTCAGAACTGATAAGAGCAGCTCACTGTACATATAATGCAGTTTATGTTGAATGCCTATATTCCTTCTGTGAGTCTGGAATTTCTATCTGTGCTTGACCAAAATGTACCTTTGTGACCAGTCCCCAGAAAACCTTGGGCTCTTAGTGCTAAGGAGCTTCACACATGTTGTCACAACTTGTTGCTGGAGGAATTAAGGGCATCCTACGTGACTCCACTAGGAGAGGACTCTTGGAAGCTTGTGCCTTGTTTCCTCTAGATGTTGTCCCTGGTAACTTTACCCTTGGCTGATTTTGCTTTGTATCCTTACTCTATAATAAATTCTGTATAGTAGATAGTGAATCCTGTGGGTCCACCCCGTGAATCTCAGACCTGGTAGTGGTCTTGGGACCCCTAACACAATGATCAAGAAGTTGGTCGATTATACCGACAATAAGAGCTAGTGGGTTAAAACCTTTTGACCCTCTAAATGAGCTGGGTTTTTGAAGGAGAAAGAAGAAATGGTTGGAAGTAGTCATTGACCTCATCTTCTGGCCTAAGGTACAAAAGTCATGTGTGTTGGGGGAAGTGGGCAAGATAAATAACATCTACTTAAGAACACTGCAAGGAAGAAGCATTCACAGGATGCAGATTTCAGTTAAAGCCGGTTGGTGCAGGGAATGGCTGATGAGGGTGAGGGTGCATTAGAGTTGTTAAGATTTTGTAAAGGTCACTCCTTGGTAGTCCTGTGGGTATCAGTTCCCTGTTACTGACACCAACAAGGGAATGATAGGAGAGGGATTTTGAAATCACATGGGAGATAAAGATTGACATATTCTGTGAGTATCAATGGTTGAGGAACCTGTGGGAAGATATGTTTGGAGTGTCTGTGGAGGCAAGTGATTGGGGCACTCATTTTCTGTTAGTGATTAAAGGTTTGTTGGGGTCAGGCATTTTAGAATTATGGGGCTCTAGGATTAGAGGAGGCTGTATTGGCTAAGTGATTGGGAAGCTAGTGACAGGCACCAGTAGGGGTTCATTGGAATTCAGGGGCTAAAGATCTGTGGTATGGGGGATGGGTGACAAATGCTGGTGGTCTGTGGGGTAAGGGGTTATTGTTAAATATTAAACAAATTTATTTGTACATGTATTGTTTAATATCAAAATTCTTCAATGGCTGTCTCATCATTCTCTCATCTGCCTAATAAGAAGAGAATTTTAACATGCTTTAATTTCACCCCTCTCCCCAGTACTTCATTCCTGCTTATTCTTTGGTTAGGAAAATGAAATGTCTCAAGTGTTCTACCTCAGAACTGTAATCACTGTTCCAAAGCCTGTAGCATCCATGTTATAATGGAAGAGGCAAAGTTGGTTTCTGTTTCTTCTTTTGGTAAATTGTCCTTCTTTCTGATATTAGTATGATATTTTTCTTTATCCACTTAAATATATAAAAAAAAACCCTTGGCCTGGGTTAACCAAGCACCAAGTAGCCCTGAAGTTGAGTTTGTGATGGGCTCTGTGTCTGGTGGATGCATTGGGAGGAGTGGGGCCTTGTGTAGGCAAGGACTAGGAGAAGAGAAGGCCAGCTGTATGAGGGGTGGTGGTGGTGAGGGGACAAAAAGAGGGAATGCTGATGCAATCTCAGCAGGGGGAGGTTAGTCTGGAGGTGACTTCCCAGACTGAGGCTGGAGTTAGAGAAGGAATAGATGTTACCAGATGGGGAAGGGTATGGAAGGGAGAGGGAACAGACCTTCTGAGGTCCAGAAATGGTGAAGGTAGTATAACCAAGAAATCAGGATTTAAGGGATGATTTTGATTACTGAATCATTGTATAGATTTTCCTTTTCCTTTCTGGGATTTTGAAGTAGACAAAGGAGAGCACCTAGAAGTCCTAAAATATAATTAAGAGGTTTGAATATCTGGAAGGATTATGAAAGCCTTTATCTTTTATTTGATGCCTGTGTGACTGTAAGAACTGTTAGGCCCTTTATCTGGTTATTTTCTTATGGTCCTCTAGGAGCTAAGGGTTAAAACAAGACCTGCAGAATTTGTTGGGAGCAGCTTATGTCAGGGTAGCAGCAGTAAACTGTGGAGATCATTATCTGCTTTATGTAGAACAGTCTGGGAGGAAGAGAATGTTTATTTACCCCAAGTGGTTATGTTAAGTGTGAAGAAAGATAATCACTCTGTTCCCTCAGGAAACGCATGCATGCCTTTTGTCACCCTGCAGCATATAAGCAGGATCTGGTTAAGAATAAAGTTGTCTGTTGTTTGTTATGGCTGATCTTCAGACCCCCTGATCCCCTTTGTCTTTCTTTCTCATCATTCCTTAATATCTTCCAGGCTCTGGTTCCATAGGAAGCAACATCTGGCGCCCAGCGTGGGGCTTGAAGAAGACTCCAAGACAATATTAAGGAGTCAAGGAAAAGTCTCCGTTAGAGGGACGTTTGTCCAGCCGATAGAAGAGTACTCGACTCATATTAGTAAGTAGCCATTTTCCTTGTAGCATCAGGATAACAGGTAATCATAATAGGTGGCTGGAGGAGTGTGTTTGTGTGTTAAAACATTGTTAAAAACTGCAGGGGTCTCAGTGAAGACTTCGGAGACACTAGAGTCTTTTCTTTAGTACAGAAGCGTTGTTATTGGTTTCAGCCTTAAGGCCGTAATGTTTTAAATCTTAAGCAATGGAAATTGGTATGAAGGCTTTGCGGTGAGCATAACAAAACAGGGAAAATATTCCTGTTTCTATTTGGTCATCGTGTTCAGTCAGGCAATGAACCACCTAATCCCTGCTTTCTCTTAAACTCTGAGTTTTGCTTTTTCTCAGTCTCCCACTGCCCCTTCTGACCCTGTTTGGACAGTTGCTTGAGCTGGACTCAACAATTGGTGCCCAGACAGGGATCTGATAGGGGAACTCTTAAAGCATAAAGTGAAGAGATTCTGCAGGGACTTCCACTACAAATACTAAAAATGAGCCTTTGTGGGTTGAGCAGTGGCCCTTATCTATAGAAAAATTAGAGGCTCTAACTCAGTTAGTTCAAGAACAGTTTAAAGCAGGACATATAGAAGAATCTCATAGTCCCTGGAATTCTCCAGTATTTACTATAAAATAGAAATCAGAAAAATGGAGAGTGTTAACTGATTTGATAAAAGTTAATGCTGTGATTCAACCTATGGAGTCCTTACAACCTGGCTGGCCCACACCAGTTGTAATTCCTAAAAACTGCTCTATTATTATAATAAATTTAAAAAATTGCTTTTTTACCATACCTTTAGCAGAGCAAGATAAAGAAAAATTAATTTCTGAGCTTGTTCTTAATGAGCTGCCTTTCAATACCTCTTGGAAAATAGCATTAAGTGATTTTAAAGAACAAATTGATAATCATTTGCCTATGTCAGAACTTAACAATTTTTAAAAAGAACACAGTGGATTTTGCCTAAAATAGTTCAGACTTCCCCACTGGAGGGAGCCAGTACCATCTTTACTGATGGTAGTAGTAATGGACGGGCTGCATATATGACCCCAGGGGAAAACAAAAGTTAGAAAGCACCTTATACCTCAGCTCAGCACACTGAATTAGCAGCTGTAATTAAAATATTGCAAAATTTTCCACAATCCCTTAATATTGTTTCTGATTCTGAATATGTCTGCCAAACAGTCACTCACATTGAGACAGCTTCTTTGTTTGAAGGAGATGAATTGTCTCTAACGTTTTTACATTCACAAACATTAGTCAGAAGTTGAATTACTCCCCTTTTTATCATGCATATAAGAGCTCATACCATTCTTCCCAGTCTTTTGTCATTACAAAATCAGCAAGCAGATACTCTTGTGGGGGTAATTCAAGATCCCAGGACATTTCACAAACTGACTCATATTAATAGCAAAGGGCAGGCTGGGTCTCCAGACCCCCAGACTGTGGCTAGAAGCCCCACGAAAGGGACAGCAGAAAAGGCAGGTCCACAGAAGTGTACAAATGGGTGACTCAGATACCGGAAGGGGTTTGGCTGTCTGTGTTAGTTTCCTAGCTGCTAAAACAAATAGCACGCAATGGGTGGCTTAGCAACAGGAATGTATTGATTCAAGATTTCAGAGGCTAGAAGGTGTGTCCCGGCTTCCGGCCATCTTTGGGGTTCTTTGGCTTTTCTGTCACACAGTGATGTGCATGGCAGCGTCTTCTCCCTTCTTTTCTGACTTCTGTTGGCCATCAGCTACCAGCTGCTCTCGGTGGCTTCTCTCTCTTGTCCAATCTCCTTTGCTTTTTGGCCATATTGGGTGAGGCCCGCCCTCATCCACAGGGGCTGGGATGGCATGGGTAGTGCAAGGCCAGGAGTGCCCAGGGACTGGGGGTGCATGGCATTCCATGAAGCAGGCAGAGGTAGAATGAGGGGGCCGCTGACTCTCAGCTGGGGAAGGAGGGAAAATGTGGGGACCTGGGGGTATGAAGGACAGTGACAAGGTGGCCTGTTGTCATGGCAGGTGGACAAACTGTTCAGCATAAGAGCTGTGGGTTCCAGCTGGAATGCTGGGAATGGTGTTTGAGGAGCACGATGCCACAGGTGGAATTCCCTGGACACTAGGACACGGGAAGAGAAGGGGCAGGGTCCTAAGCCCAGGAGGTGGGAAGTGTCATCTAAGCCTGGGGTCAGCAAAATTCACAAAAAGGGCCACAGAGTTAACCTATTAGGCTGTGTGCTTCTTGGTCACTGTGGCAAGCATTCAACTCTGCTGCCATAGCAGGAAAGCAGCCATATTTTCCCTGGCAGAGCTGCTACTGGCCCCAGTCTCAGAGCTCACCATCTGGGTAGGCTGAGAATGTCCAAACCATCAGTTTCTGGTTTCTCTATGCTTAGGAATTAAGTTCTCAGCTTGTCCCCTTCCTCCTGCCTTTCACTACAAGCTGCAAGGAGAAGCCAGGCTGCACCTTCCAGAGTACTTGGAAATCTCAGTTAAATACCTAGGTTTGTCTCTTGCAAGTCCTGCCATCCATCCAACATCAGAGCTCAGTGTCCCAAGTTCATTTCCAGTAACACATTTGTCATTTCCTGAGGCCTCTTCAGAAGGCCTTTAATGTCCATATTTTTACCCACAGTCTCTTCAAAGCAGTCTGGGACTTCTCTGTTAAGTTCTCCCAGCCTCTGCCCATTTCCAAGTTTCAAATCGAATCCCACATTCTTAGGTATTTGCAAAAGCAGCACCCCGCTCTCCAGTTTCGAAACTGTCTTAGTTTTACTAGGCTGCTAGCACAAACACCACAGGCTGGGTTTGGCCCTGGGAGTTGGAGGTGGCCAGGACTCCCACCTGCAGAGCCTGCTCCTCCATTGCCTGGCCCCACCACGTGCCACAGGCCCACGAGCACGACCCTGTGTGGTGGCTCCCTTTTCCCATGGTGTCCTTTGAGCGAGTTGTCCCTTCACATGGTGATGTCTTCTCCATTCTCTTTGGAGTTCCTGCTGACTTCTAACTTCTGGCTCCTCCCTGTGGCCCTTTTTCTGTGTCTGAATTTCTTCTCCTTATAAAGGACTTTAGTGATCTAGATTAAAGCTCACCGTGATTCACTGAGGCCAGACCTAATATAAACATAGCATCTTCACAAGGTCCACTTTATAGTGGGTTCACACCCACAGGGATGCAGCGAAGACTAAGAGCACATGCTTCAACCGACCAGAGACCGCATTTTTGTAGTGTCCTCCTGCCCTCCACAAACACACATATACACACGCACAGACACATGTGCATATGTACACACACTGACACACACACAGAGGTGCCAACTTCAGAGGCATGCAGAAGGGTCCTTTGCTTCTGTAAGAGGAGCTTTGCTTGTATCTGTGGTTCTGCTCCTGCGGCATGTCTCCAGTGCAGCAAGTGTTTTCGTTTTCTCATTAGGAAATGTCTTGCAGAGAGATGCTTGACACTGTGGACCCACCCTGTGGCTTCTCCCGCTCTCACACGTGTGTTACAGCATCTCTTGAGGATTCTTGCCTGAATCTGCTCTTACGATGGTTGCGAAATGGTGGTTTTCTAAACCCAGCAGTCTGACTTCTGAGAAGAATGTAGAGAAGAATAGATTGGGTTCACTCCTGCTCCACGTAAGAAGAGATGGTGTGCTGGTTTGAAAGGAAGCTTGCCCCCTAAGAAAAGCCATGTTTTACCATAAATCCCATTCCATAAAGGTAGAATCATCTCTCTTCAATACTGTATGTTTGAAACTGTAATGAGATCATCTCCCTGATTGATGAGATTTAGTCAAGAATGGTCGTTCAACTGGATCAGGGGACGGCATGTCTCCACCCGTTTGAGTGGGTCTTGATTCGTTTCGGAAGTCGTATAAAAGAGGAAACGTCTTGGAGAAAGAGAGACTCAGAGAGGGCAGAGGATACTGCCGCACCACGAAGCAGAGAGGCCACCAGGCAGTGACCTTTGGAGATGAAGAAGGAAGATGCCTCCCGGGGAACATCATGAAATAGGAGGCCAGGAGAGAAAGCTAGCAGATGACGCGGTATTTGCCATGTGCCCTTCCAGCTGAGAGAGAAGCCCTGACTGTGTTTGCCATGTGCCGTCTCACTTGAGAGAGAAACCCTGAACTTCATCGGCCTTCTTGAACCAGGGTGTCTCTCCCTGGATGCCTTTGATTGGACATTTCTATAGACTTGTTTGAATTGGGACATTTTCTCGGGCTTAGAAGTGTAAACTAGCACCTCCTAAAATTCCCCTTTTTAGAAGCCATTCCGTTTCTGGTATATTGCATTCCAGCAGCTAGCAAACTTGAACAGATTTGGTACCGGAGAGCGGGGTGCTGCGGCGGTTTGCAAATGCCAGATATGTTTGAACGGTGTTTTGGATGGCTAAGGGGAAGATTTTGGAAGAACTGTGAAGAGCATGGTGGAGAAGTCCTGGAGTGCGTGAAGAGACTGTTGGTGTAAATGGAACCACTGCCAGTCTTGACAGAGGAGGGCACAAAAGGGAGAGATTGGAGTCTGCAGAGTGAGAACCGTGAGAGTTCGGGTCTGAAGCCAAGAAACCTCGGCCAGGAGAGTGGACCCACCTGTATGCATGGAGAGGGTGAGTGTACCCTGAAGGGCGAGGATGAGTCTCCCCTCTCATTGCAGTGGAAGAGCTGTGCAGCCTCGGGCCTAGGAAAAGGCGTAGCACCCTCGTTGGGGGCCTGGGAGAGCCTGGCTGCCGCCATGTGCAGGGGTTGAGCGTGTGCCCCAGAAATGGCGGAGAGCCCAGGGGTGGCCCTGATGCCTGGAGAGAGTGGAGCCCAGAGGTGGTCTCCTGGATGTTCCCCGAGGTGGATTTGGGAAGAGGCGGGCCACTGCACAGGCCCTGGGCAGGGGTGGGACTGCCACTTTCTAAAGCCCCAAAGCTGAATGATTCTCAGACTTTGAAATGTAATGGACTTTGCCCTGCAGGTTTTGGAAACTGTGTGGGTCCAGTGACCCCTGTGTTCCTTCCTCCTTATGGAAATGTGTATATGCATCCGACGAATGTTCCTCCTTTATCTGTTGGCAGCAAAGAACTTGTTCGGAGTTATCAAAGGTCCAGAGCAAATGGAGAGAATTTGGCCTTAGGAGAGACAATGCCTGTAAGTGACTTGATGAGATTTTATCCTGTCTCTAATTTTGTACTTCATTGTGTTGCTGCTGAAAGGTTTAAGGTTTCTGATATTGTTAGGAATTGATTAACACAAAAATTAATTAACACACAGTTGGCAAATTGATATATTAATTAATAATATATATTGTTTTTATACTAATAAAAAATTAATGAAAAATTAATTAGTTACAAAAGTTAATGTGTTTTGCCTATGGGAAAAACATGTCTTTCTTAGGGGTCAGGGGGTGGAGTGTGCGGGTTTGAACGGCGGAAGCATGCCCCCTAAGAAAAGCCATGTTTTACCATAAATCCCATTCCATAAAGGTAGAATCATCTCTCTTCAATACTGTATGTTTGAAACTGTAATGAGATCATCTCCCTGATTGATGAGATTTAGTCAAGAATGGTCGTTCAACTGGATCAGGGGACGGCATGTCTCCACCCGTTTGAGTGGGTCTTGATTCGTTTCGGAAGTCGTATAAAAGAGGAAACGTCTTGGAGAAAGAGAGACTCAGAGAGGGCAGAGGATACTGCCGCACCACGAAGCAGAGAGGCCACCAGGCAGTGACCTTTGGAGATGAAGAAGGAAGATGCCTCCCGGGGAACATCATGAAATAGGAGGCCAGGAGAGAAAGCTAGCAGATGACGCGGTATTTGCCATGTGCCCTTCCAGCTGAGAGAGAAGCCCTGACTGTGTTTGCCATGTGCCGTCTCACTTGAGAGAGAAACCCTGAACTTCATCGGCCTTCTTGAACCAGGGTGTCTCTCCCTGGATGCCTTTGATTGGACATTTCTATAGACTTGTTTGAATTGGGACATTTTCTCGGGCTTAGAAGTGTAAACTAGCACCTCCTAAAATTCCCCTTTTTAGAAGCCATTCCGTTTCTGGTATATTGCATTCCAGCAGCTAGCAAACTTGAACAGATTTGGTACCGGAGAGCGGGGTGCTGCGGCGGTTTGCAAATGCCAGATATGTTTGAACGGTGTTTTGGATGGCTAAGGGGAAGATTTTGGAAGAACTGTGAAGAGCATGGTGGAGAAGTCCTGGAGTGCGTGAAGAGACTGTTGGTGTAAATGGAACCACTGCCAGTCTTGACAGAGGAGGGCACAAAAGGGAGAGATTGGAGTCTGCAGAGTGAGAACCGTGAGAGTTCGGGTCTGAAGCCAAGAAACCTCGGCCAGGAGAGTGGACCCACCTGTATGCATGGAGAGGGTGAGTGTACCCTGAAGGGCGAGGATGAGTCTCCCCTCTCATTGCAGTGGAAGAGCTGTGCAGCCTCGGGCCTAGGAAAAGGCGTAGCACCCTCGTTGGGGGCCTGGGAGAGCCTGGCTGCCGCCATGTGCAGGGGTTGAGCGTGTGCCCCAGAAATGGCGGAGAGCCCAGGGGTGGCCCTGATGCCTGGAGAGAGTGGAGCCCAGAGGTGGTCTCCTGGATGTTCCCCGAGGTGGATTTGGGAAGAGGCGGGCCACTGCACAGGCCCTGGGCAGGGGTGGGACTGCCACTTTCTAAAGCCCCAAAGCTGAATGATTCTCGGACTTTGAAATGTAATGGACTTTGCCCTGCAGGTTTTGGAAACTGTGTGGGTCCAGTGACCCCTGTGTTCCTTCCTCCTTATGGAAATGTGTATATGCATCCGACGAATGTTCCTCCTTTATCTGTTGGCAGCAAAGAACTTGTTCGGAGTTATCAAAGGTCCAGAGCAAATGGAGAGAATTTGGCCTTAGGAGAGACAATGCCTGTAAGTGACTTGATGAGATTTTATCCTGTCTCTAATTTTGTACTTCATTGTGTTGCTGCTGAAAGGTTTAAGGTTTCTGATATTGTTAGGAATTGATTAACACAAAAATTAATTAACACACAGTTGGCAAATTGATATATTAATTAATAATATATATTGTTTTTATACTAATAAAAAATTAATGAAAAATTAATTAGTTACAAAAGTTAATGTGTTTTGCCTATGGGAAAAACATGTCTTTCTTAGGGGTCAGGGGGTGGAGTGTGCGGGTTTGAACGGCGGAAGCATGCCCCCTAAGAAAAGCCATGTTTTACCATAAATCCCATTCCATAAAGGTAGAATCATCTCTCTTCAATACTGTATGTTTGAAACTGTAATGAGATCATCTCCCTGATTGATGAGATTTAGTCAAGAATGGTCGTTCAACTGGATCAGGGGACGGCATGTCTCCACCCGTTTGAGTGGGTCTTGATTCGTTTCGGAAGTCGTATAAAAGAGGAAACGTCTTGGAGAAAGAGAGACTCAGAGAGGGCAGAGGATACTGCCGCACCACGAAGCAGAGAGGCCACCAGGCAGTGACCTTTGGAGATGAAGAAGGAAGATGCCTCCCGGGGAACATCATGAAATAGGAGGCCAGGAGAGAAAGCTAGCAGATGACGCGGTATTTGCCATGTGCCCTTCCAGCTGAGAGAGAAGCCCTGACTGTGTTTGCCATGTGCCGTCTCACTTGAGAGAGAAACCCTGAACTTCATCGGCCTTCTTGAACCAGGGTGTCTCTCCCTGGATGCCTTTGATTGGACATTTCTATAGACTTGTTTGAATTGGGACATTTTCTCGGGCTTAGAAGTGTAAACTAGCACCTCCTAAAATTCCCCTTTTTAGAAGCCATTCCGTTTCTGGTATATTGCATTCCAGCAGCTAGCAAACTTGAACAGATTTGGTACCGGAGAGCGGGGTGCTGCGGCGGTTTGCAAATGCCAGATATGTTTGAACGGTGTTTTGGATGGCTAAGGGGAAGATTTTGGAAGAACTGTGAAGAGCATGGTGGAGAAGTCCTGGAGTGCGTGAAGAGACTGTTGGTGTAAATGGAACCACTGCCAGTCTTGACAGAGGAGGGCACAAAAGGGAGAGATTGGAGTCTGCAGAGTGAGAACCGTGAGAGTTCGGGTCTGAAGCCAAGAAACCTCGGCCAGGAGAGTGGACCCACCTGTATGCATGGAGAGGGTGAGTGTACCCTGAAGGGCGAGGATGAGTCTCCCCTCTCATTGCAGTGGAAGAGCTGTGCAGCCTCGGGCCTAGGAAAAGGCGTAGCACCCTCGTTGGGGGCCTGGGAGAGCCTGGCTGCCGCCATGTGCAGGGGTTGAGCGTGTGCCCCAGAAATGGCGGAGAGCCCAGGGGTGGCCCTGATGCCTGGAGAGAGTGGAGCCCAGAGGTGGTCTCCTGGATGTTCCCCGAGGTGGATTTGGGAAGAGGCGGGCCACTGCACAGGCCCTGGGCAGGGGTGGGACTGCCACTTTCTAAAGCCCCAAAGCTGAATGATTCTCGGACTTTGAAATGTAATGGACTTTGCCCTGCAGGTTTTGGAAACTGTGTGGGTCCAGTGACCCCTGTGTTCCTTCCTCCTTATGGAAATGTGTATATGCATCCGACGAATGTTCCTCCTTTATCTGTTGGCAGCAAAGAACTTGTTCGGAGTTATCAAAGGTCCAGAGCAAATGGAGAGAATTTGGCCTTAGGAGAGACAATGCCTGTAAGTGACTTGATGAGATTTTATCCTGTCTCTAATTTTGTACTTCATTGTGTTGCTGCTGAAAGGTTTAAGGTTTCTGATATTGTTAGGAATTGATTAACACAAAAATTAATTAACACACAGTTGGCAAATTGATATATTAATTAATAATATATATTGTTTTTATACTAATAAAAAATTAATGAAAAATTAATTAGTTACAAAAGTTAATGTGTTTTGCCTATGGGAAAAACATGTCTTTCTTAGGGGTCAGGGGGTGGAGTGTGCGGGTTTGAACGGCGGAAGCATGCCCCCTAAGAAAAGCCATGTTTTACCATAAATCCCATTCCATAAAGGTAGAATCATCTCTCTTCAATACTGTATGTTTGAAACTGTAATGAGATCATCTCCCTGATTGATGAGATTTAGTCAAGAATGGTCGTTCAACTGGATCAGGGGACGGCATGTCTCCACCCGTTTGAGTGGGTCTTGATTCGTTTCGGAAGTCGTATAAAAGAGGAAACGTCTTGGAGAAAGAGAGACTCAGAGAGGGCAGAGGATACTGCCGCACCACGAAGCAGAGAGGCCACCAGGCAGTGACCTTTGGAGATGAAGAAGGAAGATGCCTCCCGGGGAACATCATGAAATAGGAGGCCAGGAGAGAAAGCTAGCAGATGACGCGGTATTTGCCATGTGCCCTTCCAGCTGAGAGAGAAGCCCTGACTGTGTTTGCCATGTGCCGTCTCACTTGAGAGAGAAACCCTGAACTTCATCGGCCTTCTTGAACCAGGGTGTCTCTCCCTGGATGCCTTTGATTGGACATTTCTATAGACTTGTTTGAATTGGGACATTTTCTCGGGCTTAGAAGTGTAAACTAGCACCTCCTAAAATTCCCCTTTTTAGAAGCCATTCCGTTTCTGGTATATTGCATTCCAGCAGCTAGCAAACTTGAACAGATTTGGTACCGGAGAGCGGGGTGCTGCGGCGGTTTGCAAATGCCAGATATGTTTGAACGGTGTTTTGGATGGCTAAGGGGAAGATTTTGGAAGAACTGTGAAGAGCATGGTGGAGAAGTCCTGGAGTGCGTGAAGAGACTGTTGGTGTAAATGGAACCACTGCCAGTCTTGACAGAGGAGGGCACAAAAGGGAGAGATTGGAGTCTGCAGAGTGAGAACCGTGAGAGTTCGGGTCTGAAGCCAAGAAACCTCGGCCAGGAGAGTGGACCCACCTGTATGCATGGAGAGGGTGAGTGTACCCTGAAGGGCGAGGATGAGTCTCCCCTCTCATTGCAGTGGAAGAGCTGTGCAGCCTCGGGCCTAGGAAAAGGCGTAGCACCCTCGTTGGGGGCCTGGGAGAGCCTGGCTGCCGCCATGTGCAGGGGTTGAGCGTGTGCCCCAGAAATGGCGGAGAGCCCAGGGGTGGCCCTGATGCCTGGAGAGAGTGGAGCCCAGAGGTGGTCTCCTGGATGTTCCCCGAGGTGGATTTGGGAAGAGGCGGGCCACTGCACAGGCCCTGGGCAGGGGTGGGACTGCCACTTTCTAAAGCCCCAAAGCTGAATGATTCTCGGACTTTGAAATGTAATGGACTTTGCCCTGCAGGTTTTGGAAACTGTGTGGGTCCAGTGACCCCTGTGTTCCTTCCTCCTTATGGAAATGTGTATATGCATCCGACGAATGTTCCTCCTTTATCTGTTGGCAGCAAAGAACTTGTTCGGAGTTATCAAAGGTCCAGAGCAAATGGAGAGAATTTGGCCTTAGGAGAGACAATGCCTGTAAGTGACTTGATGAGATTTTATCCTGTCTCTAATTTTGTACTTCATTGTGTTGCTGCTGAAAGGTTTAAGGTTTCTGATATTGTTAGGAATTGATTAACACAAAAATTAATTAACACACAGTTGGCAAATTGATATATTAATTAATAATATATATTGTTTTTATACTAATAAAAAATTAATGAAAAATTAATTAGTTACAAAAGTTAATGTGTTTTGCCTATGGGAAAAACATGTCTTTCTTAGGGGTCAGGGGGTGGAGTGTGCGGGTTTGAACGGCGGAAGCATGCCCCCTAAGAAAAGCCATGTTTTACCATAAATCCCATTCCATAAAGGTAGAATCATCTCTCTTCAATACTGTATGTTTGAAACTGTAATGAGATCATCTCCCTGATTGATGAGATTTAGTCAAGAATGGTCGTTCAACTGGATCAGGGGACGGCATGTCTCCACCCGTTTGAGTGGGTCTTGATTCGTTTCGGAAGTCGTATAAAAGAGGAAACGTCTTGGAGAAAGAGAGACTCAGAGAGGGCAGAGGATACTGCCGCACCACGAAGCAGAGAGGCCACCAGGCAGTGACCTTTGGAGATGAAGAAGGAAGATGCCTCCCGGGGAACATCATGAAATAGGAGGCCAGGAGAGAAAGCTAGCAGATGACGCGGTATTTGCCATGTGCCCTTCCAGCTGAGAGAGAAGCCCTGACTGTGTTTGCCATGTGCCGTCTCACTTGAGAGAGAAACCCTGAACTTCATCGGCCTTCTTGAACCAGGGTGTCTCTCCCTGGATGCCTTTGATTGGACATTTCTATAGACTTGTTTGAATTGGGACATTTTCTCGGGCTTAGAAGTGTAAACTAGCACCTCCTAAAATTCCCCTTTTTAGAAGCCATTCCGTTTCTGGTATATTGCATTCCAGCAGCTAGCAAACTTGAACAGATTTGGTACCGGAGAGCGGGGTGCTGCGGCGGTTTGCAAATGCCAGATATGTTTGAACGGTGTTTTGGATGGCTAAGGGGAAGATTTTGGAAGAACTGTGAAGAGCATGGTGGAGAAGTCCTGGAGTGCGTGAAGAGACTGTTGGTGTAAATGGAACCACTGCCAGTCTTGACAGAGGAGGGCACAAAAGGGAGAGATTGGAGTCTGCAGAGTGAGAACCGTGAGAGTTCGGGTCTGAAGCCAAGAAACCTCGGCCAGGAGAGTGGACCCACCTGTATGCATGGAGAGGGTGAGTGTACCCTGAAGGGCGAGGATGAGTCTCCCCTCTCATTGCAGTGGAAGAGCTGTGCAGCCTCGGGCCTAGGAAAAGGCGTAGCACCCTCGTTGGGGGCCTGGGAGAGCCTGGCTGCCGCCATGTGCAGGGGTTGAGCGTGTGCCCCAGAAATGGCGGAGAGCCCAGGGGTGGCCCTGATGCCTGGAGAGAGTGGAGCCCAGAGGTGGTCTCCTGGATGTTCCCCGAGGTGGATTTGGGAAGAGGCGGGCCACTGCACAGGCCCTGGGCAGGGGTGGGACTGCCACTTTCTAAAGCCCCAAAGCTGAATGATTCTCAGACTTTGAAATGTAATGGACTTTGCCCTGCAGGTTTTGGAAACTGTGTGGGTCCAGTGACCCCTGTGTTCCTTCCTCCTTATGGAAATGTGTATATGCATCCGACGAATGTTCCTCCTTTATCTGTTGGCAGCAAAGAACTTGTTCGGAGTTATCAAAGGTCCAGAGCAAATGGAGAGAATTTGGCCTTAGGAGAGACAATGCCTGTAAGTGACTTGATGAGATTTTATCCTGTCTCTAATTTTGTACTTCATTGTGTTGCTGCTGAAAGGTTTAAGGTTTCTGATATTGTTAGGAATTGATTAACACAAAAATTAATTAACACACAGTTGGCAAATTGATATATTAATTAATAATATATATTGTTTTTATACTAATAAAAAATTAATGAAAAATTAATTAGTTACAAAAGTTAATGTGTTTTGCCTATGGGAAAAACATGTCTTTCTTAGGGGTCAGGGGGTGGAGTGTGCGGGTTTGAACGGCGGAAGCATGCCCCCTAAGAAAAGCCATGTTTTACCATAAATCCCATTCCATAAAGGTAGAATCATCTCTCTTCAATACTGTATGTTTGAAACTGTAATGAGATCATCTCCCTGATTGATGAGATTTAGTCAAGAATGGTCGTTCAACTGGATCAGGGGACGGCATGTCTCCACCCGTTTGAGTGGGTCTTGATTCGTTTCGGAAGTCGTATAAAAGAGGAAACGTCTTGGAGAAAGAGAGACTCAGAGAGGGCAGAGGATACTGCCGCACCACGAAGCAGAGAGGCCACCAGGCAGTGACCTTTGGAGATGAAGAAGGAAGATGCCTCCCGGGGAACATCATGAAATAGGAGGCCAGGAGAGAAAGCTAGCAGATGACGCGGTATTTGCCATGTGCCCTTCCAGCTGAGAGAGAAGCCCTGACTGTGTTTGCCATGTGCCGTCTCACTTGAGAGAGAAACCCTGAACTTCATCGGCCTTCTTGAACCAGGGTGTCTCTCCCTGGATGCCTTTGATTGGACATTTCTATAGACTTGTTTGAATTGGGACATTTTCTCGGGCTTAGAAGTGTAAACTAGCACCTCCTAAAATTCCCCTTTTTAGAAGCCATTCCGTTTCTGGTATATTGCATTCCAGCAGCTAGCAAACTTGAACAGATTTGGTACCGGAGAGCGGGGTGCTGCGGCGGTTTGCAAATGCCAGATATGTTTGAACGGTGTTTTGGATGGCTAAGGGGAAGATTTTGGAAGAACTGTGAAGAGCATGGTGGAGAAGTCCTGGAGTGCGTGAAGAGACTGTTGGTGTAAATGGAACCACTGCCAGTCTTGACAGAGGAGGGCACAAAAGGGAGAGATTGGAGTCTGCAGAGTGAGAACCGTGAGAGTTCGGGTCTGAAGCCAAGAAACCTCGGCCAGGAGAGTGGACCCACCTGTATGCATGGAGAGGGTGAGTGTACCCTGAAGGGCGAGGATGAGTCTCCCCTCTCATTGCAGTGGAAGAGCTGTGCAGCCTCGGGCCTAGGAAAAGGCGTAGCACCCTCGTTGGGGGCCTGGGAGAGCCTGGCTGCCGCCATGTGCAGGGGTTGAGCGTGTGCCCCAGAAATGGCGGAGAGCCCAGGGGTGGCCCTGATGCCTGGAGAGAGTGGAGCCCAGAGGTGGTCTCCTGGATGTTCCCCGAGGTGGATTTGGGAAGAGGCGGGCCACTGCACAGGCCCTGGGCAGGGGTGGGACTGCCACTTTCTAAAGCCCCAAAGCTGAATGATTCTCAGACTTTGAAATGTAATGGACTTTGCCCTGCAGGTTTTGGAAACTGTGTGGGTCCAGTGACCCCTGTGTTCCTTCCTCCTTATGGAAATGTGTATATGCATCCGACGAATGTTCCTCCTTTATCTGTTGGCAGCAAAGAACTTGTTCGGAGTTATCAAAGGTCCAGAGCAAATGGAGAGAATTTGGCCTTAGGAGAGACAATGCCTGTAAGTGACTTGATGAGATTTTATCCTGTCTCTAATTTTGTACTTCATTGTGTTGCTGCTGAAAGGTTTAAGGTTTCTGATATTGTTAGGAATTGATTAACACAAAAATTAATTAACACACAGTTGGCAAATTGATATATTAATTAATAATATATATTGTTTTTATACTAATAAAAAATTAATGAAAAATTAATTAGTTACAAAAGTTAATGTGTTTTGCCTATGGGAAAAACATGTCTTTCTTAGGGGTCAGGGGGTGGAGTGTGCGGGTTTGAACGGCGGAAGCATGCCCCCTAAGAAAAGCCATGTTTTACCATAAATCCCATTCCATAAAGGTAGAATCATCTCTCTTCAATACTGTATGTTTGAAACTGTAATGAGATCATCTCCCTGATTGATGAGATTTAGTCAAGAATGGTCGTTCAACTGGATCAGGGGACGGCATGTCTCCACCCGTTTGAGTGGGTCTTGATTCGTTTCGGAAGTCGTATAAAAGAGGAAACGTCTTGGAGAAAGAGAGACTCAGAGAGGGCAGAGGATACTGCCGCACCACGAAGCAGAGAGGCCACCAGGCAGTGACCTTTGGAGATGAAGAAGGAAGATGCCTCCCGGGGAACATCATGAAATAGGAGGCCAGGAGAGAAAGCTAGCAGATGACGCGGTATTTGCCATGTGCCCTTCCAGCTGAGAGAGAAGCCCTGACTGTGTTTGCCATGTGCCGTCTCACTTGAGAGAGAAACCCTGAACTTCATCGGCCTTCTTGAACCAGGGTGTCTCTCCCTGGATGCCTTTGATTGGACATTTCTATAGACTTGTTTGAATTGGGACATTTTCTCGGGCTTAGAAGTGTAAACTAGCACCTCCTAAAATTCCCCTTTTTAGAAGCCATTCCGTTTCTGGTATATTGCATTCCAGCAGCTAGCAAACTTGAACAGATTTGGTACCGGAGAGCGGGGTGCTGCGGCGGTTTGCAAATGCCAGATATGTTTGAACGGTGTTTTGGATGGCTAAGGGGAAGATTTTGGAAGAACTGTGAAGAGCATGGTGGAGAAGTCCTGGAGTGCGTGAAGAGACTGTTGGTGTAAATGGAACCACTGCCAGTCTTGACAGAGGAGGGCACAAAAGGGAGAGATTGGAGTCTGCAGAGTGAGAACCGTGAGAGTTCGGGTCTGAAGCCAAGAAACCTCGGCCAGGAGAGTGGACCCACCTGTATGCATGGAGAGGGTGAGTGTACCCTGAAGGGCGAGGATGAGTCTCCCCTCTCATTGCAGTGGAAGAGCTGTGCAGCCTCGGGCCTAGGAAAAGGCGTAGCACCCTCGTTGGGGGCCTGGGAGAGCCTGGCTGCCGCCATGTGCAGGGGTTGAGCGTGTGCCCCAGAAATGGCGGAGAGCCCAGGGGTGGCCCTGATGCCTGGAGAGAGTGGAGCCCAGAGGTGGTCTCCTGGATGTTCCCCGAGGTGGATTTGGGAAGAGGCGGGCCACTGCACAGGCCCTGGGCAGGGGTGGGACTGCCACTTTCTAAAGCCCCAAAGCTGAATGATTCTCAGACTTTGAAATGTAATGGACTTTGCCCTGCAGGTTTTGGAAACTGTGTGGGTCCAGTGACCCCTGTGTTCCTTCCTCCTTATGGAAATGTGTATATGCATCCGACGAATGTTCCTCCTTTATCTGTTGGCAGCAAAGAACTTGTTCGGAGTTATCAAAGGTCCAGAGCAAATGGAGAGAATTTGGCCTTAGGAGAGACAATGCCTGTAAGTGACTTGATGAGATTTTATCCTGTCTCTAATTTTGTACTTCATTGTGTTGCTGCTGAAAGGTTTAAGGTTTCTGATATTGTTAGGAATTGATTAACACAAAAATTAATTAACACACAGTTGGCAAATTGATATATTAATTAATAATATATATTGTTTTTATACTAATAAAAAATTAATGAAAAATTAATTAGTTACAAAAGTTAATGTGTTTTGCCTATGGGAAAAACATGTCTTTCTTAGGGGTCAGGGGGTGGAGTGTGCGGGTTTGAACGGCGGAAGCATGCCCCCTAAGAAAAGCCATGTTTTACCATAAATCCCATTCCATAAAGGTAGAATCATCTCTCTTCAATACTGTATGTTTGAAACTGTAATGAGATCATCTCCCTGATTGATGAGATTTAGTCAAGAATGGTCGTTCAACTGGATCAGGGGACGGCATGTCTCCACCCGTTTGAGTGGGTCTTGATTCGTTTCGGAAGTCGTATAAAAGAGGAAACGTCTTGGAGAAAGAGAGACTCAGAGAGGGCAGAGGATACTGCCGCACCACGAAGCAGAGAGGCCACCAGGCAGTGACCTTTGGAGATGAAGAAGGAAGATGCCTCCCGGGGAACATCATGAAATAGGAGGCCAGGAGAGAAAGCTAGCAGATGACGCGGTATTTGCCATGTGCCCTTCCAGCTGAGAGAGAAGCCCTGACTGTGTTTGCCATGTGCCGTCTCACTTGAGAGAGAAACCCTGAACTTCATCGGCCTTCTTGAACCAGGGTGTCTCTCCCTGGATGCCTTTGATTGGACATTTCTATAGACTTGTTTGAATTGGGACATTTTCTCGGGCTTAGAAGTGTAAACTAGCACCTCCTAAAATTCCCCTTTTTAGAAGCCATTCCGTTTCTGGTATATTGCATTCCAGCAGCTAGCAAACTTGAACAGATTTGGTACCGGAGAGCGGGGTGCTGCGGCGGTTTGCAAATGCCAGATATGTTTGAACGGTGTTTTGGATGGCTAAGGGGAAGATTTTGGAAGAACTGTGAAGAGCATGGTGGAGAAGTCCTGGAGTGCGTGAAGAGACTGTTGGTGTAAATGGAACCACTGCCAGTCTTGACAGAGGAGGGCACAAAAGGGAGAGATTGGAGTCTGCAGAGTGAGAACCGTGAGAGTTCGGGTCTGAAGCCAAGAAACCTCGGCCAGGAGAGTGGACCCACCTGTATGCATGGAGAGGGTGAGTGTACCCTGAAGGGCGAGGATGAGTCTCCCCTCTCATTGCAGTGGAAGAGCTGTGCAGCCTCGGGCCTAGGAAAAGGCGTAGCACCCTCGTTGGGGGCCTGGGAGAGCCTGGCTGCCGCCATGTGCAGGGGTTGAGCGTGTGCCCCAGAAATGGCGGAGAGCCCAGGGGTGGCCCTGATGCCTGGAGAGAGTGGAGCCCAGAGGTGGTCTCCTGGATGTTCCCCGAGGTGGATTTGGGAAGAGGCGGGCCACTGCACAGGCCCTGGGCAGGGGTGGGACTGCCACTTTCTAAAGCCCCAAAGCTGAATGATTCTCAGACTTTGAAATGTAATGGACTTTGCCCTGCAGGTTTTGGAAACTGTGTGGGTCCAGTGACCCCTGTGTTCCTTCCTCCTTATGGAAATGTGTATATGCATCCGACGAATGTTCCTCCTTTATCTGTTGGCAGCAAAGAACTTGTTCGGAGTTATCAAAGGTCCAGAGCAAATGGAGAGAATTTGGCCTTAGGAGAGACAATGCCTGTAAGTGACTTGATGAGATTTTATCCTGTCTCTAATTTTGTACTTCATTGTGTTGCTGCTGAAAGGTTTAAGGTTTCTGATATTGTTAGGAATTGATTAACACAAAAATTAATTAACACACAGTTGGCAAATTGATATATTAATTAATAATATATATTGTTTTTATACTAATAAAAAATTAATGAAAAATTAATTAGTTACAAAAGTTAATGTGTTTTGCCTATGGGAAAAACATGTCTTTCTTAGGGGTCAGGGGGTGGAGTGTGCGGGTTTGAACGGCGGAAGCATGCCCCCTAAGAAAAGCCATGTTTTACCATAAATCCCATTCCATAAAGGTAGAATCATCTCTCTTCAATACTGTATGTTTGAAACTGTAATGAGATCATCTCCCTGATTGATGAGATTTAGTCAAGAATGGTCGTTCAACTGGATCAGGGGACGGCATGTCTCCACCCGTTTGAGTGGGTCTTGATTCGTTTCGGAAGTCGTATAAAAGAGGAAACGTCTTGGAGAAAGAGAGACTCAGAGAGGGCAGAGGATACTGCCGCACCACGAAGCAGAGAGGCCACCAGGCAGTGACCTTTGGAGATGAAGAAGGAAGATGCCTCCCGGGGAACATCATGAAATAGGAGGCCAGGAGAGAAAGCTAGCAGATGACGCGGTATTTGCCATGTGCCCTTCCAGCTGAGAGAGAAGCCCTGACTGTGTTTGCCATGTGCCGTCTCACTTGAGAGAGAAACCCTGAACTTCATCGGCCTTCTTGAACCAGGGTGTCTCTCCCTGGATGCCTTTGATTGGACATTTCTATAGACTTGTTTGAATTGGGACATTTTCTCGGGCTTAGAAGTGTAAACTAGCACCTCCTAAAATTCCCCTTTTTAGAAGCCATTCCGTTTCTGGTATATTGCATTCCAGCAGCTAGCAAACTTGAACAGATTTGGTACCGGAGAGCGGGGTGCTGCGGCGGTTTGCAAATGCCAGATATGTTTGAACGGTGTTTTGGATGGCTAAGGGGAAGATTTTGGAAGAACTGTGAAGAGCGTGGTGGAGAAGTCCTGGAGTGCGTGAAGAGACTGTTGGTGTAAATGGAACCACTGCCAGTCTTGACAGAGGAGGGCACAAAAGGGAGAGATTGGAGTCTGCAGAGTGAGAACCGTGAGAGTTCGGGTCTGAAGCCAAGAAACCTCGGCCAGGAGAGTGGACCCACCTGTATGCATGGAGAGGGTGAGTGTACCCTGAAGGGCGAGGATGAGTCTCCCCTCTCATTGCAGTGGAAGAGCTGTGCAGCCTCGGGCCTAGGAAAAGGCGTAGCACCCTCGTTGGGGGCCTGGGAGAGCCTGGCTGCCGCCATGTGCAGGGGTTGAGCGTGTGCCCCAGAAATGGCGGAGAGCCCAGGGGTGGCCCTGATGCCTGGAGAGAGTGGAGCCCAGAGGTGGTCTCCTGGATGTTCCCCGAGGTGGATTTGGGAAGAGGCGGGCCACTGCACAGGCCCTGGGCAGGGGTGGGACTGCCACTTTCTAAAGCCCCAAAGCTGAATGATTCTCAGACTTTGAAATGTAATGGACTTTGCCCTGCAGGTTTTGGAAACTGTGTGGGTCCAGTGACCCCTGTGTTCCTTCCTCCTTATGGAAATGTGTATATGCATCCGACGAATGTTCCTCCTTTATCTGTTGGCAGCAAAGAACTTGTTCGGAGTTATCAAAGGTCCAGAGCAAATGGAGAGAATTTGGCCTTAGGAGAGACAATGCCTGTAAGTGACTTGATGAGATTTTATCCTGTCTCTAATTTTGTACTTCATTGTGTTGCTGCTGAAAGGTTTAAGGTTTCTGATATTGTTAGGAATTGATTAACACAAAAATTAATTAACACACAGTTGGCAAATTGATATATTAATTAATAATATATATTGTTTTTATACTAATAAAAAATTAATGAAAAATTAATTAGTTACAAAAGTTAATGTGTTTTGCCTATGGGAAAAACATGTCTTTCTTAGGGGTCAGGGGGTGGAGTGTGCGGGTTTGAACGGCGGAAGCATGCCCCCTAAGAAAAGCCATGTTTTACCATAAATCCCATTCCATAAAGGTAGAATCATCTCTCTTCAATACTGTATGTTTGAAACTGTAATGAGATCATCTCCCTGATTGATGAGATTTAGTCAAGAATGGTCGTTCAACTGGATCAGGGGACGGCATGTCTCCACCCGTTTGAGTGGGTCTTGATTCGTTTCGGAAGTCGTATAAAAGAGGAAACGTCTTGGAGAAAGAGAGACTCAGAGAGGGCAGAGGATACTGCCGCACCACGAAGCAGAGAGGCCACCAGGCAGTGACCTTTGGAGATGAAGAAGGAAGATGCCTCCCGGGGAACATCATGAAATAGGAGGCCAGGAGAGAAAGCTAGCAGATGACGCGGTATTTGCCATGTGCCCTTCCAGCTGAGAGAGAAGCCCTGACTGTGTTTGCCATGTGCCGTCTCACTTGAGAGAGAAACCCTGAACTTCATCGGCCTTCTTGAACCAGGGTGTCTCTCCCTGGATGCCTTTGATTGGACATTTCTATAGACTTGTTTGAATTGGGACATTTTCTCGGGCTTAGAAGTGTAAACTAGCACCTCCTAAAATTCCCCTTTTTAGAAGCCATTCCGTTTCTGGTATATTGCATTCCAGCAGCTAGCAAACTTGAACAGATTTGGTACCGGAGAGCGGGGTGCTGCGGCGGTTTGCAAATGCCAGATATGTTTGAACGGTGTTTTGGATGGCTAAGGGGAAGATTTTGGAAGAACTGTGAAGAGCGTGGTGGAGAAGTCCTGGAGTGCGTGAAGAGACTGTTGGTGTAAATGGAACCACTGCCAGTCTTGACAGAGGAGGGCACAAAAGGGAGAGATTGGAGTCTGCAGAGTGAGAACCGTGAGAGTTCGGGTCTGAAGCCAAGAAACCTCGGCCAGGAGAGTGGACCCACCTGTATGCATGGAGAGGGTGAGTGTACCCTGAAGGGCGAGGATGAGTCTCCCCTCTCATTGCAGTGGAAGAGCTGTGCAGCCTCGGGCCTAGGAAAAGGCGTAGCACCCTCGTTGGGGGCCTGGGAGAGCCTGGCTGCCGCCATGTGCAGGGGTTGAGCGTGTGCCCCAGAAATGGCGGAGAGCCCAGGGGTGGCCCTGATGCCTGGAGAGAGTGGAGCCCAGAGGTGGTCTCCTGGATGTTCCCCGAGGTGGATTTGGGAAGAGGCGGGCCACTGCACAGGCCCTGGGCAGGGGTGGGACTGCCACTTTCTAAAGCCCCAAAGCTGAATGATTCTCAGACTTTGAAATGTAATGGACTTTGCCCTGCAGGTTTTGGAAACTGTGTGGGTCCAGTGACCCCTGTGTTCCTTCCTCCTTATGGAAATGTGTATATGCATCCGACGAATGTTCCTCCTTTATCTGTTGGCAGCAAAGAACTTGTTCGGAGTTATCAAAGGTCCAGAGCAAATGGAGAGAATTTGGCCTTAGGAGAGACAATGCCTGTAAGTGACTTGATGAGATTTTATCCTGTCTCTAATTTTGTACTTCATTGTGTTGCTGCTGAAAGGTTTAAGGTTTCTGATATTGTTAGGAATTGATTAACACAAAAATTAATTAACACACAGTTGGCAAATTGATATATTAATTAATAATATATATTGTTTTTATACTAATAAAAAATTAATGAAAAATTAATTAGTTACAAAAGTTAATGTGTTTTGCCTATGGGAAAAACATGTCTTTCTTAGGGGTCAGGGGGTGGAGTGTGCGGGTTTGAACGGCGGAAGCATGCCCCCTAAGAAAAGCCATGTTTTACCATAAATCCCATTCCATAAAGGTAGAATCATCTCTCTTCAATACTGTATGTTTGAAACTGTAATGAGATCATCTCCCTGATTGATGAGATTTAGTCAAGAATGGTCGTTCAACTGGATCAGGGGACGGCATGTCTCCACCCGTTTGAGTGGGTCTTGATTCGTTTCGGAAGTCGTATAAAAGAGGAAACGTCTTGGAGAAAGAGAGACTCAGAGAGGGCAGAGGATACTGCCGCACCACGAAGCAGAGAGGCCACCAGGCAGTGACCTTTGGAGATGAAGAAGGAAGATGCCTCCCGGGGAACATCATGAAATAGGAGGCCAGGAGAGAAAGCTAGCAGATGACGCGGTATTTGCCATGTGCCCTTCCAGCTGAGAGAGAAGCCCTGACTGTGTTTGCCATGTGCCGTCTCACTTGAGAGAGAAACCCTGAACTTCATCGGCCTTCTTGAACCAGGGTGTCTCTCCCTGGATGCCTTTGATTGGACATTTCTATAGACTTGTTTGAATTGGGACATTTTCTCGGGCTTAGAAGTGTAAACTAGCACCTCCTAAAATTCCCCTTTTTAGAAGCCATTCCGTTTCTGGTATATTGCATTCCAGCAGCTAGCAAACTTGAACAGATTTGGTACCGGAGAGCGGGGTGCTGCGGCGGTTTGCAAATGCCAGATATGTTTGAACGGTGTTTTGGATGGCTAAGGGGAAGATTTTGGAAGAACTGTGAAGAGCGTGGTGGAGAAGTCCTGGAGTGCGTGAAGAGACTGTTGGTGTAAATGGAACCACTGCCAGTCTTGACAGAGGAGGGCACAAAAGGGAGAGATTGGAGTCTGCAGAGTGAGAACCGTGAGAGTTCGGGTCTGAAGCCAAGAAACCTCGGCCAGGAGAGTGGACCCACCTGTATGCATGGAGAGGGTGAGTGTACCCTGAAGGGCGAGGATGAGTCTCCCCTCTCATTGCAGTGGAAGAGCTGTGCAGCCTCGGGCCTAGGAAAAGGCGTAGCACCCTCGTTGGGGGCCTGGGAGAGCCTGGCTGCCGCCATGTGCAGGGGTTGAGCGTGTGCCCCAGAAATGGCGGAGAGCCCAGGGGTGGCCCTGATGCCTGGAGAGAGTGGAGCCCAGAGGTGGTCTCCTGGATGTTCCCCGAGGTGGATTTGGGAAGAGGCGGGCCACTGCACAGGCCCTGGGCAGGGGTGGGACTGCCACTTTCTAAAGCCCCAAAGCTGAATGATTCTCAGACTTTGAAATGTAATGGACTTTGCCCTGCAGGTTTTGGAAACTGTGTGGGTCCAGTGACCCCTGTGTTCCTTCCTCCTTATGGAAATGTGTATATGCATCCGACGAATGTTCCTCCTTTATCTGTTGGCAGCAAAGAACTTGTTCGGAGTTATCAAAGGTCCAGAGCAAATGGAGAGAATTTGGCCTTAGGAGAGACAATGCCTGTAAGTGACTTGATGAGATTTTATCCTGTCTCTAATTTTGTACTTCATTGTGTTGCTGCTGAAAGGTTTAAGGTTTCTGATATTGTTAGGAATTGATTAACACAAAAATTAATTAACACACAGTTGGCAAATTGATATATTAATTAATAATATATATTGTTTTTATACTAATAAAAAATTAATGAAAAATTAATTAGTTACAAAAGTTAATGTGTTTTGCCTATGGGAAAAACATGTCTTTCTTAGGGGTCAGGGGGTGGAGTGTGCGGGTTTGAACGGCGGAAGCATGCCCCCTAAGAAAAGCCATGTTTTACCATAAATCCCATTCCATAAAGGTAGAATCATCTCTCTTCAATACTGTATGTTTGAAACTGTAATGAGATCATCTCCCTGATTGATGAGATTTAGTCAAGAATGGTCGTTCAACTGGATCAGGGGACGGCATGTCTCCACCCGTTTGAGTGGGTCTTGATTCGTTTCGGAAGTCGTATAAAAGAGGAAACGTCTTGGAGAAAGAGAGACTCAGAGAGGGCAGAGGATACTGCCGCACCACGAAGCAGAGAGGCCACCAGGCAGTGACCTTTGGAGATGAAGAAGGAAGATGCCTCCCGGGGAACATCATGAAATAGGAGGCCAGGAGAGAAAGCTAGCAGATGACGCGGTATTTGCCATGTGCCCTTCCAGCTGAGAGAGAAGCCCTGACTGTGTTTGCCATGTGCCGTCTCACTTGAGAGAGAAACCCTGAACTTCATCGGCCTTCTTGAACCAGGGTGTCTCTCCCTGGATGCCTTTGATTGGACATTTCTATAGACTTGTTTGAATTGGGACATTTTCTCGGGCTTAGAAGTGTAAACTAGCACCTCCTAAAATTCCCCTTTTTAGAAGCCATTCCGTTTCTGGTATATTGCATTCCAGCAGCTAGCAAACTTGAACAGATTTGGTACCGGAGAGCGGGGTGCTGCGGCGGTTTGCAAATGCCAGATATGTTTGAACGGTGTTTTGGATGGCTAAGGGGAAGATTTTGGAAGAACTGTGAAGAGCGTGGTGGAGAAGTCCTGGAGTGCGTGAAGAGACTGTTGGTGTAAATGGAACCACTGCCAGTCTTGACAGAGGAGGGCACAAAAGGGAGAGATTGGAGTCTGCAGAGTGAGAACCGTGAGAGTTCGGGTCTGAAGCCAAGAAACCTCGGCCAGGAGAGTGGACCCACCTGTATGCATGGAGAGGGTGAGTGTACCCTGAAGGGCGAGGATGAGTCTCCCCTCTCATTGCAGTGGAAGAGCTGTGCAGCCTCGGGCCTAGGAAAAGGCGTAGCACCCTCGTTGGGGGCCTGGGAGAGCCTGGCTGCCGCCATGTGCAGGGGTTGAGCGTGTGCCCCAGAAATGGCGGAGAGCCCAGGGGTGGCCCTGATGCCTGGAGAGAGTGGAGCCCAGAGGTGGTCTCCTGGATGTTCCCCGAGGTGGATTTGGGAAGAGGCGGGCCACTGCACAGGCCCTGGGCAGGGGTGGGACTGCCACTTTCTAAAGCCCCAAAGCTGAATGATTCTCAGACTTTGAAATGTAATGGACTTTGCCCTGCAGGTTTTGGAAACTGTGTGGGTCCAGTGACCCCTGTGTTCCTTCCTCCTTATGGAAATGTGTATATGCATCCGACGAATGTTCCTCCTTTATCTGTTGGCAGCAAAGAACTTGTTCGGAGTTATCAAAGGTCCAGAGCAAATGGAGAGAATTTGGCCTTAGGAGAGACAATGCCTGTAAGTGACTTGATGAGATTTTATCCTGTCTCTAATTTTGTACTTCATTGTGTTGCTGCTGAAAGGTTTAAGGTTTCTGATATTGTTAGGAATTGATTAATACAAAAATTAATTAACACACAGTTGGCAAATTGATATATTAATTAATAATATATATTGTTTTTATACTAATAAAAAATTAATGAAAAATTAATTAGTTACAAAAGTTAATGTGTTTTGCCTATGGGAAAAACATGTCTTTCTTAGGGGTCAGGGGGTGGAGTGTGCGGGTTTGAATGGAAGCATTTTTTCGCGGGGAGGTACATGGTCTGGGAATTTAACCCAGGTCTCCCTCATTAAAGGTGTGCATTCTACCACCTAACCACGTGTGCACGCTGTAGCTGCTTTTTGTAGTATATTGTTTTGATATACTTCTTCTTTACTTTAAACTCTTCTTCTGTTTTAGGTATTTTCTTAGTGGTTACTTACGTTATTATCATTCATATCTTAAACTAATAACAACTTAATTCAACTAGAACCAGCATTGTTTTAGAACTGTAGAAACTCTCTAGTCCTATATTTTCCCACCCTTCCCCCTTTTTATTGTTGTTGTTTCCATTTATATCTCAATATATTATACCCTGTTGACCTAGATTTTAAATAGGTTTTTACATATTTGCCAATTAAATCATATGGGGACAGTTATTACAAACTGAAAATAAAATAATTTGGGAGTTGTATTTGCCTATGTACTTTATGTTTATTAATGTTCTTTATTTATTGTAATGGCTTCTAGTTACTGTGTAGAATGTTTTTATTCCATCCTGAAAGGTGCTTTTTAGTATTTCTTTTAGGGCAGGTTTTCTGATAATGGACTCTGTCAGTTTTCCTTTGGGTGTAAATGTCTAAATTTCTCTTTCATTTTTGAAGGTTAATGTTGCTGGATGTGTTATTCTTGGGTGAATATTTTTGCTTTAAATACTTTAAATATTTTGTCCCATTGATGAGTGGCCTCCATGGTTTCTGATAATAATCTGTTTTTAATCTATTTGGGAAACCTTCTGTTCAACAAGTCTCTTCTCTGTTGTTGCTTTCAAAGTCATCTATATCTTTTTTATTTTGACAATTTCACTATAATTATTTTTTGCTTAGGTGTTTTTAGAGTCCAGCCTCCTTGGATTTGGTTGAAGTTATGGATATGTGTATGTGTGTTTTCATGTCTTTCTTCAGAATTAAGAAGTTGCTGGCCATTGGATCTTCAAGTATATTTTCTGCCCGTTTCTCTCTCTCTCGGCCTACTGGGTCTCCAGTGATAGATATATTCATACTCTTTATTGTGCCCTATAGGTTTTCAGGTTCTGTTTTTTCCTTTCTTTGTTTTTTCTCTCTGTTCCTTACACTGGATCATTTCAGTTGTCCTCAAGATCACGGATCGTTTCTTCTGCTTGCTCAAGTGTGCTGTTGAATCCATCTAAATTCATTTTAATTACTGTACTTTTCAGCCCCCACATTCCTGCTTGGTTCTTTTTTAATTTCTATTTCTCCATGCTGTTCAGACATTTTCCTGAGTTCCTTTATTTCTCTGCATATGGATTCTTTTACCTCATTGAACATATTTAAGACAGTTGATTTAAAATCTTTCATTAATGGTTCCGATCTATTAGCTTCCCTGGGGGAGGTTGCTGGCAAATTCTTTTCTCCCTTCTGAATGGGTCACATTTCCTGTTTCCTTGTGTTTTTGTAATATTTTTTGAATGCCAAAAATTATGAGTGTGCTGTTGTTAGAATACAACTCTGGAAATTTAGTGTCTCTGGGATTGCTATTATTTTTTTTACTGTTGAAGTGTGGAGTGTTTAATTTGTGACTTTTCCAACTATTGTGTTTTCCAAACAGGGAATGGAAAGAGAAGAGGTACTGTTTCTTTAAGCATCTTCTGCCTGACAGAGGTTGGGACTATGGCCTCCCTAAAGGTCACCCACCCCACTGATCTGAAGTAGCTGATCAAAAGCTGTGACTGCAATCAGACCACACATCCTGGGTTATGGAGGAATATGCCCTCATGAGCCCATTCTTAGCTGCAGTCCTCACTGCTGCCTGCCACATAGCTTAGGACTGGGGTTGGTGGCCACTGTGTATTTACCACAATTTACCCGCCTCTTCCGCCAACTCTCCTCTGGATCTGTGCAGTGTTCCACCAGAATTCAGAGTTCCAAAATAGTTGATTCACACAGATTGTGCCAGTTCAATTGTTTTAGTGGAAGGACTAATTCCCAGAGGATCTTCCCATAGTGTTCTACTTTCATTTTTGAAGGATAGTTTTCCTAAATATAGAATTCTTTTGAAAAATATTTTTTCTGGCAAATCTTCACACCCAAATAGTCCTTACATGGTGTACAATCAATGATGCACAATATCACCACATAGTTGTGTATTCATCACCATGATCATTTTTAGAACATTTGCATCACTCCAGGAAAAGAAGTAAAAAGAAAAAAGAAAAAACTTGTACATTCTATGTCCCTTACAACTCCCTCTAATTGAACATTAGTATCTCCATCTACCTAAAATTTTTACCCCTAATCCCCCCTATTATTTATTTTTTTATCTATATATTTTTTTACTCATCTCTACAAACTCTGGAGAAAATTTGCATCAGACACAAGGTTTCACAATCAGTCACACTGTAAAAGTTATATCATTATACACTTGTCTTCAAGAATCGAGGCTACAGGAACACCACTCAACAGTTTCAGGTACTTCCCTTCAACCACTCCAATACACCATAAACTAAAAAGGGATATCTATACAATGCCTAAGAATAACTTCCAGGATAACCTCTTGTCTCTGAAATCTCTCAGCCACTGAAACTTTATTTTGCCTCATTTCTCTCTTCCCCCTTTGGTCGAGAAGGCTTACTCAATTCCATGAAACCAGGTCCCAGCAAATCCCACAAGTTCTGTGCCATGTTGCCAGGGAGATTTAAACCTCTGGGAGTCATGTCCCATGTAGTGGGGATAATAGACTGTTCACCTGCTGAGTTGGCTTAGAGAGAGAGGCCACATTTGAGCAACAAAAGAGATTTTCTGGGGGTGATCCTTAGGCATAATTATAAGTAGGTTTAAGCTATCCTTTGCAAGAATAAGTTTCATAGGGGCAATCCCAAGATGGACAGCTTGGCCTATTGATTTGGGTGTCCCCACAGCTTGTGAAAATATCAGGAATTCTCCAAATGCACAAGTTGAATATGTTCCATCCTCCAAATCACTAATTCTATCTTCTGTCTCTTTAAATCTATCATTGTAGGTATCCATTGTTTTTTCCATCTTTTCTACTTTATCCTTCACTTCCATAAGCTCTGTGATTTGTTTTTTCAGTTTTTCTATTTCTTCTTTTTGTTCAGCCCATGTCTTCTTCATGTCCTCCCTCAATTTATCGATTTCGTTTTTGAAGAGGTTTTCCATTTCTGTTCATATATTCAGCATTAGTTGTTTCAGCTCCTGTATCTCATTTGAACTATTGGTTTGTTCCTTTGACTGGGCCATATTTTCAATTTTCTGAGCGTGATCCGTTATCTTCTGCTGGCGTCTGGGCATTTAGTCAGATTTCCCTGGGTTTTTGGACCCCACAGGTTGAAAGATTTTTCTGTGAAATCTCTGGGTTCTGTTTTTCTTATCCTGCCCAGTAGGTGGCGCTCGTGGCACACGTTTGTCTACGGGTTCCACCAGTAAGAGTTGCTGTGGGTCCTTTAACTTTGGAAAACTCTCACCGTGGGGGAGGTTCGGCAGCTGAAGCAGCCTGGAAGAGTGCCAGCCGGCCCGCGGTTCCGAACGCGGGGAGGGTTGCCGGCCACCGCAGCCCGGGAGAGCGCCCGACCGAATTTCCTAGTTGGCCCGGGGTGCCAAGCATGGCAGTAGGGCATCAGCTGCCACAGCCCAGGAGAGTGCACTGTTCCCAGCTGGACCGGGGAGTCACGTGTTTGAAAGGGACCCCCCGGTCACCGTTCTCCGCGGTCTGGGGATTTCCGACCCAACTCTCTCAGTTGGTCCGGGGGGCCTCGCGTGGTGGGGGCGTCAGCCGCCGTGGCCCGAGGGGACCGCCTACCCAATTCTGCCGACTGGCCTGGGAAGGAGGAAGGGAGGGACTCCGGCCGCTTGCCGTCCCGCCCGGGAAAGCCCGCGCCCCTCGGCGATCTCACCGGAGCTGGTTCTCCCAGACAGTCAGCCATTCCAGGATGGGGTACGCCGTCCCTTTGATCTCCGTCATGGCTCCTGGAGCTGCTCTGTATCGTCTCCACTCTGCCAGTAGCTGTTCTGGAGGAGGAAAGGTGAGGGTGGCAAGGCTGTCGAGGCCGGAGGCGGAGGAGCCGGTGAAGGCGGAAGAGGGCACGGTGGTGGTTGGAGAGCTGCCGGAGCAGGAGGAGAAAGGGAAGGATAAGATGGCGGATGGAGCGCCGCTGGAGCAGAAGGGGGAAGAGGGAGAGGAGGGCAGGCTGGCTGGTGGGGCATGAGCACCGCACCGGGCCGGCGGACAGAGAGGGAGAGGAGGGCAGACTGGCGGGGCGTGAGCGCCGCGCCGGGCCGGCGGACAGAGAGGGAGAGGAGGGCGGGCTGGCTGGCAGGGCGTGGAATGGATTTTTAAAAGGGGAATTTAATAAGTTACAGGTCTACAGTTCTAAGCCTATAAAATTGCCCAAACCAAGGCATCCCGGAAAAGATACCTTAATTCAAGGAAGGCAGATGGGTCAGGACCACCTCTGTCAGCTGGGTAGTCATATGGTTGGCATCTGCTGGTCCCTTTCTCCTAGGCTCCACTGCTTTCAGCCTCTGTTTCTGTGGGGATTCCTCACTTTGCTTCTCCAGGGCTGGCTTTCATCTCTTGGATTCCCTTGGCTCTCTCCAGGTTCTGGCTTGCTTAACATCTCATGAAGACATCTGCTGGGCTCCAAGCATCTCCAAGCATCTGTTTTCCATGTCTTGGTATTTGTGTCAGCTCTGCTGTGAAATTTCTGTTGGCTCTGAGCCTTCTGTCATTTCTGGCTCTCTCTAAAATGTTTCCTCTTTTAAAGGATTCCAGAAACTAACCAAGACCCATCTGGAATGGGTGAAGTCACATCTCCATCTAATAAAAGGTCACACTCACAACTGGATATGTCACATCTCTGTGGAGATAATCTACAATATTAAATTAGGATTAAAAGAAACAGCTGCTTCCATGAATTTGGATCAGGATTAAAACATGGCTTTTCTAGGGTTCATAAAACTTTCAAACCAGCACATCATCCAAGGTCAGTGAGCTCAGCCTGGGTGAGAGAGCCCAGCCTAGGTCAGCAAGCCTTGCCAAGGTAAGTGAGCCCTGCCAAGGACAGTGAGAATTGCCCATCCCATAGAGGGGTGGGTGAGCCCCACAGGTCTCACTGACCTGGCTGGTGTGATGGTTATGTCCTGGTGTCAATCTGGCCACATGATTATGCCCAATTGTCTGGTCAGGCAAGCACTGGCGTGACTGTTTCTGCAAGGATATTTCATGGCTGGTTGATTAAATCATCAGTCAGTTGATCGCTCCTGTGGCTGATTACATCTATGATCAATCAAGGCAGGTTACCCATAATGAGATAATGCCATCAATTGAAGGCTTTTAAGGGAGAAGAGAGACTCTTTCACTGCTTCTTTAGCCAGCGAGCCTCTCCTATGAAGTTTGTCTAGACCCTTCATCAGAGCTGACAGTGTCACAGCCTGCCCTATGCATTTTGGACTCTTCCATTACCACCACTGTGTGAGACACCTTTATGAATCTCATATTTACAGATCTCTTCTGCTGGTTATATTTCTCTAGAGAACCCTAACACACCTGGGCTTGCTTGCCCGGCAGAGTTCGCTGACCTTGGCTGGACTCACTGACCTTGGCTGGGCTCTCTGACCTTAGCAGGGGTTCCTGACCTTGGCAGGGCTCGCTGAACTTTGCTCCACCAGCATCCACGTGACAGGCAGTAGCAAATCCTGGCCTTCCAGGAATAAGGAGGAAAGATGCAAGGAGACACAAACGACCAGTGTTCTCCAAAGCCTTATCTTATAGCTGTGAGCTAAAGCTACTCCTGACCCCCCATCCCTAGGTTCACCAGCTGCAATGCCCTCCACAAGTCCTGCCTCTACTCCTGTAAATGGGAAAGTGGCAGAAAAAGAAATTGAGCAAGTGTCATAAATAAAGTGACATAGCTGGAAATAAAGCCCACTATTCTCATCCCAGGAGAAAGCATTGCCCGTTTGATATGGCTTTTTTTATTCCGTAAAGGAAACTTTCCCTGTGGTCTGAAGCAGTTATGTACTCCAGAAAAGTCTATGTTTTTTTAAAAAATTTTAATTGATGTATATTATATATTCACATACTATGTAATTATCCAAAGTGTGCAATCAGTGGCTTACAAAATCATCATATAGCCATTCATTTATCATCACAATCAACTTTTTTTCTTTGTTTTCTGAAAAATAACATATATACAAAAAAAGCAATAAAGTTCACATCATGACGATTAGTTGTAGAACAGATTTCAGACTTGGTATGGGTTACAATAACACAATTTTGTTTTTACTTCTAGCTGCTCTAAGATCTTGGAGACTAAAAGAAATATCAATATAAAGATTCAGCACTCATAGTCACTTGTTAAACCCTACCTTCTCTACCTTCTTTGTATAACTCCACCATCACCTTTGATTTTTCTCCCACTCTTTAGGGGTATTTGGGCTATGCCCATCCTAACTTTTTCATGTTGGAAGGGGCTGTCGATAATATGGGATAGGGGGATGAAACTAGCTGATGTTCTGGAGAGACTGACCCCTCTGCATTTCAAGACTCATCTGGTCCAAATACCCAACTGGAGGTTGTAGGTTTTGGAAAGTTATCCTAGTGTATGGAACCTTTGTGGAATCTTATATAATACCCTAGGTGTTCTCTAGGATTCCCAGGAATGGTTTTGGTTGGGGTTTGGCAAGCTATAATAAGTAGCAATGTCTAACTGAAGCTGTGTCGGAGTGACCTCCAGAGTAGCCTCTCGACTCTATTTGAACTCTCTCAGCCACTGATACCATATTTGTTCCACTTCTTTTCACCCTTTTGGTCAGGAAGCCCATGTTCTTTTAATCCATTTTTGTGGGTGCAGACCTATCGTGGGTGGGACCTTTTGGTTAAGTTATCTCAATTGAGATGTGACTCACCCCTTTCAAGGGGGGTCTTAATCCTTTCACTGGAGTCCTTTATGAGAAGATAAGAGAGACATGAAACTGAGAGAGTTAAGAGAGAAAAAGCCCCTGGAGAAGATGAGACAGGAGGCCACGAAACCTGGGAGAGAAGGGCCAGCAGATATCAGCTGTGTGCCTTCCCATGTGACAGAGGGGTCCAGACGCTGGTGGCCTGTCTTCAGAGAAGGTATTGTCCTGTTGGGGCCTTAACTTGGACAGTTCCATGGCCTTAGAACTGTAAATTTGTAAGCTAATAAATCCCTATTGTACAAGCTGATCCATTTCTGATATATTATATTCCGGCAGCTTTGGCAAACCAAAACAGGAGGTCTTGCTGGTGGAGGAAAAGGGATGGTGTCTTGGGTGCAGCAGCACCCCCACCTCCCTTCCCCCAGGCCCCCAGACTCTTGATAACGAGTCTCAGGTGAACCCCACCCCCACCCCTACTCCTGGCCTTCTTTTCCTCAGGAGGAAGGACAATGCGTTTCTTTGCAGTGGCAGGGGTGGGGGGGGGGTGGGGGGGGTGGGGGGACGGACACTCTGATCCTCTGCCCCGAGGCTCCCACATGAGGCTGAGCAGCCCCAGCTCCTCCCAAGCCCTGCAGACACTGACCTGCCCCAAGGAGATGGCTGGGGCTCATCTAGGCTGGGAAAGAAGTGGTCCCGAAGGTTAGCAGCACTTTTATAGCACCAGAAAGAAGGCAGCGGTAGTGGTGCAGAGGGACTTACTTCCCATCATTCACCCGGCACTTCTGGGAAATCACACAGGCACCACAGTTCAAGAGGCAGGAAGGATCAAGGGGAAAGGGCTCGGCCGGGAGGGTTGCGCCTTTGGATATAAATCGCCCCACAGGAGTCAATGACAGCCCCCTGTCCTTGCTGAGTTTTGGCGTCAACTTTGTAGAGTCACCAAGGTTGGCACCAGTGTGAACAAAGCGGTCTGAGGCACAGAGGGGGCCGGTCTCACCCCAGTGTTCCTGAGAGGGGTTCCCCAAGGACCCTTACTACCCCATGGGCACCCCTCCTGCCAGCCCCATCACCCACCCAGGTCCCTACATGACCTCTGGCTTTCTCTCACTCTGCTTTCCCAGGCCAGGTTGTTAGTGAGCTGGGCTGGGCTGGGCTTGCTCAGCTCTTGGGCTCCACTGTGCCTGGTGCAGAGAGGAGGAAACTCTGGGTGTGGGCCCTGCCTTGCCTCCAGGAGACTCCCCGAGAGCCACACCCCTTAACATGGGCTGCCAGGCCATGGGAGAGGACAGCCCAGCCAGGATATGACCATCGGAGTTTCCTAGGACTGCTTTAACAAAGGACCACACACAGGGTGGCTTAAAACAACAGAAATTTATTGTCTCACAGTTCTGGAGGCCAGAAGTCTAAAATCCATATGTTGGCTGGGCCCTGCTCCCTCTGGGTCCTTCCTGGGCTCCTCCCAGATTCTGGTGGTTCCCAGAAGTCCCTGGGCATTCCTTGGTTTATAGCTGCAGCACTGCAGCCCCTACCTCCATCTCCACATGGCCTAAAGGCATGGAGCATCTTTTCACATCCTTTGAATATCTTCTTTGGAGAAAAGGAAGTCTTTTGCCTGTTTTTAAAATTGGGTTGTCTTTTTAGTGTTGGGTTTTAAGAGTTCTTTAAATATTTAACACACAAATCTTTGATCAGATATATGATTTGCAAATATTTTCTCCCATTCTGTAGGTTGTTTTTCTTGATAATGTCCTTTGATGCACAAAAATTTTTTTAACTTTGATGAAGTCAGTTTTATCCATTTTTAATATTATTCCTTGTGATTTTGGTATCATATCTAAGAACTCATTACCAAATCCAAGCCATGAAGATTTGCCCCATGTGTTTTTCTAAAAGTTTTATGGTTTTTGATCTAATATTTGAGTCATTAATTTATTTTGAGTTAATTTTTATATAAGGTTTGAGGTAGGGATCCAATGTCATTTTGCGTGTGGACATCCAACTGTCCCATCACCGTTTGGTGAAGAAACTATTCTATCTCCTGTGAGTGGTCTTGGCCTTTGAAAAATCAACTGGCCATGAAAAAAATCAATTGGCCATGGATGTAGGGGGTTATTTCTGAACTCTTTAATTCTATTCCATTGGTCCATGGACCACATGGTTTTACCAACTGTAACTTTGTAGGAAGTTTTTAAAAAAATTATAAGAGAAGTTATAGGTTTACAGAAAAATCACGCATAAATTTCAAAGTTCCCATTTACTTCTGTGTTGGTTTGGAATGATATATGTCCTCTAGAAAAGCCATGTTTTAATCAAAATTCCATTTCATAAAGGCAGAATAATCCTTATTCAATACTGTATGTTTGAAACTGTAATCAGATCATCTCCTTGGAGATGTGATTTAATCAAGAACGATTGTTAAGCTAGATTAGGTGATGACATGTCTCCACCCATTTCGGTGGGTCTTGATAAGCTTCTGGAAGAAACATTTTGGAGAATGAGAGATGCGGAGAGAGCAGAGAATGCTGCAGCATCACGAAGCAGAGAGTCCATGAGCCAGCAACCTTTAGAGATGAAGAGGGAAAACGCCTCCTGGGGAGCTTCATGAAACCGGAAGCCAAAGCTAGCAGATGATGCTGTGTTCGCCATGTGCCCTTCCAGCTGACAGAGAAGCCCTGACTGTGCTCGCCATGTGCCTTCTCACTTGAGAGAGAAGCTCTTAACTTCATCAGTCTTGTTGAACCAAGGTATATTTCCCTGGATGCCTTAGATTGGACATTTCTATAGAATTGTTTTAATTGAGACACTTTCTCAGCCTAAGAACTGTAAATGAGCAACTTATTAAATTCCCCTTTTAAAAGCCATTCTGTTTCTGGTATATTGCATTCCAGCAGCTAGCAAACTAGAACAACTTCCCTATCTTTAACACTTTGCATTAGTGTGGTACATTTGTTAGTATTGATGAAAGAACAGTTTTATAAGTGTACTCTTAATTATAGTTCATGGTTTACATGAGCTTTTAGCAAGTTTTGAAATCAGGAAGTGTAAGTCCTCCAACTTTTGTTCTTTTTCAAGATTGTTTTGGCTATTAGAGACCCCATGTGAATTTGAGGATCAATTTTTCCATATCTTTAAAAAAGATTAAAGAAAAAAAGATTGTTGGTGAAGCATGCAACTAGGTGAAAGAGCCATGAGGACTGTATGTTGAATGAAATGTCAGAAACAAAACAACAAATATTTCATGCCTCACGTATATGGACTAACTATAATATACAAATTCAGAAAAATGAAGCCAAGAGCATGAGTTCCATAGTGATTTGAACAGTGAATAAATAAATAAAGTCCCCTTGAGGGAATGGTGAGAAAGGGGGAAAATTCAACTTCCCCAAGTGGAGAAGTGGGGACAACCAAAGCAATAGGCTGAGCCCCCAATCTTGGGGGTTGTTCATATGAAACTTAACCCCACAAAGGATAGGCTAAGCCTTTTTAAAATTAGGCCTAAGAATCACCCCCAAGAGAACCTCTTTTTGTTGCTCAGATGCGGCCTCTCTCTCTCAGCCAACATGACAAGCAAACTCACTGCCCTCCCCCTCTCTACGTGGGACATGACTCCTAGGGCTGTGGACCTTCCTGGCAACGTGGGACAGAAATCCTAGAATGAGCTGTGACTCAGCATCAAGGAATTGAGAAAACCTTCTCTGCCAAAAGGGGGAAGAGCGAAATGAGACAAAATAAAGTGTCAATGGCTGAGAGGTTCCAAACAGAGTTGAGAGGTTATACTGGAAGGTATTCTTCTGCATTAAATAGATATCACCTTCTTAGTTGGGGCATAACAGAGAATCTGGAGGAAACTGCTTGAAGATGTAGAGCTGTGTTCCAGTAGCCATGTTTCTTGAAGATGATTATATAATGATATAGCTTTCACAATTTGACTACGTGGTTGTAAAAAGCTTGTGTCTGATGCTTCTTCTTTTTTTTTTTAACCTTTTTTGTTAATTTTTTAAAAAACTATAACAACAAACAAACACAGTCTTAACTTATGATCATTCCGTTCTACATATATAATCAGTAATTCACAGTATTATCACAATTTGCATATTCATCTTAATCATTTCTTAGAACATTTGCATCAATTCAGAAAACGAAATAAAAAGATAACAGAAAAAAATTCATACATACCATACCCCTTACCCCTCCCTTTCATTGATCACTAGCATTTCAATCTAAATTTATGTTAACATTTGTTCTGCCTATTATTTATTTTTATTCCATATGTTCTACTTGTCTGTTGATAAGGTAGATAAAAGGAGCATCAGACACAAGGTTTTCGGAATCCCACAGTCACCTTGTGAAAGCTATATCAGTATACAATCATCTTCAAGAAACATGGCTACTGGAAAACAGCTCTACATTTTCAGGCAGTTCCCTCCAGCCTCTCCATTACATCTTGACTAACAAGGCGATATCTATTTAATGCCTAAGAATAACCTCCAGGATAACCTCCCGACTCTGTTTGGAATCTCTCAGCCATTGATGCTTTATTTTGTCTCATTTTGCTCTTCTCCCTTTTGGTTGAGAAGGTTCTCTCAATCCCTTGATGCTGAGTCTCAGCTCATTCTAGGATTTCTGTCCCATGTTGCCAGGAAGGTCCACACCCCTGGGAATCATGTCCCATGTAGATGGGAGAGGCTAGTGAATTTGCTTGTTGTGTTGGCTGGAGAGAGAGGCCACATCTGAGCATAATAGAGGTTCTCTTGGGGGTGACTCTTAGGCCTAATTTTAAGTGGGATTAGCCTATCCAGTGTGGGGTTAAGTTTCATATGAATAAACCCCAAGATTGGGGGCTCAACCTATTGCTTTGGGTGTCCCCATTGTCTGTGAGAATATCAAGAGTTCTGATGCTTCTTTTATCTACCTTATGAACAGATGAGTAAAACATATGGATTAAAAATAAATAAATAATAGGGGGAACAAATGTTAAAATAGATTGAAATGCTAGTGATCAATGAAAGAGAGGGGTAAGGGGTATAGTATGTATGAATTTTTTTTCTGTTTTCTTTTTATTTTTCTGAATTGATGCAAATGTTCTAAGAAATTATCATGATGATGAATATACAACTATATGATTAAAAAAAAGAGCATGGGTTGTCAGATTGGGGCCTACTGTAAAGCCTCCTAGATTGTAAACTTTTACAGCAGTTACATTTATTCCAGAGTTGTAAATGTTTTTTTCTAAGTTGTGAGATACTGAGCTATTTATGTATAATCTGGTCATTCCTGGAACATTGGGTATTTGTGTGACACTCGGGACTCAGAGTTAGAGCTCTAACTCTATGAAAGTCAGCATTACCCCATACAACAACTGGTAAAAAAAAGTTGAAGAAATTCTTAGACTTCAAGTAAAGACATGAATGAAGCTGATTTGGATAGGACTAAGGTAAAACAGAATACAGGGTAAAGGGTGATATGGTCTATATTTTCAAACTTCAACTTCTGTGTGAGACCAAAGGAAGAGATATTTATTTCGTGCAAAATTTATATTTTTGGTAGCATGTTATCTAACTTAACCTGCATGATCACTTTGTTCTAACACCATAATTACATAGAATCTTGAATAGGGAATGAGATCTTGTTGGTTTGTCCAGGTTAGTGTGATGCCCCGATACATCCCAGAGTAATTTAGGCAGAGAATTAAAAAGTATTTGCAAAGTCCCTGTTTTAGTTTGTAAAGGCTGCCAGAATGCAATATACCAAAAATGGAATGCCTTTTCAAAAGAGAAATTTATTAAGTTGCAAGTTCACAGTTTTAAGGCCGTGAAAATGCCCAAATTCAGGCAAGGTTATAAAAACGTTCAAAGTAAAAATTTTTTTTTATGTTTGCTATATTTTTCGGTTGTCTTTTTATTTCTTTTTCTGAATTGATGCTAATGTTCTGGGAAATGATCATGATGATGAATATGCAACTATGTGATGATATTGTGAATTGCTGAGTATATGTGTTGGAAATGTTTGTTTCTTGTAATTTTTTTAAATTAATAAAATTAAAAACAAAAAACAAACAAAAAAACATTCAAAGTAGGACATCTAGAGAAAGATAGCTTGGCTCAAGAAGGTTGATGATGGTCAGGGTTTCTCTCTCAGTTGGAAAGGCGCATGGTGGTGTCTGCCAGCTTTCTCTCCAGGTTTCTTCAGTGACTTTAATGACTTTCCTGGGGGGTGGGGGTGGGGTGGTTCTGAAGCTTTTTCCAAAATGACTCTCTTAAAGGGCTGCTGTAAGCAATCCCATCTTGAATGGGTGGAGACATATCTCTATGGAAACCATCTAATCAAAGTAACCAACCACAATTGGGTGAGTCAAATCTCCATGGAAACAATTAAAAAGATCCCATCCAGTACTATTGAATGAGGATTAAAGGACATGGCTTTTCTGTGGTATACAACAGATTCAAACTGGTACAGTCGCCTTTGGGGACTGGGGAAAGGAGAAAATATTAAACTCCTTCATCTGTGGAACTCCTGATATTCTTGCAAGCAGTGGGGACAACCAATTCAATAGATTGAGGGCAGATCCCTCAATCTTGGGGTTCACCCCCATGAAACTTATTCCTGCAAAGAAGAAGCTAAGCTTGATTGTGGCTTCTCTCTCTAAGCCAACTTGGCAGGTGAACTTACTGCCCTCCCCCACTATGTGGACACGACTCCCAAGGGTGGAAATCTCCCTGGCAACATGGGAAAGGACTCCCAGGGATGAGCCAGGACCCAGCATCACGGGATTGAGAAAGCCTTCTTGAACAAAAGGAGGAAGAGCAAAATGAGACAAAATAAAGTTTCAGGGGCTGAGAGATTTCAAACAGAGTCGAGAGGTTATCCTGGTGGTTATTCTTACACATTATATAGCTATCCTTTTTTAGTTTGTGGTATATTGGAGTGGCTAGAGGGCAGTACCTGGAACTGCTGAACTGTGTTCCAGCAGACTTGATTCTTGAAGAAGATTTTATAACTACATAGCTTTTACAATGTGACTGTATGATTGTGAAAACGTATCTGATGCTCCCTTTATCCAGGGTATGGACAGATGTGTTAAAAAAAAGGAGGATACAAAACAAATAAATAATGGGGGGCAGGTAAGGGGTTAAAAAGTTGGGTAGATTAGAATACTAGCAATCAATGAGAGGTAAGGGTCAGGGATATGGGATGTACAGGGTTTTTCTTTGGTCTTTTTAGTTCTTTTTCTGGAGGGATGCAAATGTTCTAAAAATGATCATGATGAATACACAACTATGCACCACTGATTGTATACATTGGAAATACTGCATAGCGCATGAAGATACCTCAATAAAAAAAAAGTATAAAAATTTTTTGCATGGGCAGGCACTGGGAATCAAACCCAGGTCTTGGGCACGGCAGGCGAGAACTATGCCACTATGCCACCATTGCCTGCCCCCCAAAATATTTATTTTTAAATGATTGTTGGAATTTTGATAGAGATTGCTTTGAATCCACAGATTGCTTTGAGTAGTATTTTCATCTTAATAATATGAAACCTTCCAATCCATGAACATGGATGTCTTTCCACTTACTTAGGTCTTCTTTAATTTCTTTTAGCTATATATATATATATATATATATATATATATATATATCTTTTTTTTTTTTTTACATGGGCAGGCACTGGGAATCGAACCCAGGTCTCTGGCATGGTAGGCGAGAATTCTGCCACGGAGCCACTGTCGCACCACCCTCTTTTAGCAATATTTTATAGTTTCCGACATACAAGTCTTTCCCCTCCTTGATTAAATTTATTTCTCATTATGTTATTCTTTTAGATGCTATTATAAATGAAGTTGTTTTCTTGATATTCTTTTAGGATTGTTCATTGCTAATGTGTAGAAACACAACCAATTTTGTGTATTTATATTGTACACACTTTTCTGAATTCACTTATTAGCTCAGTTTAGAAATTCTGATATGCTCTTGGAGTGATCTATTATTTTGCCTTCTTCTGTTAATATAGTTCATTTTTCCCATCCCCAGGGGACATGGATGAGGTTACTGGAGGCTGAAATGATCGCCTGGGGCTCTGGCCCCCCTTGTCAGCTTCTCCAAGGACTAACCAATCACTTACATATATGTGAGTGCATTGCTGAAATTTTCATTCTATTATTGATCTATGTGTTAATTTTTCAGCCAATGTCACATGTCTTGATTACTGTAGTTTTAGAATAAATTTGAAGTCAGGTAGTGTAAGTCCTCCAACTTTGTTCTTTTCTACATTGTTTTGGTGTTCTAGGTCCTTTGTATTTCCATAAGAATTTTAGAGTCACAACGTCAATTTCTTTAAAAATGCCTGCTGGAATTTTGATTGAGATTGTGTTGAATTAAAGCATAAATTTGGGGAGAATTGAAATCTTAACAAATTGAGTGTTCTGATCCATGCACATGGAATACTTCACCCTTTATTTAAGTCTGTTAATTCCTCTCAATAATATTTTGCAGTCTTTGGTGTCTGGGTTTTGCAAATCTTTTATCAGATTTATCCTTAAGTACTCATCTTTTGGGGGGGCAGTTATAAACAATATTGTTATTTTAACGTCAATTTCCTTTTTTTTTTTGATAGTATACAGAAAAACATTTGATTTGATCTTGCTTCCTACAACCTTGTTAAACACACTTATTAGTTCTTCATGAAAGACACGAACTACCAAAGGTCACTTAGGAAGAAATAACTTGAATGGTTCTGTATGTATTAAACAAATTGAATTTGAAATTAAAAATCTTTACATAAAGATAACTCTTGACCCAGATGGCTTCATCGGAGAATTTTACCAAACATTTGAGGAAGACATAACCATTTTGTCCATCCCTTCTAACTTGTCAAATGTATTGGCATAAAGTTGTACACAGCATTTCCTTATTATCCTTAAAAGAGCTGTTGATTGTGTAGTGATGTCACCTCCTTATTCCTACTACTGGTAATTTGTGGCTACCCCCCGCCCCGAGCTAGTTCATTAGAGGTTTATTGATTTTATTGATCTTCTCAAAAAACATCATTTAGTTACTTTGATTTCCATCTCTCATAGCCTTTCTTATATTTATTTTGGATTCAATTACTTTCTCTTTTTACTATTTTGTAAGGTGTAGAATGAGGGCATTGTTTCAGTATCTTTCTTCTTTTCTGTTATAAGCATTTGGTGCTATAAATGTCTTCCTGTGTACTACTTTACCTGCAGCCAGAAAATTTTGATATTATATATTTTTATTTTCATTCTGTTCAAACCACTTTTAAAATTTCCCTTTCAATTTCTTCTCTGACAAGTAAGTCATTTAGAATCAGATTATTCAGTTACCAAATACTTGGAGATTTTGCAAATATCTTTCTGTCATTGATTTCTAGTTCATTATGGTCAGACAATGCAGTTCATATGATTTGAATCTTTTAAAATTTATTGAGACTTTGTGGCCCAATATATCATGTATTTTAGTAAATCTTCAATGTGCATTAAAAATAATGTGTATTCTAGTGTTTTTGGGTAAAGTGTTTCATGAGCGTCAATTAGGTTGAATTGGTTGATAGTCATTCGTGTTCTCTAAATCCTTACAGGTTTTCTTTATCTATTTATTCTGTCAATTATTGGGAGGGGTGTTGAAATCTCTGACTATAACTGGGGATTTGTATTTTTCTCTTTGCAACCCTATCATTTTTGCTTCATGTATCTGAAGTTCAGTTTCCTGGTGCATGTCTATTTAGGTGGAGCTATACTATGTAATATCAGTTTTTATTCCTGGTGTTTTCCTTATCATAACGTCAGTGTTCTTTTTTAATTTTGTTCCCCCTATTATTTATTTATATTCTGTATGTTCTACTCGTCTGTTGACAAAGTAAATAAAAGGAGCATCAGATACAAGGTTTTCACAATCACACAGTCACATTGTGAAAGCTACATCATTATACAATCATCTTCAAGGAACATGGCTACTGGAACACAGCTCTACATTTTCAGGCAGTTTCCTCCAGCCTCTCCACTCTATCTTGACTAACAAGGTGATATCTACTTAAGGTGTAAAAATAACCTCCAGGATAACCTCTCCACTCTGTTTGGAATCTCTCAGCCATTGATACTTTGTTGCATTTCACTCTCTCCCCTTTGAGGAGAAGGTCCTCTCAATCCCTTGATGTTAATTCTCACCTCATTTTAGGGTTTTTCTCAATCCCTTGATGCTGAGTCCCAGCTCATTCTAGGATTTCTGTCCCACGTTGCCAGGAAGGTCCGCACCCCTGGGAGTCATGTCCCACATAGACAGGGGGAGGGTGGTGAGTTTGCTTGTTGTGTTGGCTTGCAAGACAGTTGTATTTCTCAAGAAGGCTTAAGAGAGCAATTATGAGTAGCTCTGAGACACAATCAGGCCACGGTGTTGGTGTGATTTCTGGAGAGAGCGCATGCCCCGGCTCAATCCTTGCCACAGGTCTCCTGGAAATGCCCCTTTCTATTCCCAAGGCATCTGAGGAGGAGGAGGGGGGAGTACACAGGCTCACCTGGGTCCACCCTGGCAGCCAGGGGGACACTCAACTCGAATTGTCCTGGGTCTTCACTGGTAGTTGAACTGCCACTTCCTTCTCCCGCCTCAGTTTCTCCATCTGTAAATGTTGTAAAGGGCAAGTCTGCCCTTTCATTCACTGACGCCATCACCCTAAGGAGGGGGCAGAGGGAATTTAAGGCACCGGAATGACGTCAGGATGGAGCTCCGGAGGCCGGGCATCCAGGACAAGTGCTTCTCTTCAGGACCTGACCTTGGGGCCTGCAGGGACGCCCGCCCGGTGGGCCAGAGGCGCTCGGGGGGCCTGAAACCTCCGCGCCCGGCCCCGCAGCCGGCCCTCGGGCGCCCTCGCGGGCCGGGCTTTACGGTGAGGCCCCTCCGGGGTGGACACGGTCGGCAGCCGGGCCTCGGCGACTTCCAGAGGCAGGGACGACCGCAGTGCGCGGACAGCCCGAGAGGGGACGCGCGCCCGGGGCCCCGTGCCACCTAAGCGGCCAGTTCGCACCCGGGGCCCCGACCGTCTCGTCAGTGTTCTTTTATTTATTTATTTATTCATTTATTTTTACATGGGCAGGCACCAGGAATTGAACCCGGGTCCTCTGGCATGGCAGGCAAGCGTCCTTGCCTGCTGAGCCACCGTGGCCCGCCCTCGTCAGTGTTCTTTTAATTAGTGCTTGCATGGTATATCTTTTTCCAATCTTTAATTTTAATACTATCTATATCTTATCTCAATAAATGCTAAAGCATCATTACCATTGCTTTTGCAGAATCAGTGATTCTGTGATTTTTGACACAGTGAAAAAGGAAAATAACATTTTTGGTTTATTATCAAAATAATTCTGACTTTGTGGATCCTCTTAGTCTCTGGACCCAGCCCTCACTTTGAGAGGCACTATCCTAGAGGATGCCTGTCAGCTCCTGTGTTAGTTTGTAAGCTGCCGAAATGCGATATACCAGAACTGGAATGGCTTTTAAAAAGGGAAATTTAATAAGTTACAAGTTTACAGTTCTAAGCATATAAAAATGTCCAACCAAGGCATCCAGGGAAAGATACCTTAATTCAAGGAAGGCCGATGGTTCAGGAAAAGCCCTGTCACCTGGGTAGTCACGTGGCTGGCATCTGCTGATCCCTTGCTCCTGGGCTCCATTGCTTTCAGCCTCTGTTCCTGTGGGGGTTCCTCACTTTGCTTCAACAGGGCTGGCTTCCATCTCTTGTCTCCCCTTGGCTCTCCCCAGGTTCTGAGTTGCTTAATATCTCATGGTGATGTCTACTGGGCTCCAAACATCTCCAAACATCCATGTCTGTGTTCTCCAAATGACAACATCTGGGTCAGCTCTGCTCTGAAATTTCTCTAGGCTCTGTCATTTCTGCCATTTTTTTTTTTATCGGAAAGAAAAAAAAATAACATTTAGAAATCATACCATTCTACATATGCACTCAGTAATTCTTAACATCATCACATAGATGCATGATCATTGTTTCTTAGTACATTTGCATCGGTTTAGAGGAACTAGCAACACAACAGAAAAAGATATAAAATGTTAATATAGAGAAAAGAAATAAAAATAGTAATAATAGTAAAAAACAAAAACAAAAACAAAAAAACTCTATAGCTCAGATGCAGCTTCATTCAGTGTTTTAACATGATTACTTTACAATTAGGTATTATTGTACTGTCCATTTTTGAGTTTTTGTATCTAGTCCTGTTACACAGTCTGTATCCCTTCAGCTTTAATTACCCATTATCTTACCCTGTTTCTAACTACTGCTGGACTCTGTTACCAATGACATATTTCAAGTTTATTCTCGAATGTCCGTTCACATCAGTGGGACCATACAGTATTTGTCCTTTAGTTTTTGGCTGATTTCTGCCATTTTTGACTCTCTCCAAAATGCTTCCTCTTTTAAAGGACTCCAGTAAACTAATCAAGACTCACCTGGAATGGGTGGAGTCACATCTCCATCTAATCAAAGATTCACATCCACAATTGGGTACGTCACATCAACATGGAGATAATTTAATCAGAAGATTCCAACCTACAGTATTGCGTCAGGATTAAAAGAAATACCTGCCTCCACAAGATTGACTCAGGATTAAAACATGGCTTTTCTGGGGTGCAGAATACTTCCAAACCAGCCCCCTGGAGGGTACGGTCCCTGGAGCACCTGTGCCCCTGTGTTAGCTCTCAGACTCTTTCCCCAAGCTCTCTTCCCTCCACACCCGAGTCTGGGCAGCCCTTTTCATTCATAGTGGGGAGCCAGGGGACCCCAGCTCTTGTAGGTACCTCCCAGCTTCTGAATGGTCACCTCTCACAGGTGCTCAGGCTGGACCCCAGACCCCTGGCACCATTCCTCCCCCTATACGAGCAGCAGCCCAAGCTCTGGGAGGAGATGAGGGAGGAGAAAGTATCCTTCCCTTTTCTGGGCCTGAGCAGACCTCAGGCACCTATTTTGAAAAAGGTCAGGTTCATTTTTGGTGCCCTCTGTCTCAGATTGTTTGAGGTCTCTGCCCTCAGTATCCTCAGCTGTTTCAGAGCCTGTCCACTCTCTGTTGGAAGGCACCAGGCTTCACCGTGCCCTGATCTTCCCAGACCTGCAGGCCCAGGAAAGGTGAAGAGGCTCTCGGTTCACCTCACTGAGCTCAGATGCTCTGGGAAAAGGCTGACAAAAGAGGAAGCTTGGCAGGCCAAACAAACCCCGAACTTTTTCGCCTTTTAAGCAGTGTGAACAGCAGATCAACAGCAGCTGCTGGCTGAGCGGGGTATCTCTGCGATGCAAGTTTTAGGGCACAGGGCCTGGCTGATGGGGCGGGTATTTGGGAAGTCAATGTGAAGAGCTCAGGTGCCTCTCCTTGGAAGGCAGAGGGCACCTGCAAATGCAGAAATTGGACATTCCACCAGGTACTGGGCACAGCTTTGCTCTTACTGGCACATTCCACCCCTTCAAAGCCACAGATGCACCCCACCCCCCAGGAGAGGGGCGCCATCTTCTTCCGCTGAGGGATGGTGAGAGCCTGGGGGCTCCAGGCAGTGAGTACTGTGCCTGGACAGTACAGGCTGGGCAGGCCTGACAGGTAGGACACAGGCACGGCCCTAGTATTGTTCGCATTGCCACTGTTTTCCCTTTGCTCGCTCTGGGGAACCACGTGACGTGGTTAAGTCCCCTGGGCAGATGCAAGGCCAGAGAGAGAATTATGGTGTGTGGGGGGGTGCAGGGTGCTGGTGGAACTTGCTCTGTGTGATACCAGTAGAGACCCCCAAAGGGTGCCAGAAGGCAGGGCTGCCCTAAGAGGCCCTCTTGGCCTCCCACCTAGCCTGAGACTGAGTCACAGTGGGGGTGCCTGCTCAAAAAGGCTCCATTCCCTCTGCCCTGAGATGCTGGCTCCCCCATGCCTGCCCTCTGCCCGCTTGCTCCAGGACCCTGCAAAGCCCCTTCCCCCAGGTCCCTGCCCAGCCTGCTCTGCAGATTCTAGAAGGAAGACCCGGGCAGCAGCTCAGACACCAGTTCTGGGCCACCCAGGGAGGCAAGAGTGGCCCGTGGGGACTGCAATTGGGCCCTGTCTCAGTTGAGCCAGCAGTTCTTTTGTGAAGGGACCAAAAATTATTTTAAATATTCAAAATAATACTAATGCCTGGGGACCACTCGATATATTCTGGTTTATCTGGACTGGGGTGGGGCCCGGGGAACTGGCATTTTCCAAAAGCTCCCAGGTGCTTCCAAGGCAAGGCCAGGGGCAGCCCTGCCCTCTCTTGCCCATGGATCTCCAAGCTCCTTGGGCCTGAGTTACCAGGGGACCTGGCTGTTGAGCTCTGCGATGATTCTGATGCAGGTGCGCCCCGGAGGCCCACTAGAGAAACAAACATCACTCCTGGTTCTTTCCGTTCCCCCCTATCCCCCACCTTTCAGGGGCCCCCACTTCAGACTGGCCTCCTCCCCAACTCTCCCACTGACCCTGGGATGTGACCTGTGACGGTATCTCCTCTGGCCTGTAGGGGGCCCTCCTCAGCCCCGACAGCCCCAGGGCCCGGGCTTAATCAACCGGCTCCAGCACCCACCTCATCCACCCACGGCACCTCAGTTTCATCGCCTGCACTGCCAATAAATTGGGCCTGACATTCTGGCATGAAAGGAGGGCAGTTCTTGGTTCTGGAAAGTAAAGGGGCCTGCTGGGAGCTGTGGTTTTCCTTCTAAGAGTGTCATCTCATGGCAAAAATATTTCACTACAAGGCTGGTAAATCTTACTGTGTTTAATTTTAATGCATGCATTCCTGAAGTATGTTATCCCAGAGGCATGGGCTTAAAATAAATCAATCCAAGAGAGTACTCTTTTGGGGAGTGGAGGGAGGTGGCCTCAGAAGCAGCTGAGGGGCAAATGCACTCTGGTTTGGCTTTCCAAGTGGGAAAGTCCTTAAGCCCCAGCACTTAAGGAAGGACTGATTAGATACAGGCTTCGGGTTTCTTTCTTTCTTTTTTTTTTTTTTAGGCTCTAGCCCATGGAGCCGTCTCTTACTGCCCCTCTGAATGCCCCTGTGGCCTCTCCAGCCACGCCCAGCGTGGGTTAGCGTCTACAGTCTCGCGTGGCTCCATGGTGGCAGACACCGGAGTCAGAGGCTTGAAAGGAAAGTTCTTAAGTTTTGCTGCATAAGACAAGTGCTAAGGATCCTGCCCCTTTCCTGAAGAGTGGGCCAGTGATAACTCAGAGTTCCGTGCCCCGGGAGCTGTTTCCCTTCCTGATGAGGAGACAGTGTGGGTGTTGACCGTACCTCTCCCTAGAGTTGGACACCCAATCCCATAATATCCTCTCACTTTCTCAGCTGGTCTCACACCCTACGGGGGCTCTTCTGAAAACTGTTAGCGACCCTCGCTCCCAGAAGAGATCAACTCCTCCGGCATCTTCCTGGTGCTGCAGCACCACCCTGTGGTCACCACGGGCATCACACCCGGAAGACGCCCTGGCTGGGGAGGTGGGGGGGGGGCCCTGCCCAGAGATGCTTGCTGGTCCTAGCAGAGCCCCACTCTGGGCTGTTGCTCTGCTTCCTGGGACTGCTGAAGGGGCTCCGCGCAGGACAATCTACCCACTCCAACTTCCCAACACCACTGCCTCCCAGACTCTGTAGTCAGGTTTAGGATTGGCATGACAAGGCTGACAGATGCTGCCTTGGAACCTCCAACCCAAGCACTGTCCTCAGACACTTTTGAAGATCCAGGGGCCCAGTGTCCGGCCCTGCTCCTCAGGGTGAAATGGGTGAGGTGCTCAGGGTGCAATATTTATGGAAGCACTTCCCTCAGCGTTCTGCAAGTACAGACAGGACCTGAGAATAAGTGTCTTAATTATGTGCCCTTGGTACCTCACTTGGCCTAGTCCCAGCCGTGGTCAAAAGTCAGAGAACACTGCAAACCATGTGGCTTTACTCCACAATAAGCTGAGCTGCAAAGCAGGCTGAAGTGTGAGGGGGCCTCATGGAGGCAGGGCTTTCTCCACTGGTCGGGGAACGGAACTGATGGGAAGGGCTGGTTTGACTGTAGGCAGCTGCTGGATGATAGGAAGGGATGTGGCAGAGGTCAAAAGGGTCAGGACAAGGGCTGTCACCCCTGCTCAAGAACGGGACAGATGTAGAGTTCTGAGGCTAGCCCACATCAGTGGGAGCCATGCCTTCCCAAGAAGCTGGATTTGTGCTTCTGGCTTTGGCTGAGACAGACCATGGGCAGACCTGGGTTCAGGTACTGGCTGTGACAAGCACCAGCTGTGTGGCCCCAGACAAGCTGCTTCCTGCTCCCCCTTCCCATCCCTGCCCTGCGATAAGAGTCTGCAGGGGGTGGCTATAACCACTAAGGGAAAATCTACCTACCCAACTGAATCCAGGGCTGCCACTCCAAAATTACATTCCCTGAGGAATAGCACACTGATAGCTGGGGGCATTTGGCAGCAGGAAGGAAGAAGTTCATGGGTTGAACAAGGTTTCTCAAAGCATGGCAAGCAGACTCCTGGGGATGGGACACATGAAATTTAAAAACAGTGTTTGTTTTACTGCATATTAAGAAAAAATGTAACTACCCCATCAAGATGGTGGTTTTTACATTTTAGGATGCATCTATGTAAAAGCAAATGCATACTCATCGAACATGGTGCTAACTTTTGGAACTTTTCTTTTTTCTATGAGCCAGGCCGCTGATAAGCAACCATGTTGAAGGGACTTGCAGGTGGCATTGATCTTGGTACCACCTACTCATGTGCAGGTGTCTTCCGGCATTGAAATGTGGAGATAATTGCCAACGATCAGGGGAACTGAACAACTCCAAGCTACGTCATCATTAGCGATACTGAATGATTGATTGGTGCTGCTGTGAAGAATTAAGTTGCAATGAACCCCACCAACACGATTTTTGATGCCAAACATCTGATTGGACGTAGATTTGATGATGCTGATGTGCAGTCTGATAGGAAGTACTGGCCCTTCATGGTGCTGAATGATGCAGGCAGTCCCAAGGTCCAAGTAGAATACAACGGCGGGACCAAAAGTTTCTTTCCAGAGGAAGTGTCTCCATGGTTCTGACAAAGATGAAGGAAATTGCAGAAGCCTATCTTGGGAAGACTGTTACCAATGCTGCTGTCATAGTGCCAGCTTATTTTACTGTAGTTTTTTTTTTTTTTTTGCATCGGCAGGCACCGGGAATCGAACCCGGGTCTCCAGCACCAGCTTATTTTAATGACTCTCCGCATCAGGCCACCAAAGATGCTGGTACCATTTCTGGCCTCAATGTACTCAGAATCATCAATGAGCCAACTGCTGCAGCTATTGCTTATGGCTTAGACAAAAAGGTTAGGGCTAAATAAACGTGCTGATCTTTACTTAGGAGGTGGCACTTTGATGTGTCAGTCCTCACCACTGAAGATGGAATTTTCGAGATCAAATCAACAACTGGAGACACTCAGGTGGAGAAAACTTTGACAACCGAATGGTCAAACATTACACTGTGGGGTTCAAGTGCAAGCATAAGAAAGACATCAGTGAGAATAAGACAGCTGTCTGCTGCCTCTGTACTACTTGAAAATGAGCTAAGTGCACCCTCTCTTCCAGAACCCAGGCCACTATTGACATTGATCCTCTATATGAAGGAATTGACTTCTATACCTCCATTACCAATACATGGTTTGAAGAACTGAATGCTCACTGTTCCATGGCACTTTGGACTTCATGGAGAAAGCCCTTAGGGATGCCATGCTAGACAAGTCACAGATCCATGATATTGTCCTGGTGGGTGGTTCTACTCATATTCACAAAATTCAGAAGCTTTTCTCCAGGACTTCTTCAATGGAAAAGAACTAAACTAGAGCATCAACCCTGATGAGGCTGTGGCTTATGGTGCAGCTGTCCAGGCAGCCATCTTAGCTGGAGACAACTCTGAAAACATTCAAGATCTGCTGCCCTTGGATGTCACTCCTCTTTCTCTTGGGATAGAAACTGCTGGTGGAGTCATGGCTGTCCTCATCAACCGCAACACCACCATTCCCACCAAGCAAAGACCTTCACTACTGTGCCAGTTTGAAAGAATTATGTACCCCAGAAAAGCCATGTTTTAACCCTGATTCAAGAATGCATGACGGAATGTTTTGATTAGATTATCTCTGTGGAGATGTGATGCACCCAATCACATTAACATTTGCTTAAATGAAGATATGACTCCACCCATTCCAGGTAGGTCTTGATTAGATTATTGGAATCTTTTAAAAGAGGAAACATTTTGGAGAGACTTCAGAAATGACAGAGCCTGGAGAAATGACAGAAACCTCAGAGCTGACAGAAACTTTACAGTGGAGTCGACACAGATGTGGACGTGTGGAGAACAGAGATATGGATGTTTGGAGATGCTTGGGGCCCAGCAGATGTCGCCATGAGATGTTAAGCAAGCCAGAACCTGGAGAGGCAGATCCCAGCCACACAACTACCCAGCTGACAAAGGTGTTCCTAACCCATGGACCTTCCTTGAATTAAGGAATTAAGGTAATCTCTTGCTAGTAGCTTAATTTGGGTGTTTTCATTGCCTTAGAACTGTAAACTTGTAACTTATTAAATACCCCTTTTGTAAAAGTCGCTCTGTTTCTGGTAGATTATATCTGGCAGCTAGCAAACTAACACAACTACTTCTTCTGACAACCAGCCTGGTGTGCTCACTCAGGTTATGAAGGTGAGTGTGCCAAGACCAAGAATAGCAATTTGCTTAGCAAGTTTGAAGTCAAACAGGTTGCCTCCTGCCCCCCCCCCCGCCCCCGTGATGCACCTCAGATTCAAGCTACTTTTGACATTGATGCCAATGGCATCCTCGGTGTCTGCTGTGGATAAGAGCACAGGAAAAGAGAACAAGATCACCATCACTAATGACCAGGGTCGTTTAAGCAGAGAAGACATTGAGAGCATGGTCCGGGAAGCTGAGAAGTACAAGGCTGACGATGAGAGGCAGAGGGACAGGGTATCTTTCAAGAATTCACTTGAATTATGTGCATTTAACACGAAGGCAATAGTTGAAGATGAGACACTTCAAGGCAAGATCAATGATGAGGACTGCTCTAGTTTGCTAGCTGCCGGAATACAATATACCAGAAACAGAATGGCTTTTAAAAGGGGGAATTAAATAAATTGCTAGTTTACAGTTCTAATCATGTAATCAAAAGTTACCACCCACAATTGGGTGGGTCACATCTCCATGGAAACAATAAAAAAGATACCACCTAGCAATATTGAATGAGGATTAAAGAATTCAGTTACTTGACACATTATACGTAGTAGTCCCCTATCACTAATCACTTTTACCATGCACAAAATCTAAAATCTTTTTTCTGGAAATCTTTTAAACTGTTTCCAATTGCAATATGGCCAAGTTTTCACCTGCTCATATTCACTCCGTTGAAGGCACAAACATCCCTCAATTTTCTGATTTAAATGTGCAAAGATAATATACAAATATAGAACTTAATGTTAGCACATACTAAAAAAGTATAATCTCTGTATACTCTAATAATCTGTTTAATGTTTTTCATTACAATTATTTTTATTATCTCTCCACAAAGAGTTATAAAAAATTCCGAAGTATAAACTATTATACATCTTGATTTACAAATAAGAATATAATGTTAAATTCTACAAGTTAGAATTTCTGAATAACATTGATAGGCAATTAGAGGAAAGAACTAGAGCATTTTACCTTAAATATTTTCTATTTCAACCCTAGTTAAATTTCTGAAAAGCTATAAATTTGCTGACAGGCACAGCCACTCAATAACTTGATGTCACCATAAAGATGAGATTAATCTGGTGGTTGGAGATTTGCATTCTAGACATGTTGTATACTTCCATGCAACTGAGGGAAGTGGTCCTCTCTTAATTTTTTGTCCTGTGATTTAAATAAAATGAAATATACTGATGGTAAAAATTGTAAGCAGTACAAAAAGCTCCATAATAACAAGTAAATGTCCTTTTCCCCATTAACCAGCAAATTTGATGTCTTCAAAATCATTAAAACAGTCATATGAATAATTTGTGAACTGAGGTCAAACTTAGAGTCTCTTGCCTGAAAATAACTCAGAGGTCTTTGGAATTGTGTTGATTGTTTCGTATATTACTTCAGTTGCAGAAGAAAGCCATGTAATCTTCAGTCTTCATGCACATACTGCCCAGACACAGCTAACTCCTGGACACAGCTGCAGGGAGGGTCTCTGGCATCATCCTTGACACTTTTTTTTTTTTTTACTGCTGGTTAGATTTTTTTTTAACTTTTTTTATTGTACAGTATAACACATATACAAAGCAAAGAAATAAAAAAGCAATAGTTTTCAAAGCATTCTTCAACAAGTAGTTACAGGATAGATCCCAGTGTGTCATGGGCAACCATATGATCCTTTCATATTTTTCCTTCTAGCTGCTCCAGAATATAGGAGGCTAGAGGGTTTAAATGTTTTTTTATCATCACAATCGACTTTTTTTCCTTCTTTTTTGTGAAAAATAACATATATACAAAAAAGGTACAAATTTCAAAGCACAGCACCACAATTAGTTGCAGAATATATTTTAGTGTTTGACATGGGTTATAACTTCACAATTTTAGTCTTTTACTTCTAGCTGCTTTAAAATACTGAAGACTAAAAGAGATATAAATTTAATGATTCAGCATTCATATTCATTTGTTAAATCCTATCTTCTCTGTATAACTCCACCATTACCTTTGATCTTTCCATCCTTCTCTTTAGGGGTGTTTGGGCTATGGCAAGTCTAAATTTTTGATATTGGAAGGGTCTGTCACTAAGATGGGATAGGGAGATGGAATTATCTGATGTTCTGGAGAGGCTGGGCTAGGTTTCAGGACTTATCTGGACCAGGAACCCATCTGGAGGTTGTAGGTTTCTGGAAAGTTACCCTAGTGCATGGAACCCTTGTGGAATCTTATATATGGTCCTGGGTGTTCTTTAGGATTGGCTGGAATGGTCCTGGTTGGGGGTTGGCAGGTTATAATAGTAGCAAGGTAACTGAAGCTAACATAAGAGCAACCTCCAGAGTAGCTTTTCGACTCTTTTTGAACTCTCTTGACCTCTGAGACTTTATTAATTACACTTCTTGTCCCCCTTTTGGTCAGGATGGAATTGTTGACCCCATGGTGCCAGGTCAGGATTCATCCTTGGGAGTCATCACCCACGTCGCCAGGGAGACTTTCACCCCTGGATGTCATGTTCAACGTAACGGGAGGGCAATGATTTCACTTGCAGAGTTGGGCTTAGAGCAACTGAGGCCACATCCGAACAACAACAGAGGTCCTCCAGAAGTAACTCGTAGGCATGCCTACAGGTAGTCTAAGCTTCTCCGCTATCTACATAAGCTTCACAAGAGTAAGCCTCATGATTGAGGGCATGGCCTATTGATTTGGGTGTCCCTAAATCAGGGATTCCCTGATGGTAAGGTTTAATAGTTTCATGTTCTTTCTCCCATTTCTCAGGGGAACTTGCCAATACTTTTTGATTATCTGGTTAATATACTCTAGGATGTATCCAAGCATTACAATAATCTATACAAAATTAAAGGACCTCTTTCTTATTCTGTGCTCCCTGTGTTTCATTTGTTCAACTGAGCTATTAAGACAGGTTGAATGAGATTATGCACTACAGAAAAGTTCAGTTCCAGACCAAATAAACCTTTCTTCCATCTCAAAGAGTATGTGTGGTTCTAAAATATGGACACTGTCTTCCTTACCCCAATGTTCTGAATTACTTTAACCCCGACCTGTTCAGCTTTGCTCTCATCTCTAAATATCAGGTTATAATATATATATATATAATAGCCTCTCAAAATCCAGAAATAGTAATCACCACTCTGGACTTAATGTGTCTGCTCTAAAAGCTTACAATCTAGGCCCCTGTTTTCTTATAAGCATTTTCTAAAGGTGACCATACCATTGTTGTTATTTTGTTTCTGGCTTATTTTGTCTCACCAAATGTCCCACATGTTCATTCACATCACTGCGTGCCTCATGACATTGCTCCTTTTTGTAGCAGCACAACCTTCATTCATAAGTATACACCATCATTCGCCAATTTACTTCTGCCACAGTGCATCCTTCGGCCACCTACATACATTGGGCATTATATAGAGGGCCCAAAGTCCACAGTCCATCAACATTCTCAACTTTAGATAGCTTCATTGTCCCAAGACATCCTTGAAATTTTATTAACATATTTGCTAACAAGGCATTTTCACAAGGTAAGAAAAATTTCTCCTAATCAAAATGAGATTATCTGGTTCTTAAAAAATGGAGAAGCTTACCTCTGTCAGAGATTCAGGTCGTCTGGTCATTACTTAATAGAAAAATATCTTTATTTAACATTGTACAAAAAGGCCTTAGTCATCATGACCCATGCATAAGTTTAAAACTAGGTCTAATCTTTTCTAAAGAACAGAGGGAAGGCAAGACTACAAGGAACTAAGAAAGGAGAAGGAAAATTCCGTCAGAGAAACTCTATATCCAGCTATGAGAAGCTTTGTGTCTTTCCTTCAAAAAAACATTTGCTCTCTGGGTGAGCAGGAAAGGCTTACAGAGGAGCTGGCTGCAAGAGCTCGGCCAAGTCCAACTGCAGTGCCTCAGATCCTTCTGGCCAGGTGCACATCCTTCTGGAAAAGGGTAACACGGCCAGCACGTAAAGAGAGGAGGTAGGTGTCCTCAAAGAGATAAACTGGAAGAGTTTCTTTTGCCTCCTGTAGGGCCAGTTAAAGTTCACACCGCAACAGAATTGAACACATATTTCTCTTACCAGGTGGCTGAAGGACAGCTTCCTTAGCAGTAGATCCGGGCTCTTCTGAAGCTTTGGGATCTCCTTCATGGTCTGAGGGCTCCGCACACATGCTGACGGGAATGCCGGGGGGGGGGGGGGCGCCCTGCCATGGGTGCAGGGGGTCGCGCCCTCCCTGTGCCTCTCAGGCACTTCTGGCTGGGGCTCTGGCAGTGTGGGCCCGTGGTGGGGGCGTCTGGCCCCCCACAACCCCCTCAACCCAGCCCCGCCCCCCCACCGTGTTGTTCTCAGGCTTCCGAGGTGTCTGAGGGCGGCCCGGAGAGCACCCCGGCCGCGTGCTCTGGAGAACCCTGTGCTCAAGAAAAGTTAGCGCCAAACTGGGGTTCCAACGGTCCACTTATCATTACATTTTTTTTTTTTTTTTGCATGGGCATGCACCAGGAATCCAACCCAGGTCTCCGGCATGACAGGTGAGAACTCTACCATTGAGCCACTTTGGCCAGCCCTATCACTACATTTTATAATTTAGTTTTTAGATCCTGTAAGAAGTAAAAAAATGGAGTTATAAACCAAAAATACAACAGTACTGGCATTTATATTTACCCATGTCATTATCATCACCGAAGACCTTTATTTCTTCACATGACTTCAGTCTATGGTCTATTGCCCTTTCCTTTCAACCTGCAGAACTCTGTAACATCTAAAGGGCCAGTTTAGTGGTGAACTCCCTCAGCTTTCACACACACACATATATACACATATGAACATATATACCACATAAACTTCCCCATCTCAACCAAATTCAAGCACACCTTTCAATGGGATTAATCACAATCACAATACTGTCCTACCTGCATTACATTCCATTACTAAAATTCTTCCATCTCCGCAAACAAAAGCCCTGAACCCATTATAACTTCCCATTCCCGCTCCTTCTGCCCCTGGCAACCTATATTCTAATTTCTGTCTCTGTGAGATTTCGTATTCTTCAGTATTTTCTTTGTAGTTACCATAAGGCTTGAATTTAACATCCTAACTCTCTAACAATCTTATTTGCTTTCACAGCAGCTGAACTTCAGTATCATACACAAAGTATGTTCCTAAAACCCTCTGTCCACTCAACTTTTTGTAGTTTTGTCACAGAACTACTGGTTTGTCATTACATTTTAGACATTTGCCTTGTAGATCCTGTAAGAAAAAGTGGTGTTACAAACCAAAAATACAATAGTACTGGCATTTCTATTTATCATGTCATTACCCTCACCAAAGATCTTTATTTCTTCATGTAGCTTCAATCTAGTGTCCTTTCCTTTCAACCTGCAGAACTCTGACATGTCTCCTGAGGGCCAATTTAGGGGCGATGAACTCCCTCAGCTTTTCATTTATCTTAATTTCACCCTAATTTTTAAATGACAGTGTTGCTAGATATACAATTCTTGGTAGGCAGTTTTTACTTTCAGCATTTGATACATGTCATTCCTGTGCCATCTTTTGCCTCATGGTTTCCAAGGAGAAATCAACATTTAATCTTATTGAGGCTCCCTTCTATGTGACACATTGTTTCTTTCTCTCTTATGGCCTTTCAGAATTCTCTCTTTACCTTTGATATCTGACAGTTTGATTTTATGATGTTGTGGTGTTAGTCTATTTGGATTTATCCTGTGTTGATTCACTGAGCATCCTGAATGTTTAAATTTATATCTCTCATTGAATTTGGGAAGTTTTCAGCCATTATTTCTTTGAATATTCTCTCTGCCCCTTTCTCCGTTTCTTCTCCTGCTGGGGCTCCCACAAGGAGTATACTGGTATGCTTGATGGTGTCCCATAGGTTCCTCAGGCTGTGCTCACTTTTCCTCATTTTTCCTCTCTTCTGTTCCTCAGACTGGATGATTTCAATCATCTTATCTTGAAGTATATCATCTTATCTTGAGTCTTTCTTCTGCCAGCTCCAATCTGCTGATTGAACTTCCCCTCTATGGAATTTTTAATTTGTATTACTGTGGTCTGCAGCTCTGCTCAGTTCATTTTCATAATTTCCATCTCTATATTATTTTCTTTGTGTTTCTCTCTCATTTTCCTGATGTCCTTTATTTCTTTGTCCATGTTTACCTTTAGCCCTTTGAGCATATTTAGAACCATTCAATTCAAGTCTTTGGTTTGTCCCAGATTTGGACCTCTTCATTCATGGTTTCTAATGCTTTTATCTTCCCCTATGCCTGGGTCATCGCTTCCTGTTTCTTTGGGTGTTTTTTTATCCTTTTGTTGAAATTTGGACATTTTGATATTTTAATGTTATCTGGAATTTAAACTCTGTGGTATCTGTTCCTTAAGTTTGTATCCATTTTGAGTTATGATGGAGATTTTCTCGAATGCCAGGAACTAAAAGAAAAAGTCTTTCCAAATCCTTGCAGATTGATCTGTGGCCAGTGTTCTCCATCAGGGCTTCTGTTCTAGTTTGCTAGCTGCCAGAATGCAGTATATCAGAAACAGAATGGCTTTTTAAAAAGGGAATTTAATAAATTGGTAGTTTACAGTTCTAAGGCCGAGAAAATGTCCCAATTAAAACAAGGTTATAGAAATGTCCAATCTAAGGCATCTAGGGAGAGATACCTTGGTTGAAGAAGGCCAGTGAAGTTCCGGGTTTCTCTCTCAAGTGGAAGGGTACATGGCGAACACAATCAGGGCTTCTCTCTCATCTGGAAGGGCACGTGGTGAACACAGCATCATCTGCTAGCTTTCTCTCCTGGCTTCTGGTTTCATGAAGCTCCCCGGGAGGCATTTTCCTTCTTCATCTCCAAAGCTTCATGGTGCTGCAGCATTCTCTGCTCTCTCTGAATCTCCCATTCTCTAAGACGTTTCTTCTTTTATAGAACTCCAGTAAACCAATCAAGATCCACCCAAATGGGTGGAGACATGTCATCACCTAATCCAGTTTAACAACCACTCTTGACTAAATCATATCATCCAGGAAGATGATCTGATCATACTATCAAACATACAGTATTGAATAGGGATTATTCTACTTTATGAAATGGGATTTTGATTAAAACATGGATTTTCTAGGTGACATACTTCCTTTCAAAGCAGCACAGCTTCTTAGACAATAAATTTGGAGAATAGCTCCAGGCAAAGTGCAGGGGCTTCCTTGATCCTTTCTGTGCATGAGTCTTGCCTTGGTTGCAGGGAATTCCTCTGTTTACATGGTTCTGAATGTCCCCTCTTCAGTATGAAAGTTTCTTCACAGTCCTGGGTACTGAACTGTCAGTCCTGCAGACAGCAATCCCTTGGCCCAGGCAGCATAATTTTCCTACTCTTCCACAATGTTATGTAGGAGAGTTTGGAGAACCACCTTCTGCAGACAGGGCAAGTTCTGGGACAGTGGAGCCCTCAGGCCAACATCAGAATGACTGGGCCAGACATACATGCTTCCTATATAAATTTCCTTCTGAACAGTGGAGGGCATCTTCACTGCATCCTCCACTGTTCTTTACCTTTGAAAACTCAGACATGCCCTTGTAATCTTTTTCTTTTTTTTTTTTTTTTGCATAGGCAGGCACTGATAATTGAACCCCTGTCTCCAGCATGGCAGGCCACTGAGCCACCATGGCTCACCCACCTTATAATTTTTTTTGACCAATGAAATGCAAGGCACATAGATGGCTGTTACCTCCAGCTGAAATGTGAAGAGACCATGCATGTTTTGTGATGCTCTCTTTTCCCTGCTACTGAGACTGTAAAAACATGTGCTGGCTCTGTCAGTCTGGAACCCAGAGTGAGAGTGACTTTGCTGAGGGATGCCCCTCTTGTCATTTGCAAAAGAAGTATAGCATGAGGATGCCCTCTTGTCATTTGCAAAAGAAGTATAGCAATAAACTTTTGTTGTAAGCAGGGCTGAACATGCAACCTGACCAGTCGCAAAAGGCTCTGCACTTGCATTTAAGCTCTGCTGTTGCTGTCTTGAAATTCTTAATTTTTGAACAGGATCCCATGTTTTCATTTTGTACCAGGCCCTGTAAATAACGCAGTCAGTCCTGGTTCTAAGCCACTGAGATTTCTTGGGTTTTTACTGCAGCATAATCTACTTTAACTGATAAACCAAGAAAAGGAGGGAAGTTGAGAAAAGAATGTCAAATGCTGCCCTGAGGATAGGCCAAGAAAGTCTGAGCAGGGTGGATTCAGGATAGGAGGACAACTCAATCAAGTGTTTGCTGTGAAGGCAGAGGACATGAGGAAGCTAAAGGGGGATGTGAGATACAAAGAGAGCTTTCCATTTATTTATTTTTAAATGGGAGGCATCTGGAAAGGTTTAAATGCTCAAGTGAAGCAGGTATTAGAGAGACATACTTTAGAGATACAGGAAAGATGGAGAAAGATCAAGAGGATGTTCTCGAGGACGGCGAGGTGGGCCAGGCCCAGACTGTGGGATGAGTACTTGTTTCCATCTTAACAGGAAGGAATGAAGAAAGGATGGATGAAAAGGCAGGAAGTTTGGCAATGTTGTTGAGAACTCATTTCCCATTTGATGGTTTCTACATTTATCTGTGAAGTTGAGACAAGAGCATTTGGTAAGAGTGTGAGCAGACATGGAGGAGGGAGAGAGTCAGAAATTGACTCAGGAAGAATATAGGAAATAGCTGCTGTGGAGCCCTGAAGAACAAGCAGAACAGGGCAACTGGCCCTGGGAGTGAGGAAGATCCAGGGAGTTGCACCAGGATCTCACTTCAGTGGGCACCTTTCTCCCTCAGCTTAGACCAGGCATGAGAAAGGGGTAGCTGGATCCAGCCAGTGATGGGGATTCACCAGATGAGTGCTTAGATCCCATAGAATCAAAGCTGGATCGTGGGGGAAGCAAATAAATGAATACAAGCTAGGGCCCTCCCACAACCACCAATAAAAATATGACTATTAAATGACAACAGCTAACACCTATTTAAGCATTTATTGTATGGCCCTTTTATAAGCATTGTGTGGCATTAACTCATTCAATTTTTACCCCACTACTATGAGACAAAAATATTGTTATCATTCCCATTTTACAAGGATAAAGCAGAAGGGTTGATGGACAGAGTTCCAATGGAATGTATCTGTATATCACTGTAATTAAATTAGAAAATAGCTGGCTAAAAGTATGTGTGTTTAATATTCTAGGCTAAGAACTTTGTGTTTTGCAGCCTTCATTAAAACTGTATTTATGGAGCATCTAGCACTTGCGAGGGCTGCAGAGAGCTGTGAGAGAAGCCAATAGTTGCCCACTTGGAACTGCCTCTTCTCTCTGCCTACTCCATTCCCAATCCCTCCTCTGGACTGATGTTCCCATCACCAATCCACTGGGCCGGGGATCAAGGAAACACATGGAATTGTATGCCAAACTGCCCATGTGTCCAGATCAGCACAAAAATCCCTAACCTAAACAAGACTAAGAAGCAGTGTGTGAATGTGAGCGTGCCCTGGGGGGAAATGGGCAGGCCTTCCGATGACCAGCTATCAGTTCACAGGTAGAGGGCACAGAGTTCTTGATAGGATGGGATGAGTAGGATTTGGGAAGACGTGGTAAATATGGAGATAATTTCAAGGTAGGAGACACTGGTGCAACCCAGTGAAGGGGAATGGGGTTGTTATTCCAGGACATCAGGAACCCTGAAGGATGGCAAGAGTATATGGAGCCCTCCAGATCCATGGGGTGGTGGTTTTTCTCCTCAGTAAGGCATTGCTTAGAATTGGGGAGGTTTGATCTCATAATAATCATCTATGGAAATTTGGGATCTAGAAAGGAAGGGCATGCAGCAGAAAATCTGAGACTACTTTGCTACAGTTCTGTCTCAGGGAACAAGTAAAAGCAGGGCTGAGGGAAGCAGATGAAAAGGCAAGCAGTGAGATAGAGTCCTGAAAGCCCTAAAACCTCAATTCCTTTCCCTCCCCCTATTACCTGGGGCAAGTTCCCTTCCTCCCCTCTCAGGACCCCCTTATCTATGCATTGAGGGGTTGGGACTACATAATCTTTAAAATCTTTTTCTGTCTTGACATTCTTGTTTTCTGCTCTGAGAAAGCACTAGCTCTTATCTTTGCACTGCTCACTCTGGGTGGGGGAAGGACAGTACTACTGTGGGCTGGGGCCACTAATGAGGCCTGGGAGATGCAAGCAAGAGGCAAGCGGCAGGGCCACCTGTTGCAGAAGAAAAAGGCTGCCATTACTGCCCCTCTAGGTCTCTCTTGGGATGGCATCCTGGAACCCAGCAGGGTGAGAAGGTATGCTTGCTGGGACAATGACAGGGCTAGAGGCAGATCACCCTGCGCCACCACAATGCCACCAAACTGATAGTGAGTCCCTTTTCTCCTGCCTGGCAGTGCCCTTAACACTTTCCTGCCCTGAGCTTTGCTGCCTCATTCCCTTTGCCCCTCCTGGGTTTGTTTATCCTGTGGTTGGCTGTTTGGTAGCCCAGCATCCGTTCCTTTTCTTTTGGGGGGTGCCTTGCCACTGTGGCCACGGGACAGGCATTTGACTCAAGGTGGCCCTCAGAGCTCCAGGCCTCTGCTTTGAGCATTCAGGCCGAGTCCAGGCACTCTAGTCAGGAAGTGGTGTCCATGCCTCTCCCTCTCCTTCTTGCCTATTCTCCAGCCTTCCTGTTGGTCCAGAAAGTTTCCTACTTCTTCCCAGTGAGTTGACTGCTTAAGTTAGAGTGGTGTTGGGTGCTTATTTCAAAAAACTTCCTTGTAGGAGTGTTTTCAAGCATAGGCAACTGAGCCCACCCAGGCTCTGTTTCCTTCTTTTGCACCTCCAGAGAGCCAATGGAAAGTTCTGTGGCTCCCAGGGCCCAGCGCCGCACTTATCCAGAGAGGAGAGGGGGATAGGGACATATGAGACTTCTCAAACTTCTCTCAGAAGCCTGGCTTCCTTCTGGTGGTGGTGAAAACCTGAGGTAGCTCTGTTCCTCACTGGGCTGCCACAAGGTAAACTAGAGAGGGCTGGGACAGCAGGGCGCGGAGAGAAGGAGATGGCTGACAGGTGCCACACTCTGGCAGCAGTGTAATGGACACTTAATGAATCATGCCCATCTTTCAGACAAAGGGACCAAGGCACAGATTTGTTAAGAATTTATTCAATGCCTCACAGTTATTAAGTAAGAGAGCCTAGATTTAACTCCTCCAAATTACTCTGTATCAGAGTGCCTCCTCAGAATGCCCACTGTGCCTTCCAGGATAGGCTGGTAAGACAAATGAGATTTTAGACTTTGAAAATGCCCTTACACCCAAATCCGCATGGTATATAATGCAACAGACATGGGAAGCTGTGGTGCAGCCTCTGGTCCCTGTAGCTGTGGTGCAGCTCCTGCCTCCTCTTGGCTCTATTAACAGGGACTCCGGCCTCACAGTTATGCTGAGGGGAGAAAATGTGGGTATTACATTTCCAGACAAATGTTTTACAACATGAAAACATAAATGTTTTACAAAAGCTTTATTTGAGGGGGTCACATTCTACAGTTCTCATTCCAGTGTACAAATAACTCACAGTTCAGTGCAGGGCTTCTTCTAATACAAGTCACAGAAAACCGTGGGCTACACTGCACGAAGAGTGCCCTTGATACAAAAATAAATTAGATTTTAAAAGCTATTGCAAAGCTTTACACATGGAAAAAGTGTAAACAGAACAGTAAATGAGGTCTTCATCACCGTCTAACTTATCCAGATAGGAAGATAAAAAGAACACGGGATCCATGTTATAAAAAAGTTTCTCTGATGAAGAAAAATCCTGAGAAAGGACTGAATTACATACAGTCTTAATGTGGAAAAATAGGTAAATAAATGCAGGGTTCAACTCAGAGAAATTTCTATAATCTATACATATTTTCCTATCCTGGGGGTTAATAGGTAGGAAAATTTTTCAACTTTCTTCTAATCCTTTAAGGATCAGAGTTTAAATTTATGAGAGAAGATAAAAGGACAAAATATAGAAATGTGCATTCTTAAGTCTGCAAAGATTCCAGGTTTCTAAGCAACTGCAAAGCTGAGGGCAACAGTAATCAAGAATTAATGAACTGATGTGGCTTCTCTCTCTAAGCCAACTCGGCAGGTGAACTCACTGCCCTCCCCACTATGTGGAACATGACACCCAGGGATGTCAACCTCTCTAGCAATGTGGGACAGATATCCTAGGATGACGGGGACCTGGCATCATGGGATTGAAAAAGCCTTGATCAAAAAGGAAGAGAGAAATGAGGCAAATTAAAGTGTCAGTGGCTGAGAGGTTTCAAACAGAGTCGAGAAGTTATCCTGGAAGTTACTTTTACGTATTATATAGATATCCCTTTTTGGTTTATGGCGTATTGTAGTGGCTGGAGGGAAGTACCTGAAATTGTTGAACTGTGTTCCAGTAGCTTTGATTCTTGAAGATGATGGTATAAAGATATAGCTTTTACAGTGTGACTATGTAATTGTGAAAACCTTGTGTCTGATGCTACTTTTATCTAGGGTATGGACAGATGAGTAAAAAAAATATGGATAAAAAATAAATAATAGCAGGTAAAAGAGGTAAAATAAGTTGGACAGATGGAAATACTAGTGGTCAATGAGAGGGAGGGGTAAGGTATATGGTATGTATGGATTTTTTCTTTTTATATCTTTTTCTGGGGTGATACAAATGTCCTAAAACTGATCATGAGGATGAATACACAACTATGTGATGATATTGTGAGCCACTGAATGCATACCATATATGGTCTGTATGTGTGTGAAGATTTCTTAATAAACATATATATATATATCTATATATATAATTGGTGAGCTCATCAGAGAGAGCCAGGACTGCCTCTGTCCAGTGCCACTTCTGTTGATGAGGGCATCAAGGTCTAGAAATGCTGAGAACTGGCCACAGAGTCTGCATACCAGTGTGACTGCAGGAGTCATTCTACCACTTTACAAAGCTCGAAATCAGGGGCCAACACCTGTTTCTGTAAATACAGCTTTATTTACCTTCTGGCTGTGCTGCAGCAGCAGGATTTACAGAAGTATTTACTATCTGTTTTCTACAGAAGAAGTGTGCTGACCCCTGGTCTAAATGAGAAGATAGGAACTTTGCTTTTCAAAATCCTTACTTATAGAGAAATACAAAATATTTTTCTCTATGTAAGTGAATTCCAGATCATTCTGCCCTAATAAGGTTTCTAAAGTGATATCTGAGCTTTCATTTGGGGATTTATTTAAAGGAAGAGAGAGGTAAAAGTTTTAGTTAGCACTGAGGAGCACAAGAGAATAAGCAGTGTAAATTCAAGGAACAACTCAGGGCTTTCATTGTTAAATGTCCACAGAACATCTGTGATTGTGAAAAAGCTTTATAAAGGTCAAAACAAAAAGTGAGACTACAACAAAATTTTTTAAAAGGATTTTTCTTCTCAACTAACATAAGAATTGTAGGAAAGCACCTAAAAGAATGTCTGAAGTTATTAAGAGCAAAGGAAATCAGCACACGAGTAACCTAAGCAGTCTGCATTCAGCTGTGTCTCCAGAAGGAAGAGAATGAAATACCAATGAGTCCTTCCCTTATACACCAAGGCAATAAAACTGACAGTCAATAAGATATATAACCTCATTAATTACCCTACAAATTCTGAAAGTCTAGGACAGGTAACTGAAACCTACAGATCTTATTTTAAATAATCATGTCAACCCTTCCTACCAGGGCTCTGAAATGGACAGATTTGAGCTTAGCCTCCTTTCTGCTCCTCCACAACAGCCCAGCCAGCAGGCCGGTGGCGCAGCACCATTCAGAGTGGTCTGACAGCAGTGTACACAGCAAACTGTCAGGAAAAGCGGTTAGCAACAAAGGGCCCTAGTGGTCCTCAGAGACCAACCAGACAGTGGCAAGAAGAGAGAAGAGGCCTACAACTTTCTAACTGCCTTCCTAAAATCTGCTAACAGTCACAAGTTTGATCATATTTGTTACTAATGAGCTACCATAGTAAAATCTGGAAAGAAAGCAAGCAGAGTGGGTGGGCCCTGTGGCTATACGCTCCATTTGTTATCTGGGCTATAAATCACCTCCAAGCTGCAATCGGATGGAGGAATGCTAACCGCTTCCTTAGTTGGAGTGCATCAAACAGACTAGTGTTCTTGTTCTCTTTGCAAACATGTTCTCACTACTCCAGACCTATGTTAATTAAACATTGCCAATATTTCTTTTAAACAATATTGTACTATTGCATGGGAACCTCATCTAGATACAGTAAAACTTCCTCCCCATCTAGCACTCATTTTGAACAGCCAGTGGAATATTTACCTCATCTGAGGGTCAAAGCTTTACTTAGTTCATCAGATAGTTAAGCTGTGCAGGTGGATTTTTATCTTTATAATCAGATCCTCTGCCCTGATGGTCATAAGCCCTGGTGCCACCTCATCCACCTGTCCCCTGCATCAGCCCAAATGCCTTCTTCCCTGACATCATCTCTGAGCTTTCTTTTTGTGCAGTCCTTTACTGATCCACACATGCTTCTCTCTTCCCTCAAAGACAGACTTATCCCCTTCCCCACCTGACACATTCACATTATCTCCTCAGGCCCCAGGCCCCTTCAAGGCGTGGTGACCTGAACAAGACGAGTGTTCTCAGCAGCTCTGGGGGTGGTACAGGCAGCAGACACGATGGGAAACTTAAACTTGACTGGTATCTAATCTGGAATTAGTCAAGGCTAAATCATCATTAAAGCATAAATTTCCATTTTAGCACTTCATGTCAGGACATGCAAACAAAATTTTCTCTTAGCTTGAGACTCAAATGAATTTTAAGAAAATCCCTCTCGATGTGCTGACTGGCAAGAATGAAGTTATCTAAAGACACAGAGGTTATAGAATACTCTCAGCTACTTGATTCCTAATTTTTAGAAGTTTAAAATAAGGATGATGCTATTTCTTAAACTGGATGGAAATGTCTATATCAAGGCCTTAGCTACTCCATGGTTAGGAGCACAGCTTCAGCCTTTCAGCATATGTAGGGTTGTCAGGAGCACACTAACAAATTGATGTCCAGTCCAACATGTCTGGGGTCAAGGTCCTAGTTAGGGCCCACTTACAGCTGGGAAAAAATTCATTTTGCAATTAGGAACTGGCAAGATCTCCACCAATGAAATCACAAGCTTAGCTTAATGACCAAGGGGAAGCAGCCAGCAAGAAGTGCCAACTTGCTTTCCCCCAACAAAATTGTTTTCTGCAAAAGTGGTTTCCAGTTCCTACAGTTCCCTGGGGAAACAGTGCAAGATTAAAATTCCTGAGCTTTTCAATCAGACACTAGTGTTTGTTTGCCTGAGAACATGCTACAGGGAGCCCAGAGTAGTCCAAACCACAGAGTTTTAAACATCATAAAACTGAGCAATATAAATTAAGGCTCAATTATATAGACAATACAGGGCAGAAAACAACCCCAAAACAAACACCAGGAAGTATAGCTTCCCATCTGTCCTCAAAAACAAGGGATTAATGATGACTCTGAACATGGTTTCCAGACCATCCCCCCATATCAAGTGAAATTTACCTTATTCATTCTTAAGTTTTAAAGCTAAAAACTTATTTCTGGGTGTTGGAGTTACAGCTGATAGTTTTTATACTTTTCTGTGTTTTCTATAATGAGTATATATTACTTTTACATCCTGAAATATTTTTTGGAAAAAAAATTAGAGCCCACAGTCCATACTACAGCAAGCTGACTTAGAACTCCAAGGCTTTACAATTTTTTATACAGACAAAAAATTATGAAAAAATTCTAGAAAATTCTTTTTAAACTTACAAAATTCCTAGGGTGAGTTATTCCAGTATGCTGTGTACAGTTTCATACAAGGTAAATATTCAAGAGACAAAATCCACCCTATCCTCTCATTCCTGTCCTGGTATTTTTTTTTTTTCAGACTTTGAAACGCTACATTTATTCAGCTTATATCGAAAGGAAATGAGCCTATATCCAAACAGGGATCCATGCGGAGGAGGGAAAGCCCCAGAAACTGCTGGGCTGGGCTGGCTCCTTGTCTCCTGAGTAAAGGAGATAAATGCCTCAGGACTCTTGTTGCAGCTTCTCCTGAACAGTAACCTCCACCCCAACCCACCCTCCACTCTTGGAAGAAAAGTTACAGAATATGTCTGTGGTGAATATGAGTGCTTCCTGTGGGAAAAAAGAGCTAAAAAATATGTTAGACAAATGATTTCTCTCTAGTTCTTCTCAAGGTTTATCTTACCTTGGTGTAAATGTAAGAGTATTAAGATAGTCAATCCAGTAAGAAATTAAAAGTATGAGAGACATTTGAAAACGTTCTGTACTCTAAGTTTCTCTTTAGTATACTGATAATTGTCAAAGAGCTGGTGCTGAACAATCGTCTACATAGTGTCCCCATCAGTTTCCTAGATTTCTGATTTCCAGGTAATGCATGGAAATGTGAATTTCTCTAATAGGCATTCAAATCAAGCATGCTCACCAGGATACTAATGAGGGAAATGACATTGAAAAGCCTTGTGAGAACAATTATAGCCACTAGAGGGAGCAGGAGTTCAAAGGAAACTGCAAGGAAAGTAATTCCCTAGTTCCAGGAAATTACAACTTTAACAAAAGCCCAGACACCCTCATTTGGGCAGAAATGCACTGCGATTAAATCCTTCCAGTTGGACGGAAAATATAGCTATTTTTTCATGGAATTGAAGTCCAATCTAGGAAAAGTCTTTTACCTACAAGTAAAGGACAAGATCCTGACTCTAACACCTTCCAGCTGAAGCTGATTCCAGAACAGATTGCTGAAGAGTGCCAAGATTCCAGTTATGGGTGGGGAAGGACCAATCCCTCAGAGCTCAGTTGTCAGTAAACACTTCTGCTTCAAGACGGCATCTTTGGTCAAAGTTGGAGCAGAGCTGAAAGGAAGACAGAAAGGATTGTGGAATGAAACCATTCAGGGTGACAGCAGCATACTTCCTCTACTGTGCCCCATGAAGCATGTTGACTCTGTGAAGGCCTAAATGAATATGCAGCAATGCCTAATCTAGCAACGAGGTATTCCACAGAAGGTATTATCTAGATAATAAGATGCTAAATATACATTTAACCATTTTTTTTTTTACGTGGGCAGGCACCGGGAATCGAACCCAGGTCCTCGGGCATGGCAGGCAAGCATTCTTACCTGCTGAGCCACCGTGGCCCACCCCATTTAACCATTTTTTAATAATTCAGGGTTAGGATGATGAATATAAAGAATAGTACTGGGTTGCTCAACATCATTAGCCATTAGGGAAATGCAAATAAAATCCACAATAAGACATCAATCATTCCCAAGAAAATGACTGCTATTTAAAAAATGGAAAATAACAAGTGCTGTAGAGGATGTGGAGAAACAGGAATGCTTATACATGGTTGGTGGGAATGTAAAATAGTACAGCTGCTGTGGAAAAGTTTGGTGGATCTTCACAAAGTTAAACACAGGATTGACATATGACCTGGTAATCCCACTTGTAGGTATTTATCCCAAAGAGTTGAAAGCAGTTATTTGTACACTGCTGTTCATATGAGCACTGTTCAAAATAGTAAAAAAGTGAAAACAACTCAAATGTCCATCAGCAAATGAACGGAGAGACAAAATACTGTATAAACATACAATGGAATATTCTTCAGCCACAAAAAGGAATGAGTACTCTAATACGTGGCAACATGGCTGAACCTTGAAGACGTGTTAAGTAAAATAAGTCAGATACAAAAGGACAGATACGGTGTGATACCACTTACATGAAATAGCTAGAATACACAAACTCATAGAGGCAAAAAGGAGAATACAGGTTATGAGGGATGAGGTATGGGGAATAGGGAGTTAATGCATAATGGGTATAGTGTTTTAGTATGGGGTGATGGGAAAGTTCTGCTAATGGATGGTGATGAGGGTAGTGCAACATCGTGAAAGTGTTAATTCTACTGAATGGTAAACTGGGGAGTGGTTGAGATGGGGAAAATTTGTGTTGTGTATGTTTCTGCAATTAAAGAAAGGAGAGAAATTTCTCTCAAGTTAATCATCTTTAATACTTTTCCTCTTTCTCTCTAATTAAAAAAGCATCTACACCAATTGACCTACGTTCTTAACACCAGGAGGATGTAAGAAATAAGCATAATCAGAGACTAGGTTTGAGTTGAGGGTGAAGGCAATTATAAGTCTTGCAAAATAGGTGTAGTTATGGTCCTAGTAATCAAAAGTTGAAGAACTAGATGCTTAAGAAAGCAAGCTCTTTTGAATCTAGTTTCTGATTGTGGCAAGCAGTATGTTGAAATGAGCCAGCAACAGATTTTATTCAATAAAAGGTATCCCAGAGTCTGTCCTACCCCACCCTTAAACTGCCTCTTCATTTGTATTGATGGACAACACTATTCATCACTGGCTACAATCCATATAGGAAGCATAATAATAATAGTAAAGCATGAAAGGAAAAGGTATATAAACTAAGAAGAACCATGCATTTTAATTGATATATTATTATATATTCACATACCATGTAATCATCCCAAGTGTACAGTGTTTTAGAGTATTATCATACAGCTGTACATTTATCATCACAATTGACTTTTTAAAAACTTTTTTATTGTATAATATAACACATATACAAAGCAAAGAAATAAAAAAACAATAGTTTTCAAAGTCCTCTTCAACAAGTAGTTACAGGAGAGATCATGTACTACCATATGATCTCTCAGATTTTTCCTTCTAACTGCTCCAGAATATAGGAGGCTAGAAGGCATAAATATTTTATCATCACAATCGACTTTTTTTTGTGTGAAAAATAACATATACACAAAAAAGCAATAAATTTCAAAGCACAGCACCACAATTAGTTGTAGAACATATTTCAGAGTCTGTTATGGGTTACCATTCTACAATTTTATGTTTTTAATTCTAGTTGCTCTAAGATACTGGAGAGTAAAAGAAATATCAATATAATCCAGGAATCATATTCATTTGTTAAACCCTATCTTCTCTGGATAACTCTACTATCACCTTTGATCTTTCTATTCCTCTCTTCAGGGCTGTTTGGGCAATGCCCATTCTAACTTTTTCATGTTGGAAGGGGCTTTCAATAATATGGGATAGTGGGATGGAACTAGTTGATGTTCTGGAGATGCTGGCCCCTCTGCACTTCAGGACTTATCTGGTCCATGAACCCAACTGGAGGTTGTAGGTTTTTGGAAAGCTACCCTAGTGTATGGAACCTTTGCTGAATCTTATATAATGCCCTAGGTGTTCTTTAGGATTGGTAGGAATGGTTTTGTTTGGGGTTTGGCAAGCTATGATAGGTAGCAATGCAAATATGCACTTTTAAAGAGAAGCTTGTACATGTCTTCATCTAGTGAAGATGTCTTCATAAAGAAACCATAATGTCTGCTTTATAATTCTATAGAAAATTGCTCATGACAAGGAAAAATAGAAAACACAATACAAAACAATGTGTGAAAGCCCTGAGAAGCAGGAAAGGCGGTCTCTATCTTGTCAAGATCTACGGCGCTTGCGACATTGTGGAGATGGGGAGCGTCCTGGGGCTGTGCTCCATGGCGAGCTGGTTTACTAGAATCCTATAAAAGGAGACATTTTGGAGAGCATTCCCTTTTGAGAATGAGGAGAGAACTGCAGAACCACAGACAGAAGGGTGAGAGAACCAGAGTCCACCAGACAGCAACCTTTGGAGATGAAGAAGGAAAACACCCCTCCAGGGAGTTTCATGAAGTAAGAGGCCTGGAGAGAAGCCATCAGACACCACCATGTTCACCATGTGCCCTTCCAGCTGAGAGAGAAACACTGAACATCATCAGTCTTCTTGAACCAAGATACCATGTTTGTGTGGCAGTGCCCCATGTCTGCTGTGCCGATGTTGTCCTAGTGGAAACAACTCCACTGTAACTAGATTGATATATGCACTTTTCTTGCTTGTTGGAGTTTGTGTAGCTTGTGTAATGTTGATACCAGGAATGGAAGACCAACTGAATAAGATTCCTGGACTTTGTGAGAACGAGAAAGGTGTCGTCCCATGTAGTATTCTGGTTGGCTATAAAGCTGTGTACCATTTGTGTTTTGGCCTGGCTATGTTCTATCTTCTCCTTTCTTTACTAATGATCAAAGTAAAGAGCAGCAGTGATCCTAGAGCTGCAGTGCATAATGGATTCTGGTTCTTTAAATGTTCTGCAGCAGTTGCAATTATTATTGGGGCATTCTTCATTCCAGAAGGAACTTTTACAACTGTATGGTTTTATGTAGGCATGGCAGGTGCCTTTTGCTTCATCCTCATACAACTGGTCTTACTTATTGATTTTGCCCATTCATGAAATGAATCATGGGTTGAAAAAATGGAAGAAGGAAACTCAAGATGCTGGTATGCAGCCTTGTTGTCAGCTACAGCTCTGAATTATCTGCTGTCTTTAGTTGCTATAGTCCTGTTCTTTGTTTACTACACTCATCCAGACAGTTGTTCAGAAAATAAGGCATTCATCAGTGTGAACATGCTCCTGTGCATTGGTGCTTCTGTAATGTCTATACCGCCCAAAATCCAAGAATCGCAGCCAAGATCTGGTTTGTTACAGTCTTCAGTAATTACAGTCTACACAATGTATTTGACATGGTCTGCTATGATCAATGAACCAGAAACGAACTGCAACCCTAGCCTACTGAGCATAATTGGCTACAACAACCACTGTCCCAAAGGAAGGGCAAACTGTCCAGTGGTGGCATGCTCAAGGAATTATAGGACTAATCCTCTTTTTATTGTGTGTGTTTTATTTGAGCATCCATACTTCGAATAGTCAGGTTAATAAACTGACTCTAACAAGTGATGAATCAACATTAATAGACGATGGTGGAGCCAGAAGTGATGGATCACTGGATGGAGACGATGTTCACCGAGGTATAGATAATGAAAGGGATGGTGTCACTTATAGTTATTCCTTCTTCCACTTCATGCTTTTCCTGGCCTCACTTTATATCATGATGACACTTAACAACTGGTACAGGTATGAGCCTTCTCGTGAGATGAAAAGTCAACGGACGGCTGTCTGGGTAAAGATCTCTTCCAGTTGGATTGGCATCGTGCTATATGTTTGGACACTGGTGGCACCACTAGTTTTAACAAATCGTGATTTTGACTGAATGGGACTTCTAGCATGAGAAGTCTCACATTGATCACTGCTTATTTGAAATTAACAGTATTCCAAACTTTTGTAAAGTCTGTGTGTGTGCTTCCCATATTACTTCTACAGTGTTGGTCTGGCATGAATTAGGGTTGACTGCTTGCCATTTTATTCAGTATTTTCTTGCATATTCCATTGATATGTGTTAGACTTAATTGCAAGGGAAGAGTTTTATGAATATGGTGGTAACTTAGAAAAAGTGAGCATTGTTAGGTTTATCCCTCCTCTGTTCTTATGAAATCAGAGTAAAAGTTAAACTGTTTGCTTTTAAAATTATGTTAGAGCTTAAGCTACTTTAGAAAATATAAAAGGAGATGTATGGCTACTTTTTAAAATCTTGATGCTTTAATCTACAGGACCCTGCAGAGAATGTGGCTATTCTTAAGTTATATAGAACAAGTCACTTCAGTACCACTTTTCTGAAAAATCTTGTCAGGTTTCCCCTTGATGTGAAGATAAGGTTGGGACTGTTCAGTGGACAAAGTATAGGTTGTACATGGAGGTTATGATGATACACAGCCTTTGTGAAAGTCAGATTGGCAGAAAATCAGAAAGTTAGATTGTAATCTTCCTGCAGTAGCATGGCTTTATCCCATACCTACATAATGAACTTTGTGTTGGGTCATGATAAATACATGTAACAAGTCTGGATTTAATGGAGATGGTAGGAGCTCTGAAGGATTTAGACAGACATTTTGAAAGGATAATCATGGGTTAGAAGGAAGTTGCTTAAAAACACTTTAGAAGGTTAATTTTGAAAAAACAAAGGTGGTAAACTTTTGACAGGGCAGGAAGAAAGTGCAAAAACTAGGCTTCAATAGGTGTTGCAACAAAATGTAGTACAATATTCTCATTTTAAAATGAAGAAACTGAGCCACAGACTTATATTGATTATATAGCTAATTAATGGTAAAGCTAGGAAATTCCAAGTCTGCCAAAAATGGTATTTCTGGCATTCAAAAATAATATTTATTCAAAATACATGCATAAAAGTTTTTATATGCCATCAGTGGTGGATAATTGATATGATGCTGGCACATGGCATACCCTCTTTGTCTGAGGCCAGGAGAGTGATGGAATGCTGTAGAATAAGCAGTACACTGTGCAGTTCAAAAGATGTTTAAAATGCTTTTGTATTTGCTGCCCTGTAATTGAAATATGTAGATTATAATCTGTCATCCTGAAAATCAAGCACTATGACAGTTAACTTAGAAACATTCAGTACTTCTATATGTCATGTGTGTCTTAATGAAGCCTTTAAAGTAAACATTTGCTTTTTAAAATATTTATTATTGTATATGAAATATAACAATCCAATTTAATTCCCCAGCCTTATTCTGTGTGTGTTAATAATGTATTCCAAGATTTTGAATGAATGTGTTCTATCTCTAAATAAATGAGTTCAGAGAAAAAAAAAATTTGTGAAAAGATTTATACAGATTCAATTAAGTTCAATTAAAAAAGAAATAACATTGCTGCTTTATAATTAATTTTATTATTTTTTCCTCCTAACAGGTGCCTAATAACTGCAAATGAGAAATAACCTCACCTGGTCACAGCATCCACCAAGAATGGTGCTGGGGGAGAAATGAATAAGGATGCTTCTTTATTACTATGTCCCTCCTTCTCAGTCAAGGACATTCCACCTCCTGCAAATCCATTAGAAACGACACCACTCTGCTGGGAGATACACAACATGTCTGAGCACAGAGGCAACACCACCCACTCTGTGGTCAACACTTCCACATCAAGCCATCTTCACTAAGGTTTATAGTAATAAGGAAGGTAGCTTTGATGATCATGATGTTTTGTTTTTTCCTTTGCCATCCTACACCTTACTGTTATTTTTGTTTTTGTCAGCATTCTTAAGCATTTACAGAGAGAAAGGTTAAGTCACAAGTTTAAGGTCATTAAGTTCAGTCACAGAGCTCTAATAATGAACCCCGGGCTTTTAAGAAAAAACAGGAACCTGGTGATCTTTCAGACCTTACTCTGAAAAGGTAACCCAAAGAAAAATAAACATTATGCACTTACTGGCACAATCCACCGGGGTGTTATCATGGATGCTGAAGACACCTAAAAAAAAATTACAATTTATATATATGTATATACTTTCATGGAAGACTGACATTTTCATAATCATAGCCATAATATTTTCTATTATGAAATGTGTTGTGAGGGGTGGGGCAGATCTTAATGGTACTCCTTGATGTGATATATGGACTCCTGAATCCAAGATCCTTTTCTATAATATAGTTACTATACTTCAAAAGAACTCATAATTTTGAGAACCTCTTTAATCTAAAAATTATTCCAAGAATGCTACTAATACTGTCAGTTCATTTAATAGGACCTCCCTTAAATCCAGTTATTTTATTTTCTGAAATTTCATCTCATTACAATTAATCATAGCCTTTTTGGTAGCATCCTAAATACTGTACAGTGATTAACCCAAATGAATAGCACAAAGAAAGTACACAGAAAAAAAAATCTGTTTCTACATAGGGTTATTATCTAACAATCATGCATGAGGAAAATGACAATAAAAACATCCACATTGTCAATCCTACCCAGAGGAATTTACAGATTGAACATAATCCCTATCAAGATCCCAACAGCCTTTTATGCAGAATTGGAAAAGATGATTCTCAAATTCATATGGAATCTCAAATGGCCCCAAATACCCCAAACAATCTTGAATTAGAAGAACAAAGTTGGAGGCCTCACACTTCTGATTGTAAATATTACTACAGGGCAGGCCATGGTGGCTCAGCAAGCAGAGTTCTCCCCGGCCATGCTGGAGACTGGGTTAGATTCTCAGTGCCTTTCCATGCAGAGAAAAAAAAAAAATACATACACACATACGTATATCTACATTACATTATATATATATATATATATATATATATGTATTACTACAAAGACACAGTCATCAAGATGGTGTGGTACTGGCATAAAGACAGACCTACAAACAATGGAATAGAGTTGAGAATTCAGAGTTAAATCAGCACATCTATGGCCAGTTGGTTTTTGATAACCTTTGACTAACTAGCATGAACTGGCAGAAACATCTTTCTCAAAGTTCCAGAAAATAATTAAAGGACCTCATTAACAAAATTAGCATCAAATCAAGAAAAAGGCAGTAGGATTTTCATGGTGCCCTGACTGAGCCCCACCCACACCCCCTCACCAGCTTGCACTCCTAGAGGGATCCCTGGTCCCGGCAGTTTCACAGGGAGCAGAGAAACCCTTATGGGAACATGTACATCTGGCCCAATCTGTCTGGTGGTGGTCTGAGGGATTGCCATCCCAAAATTTGCCCTGTGTGTAGAAGTGGCTCACCAAGCTCTCCTAAACAAGGCTGTGGGAAAGCAGGCCACCTCAGGCAAGGGATTGTTGTCTCTAGGACAAACAGTGCAGTGCCAAAGATCGTGAGGAAACTCCTAGGGAAGGGGGAACACTTGTATCTGTGTAAATGGGGGATTTCCGAGGGGTACCTGCAGTTGCCAAAGACAAGATATATGTACTGAAAGTATCAAGAGACCCTATACTTTGGCATGGAACTATTCTCTAAACTCACTGTATGGATACGCCCTGAAGGAGACACTTGGACAGGTTAATCTGCAAGGACTGAGAAAGTAGTTTTCTTTTTTGTTTTTTTGTTTAGCGCCTGGCATTCTAGAAAAGCTCTGTCATAACATTAGCTGGACACAAGCTTAAGGAACAGAAGTCTCAGAATCTAAACTCTAACAATTATACATTATGATTTCAAAATATCCAGGTTTCAACAAAAGATTACAAAACATAAAACAAACAAACAAACAAAAAAATACATGGAAGTGGTAGTCCAGGAAAAGAAGAAGATTAAAGCATTAGAAACCATCAAGAGGAGAAGCAGACCTGGGACATGTAGACAAAGACTTTTAAAAAAATTTCCTAAATATGCTCAAAGAGCTAAATGAAAGCACAGACAAAGAAATAAAGGAAATAAGGAAAATGACAGATGACTACAAAGAGAATAACAGAGAGATGTTAATTATGAAAAGGAACCAAATAGAGCTGAAGACCACAGCAACAGAAATACAGGGTAAAGGATGATATGGTCCATATTTTGAAACTTCAACTTCTGTGTGAGATCAAAGGAAGAGATGTTTATTTGGTGCAAAATTTTTATTTTGGGTAGCATATTATCTAATTTAACTTGTATGATCAGTTTATGTGAACCCCATAATTACATGGAATCTTAAATAGGGCATGAGATTCTATTGGTTTGTACAGGTAAGTGTGATACCATGATATTTCCCAGAGTAACTAGGGGAGAGAATAAAAAACTATTTGCAGAGTCCCCTTGGGGGACTGGCGAGAAAGGAGGAAATATTCGACTTCCCCATTTGGGGAATTCTTTTTTTTTTTTTGGTCTTAAATTTTATTTTGCTTGAAAATTTCAGCAAATCAAATCCAACTGTACTGGTTTGAAATGATGTATGGACCCTAAAAAAACCATGTTTTAATCCTAATTCCATTTTGTAAAGGCAGCCGTTTCTTCTAATCCCTATTCAGTATTGTAAATTTGGAACTGTAATTAGATCTCCCTGGAGATGTGATTTAATAAAGAGTGGTTTTAAGCTGGATTAGGTGACAACATGTCTCCACCCATTTGGGTGGGTCTTGATTAGTTTCTGGAGTCCTATAAAAGAGGAAACATTCTGGAGAATGAAGGAGATTCTCAGAGAGGTCAGAGAATGCTGCAGCGCCACGAAGCAGAGAGTCCATGAGCCAGCGACCTTTAGAGATGAAGTAGGAAAACTCCCAGGGAGCTTCATGAAACCAGAAGCCAGGAGAGAAAGCTAGCAGACGACACTGTGTTCGCCATATGCACTTACTGCTGAGAGAGAAGCCCTGACTGTGTTCGCCACGTGCCTTCTCACTTGGCCTTCATGAATCAAGGTGCCTTTCCCTGCATGCCTGTGACTGGACATCTCTATAGACATTTATGTTTATAATTTAATTGGGACATTTTCTCAGCCTTAGAACTGTAAACAAGCAACTTATTAAATTCCCCATTTTAAAAGCCATTCTGTTTCTGGTATATTGCATTCTGGCAGCTAGCAAATTAGAACACCAACAATACATAAAAGGATAATGTATCAAAACCAGTTGTGTTTATGACAAAGTTGTTTTGGCATATGAAAATCAACTAGTATAATTCACCATATTAACAGATTAAAAAAGAAAAACCACATTATTAGTTCAACAGGTGCATAAAAATAGATGCAGAAAAGGCACCTCTGGGGAATTCTTGATATTTTTGCAAGCATGGGGATAACCAATTCAATAGGCTGAACCCTCGATCTTGGGGTTCACCCCTATGAAACTTATTCTTGCAAGGGAGACCCTATACCTACTGATAATTATGCCTAAGAGTCACCCCAAGAGAACTTCTTTTGTTGCTCAGATATGGCCTCTCTCACTAAGTCAACTCAGCAGGTGACCTCACTGCCCTCTCCTGACACCCAAGAGTGTAAATCTCCCTGGCAACATGGGACAGGACTCCCAGGATGAGCTAGGACCTGGCATCATGGGACTGAGAAAGACTTCTTCTTCTTCTTTTTTTTTTAATTTTTAAATTAAAAAAATATATATGAAAGAGACACAAACATTCTTAACATATGATCATTCTGTTCTACATATATAATCAGTAATTCACAATATCATCACATAGTTGCATATTCATCATCATGTTCATTTCTTAGAACATTTGCATTAATTCAGAAAAAGACATAAAAAGACAACAGAAAAAGAAATAAAATGAAAACAGAGAAAAAAAATTATACACACCATACCTCTTACCCCTTGCTTTCATTGATCACTAGCATTTCAAACTAAATTTATTTTAACATTTGTTCCCCCTATTATTTATTTTTATTCCATATGTTCTACTCATCTGTTGATAAGGTAGATAAAAGGAGCATCAGACACAAGGTTTTCACAATCACACAGTCACATTGTGGAAGCTATATCATTATACAATCATCTTCCAGAAACATGGCTACTGGAACACAGCTCTACATTTTCAGGCAGTTCCCTCCAGCCTCTCCATTACATCTTTTCTTTTTTTTTTTTAATTAACGGAAAAAAAAGAAATTAACCCAACATTTAGAAATCATACCATTCTACATATGCAATCAGTAATTCTTAACATCATCACATAGATGCATGATCATCATTTCTTAGTACATTTGCATCGGTTTAGAGGAACTAGCAACACAACAGAAAAAGATATAGAATGTTAATATAGAGAAAAGAAATAAAAGTAATAATAATAGTAAAACAAAACAAAACAAAACAAAAAAAACCTATAGCTCAGATGCAGCTTCATTCAGTGTTTTAACATGATTACTTTACAATTAGGTATTATTGTGCTGTCCATTTTTGAGTTTTTGTATCTAGTCCTGTTGCACAGTCTGTATCCCTTCAGCTCCAATTACCCATTATCTTACCCTGTTTCTAACTCCTGCTGGACTCTATTACCAATGACATATTCCAAGTTTATTCTCGAATGTCCGTTCACATCAGTGGGACCATACAGTATTTGTCCTTTAATTTTTGGCTGGACTCACTCAGCATAATGTTCTCTAGGTCCATCCATGTTATTTCTCCATTACATCTTGAATAATAAGGTGATATCTACTTAATGCGTAAGAATAACCTCCAGGATAACCTCTAGACTCTGTTTGGAATCTCTCAGCCATTGACACTTTGTCTCATTTCACACTTCCCCCTTTTGGTTGAGAAGGTTTTCTCAATCCCTTGATGCTGAGTCTCACCTCATTCTAGGATTTCTGTCCCACATTGCCAGGAAGGTGCACATCCCTGGGAGTCATGTTCCACGTAGAGGGTGATGAGTTTGCTTGTGTTGGCTGGAGAAGAGGCCACATCTGAGCAACAAAAGAGGTTCTCTTGGGGGTGACTCTTAGGCCTAGTTTTAAGTAGGCTTGACCTATCCTCTGTGGGGGTAAGTTTCTTTTGAACAAACCCCAAGATTGGGGGCTCAGCCTATAGCTTTGGTTGTCCACACTGCTTGTGACAATATCAAGAATTCAACTTGGGGAGGTTGAATTTTCCCCCATTGAGAAAGACTTCTTGACCAAAAAGGGGAAGAGGAGTGAATCAAAATAAAATATCAGTGGCTGAGAGATTTCAAATAGAGTTGAGAGGTTATCCTGGAGGTTATTCTTATGTATTAAATAGATAACGCTTTTTAGTTTATGGTGCATTGGAATAGCTGGAGGGAAGTACCTGAAACTGTTGAATTGTGTTCCAGTAGCCTAGATTCTTGAAGACGATTGTATAAAGATATAATTTTTACAATGCGACCATGTGATTGTGAAAACCTTGTGTCTAATGTTCCTTTTATCTAGAGTATGGACAGAGGAGTAAAAAAATAAGGATTAAAAAATAAATAATAGAGGGGATAAAGGATAAAAGAGTAGATTGAAATACTAGTGGTCAATGAGAGGGAGGGGTAAGACTATGGGATGTATGAGTTTTTCTTTTTATTTCTGTTTCTAGAAATTTCTTTTCCTAGCAAATGTTCTATAAGTGATTGTGGTGATGAACACACAATTATGTGATGAAATTATGAGCAACTGATTGTATACCATGTATGGACTATATGTGTGTGAAGACTTCTCAATAAAAATATTAAAAACAACAAAAAACATACACACAGAAAAGTGCATACATCTTCAGTATACAGTTTGATGAATTTCCAAAATGTAAACATGCCCATTAACTATCACCAAGAGCAAATAAAGTACTGGAAACCCAAGACTGTGATGATGACTGCACAACTATATGATGATACTATGAACCACTAATTGCATACTTTAGATGATTTGGTATGTGAATGGATCTCAATAAAATTGCACTTAAAAAATTCCCTAGAGTTCCTGGCAACGTGGGACAGAGATCTTGGAATGAACGGAGACTCAGCATCAAGGGATTGAGAAAAACCCTAGAATGAGCTGAGACTTAGCACCAAGGGATTGAGAAAACCCTCTGGACCAAAAGGGGGAAGAGGGAAATGAGGCAAAGTGTCAATGGCTGAGGGATTCCAAACAGAGTCGAGAGGTTATCCTGGAGGTTATTCTTATGCATCAAGTAGATATCATCTTGTTATTCAAGATGTAATGGAGAGGCTGGAGGGAACTGCCTGAAAATGTAGAGATCTGTTCCAGTAGCCATGTTTCTTGAGGATGATTGAATAATGATACAGCTGTCACAATGTGACTGTGTGATTGTGAAAACCTTGTGTCTGATGCTCCTTTTATCTACCTTGTCAACAAAGGAGTAGAACATATGGAATAAAAATAAATAACAGGGGGAACAAATGCTAAAATAAATTTAGTTTAAATGCTAGTGATCAATGAAAGCAAGGGGTAAGGGGTATGGTAGGTATAATCTTTTTTTTTTCTTTCCTGTGTTTGTTTTATTTCTTTTTCTATTGTATTTTTATTTCTTTTTCTGAATTAATGCAAATGTTCTAAGAAATGATGAATATGCAACTAAGTGATGACATTGTGAATTACTGATTATGTATGTTGTTTTATTTTATTTTTTAATTAATAAATTAATTAAAAAAAAATTCCCTAGAGGGGTTCAACAGTAGATTGGAGCTAGCATAGAAACAGTTTACAGAGTCCAGAGAAGATGGCAGCTTAGTAAGGAGAGCGCGTCTTAGTTCATCCTCCAGAACAACTACTAAAGAACTAGAAACAGTACAGAACAGCTCCCGGAGCCACGACAGAGACCAGACACACAGTGTACCCCATTCTGGACTGGCTGGACCGGCTAAGAGACTCCGCTGTGGTGAGGTCCCCGAGAGGCGTGCGCTTCCCCGGGCAGCGGTGGCTGGTGACCACAGCCCCTCCCACGCACGGCTTCCCGGGCCGGCTGGGAGCCTCGGATCAGCGGTTCCCCAAGCCACGGCAGCCGGGAACCAGAGCCCCTCCCATGCGCGGCTTCTCAGGCCAGCTGGGAGCCTCGGATCGGTGGTTCCCCAAGCCGCAGCGGCCCTCCCACACGCGGCTTCCCGGGCCGGCTGGGAGCCTCAGATCGGTGGTTCCCCAAGCTGTGGCGGCCGGTGACCGGAGCCCCTTCCACACCTGCGGCTTCTGGGGCCAGCTGGGAGCCTTGGAGTGGCGGTTCCCCAAGCTGCCGCAGCCGGCGACCGGAGCCCCTCCCACACACGTGGCTTCCCGGGATGGCTGGGAGCCTCGGATCAGCGGTTCCCCAAGCCGCAGCGGCCGGCGACCGGAGCCCTTTACACACACGTGGCTTCCCGGGCCGGCTGGGAGCCTCGGATCAGCGGTCCTCCAAGCCGCGGCGGCCGGTGCCCCTCCCCCACAGGCGACTTCCGGAGGGAAAGGAAAGAGTCTCCAACAGTAGTAGAGACTGAGCCCAACCTAACACCAATTGTGGCATTAATGAACAACTTTTGACTACTAAAAATAGGCCCTCAGCTCAGGCGAAACTGATCAAGGCGGAAGTCGCCAATTGGGCTAACTGAAAAAGAGGAAAGGGGGTGAAACAGAGCCTTCTGCAGCTGTTTCTCTGGAGGTTTGGTTGCCTCTGGGCTCAGCGCTGGGATTACACAGGTTGCAAGTGCCCCGAATGCAGAAACAGGCTGCTTTCAGGGCTCTCTACCACCTGAACCTTCCCTGCGAGAGGGGTGAAATGCAACTCAGGTGGAATCCCTCTCTCAAGGAATTCAGATCCCAGGAATTCACAATTTGAAGCCATTAAAACCAACCTACAACCTTTCCTCTGTCTCCACCACACACCCAGCAGCGAGAGTCTTCCAAAGTTAAAGGAGCCCAACATCTTTTGCTGGTGGGACCCGCAGACAGACAAGTGCCACATACTGGGAAGGATAAGAAAAACAGAGCCCAGAGACTTCACAGGAAAATCTTTCAACCTGCTGGGTCCCAAACTCAGGGAAATATGATTAAATGCCCAGACGCCAGCAAAAAAAACAAATCACACCAAGAAAATTGAAGATATGGCCCAGTCAAAGGAACAAACCAATAGCTCAAATGAGATACAGGAGCTGAGACAACTAATGCTGAATATACGAACAGAAATGGAAAACCTCTTCAAAAACCAAATCAATAAATTGAGGGAGGACATGAAGAAGGCATGGGATGAACAAAAAGAAGAAATGGAAAGTCTGAAAAAACAAATCACAGAACTTATGGGAATGAAAGATACAGTAGAAGAGATTAAAAAAACAATGGAAACCTACAATGGTAGATTTAAAGAGACAGAGGCTAGAATTAGTGAACTGGAGGATGGAACATCTGAATTTCAAAAAGAAACAGAAACTATAGGGAAAAGAATGGAAAAATTTGAGCAGGGGCTCAGGGAATTGAATGATAATATGAAGTGCACAAATATACGTGTTGTGGGTGTCCCAGAAGGAGAAGAGAAGGGAAAAGGAGGAGAAAAACTAATGGAAGAAATTATCACTGAAAATTTCCCAACTCTTATGAAAGACCTAAATTTACAGATCCAAGAAGCGCAGCGCACCCCAAAGAGAATAGATCCAAATAGGCGTTCTCCAAGACATTTACTAGTTAGAATGTCAGAGGTCAAAGAGAAAGAGAGGATCTTGAAAGCAGCAAGAGAAAAACAATCAATCCATCACATACAAGGGAAACCCAATAAGACTATGTGTAAATTTCTCAGCAGAAACCATGGAAGCTAGAAGACAGTGGGATGATATATTTAAATTACTAAAAGAGAAAAACTGCCAACCAAGACTCCTATATCCAGCAAAATTGTCCTTCAAAAATGAGGGAGAAATTAAAACATTTTAAGACAAAAAGTCACTGAGAGAATTTGTGACCAAGAGACCAGCTCTGCAAGAAATACTAAAGGGAGCACTAGAGTCAGATACAAAAAGACAGAAGAGAGAGGTATGGAGAAGAGTGTAGAAAGAAGGAAAATCAGATATGATATATATAATACAAAAGGCAAAATGGTAGAGGAAAGTATTATCCAAACAGTAATAACACTAAATGTTAATGGACTGAATTCCCCAATCAAAAGACATAGACTGGCAGAATGGATTAAAAAACAGGATCCTTCTATATGCTGTCTACAGGAATCAGTTTACTTCAAGACAAGACACATGGAATCATCCAGTCTGAGGAACAGAGGGAGAAAAAAATGAAGAAAAGTTAGCAGAGCTAGAGAAATCTAGGGATACCATTAAGTATACCAATATACGCATTATGGGAGTCACAGAAGGAGAAGAGAGAGATAGGGGCAGAGAGAATATTCAAAGAAATAATGGCCGAAAACTTTTCAAATTCAATGAGAGGTATAAATACACATATCCAAGATGCTCAATGAATTTCAAACAGGATAAACCCAAATAGACCAATGCCACAACATAACAAAATGAAACTGCCAAATGCCAAAGATAAAAAGAGAATTCTAAAAGCCATAAGAGAGAAAGAAACAATGTGTCACATACAGGGAAGCCTCAATAAGATTAAGTGCTGATTCCTCCTTGGAAACCATGGAGGCGAGATGGCACAGGGATGACATATATAAAGCGCCAAAAGTAAAAAAACTGCCTACTAAGAATTGTATATACAGCAAAACCATCATTCAAAAATGAATATGAAATTAAGACATATCCAGATAAATGAAAGCTGAGGGAGTTCATCACCCCTAAACCCCTAAAAAATCTGTCCCTCAGGAGACATGTCAGAGTTCTGAAGGTTGAAAGGAAAGGACACTAAACTGAAGCCACATGAAGAAATAAAGATCTTCGGTGAGGGTAATGACATGATAAATATAAATGTCAATACTACTGTATTTTTGGTTTGTAACATCACTTTTTACTTCTTACCGGGTGATAAGGCAACTGTTCAAAGTGTAATGACAAATCACTAGTTTTGTGACAAAACTACAAAAAGTTGAGGGGACAGAGGGTTTTAGGAACATAATTTATCTTAAATACTTAAGTTTAGCTGCTATCAAAGCAAACAAGATTGTTAAGAGAGTTAGGATGTTAAACTCAACCTTTATGGTAACTACAAAGAAATTATCAGAGAATATGAAATCTCAGAGACAGAAATTAGAATATAGGTTGCCAGGGGCAGGAGGAGCAAGAAGGGGAAGTTATAATGGGCTCAGGGTTTTTGTTTGGGGAGATGGAAAAATTTTAGTAAGGAATGTAATGAGAGTAGGACAATATTATGAATGTGATTGTGCTGGTTTGAAAGGATGTATGTCCCCTAGAAAAGCCATGTTTTAATCTAAATCCCATTTCATAAAGGCAGAATAGTCCCCTATTCAATACTGTATGCTCGAAACTATAATCAGATCATTTCCCTGGAGATGTGATTTAATCAAGAATGGTTGTTAAACTCGATTAGGTGACGGCATGTCTCCACCCATATGGGTGGGTCTTGGTAAATTTCTGGAGTCCTATAAAAGAGGAAACATTTTGGAGAATGAAGGAGATTCAGAGAGAGCAGAGAATGCTGCAGCACCAAGAAGCAGAGAGTCCATCAGCCAGCACTTTGGAAATGAAGAAGGAAAATGCCTCCTGGGGAGCTTCATGAAACAGGAAGCCAGGAGAAGAAGCTAGCAGATGACGCTGTGTTCACCATGTGCCCTTCCAGATGAGAAAGGAACCCTGACTGTGTTCACCATGTGCCTTTCTAGATGAGAGAGAAACTCTGACTGTTTGCTATGTGCCCTTCCACTTGAGAGAGAAACTCTGAACTTTATCTTCTTGAACCAAGGTATCTTTTCCTGGATGCCTTAGATTGGAAATTTCTATAGACTTGTTTTAATTGGGATATTTTCTCAACCTTAGAACTGTAAACTAGCAACTTCTTAAATTCCCCTTTTTAAATGCCATTCTGTTTCTGGTATATTGCATTCTGGCAGCTAGCAAACTAGTGATTAACCCCATTGAAATGTATGCTTGAATTTGGTTGAGATGGGTAAGTTTATGTGGTATATATGTTCCAGCAATTTAAAAAAAATGCAAGAGCAACTAAAGAGACTATGACAATTAAAGCAAATAGATGATCTTAAATGGGATGTATCAAAGGGACATTATGGGGCTATATGAAAAAACTGGAAAACAGACTTTAAGCTTTATGTCAGTGTTAAATTTCTTGAACTGGATAACTGCACTTAAGAGAATATCCTTGTTCTTAGGAAATGTGCATCTCCCTATACTCAAGTGTTCAGAAAATGGATTGATAAAGCGATAGATAGAGATAGATAAGGGAGATAAATAGAATGATAAGGCAAATGTGGAAAAATGTTAAAATTGGTAGATCTGGTTATCTGGGGAGGCAGAGATATGTTGGAGTTCTCTCTTGTGAGGTTTGTATTATTTTTGTTACTATTATGTAAATTCAAAAGTATTTAAAAATAAAAAGTTAAAAAAAAAAGAGAATATTTCTGTAACCTCAGGGGATGAGGTGGTAGATGAGGAAGGATTTTCTAAAACTCTAAACCACAAAGAAACCAAAAAGAATAAAGCTGAAAGATGTGTGACATCAGAATTAAAGGGTTTTATTAATCCATCTTCTTAGTGATGGATATAGGTTGCTTCGAATGCCTACCATAAATGATTCTTTGATAAATTTCCTCTCATGTCCTATGTGATTGCTATGTTCAGGTGTCAACTTGGCCAGATGATGATGCCCCATTGTTCTGTTGCTGTGGGCTTAAATCATCAGCATGTGAAATTCACCTACAGCTGATCCATCTGTAGTTGGTTAAGGGGAGTGCCTTGCACAATGAATGATGCTTAATTTAATTAGGTGGAGGCTTAAAAAGAGAGGTCAGAAGAGCACTCAGCAGCGCAACATATCTCATTTCCACACTTACAGCTCAGCCCAGAGGTTTGGACATGCAGAAAGGAATTGCCCAGGGAAAGCTGAAGCCAGGAGAGAAGGCCAGCAGACATCACATGTGCCTTCCCATGTGACAGAGAAACTCAAATGAAAACTAGATGCCTTTCCTCTGAAGATCTATAAATTTGTAACTACATAAATTTCCTTAATAAAAGCTGATCCAACTCTGGTGTGTTGCATTCTGGCAGCTTTAGTAAACTAAAACATGTTAATATACAGATTAAGAGAAAATATATTTACTATTTAAGACTAATATGGACTTAATATCTAGACAACAGAAGAAAATCCCAAAATCAGTAACAAAAAGACAAGAAACTCAATAGAAAAGTGGAAAAAAATATGACTAGGCAACTCACTCTAAGAGGAAACCTAAATCAGCATAAAAATATTGGAGGAGAATTAAATGCAACTTGTGAGTAATTAATGATATGCCAATTAAAACAATGAGACATACCCATGAAGTTGGAATATAGAAAGTCAGATAAAATGAAGCATAAGGAAGAACATGAGTGGAAAGGGAAACATGTGCACTGTGGTGGGACTACAAACTGCTGGAGTCACTCTGGGCAACGATCTGGCAGCACTTGGTGTAATTAAGTGTTCATATGACCATACAACCCGGCAATAGACTCATGGATACATATCTAAAACGTCCCCACAGTTATTTAAAAACAGATATGAATGGTATGAAAGGTGGCCTGGAAGGACATACAGCTAAAACAGTAGAATGGGTGCCTCAGGGGAAAAGGGGAATGGAATTGGAAACTGGGGGAGAAGAGGAAATAAAGTGAAACAAAGAAGAAGCCTCTCATGGACCTAAGCGGGCATGGCAGTGTATCATGGACTGAGGAGTATGTTTAACTTAATTTGGACACTCAGCATTTTAAAAAATGGATAACCATCCTATTAGTCTTAGTGGTATCCTTTTGTCACATATTTATTTTATTTATTTATTTATTTATTATTATTTTTTATAGTTCAGATGCAGCTTCATTCAGTGTTTTAACATAGTTACATTACAATTAGGTAGTATTGTGCTGTTCATTTTTGAGTTTTTGTATCTAGTCCTGTTGCACAGTCTGTATCCCTTCAGCTCCAATCACCCATTATCTTACCCTGTTTCTAACTCCTGCTGGTCTCTGTTACCAATGATATATTCCGAGTTGATTCTCGAATGTCGGTTCACATCAGTGGGACCGTACAGTATTTGTCCTTTAGTTTTTGGCTAGACTCACTCAGCATAATGTTCTCTAGGTCCATCCATGTTATTACATGCTTCATAAGTTTATTCTGTCTTAAAGCTGCATAATATTCCATCGTAGGTATATACCACAGTTTGTTTAGCCACTCGTCTGTTGATGGACATTTTGGTTGTTTCCATCTCTTTGCAATTGTAAATAATGCTGCTATAAACATTGGTGTGCAAATGTCCGTTTGTGTCTTTGCCCTTAAGTCCTTTGAGTAGATACCTAGCAGTGGTATTGCTGGGTCGTAATCCATTCTGCCAGTCTATGTCTTTTGATTGGGAAATTCAGTCCATTAACTTTTAGTGTTATTACTGTTTGGATAATATTTTCCTCTACCATTTTGCCTTTTGTATTATATATATCATATCTGATTTTCCTTCTTTCTACACTCTTCTCCATACCTCTCTCTTCTGTCTTTTTGTATCTGACTCTAGTGCTCCCTTTAGTATTTCTTGCAGAGCTGGTCTCTTGGTCACAAATTCTCTCAGTGACTTTTTGTCTGAAAATGTTTTAATTTCTCCTTCATTTTTGAAGGACAATTTTGCTGGATATAGAAGTCTTGGTTGGCAGTTTTTCTCTTTTAGTAATTTAAATATATCATCTCACTGTCTTCTAGCTTCCATGGTTTCTGCTGAGAAATCTACACATAGTCTTATTGGGTTTCCCTTGTATGTGATGGATTGTTTTTCTCTTGCTGCTTTCAAGATCCTCTCTTTCTCTTTGACCTCTGACATTCTAACTAGTAAGTGTCTTGGAGAACGCCTATTTGGGTCTATTCTCTTTGGGGTGCGCTGCACTTCTTGGATCTGTAAATTTAGGTCTTTCATAAGAGTTGGGAAATTTTCAGTGATAATTTCTTCCATTAGTTTTTCTCCTCCTTTTCCCTTCTCTTCTCCTTCTGGGACACCCACAACACGTATATTTGTGCGCTTCATATTGTCATTCAGTTCCCTGATCCCCTGCTCAAGTTTTTCCATTCTTTCCCCTATAGTTTCTGTTTCTTTTTGGAATTCAGATGTTCCATCCTCCAGTTCACTAATTGTAGCTTCTGTCTCTTTAGATCTACCATTGTAGGTATCCATTGTTTTTTCCATCTTTTCTACTTTGTCCTTCACTCCCATAAGTTCTGTGATTTGTTTTTTCAGATTTTCTATTTCTTCTTTTTGTTTAGCCCATGTCTTCTTCATGTCCTCCCTCAATTTATTGATTTGGTTTTTGAAGAGGTTTTCCATTTCTGTTCGTATATTCAGCATTAGTTGTCTCAGCTCCTGTATCTCATTTGAACTATTGTTTGTTCCTTTGACTGGGCCATATCTTCAATTTTCCGAGCGTGATCTGTTATTTTCTGCTGGTGTCTGGGCATTTAATCAGATTTCCCTGGGTGTGGGACCCAGCTGGTTGAAAGATTTTTCTGTGAAATCTCTGGGCTCTGTTTTTCTTATCCTGCCCAGTAGGTGGCACTCGTGGCGCTTGTCTGTCTGCGGGTCCCACCAGTAAAAGCTGCTGTGGCTCCTTTAACTTTGGAAAACTCTCGCTGTGGGGGCGGGTCGCCAGCCGAAGCGGCTTGAAGAATGTCAATCCGAATCTTGCAGTCGGTCCGGGAAACCGCGTGTGGGGGGGGGGCGCCTGCCACCGCGGCTTGGGGGAGTGCCAGTCCAAATTGCCCAGCCGGCCCGAGAATCCAAGCGTGGTGGGAGGGCCCCACTATCCAATGTTCCCAGTCGGACCAGGAAGCCGCATGTGTGGAAGGGACCCCGGTTGCCAGCCGCCCCGGCCTGGGGAAGCGCGCGCCCCTCGGGTATCTCACCGCAGCGGATTCTCCCTGCCCGTTCAGCCGTTCCAGAATGGGGTACGCTGTCTTTTTGGCCTCTGTCGTGGCTCCGGGAGCTGTTTTGTATCATTTCTGTTTCTCTAGTTGCTGTTCTGGAGGAGGAACTAAGATCTGCGCGTCTTACTAAGCCGCCATCTTCTCCAGAAGTCCCAAGTTGAATCCACATATTTATTTTACATCTTCTGTTTAGAACTAATTTCCAAACTGGTGGAATTTGCATGGCTTTTCAGAACTTTCTTTCCGGCCTTGGTAGTGGATACTCCTGCTCTAATTTTTAGGTTCTGCCTCGGTTTCCCTCTGGGAAGATGGAACTTTATAATTATATAATGGGGGGAAAAGATCTCACTAATAATATCACAAAAAGCACGAAGGATCTGGAAAAAACAAAAACAGGAAGTACAAAACTTACATGGAGTGGGGATTGGGACCTATAACCACTAAACTTTAACAGGAGATGAAGAAAGCCTTGAATGAGAAAAACATATTGTATTCTTGACTAAAAAGATCATAAATATATCAATTCCTCTCCACATGAAATTATAGATTTAATGCAATTCCAAATAAAAATCCAATGAGACTTTTTTATTGGGTGGGGAGGACTTGCCAAAATTATTCTAAATCATTTGAAAGAATTAGCAAGCATTAGCAAGCAAAAATAGCAAAAGAGCTATATAATAATGCTGTTCTGGCCTTATCAAATATCAAAAGCTACTATAAAGCTAAAATCATTAGGGGAGTGTATTATAGGTCTGATAACTGAGAAACTGTAAGTGTAAAAGAAAAGTCAGCCCATCTATCTATAGAACTTATAATGCATAATAATGTGAGTTCTGATTAAAAAAAAAGAATTCTAATTTGTAGGGAAAAGAAAAATATTGGTGAAGTAGAAACAGGTTTTTTAAAAAAAAAATTTACTAAATCAGTTTGGTTTTCTTCACTGTATTCCCTACCCATGAATGACAAAGAGTATATATATTTTGAATTAGGTCCCCAAGGATTCTTCCTCTGGGCTCAGGCCATCTTACATCAATTTTAGTAGGTACCTCTTCTGTCTAGCCAAAGATTATAGCTCAATACGTAGCTATCCGTTTTACAGGACAACATCTCTTTTATTTTCTGCTTGTTCACTTTTCCAGACTAGAGATTAATTCTTATGCTTTAGTGAAGTTTCTCTGTTTATCGATCTATGCTGGTGGTTCCCAAACCACATCGGTATCACCTAGGAACTAGTTAGACATGCAATTTGTCGGGCCCTGCCCCAGACACACAGATCAGGAACTCTGGGGGTGGGGCCCAGGAATGCATTTTTAACATGCCTTCAAAGTGATTGTGATACACACCCAAGTTTGAGAACTACTGATCTAAGCAAACACTCAGCACCACACAGTGTATCATCTGTAATTCTAAGCCTTGAGAATGTCATCTACTGCCTACAGCAATTCTTATATCACTCATAAAGTGCTAAATTACTTATCTGTATACCTTTCACCCAACTAGACTGTAAGTCCCTCAAGGGAAAGAATTGTTTCTTACTTGTCTTTAGGTCACAATAGTTAAAACAGTATTTTCCTTACTGTAATAATGATCAATATGTTCAATGCCAATGATTCTTATGCTTCCACCTTTCTGTAGAATTTTAAAATTTAAATTATAATTTACATTTTAATTTAATTAAAATATTTTAATTCTGTAGAATTAAAAAATCATATATACTTATTGTCTTAACTCTTTAGAATCTGGTTTATCCCCACGTTTCTTCTGTTATTTAATATAGTATTGAATTGCAAATAGGATTACAGTAAAATAGTAATCCATGTATTCAAAGCAGTAGAATTATAGTACAGAAAGGCAATGCTATGTGGTTACTGAAATCTAAACTTTTCTTAAATGAAAAGTTTTACTAGGTTATTAAAAAGCAAAAATTAGAAAACAACAGGAACATTTTTCAAAACAGAAATTCCTTCCCATCTTGTTTTAAAGCATATTTACCTGAGGTGTGACTGTTTGGTCAATTAGATTCTCAGTTAGAGATAAAAGCAAGGCATCCAATTCATCTGTAGCATTCTATGGAAGACAAAGCACCTACAGTTGTTAAATCATCAGACTAAGTTCATCCTGTTCCTCAATTTATAATTCTGACCCAGACCTGGTTGGTGTTAATCCTTCAAACAAACAGGGACATTCAAAAATCATGGTAATTAATGATTCTACTTTGGCATGAAGGAGAAATTAGACCACACAACTGAACTTGAAAAAAGCTAAAGTGGATTGTGAATTTTCACGTAGATATTCTATTTTTGGTAAGACAAAACTTGGGCATGGTTAAGACTGTTCTAACACTTAGCTTCTAGACTAGACTAGAAAGGTGAACAGATCTGTACAGGAGACTGAATAAGGGAGATGCCCAAATTCCAAATGCTATTTTATCTAGATGCATGGATGCTGCACTGTTTGTGAAAAGTACAATATGAATTTCCCCCTATAAACATTAATTAATTTTTGTATAATTAGTTATGAAGCACCTTATGGAGGACATAATTCTGTACTTCAGTGTGTGTGTGTGTGTGTGTGCGCGCACACGTGCATGAGAGAGAGAGATGGTGGGGGTTGGAAGAATTTAAAAATGACCAAAGATAAAATTCCAATTTGGAAATTGGAGGAACAGGGATCTAGAATGTCATACATAATATTAAAGGCCCTTGACTGATAAACTTCTATGGGCCTTCATGCCTTGGTGAATACTGTATTCAAGTTTCAACATTCAACTTAATTATAATCACACAAATGGAAAAATTGTTCTCTCTCTTCTCATATCTTCCTTATCCCACCTCACCTCTTCCCATCCTGTATCTCTACTGTAACACTTACCACAATGTATTAAAACTATCTCTCTCATCTGCTATAAGAAGTTTGAAAGTAGAGGCCATGTTTCATTCATTTCTGAATCTTCAAAGCCTAGTATGCTGTCTGGTACATATTACATATGCAATAAATAATCTTTGAACTAAATGTCCCTGTGTTCTAAAAATATCTCAAATTCCACTTAATGATTTCAATGATTTGGTCAAAGATGTCAATATATGTTTTAAAATTTTAATTGGCAGAAAGGGATGTGATTAAAGGCATTTCAAATTGGTTTTTTTAAGTCCTAAAGTGTGAAAGATTATACACCTAAATATTAACTATACACTGTCTTTGGATGGTTTCCAGTTTCTCTTTTAATGAAACATCTGATAAATTTCTGCAATAAATATATATGATGCAATAAAAGAAGAAAATGGTAAATGTTCACATTCATGGATGACTTTTAATTTAACTTGCAAAATTAAAACGTTCATTGGGCAATGAACCGAGTTATATGATTTCTGGACTGGTACAGGTGTGGTAAGGGGATAGAAGCAAGGCAGATGTTGGGATGAGCTAAGTTACATTGCAATACAATCAGTTATAGGTCCCTGTTATTTCAAAAGGTTAATTACATTCGACAAATATTTTCTCTGAGCCCTTTATATAAGCCACATACTGTTTGAGGTACTAGGGATAAAAGAATGAATGAAACAAGTCAAGTTTCTCACAAAGCTACATTCCAGGGTAAATCACACTACAATTTCAACAATATCTATGTGTTAGAGATATACCCTTAGCTTCTTCATCAGATGCACTTAAAAATGCCTATTTTGCATGTAACACTGTACCTCCTTAAAAGTAAAAATGAATGGAAACATAGTCAAGATCCAAGACTAGAACAAACAAACACACAAATTGGAGAAGCAGCCCTGAGAAACTCATATGAAGGATGTGGCAATAGGATTCTATTTAAATCATGAAGCACAATGCTTTTCTCACAGCTTCAATCCAGGTCTCAATCAGAAATCACCAGATGCTCTTGATTTTACTACAGGATTCAATTCAGTATTGTCTTGGAGAAAACTAAAGTAAAAGTATTCTTACCTTTAGAGCAGAACCATTTTCTGCAGCTGTGGCATGTTCCAGAGCAAGAGAATCTTCAGGGAGGAGCACATTATTCTCATTTATGCTGTATGCATTGACAAGAAAAATTTAAAAATATATTATAAAGGACCTGGAAGAGAAGTCTAACAAGTTCATATAGGAAGTTACAAAGTAAGGCGCTGCACTCATATGCCTTTGTGAAATTCTTCTCCCTCTACCATAATAGTTTTTACATGCAGGTCAGACTTAAACACAGATGGAACAAGATGCTAGAATATCTGACTTCCCTCCTAAAGTCTCACTGATATGACAGAAAAGATTTAACTCTAACAAAATAAAAATATTATAAGACTTGAAAAACCAATAAAGAGTGCCAGTGTTAATTCAGAAACTTTGAGCTAGTTCTGAAAGACACAAAGTGGAAGACAGTGATTTCAAGATCATGGACAGATTAGATGTTGCAGTCTCCCCCAGTAGCATCAAATCCAGAGATATTATATAAAATATCTAAAGACAGAAATACAAAATAGATAAATTGATATACTTTTTTAAAAAGCTGTTTTCAAATACACGAGTGGGAAACCTTGGTGGATGGTAAATTGTAAAGAAAAAAATGATTTAGTTGGAGAACAGTCAGGAAACCATCAGAGGAAGCCACAGAATACACAATCTTCTGAAGTGCACATTGTGCCTGCTGGTTTGAAAGTATTATGTACCCCAGAAAAGCCATACTTCTATCCTGATTCACTCCTGTGGAAGCAGTCTTTCCTTTTAATCCTGATTCAATACTATAGGTTGGAATTTTTTGTTCAGACTATCTCCATGGAGATGTGACACACCCAATTGTGGGTGTGACCTTTGATTAGATGGAGATGTGACTCCACCCATTCCAGTGGGTCTTGATTAGTTTACCGGAATCCTTTAAAAGAGGAAACATTTTGGAGAGGGCCAGAAATGATAGGAATGACACAGTCAACAGAAACATCAGAGAATAGCTAACACACAGACATGGATGTATGGAGATGCTTGGAGCCCAGCAGATATGGCATGAGATGTTAAGCAAGCCAGGACCTGGAGAGAGCCAAGGGAGGCCAAGAGATGAAGGCCAGCACCAGAGAGGCAAAGTGAGGAACCCTCACAGGAACAGAGGCTGAAAGCAATGGAGCCCAGGAGCAAGGGGCCAGGAGATGCCAGCCACGTGACTACACAGCTGACAGAGGTGTTCCTGATCCACTGACCTTCCGTGAATTAAGGTATTTTTCCCTGGTTGCCTCAGTGGACAATTTTATAGGCTTTTACCTGTAAACTTGTAACTTACTAAATTTCCCCTTTTAAAAGCCATTCCAGTTCTGGTATATCGTATGCTGGCAGCTTGCAAACTAAAAAACACATGGATTATTCTTCAGAATAGACCATACTTTAGCCCACAAATCTAATATTAATGAATTTTAAAAGACTGAAATCATATGATGTATCTTCTCAGACCACAAGAGAATGATGTCAGAAATCAGTAACAGGAAGAAAACTGTAAAATTTATAATATTTGGAAATTAAACAAAACACTCTTAAACATCTAATGGGTCAAAGAAGAAATCATAAGGGCAATTAGAAAAAAAATTTAGAGATGAATGAAATAAAAACACAACATAGTAGACTTGTGGGATGCAGTGTAGGTGGTGCTCAGAAGGGGAATTTATAGTAGTAAATGTTTACATTAAAAAAGACAAAAGATTAGGAACCAATAACCTAAATTCACACCTTGAAGAACTAGAAAAAGAAGAGTAAACCCAAAGTTAACAGAAAGAAGTAAATGGTAAAGAGCAGAGCAGAGATAAATGAAGTAAAGAACAGAAAAACGAAAGAGAGAATCAGTGAAACCCCACAAACTGGTTCTTTGAAAAGATCAATAAAATTGACAAACCCTAGACTGACAGAAAAAAAGGAGAGGGTACACATAACTAAAATCAGGGATGAAAGCGGAGACATTACTACTCACCTTGTAAAATAAAAAAAGATTGAAAGAGAATACTATTTATAACTGTGGGCCCATAAAGTAGATAAACTAGATGAGACGGACAAATTCCTAGAAACATACAAATTACCTAAACTGACTCAGGACTAAATCAGAAATATCAGCACACCAGTATCAAGTAAAGAGACTGAATCAGTAATCAAAACCTCCAACAAATATATCCATATCCATTAACCATGTTTGTGCACATATCTATGGTAATTTTACTGTATTAATGTGTACAGGTGTCACATTGGTTCAATTTGCATTTCCCTAACTGAAGATGATGATGTGTATCTTTTTGTGTGCTTAATTGTCATCTGCATATCTTCTTTGGTGAGGTATCTTCACGTTTTTTGTCCATTTTTAGGTGGGGCTGTATGTTTTCTTGTTGAATTTTAAGACAAGGCGTAGCCTAGGTACATGTCTTTTTTTAGATGTATTATTTGTGAATATGTTTTCCTAGTATGGGCTAGTTTCTTCATTCTCTTAATAGTGTATTTCCCAGACCAAAAGTTTTAAAATTTAATAAAGTCAAACAAATCCTTTTCTTTAAAAATAAAAACAAATCTCCCAACAAAGGAGAGTCCAGGATCAATGGCTTCACTGGTGAATTTTGCCAAACATTTAAAGAAGAATTAAAATCAACCCTTCTCAACTCTTCCACAAAATAGAAGGAACAGTTCCTAACTCACACAGCGAGGCCAGCATTACTCTAAAACTAAAATGAGATAAAGATAACACAAGAAGATACAGTTATAAATTAATACCCCTTAGAATACAGATGTGAAAATCTTCCAACAACATATGGGCAAACCGAATCAAACAGTATATTAAAATAATTATATGCCATGGCCAAGTGGGATTTATCCCAAGAATGCAAGAGAAGTTCAACATAAGAAAATCAATATAATATAACCACATTAATAGAACAAGAGGAATAAACCCCACATGATCATAACAATTATGCTTAAAAGGTGTCTGACAAAATCCTTTCATGAAAACAGCACTCAGAAAACTAGTAATATAAGGGAACTATCTCAACATGATAAAGGATATTCATGAAAAACCCACACAAACATTATACTCAATGGTGAAAGACTGAAAGCTTTCCCCTTAAGATCAGGAACAAGACAAGGATGCCCACTATCACCACTTTTTTTATTGTGAAAAATAACAAATATACAAAAAGCAATAAATTTCAAAGTATATTGCAACTATTAGTTGTAGAACAGATTTCAAAGTTTGGTATGGATTACAATTCCACAATTTTAGGTTTTTATTTATAGCTGCTCTGAGGTAGCGTAGACTAAAAGAAGTATCAATATACTGATTCAGCACTCACACTCATTTGATAAACCTGACTTTCTCTGTATAACCCCACCATCATCTTTGCTCTTTCTCTCACTCTTTAGTGGTATTTGGGCTATGGTTGTTCTAACTTTTTCACGTTGGAAGGGGCTGTCAATAATATGAGATGGGGGATGGAACTAGTTGATGTTCAGGAGAGGCTGGCCCCTCTATACTTCAGGACTTATCTAGTCCAGGGACCCATCTGGAGGTTGTAGGTTTCTGGAAAGTTACCCTAGTGCATGGAACCTTTGTAGAATCTTATATAAGGCCCGAAGTATTCTTCAGGATTGGTAGGAATGGTTTTGGTTGGGATTTGGCAAGTTATGTTAGCTGGCAATGTCTAACTGAAGCTCATGTAAGAGTGACCTCCAGAGTAGTCCCTCAATTCATTTTTTTTTTTTAAGTTTTAAAATATGAATTCTATTTGAACTCTCTCAGCCACTGATACTTTATTTGTTATACTTCTTTCCTCCCTTTTGGTCAGAACAGCATTGCTGATCCCTCAGTGCCAGGGCCTGACTTATCCCTGGGGACTATCTTCCATGTCGCCAAGGAGACTTTCATCCCTGGATGTCATGTCCCATGTAACAGGGAGAGCAATGGTTTCGCTTGTAGAGTTGGGCTGAGAGAGGTGTCACATCTGACCAACAAAAGAGGTCCTCCAGAGGTGACTCTTAGGCTAAGACACTTCACTACATACATAAGCTTCACAAGAGCAAGCCTTAAGATCAAGGGCTTAGCTTTCGGATTTGGATGTCCCTAATGTTTGATACAGTATCTGGGGTTTCCTTGGGGATAAGGTTTAATAGTTCCATATTTGTTCTCCCATACCTCAAGAGACTTTGCTAATACTTTCTGATTATCTGCTTAATAAACTCTGGGATGTATCCAGGAGTTACATTAAGCTATATAGGATTAAAGGCTCCCATTCTTATTCTGGGCTTCCTGTGTTTGGATTGTTTAAATGATCTATCCAGACAGGTTGAGTTAGATTATGTGCTACTGAAAACCAGGTTCTGGACAATATAAACCTTTCTTCCTTTTGTCTCAAAGAGTAGGTGAAGTTCTAAAATAAAGGCAATTTTTTCCTTACCCCTGTATTCTGAATTAACTTAATTCTGACCGAATCGTCTTTGTTCTTATTTTTAAATATCAGGTTATGTATATATAAAATAGCCCCTCAAAATCCAGAAATAACAATAACCTCTCCAGACTAAATGCAGCTGCTATGAGAGCTTACATCTAGGCTCCAGGGTCACCACTGTTTTTCAACATTATACTGGAAGTTCTTGCCAGATAAATTAGGCAAGAAAAGACATAAAAAGCACCCAAATTGCCAAGGAAGAAGTAAAAATATCTATTTACAGATGATATGATCTCATATACAGAAAAATCCCAAAGAATCCAAAAGAAACTATTGGAATTAATAAACAAATTCAGCATAGCTGCAAGATACAAGATCAACATGCAAAAAATCTGTTGTGTTTCTACATACCAGTAGTGAACAATCTGAAAAAGAACTCAAGAAAACAATTCAATTTGCACAGCATCTAAAAGAATAAAATACCTATGGGGAAAAAACTAACCAAGGAGGTGAAAGTCTTGTACACTAAAAAATATGAAACATCACTCAAAGAAATTAAAGAAGACCTAAATAAATGGATAGACATTCTGTGTTCATAGACAGGAAGACTTATTATTGTTAAGATCTCAACACTAGCTAAAGTGGTCTAAAACTTCACTGAAATCCTTATCAAAATTCTAGCAACCTTTTTGCAGAAATGGAAAAGTTGATCCTCAAATTCACATTGACTAGCAGGGGACCCCAAATAGCCAAAATAATTTTGAAAAAGAACAAAGTTGGAGGACTCAGACTTCCAGATTTTAAAACTTACTACAAAACTAAAGTTAACTAAAACAGTATGGTACTGGGATAAGTACAGACAAACAGACCAATGGAATAGAACTGAGAGTCTAGAAACACACATACGAATGGCCAGTTGATTCTCAACAAGGATACAAGGTCCAGTCAACAGGGAAAGCAGTCTCTCCAACAAATGGTGCTGCAACACCACACGCAAAAGAATGAATTTGGACTCTGAAATCTCACCACATATAAAAATTAAAAATGGATTAAGGTTAGACTTCTGGGAAGATGGCTGATAGACTAGCTTAAGTTTAGCCCTGCTCCACAGAAAAGTTAGAGAAGGGACAGAAGGCCAACTGACGTGATGATTCAGGGGTGCGGCTAACCTGGAGGAGCTCTCTGCACCACATGTGCCAGCCCTGGTTGCAGAGGCCAAGGAACTAAGAGGCAGAAAGCTAGAGCCTGGTGCAGAGGCGCTGAGCCAGGGAGCCCATGGGAGTGCATGGACTAGGAAGTAAGCCAGGCCACACTCCTTGGACACAATACCCTCACCAGGGCAACCCCATGACCAGCGACTTACCCCACACCCCACACACCTGAACCCCATCATCTGCTCCCATTCACCATGCTCCAGGGACCCCCATCACACCAGTCCCCAGTGCATGTACCTGCCCCCCACCCCCACCCCAACTGCAGCCCAACCCACCTCTCCTGGACCTCTCCTGAGCACTTCCTGTGCTCCCCCTCCCTGTTCCCTGCAGGCTGTTGCCAGTGCATAAAGGCTGCAGGGATTAACCTCCATACCTAGGCTCCTCCTGCACCTCCACTCCCCATAGTGTTGCCTCGTCAGAGCTCTGTGCATCTGCTTGTAGCACTCCTAGGCCCACGCATGCACCGGGCTCCCAATCACATCATTCAGCTCTGGGAACCATACTTTACAGCAGTCCTAGAACTGTGCATGCACATGACCCTCAGCCATTACTTCCCAGCTCTGAGAAAGTGCTGACCTGTGCAGCTGGGTCACATCTACCCACAATCCATGAAGGTGTAATGGCAACCTGCTGCCACAGCTCTACACATGTGCACAAAAGGTTCCGTGCCTCAGACCAGTGCAAACCAGGGTTATGCCCCCAGACCGGTGCACCTGCACAACTATATCCTCCCTGGCCCCTGGGTGCCCACATTCACAAGCATCAGCGTAACATCCCCAAACCGCGCCTATACCTGCCCTGAAACAAATCACTACACTCAGTGCCCATCCCTTGCCCTACTCCCTGCTGTACAACCATCCTGAAAACATAAGGCCTTAGACTATTGAAAGAAATCAACTCCCAAAGCAAATCAATCAAGATATTTAAATGTCATGAAGACAGCAAAAGATCACAAGCATATCACAATGCAGACAGATACAGCCCTGCCTAATGACCAAATTAAAACACCAGAGGAGGCAGAGAGATGCTGGAACAACTAATCAAAGATGTTCATACAACTCTACTTAATAAAATAAGTGGGATAGCAAATGATATAAAGGAGATCAAGAAGACAGTAGAAGAGCATGAAGATGAATTTGAAAGAATAAATAGAAATATAGCAGATACTGCAGAGATTAAAGACTCTGTTGACCAATGAAAAACATACTAGAGGCACACAACACCAGATATGAAGAGACAGAAGAAAGAATAAGTGATATAGAGGACAGGATAATTGACTTCGAAGAGTCAAAGCAAATGGCAAAAAAGATGGAAAAAAAGGAGTGGGAACTCAGGGACATGATAGACAAAACAAAGTACACAAATATAAGAATCATCAGTGGCCCAGAAAGAGAAGAAAGGAGTAAAGGGCTAGGAAGAGTAGTGGAGGATATAATGGGGCAAAACTTCTCAACCCTCATAAAGGACATAAATATACAAGTCAAGGAAGCCCAAAGAACTCCAAACAGAATAAATCAAAATAGGCCTTCCCCAAGGCACATACTAATCAGCCTGTCAAATGCTGAAGAGAAGCAGAAAATCTTGAAAGTGGTAAGAGAAAATCAATTTACTACATACAAGGGAAGTCAAATACGACTGAGTTCAGACTACTCAACTGGCACCGTGGAGGCAAGAAGGCAGTGGTATGATATATTCAAGATCCTGAAAAAGAAAGACTTCAAGCCAAGAATTCTGTACCCAGCCAAACTGTCCTTCAAAACTGAGGGAGAGACTAAAGTTTTCAAGAAAAAGCAGTCTTGAAAGAATTTGTCAACAAAAGACCAGCCCTACAAGAAATACTAAAATGAGTTCTGCTGGCTGAAAAAAAAAAATACAGGAGAGGGAGGTCTGGAGGAGGGCACAGAACTGAAGACCACCACTAAGGGTTATAAGAATATAAAGAGAAAGAGGGAAAAGAATACACAGATCTGACAAATAAAAAAGATAAGATGGTGGATTCAAGAAACACATTTTCAGTAATAATTTTGAATGTTAATGGACTAAATTAACCAATTAAAAGTACAGACTGGCAGAATAGATTAAGAAACATAATCTGGCTGTATGTTGTTTACAAGAGACTTATCTTACACACAAGGATACAAATAGGTTGAAAGTGAAAGGACGGAAAAAGATTTACCACGCAAGTTGTAACCAAAATAAAGCAGGAGTAGCTATACTAATATCGGACAAAAAAGACATTAAATGTAAAGACATCATGAGAGACAAAGAAGGACACTATATACTAATTAAAGGGTCAACTCACCAAGAAGATATAACAATCATAAACATTTATGATCCCAATCAAGGAGCTCCAAAGTACATGAGACAGACATTGGCAAAACTGAAGGGAGTGATAGATGTTTCAACCATAATAGTAGGATGCTCTCCTCTATAGATAGAACAACAAGACAAAAGATCAACAAAGAAATAGAGAAGTTAAGTAACTTGATAAATGAAATAGACCTAACAGATATATATAGGTCATTGCACCCCAAACAAGGTTATACATTCTCCTCTAGCATTCATGGAACATTCCTCTAGCATATCCTGGAACATTCTCCAGGATAGATCGTATACTGGGGCACAAAACAGATCTTTACAAATATAGAAATTATGCAAAGCACTTTCTCTGATCACAATGGGATGAAGCTGAATCTCAATAACCTCCAAAGAATGAGAACATTCACAAATATATGGAGATTAAATAACACACTCTTAAACAACCAGTGGGTCAAAGAAGAAATTGCTAGAGAAACCAGTAGCTATCTGGAGATGAATAAAAATGAGAATACAACTTATCAGAACTTATGGGATGCAGCAAAGGCTCTGCTGAGAGGGAAATTTATTGCCCTAAATGCCAATATTAAAAAACAAGAAAGAGCAAAAAATCAAGGACCTAACAGCAAACCTGGAGGAACTTAAGAAAGTATAGCAAACTAACCCCAAAGCAAACAGGAGAAGAGAAATAAAAGAGCAGGGATATAATGAATGGGAGAACAAAAGAACAATAGAAAGAATCAATAAAACCAAAAGCTGGTTCTTTGAGAAAATCAATAAAATTAATGGGCCACTAGCAAGACCGACAAAGAAAAAAGGAGAGAGGATTCAAATAAACAAAATCAGAAACGAGAAGGGGTGCATTACCACAGACCCTGAATAAATAAAATAAATCATAAGAGGATACTATGAACAACTATACGCCAACAAACTAGATGACTTAGATGAAATGGACAAATTCATGGAGACACAAAAATAAGCTACACTGACTCAGGAAGAAATAGAAGATCTCAACAAACCAATCACAAGTAAAGAGATTCAATCAGTCATCAAAAGTTTTCCTACAAAGAAAAGCTCAGGTCCAGATGGCTTCCCAGGTGAATTCTATCAAACATTCCATAAAGCACTAACACCAATCCTGCTCAAACTTTTCCAAAAAACTGAGGAAAAAGGAACTCCACCTAACTCATTTTATGACACTAATATCATTCAGATATCAAAACCAGGTAAAGATGCTATAAGAAAAACTTCAGGCCATTCTCCTAATGAACATAGATGCAAAAATTCTCAATAAAATATTAGCAAATTGAATCCAACAGCACATTAAAATAATTATACACCATGACCAAGTGGGGTTTATACCAGGAATGCAAGGATGGTTCAACACAAGAAAATGAATCACTGTAATACAGCACATTAACAAATCGAAAGGGAAAAATCACATATCATCTCAACTGATGCTGAAAAAGCATTCAACAAAATTCAGCATCCTTTTTTGATAAAAACACTCTAAAAGATAGGAATCAAAGGTAACTACCTTAATATGATAAAGGGAATATATGAAAAACATGTAGCCAGCATCATACTCAATGGATAGAGACTGAAAGCCTTCCCCCTAAGATCAGGTACAAGACAAGGATGCCCATTGTCACAACTATTATAAAACATTGTGTTAGAAGTTCTAGCTAGAGTAATCAGGCAGGACAAAGAAATAAAAGGTATTCAAATTGGAAAAGAAGAAGAAAAATTCTCATTTTCAGATGATATGAGACTATACTTGGAAGATCCTGAGGAATCTGAGGAATAATAATTATATATTATTCATATAATAATAAACAAATTCAGCAAGTTGGTGGAATATAAAATTAATGTGCAAAAATCAGTAAGATTTCTATACACAAGGAATGACTTAACTGAGGACTCAGTCAAGGAAGAAATTCCATTCAAAATAGCAACTAATAAAATACTTAAGAATGAACTTAACTAGGGATGTGAAGGACTTGTACACAGAAAACTACATAACATTGCTAAAAGAAATCAAAGGAGATCTAACTAGGTAGAAAGATATTCCCTGCTTATGGATATGAAGGTTAAATACAGTTAAGATGTCAATTCTCCTCAAATTGATCTACAGATTCAACACAGTACCAATCAAATTCCAACAACCTACTTTGAGGATTTGAAAAAGCTAACTAGCAAATTCATCTGGAAGGGAAACAGACCTTGAATAGCTAAAAGCATCCTGAAAAAGAAAAACAAAGTGGGAGGATAAACACTCCTTGACTTTAAAACCTATTATAGAGTCACAGTGGTCAAAATAATATGGTACTGGCATAAAGACATAAGCATTGACCAATGGAATCGAATTGAGAGTGCAGAAATAGACCAACAAATCTACAGTTAAAGAATTTTTGACAAGGCCCCCAAATCCTCTAAACTGCAACAAAATAGTTTTTTTCAATAATTGGGCATGGAAGAACTGGACATCAACAGCCAAGAGAATGAAAGAGGACCCCTATCTTACACCCTACACAAAAATTAACTCAAGGTGGATTAAAAACCTAAATATAAGAACTAGCACCATAAAGCTTCTAGAAAAAAATGTAGGGAAGCAGCTTCAAGACCTAGTAATAGGAGGTGGCCTCCTAAACGTTATACCCAAAGCACAAGCAACAAAAGAAAAAATATAATGGTAACTTCTGAAAATCAAATGCTTCTGTACTTCAAAAAACTTTGTCAAAAAGGTGAAGAGGCAGCCAACTCAATGGGAGAAAATATTTGGAAATCACATATTGGAAAAGGTTTGATTTCCTTTATATACAAAGAAATCATTCAACTCAACAACAAAAGAACAAACAGCCCAATTATAAAATGGGCTAAAGATATGAATAGGCATTTTTCTGAAGAGCAAACACAGATGGCTCAAAAGCACAAGAAGAGATGCTCATTTTCACTGGCTATACAGGAAATGCAGATCAAGATGACAGTGAGATACCACCTCATACCTATAAGAATGACTGCTATTAAACAAACAGGAAACTATAAATGTTGGGGAGGATGTAGAGAAACTAGGATACTTCTGCACTGCTGGTGGGAATTTAATACTTCCGCAGCCACTACGGAAGACTGTTTGGCAGTTCCTTAGGAAACTATATATCAAGTTGCCCTATGACCCAGCAATAGCACTACTTGGTATATACCCAGAAGAGCTGAAAGCAACAACACAAACAGACATTTGCACACTGAAGTTCATAGCAGCATTATAAACAATCACCAAAAGATGGAAACAAACCAAATGCCCATCAACAGACGAGTGGATCAACAAAATGTGGTATATACATATGATAGAATATTATGCAGCAGCAAGACAAAACAACATCCTGAAGCACATGAAAAGATGGATGAGCCTTGAGGACATAATGCTGAGCGAAATTAGTCAAACACAAAAGAACAGATACTGTATGATTCCACTTTTATGACCAGTATAAAGGTATAATCAGAGACTTATAATACAGAATATAGGGGATTTTGAGATACGTAGAAACTAGAGATGGGTGAATCATTAACTAATGAGGTTGAATTCCAATATAAGGGAATACATAGGAGTGAAGGTGATTCTCTAGTGGGTCTAGAAGTAATATTACCATAATGAAAATGAACAAGATTGAAAGGGTTTATATAGACCTACGTGTTCCACTGATTCACACTAGAAATATGAATGAGTTCTCATAAGAATTACTTAAAAGATATGATTCTTTTAAGAAAGATATAAAGAGTGTTTAAGTCCAGGGTACAGGGGGAAAATTGCTACTGCATGCTATGAGCTATGTTCGTAAGGAAACCATCAGCACTACCACAGCACAGCAACAGCAGAGGTAAATAATAGGAGGAGGGACAAGAGTTAAGAGGAGGTTTAGATTTCCTATTTGGCAAGGGTGTATTTATTGGTTTTATTTCTCTTGGGAACATTGAATTCATCTAAAATTGAGAATGTTGATGGACTGTGGACTTTGGGCCTTCTACATGATGCCCATTGAATGCAGGTGGCTGAAGGATGCACTGACAGAGAAGTACACTGGTGAATGATGGTGTACACTCATGAACAAAGGTTGTGCTGCTGTAAAAAGAAACAAAGTCGTGAGGCATGCAATGATGTGAATGAACATGTAGGACATCTGGTGAGACAAAATAAGCCAGAAACAAAAAAAAAATCAACAATGGTATGGTCACCTTTAGAAAATGCTTATAAGAAAACAGGGGCCTAGGGGCGGGCCGCGGTGGCTCAGCGGGCAAAGTGCTTGCCTGCTATGCCGGAGGACCTCGGTTCGATTCCCGGCCCCAGCCCATGTAACAAAAACGGAGAAACAGAATACAATAAAACAAGAAAATGTTTAAAGATGTTTCCCTTTCTTCCTTCCTTCCTTCCTTCTATCCTTCCTTCCTTCTCTCTGTCTTTCCTTTAAAAAAAAAAAAAAAAAGAAAACAGGGGCCTAGATTGTAAGCTTTTAGAGCAGACACATTAAGGCCAGAGTGGTGATTAATATTTCTGGATTTTCAGAGGCTGTTTTATATATATAACCTGATATTTAGAGATAAGAAGCTGAACAGCTTGGGGTTACAGTAATTCAGAACATAGGGGTAAGGAAGACAGTGTCTATATTTTAGAACCACACATACTCTTTGAGACCAATGGCAGAAAGGTTTATTTGGTCTGGAACTGAACTTTTCTGTAGTACATAATCTAATTCAACCTATCTGTATAGCTCATTTGAACAACTGAAACACAGGGAGCACAGAATAAGAAAGAGGTTCTTTAATCCTGTATAGATTATTGTAATGCATAGAAACATCCTAGAGTATATTAAGCAGATAAACAAAAAGTACTGGCAAAGTCCCCCGAGGGATGGGAGAAAGAACATGGAACTATTAAATCTTATCATCAGGGAATCCCCTGATACTGTGTCAAACTATAGGGACACCCAAATCAACAGGCCATGACCTTGATCATGAAGCTTACTCTTGTGAAGCTTATGTAGGTAGAGAAGAAGCTTAGACTACATATAGGCATGCCTAAGAGTTACTTCTGGAGGACCTCTGTGGATGCTCAGATGTGGCCTCAGTCTCTCTAAGCCCAATTCTGCAAGTGAAACTCCTTCCTACTTGGGATATGACATCTAGAGGTGAAAGTCTCCCTGGTGACATAGGAGAGGACTCCCAGGGATGAATCCAGATCTGGCACCATGGGATCAACAATTCCATCTTGACCAAAAGGGGGAAAAGAAGTGTAATTAATAAAGTACCAGAGGCTGAGAGAGTTCAAAGAGTCTAGAGGCTACTCTGGAGGTTGCTCTTATGCAAGCTTCAATTAGACATTGCTACCTATCATAACCTGCTAACCCCCAACCAGGACCATTCCAGCCAATCCTAAAGAACACCTAGGGCAATACATAAGATTCCACAAGGGTTCCAGGCACTAGAGTAATTTTCCAGAAACCTACAACCTCCAGATGGGTTCCTGGTCCAGATAAGTCCTGAAACCTAGCCCAGCCTCTCCAGAACATCTCTCTACTCCATATTAGTGACAGACCCTTACAATATAAAAAATTTAGAATTGCCATAGCCCAAACAACCCTAAAGAGAGGTACAGAAAGATCAAAGGTGATGGTGGAGTTACACATAGAAGATAGGATTTAACAAATGAATATGACTGCTGAATCACTGAATTGGTATCTCTTTCAGTTTTCAGTATTTTAGAGCAGGTAGAAGTAAAAACCTAAAATCGTGAAATTGTAACTCATGTCAAAGTCTGAAATATGTTCTACAACTAATGTGGTGGTGTGCTTTGAAATTTATAGCTTTTTTGTATATATGCTATTTTTCACAAAAAAAAGAAGGAAAAAAAGTCCATTGTGATGATAAAAAAATATTTAGGCCTCTAGCCTCTCATAGTCTGGAGAAGCTATAAGGGAAAATATGAGAGGATCGTATGGTAGCCCATGACAAAACTCGGATCTGTCCTGTAACCATTTGTCAAAGAGTGCTTTGAAAACTATTGCTTTTTTTATTTCTTTGCTTTGTATATATGTTATCCTATACAATAAAAAAGTTTAGGATTAAAATCCTAAATATAAGTGCTAATACTATAAAAATCTTAGAAGAAAATAGCTTCAGGATATTGTATTAGGCAATTAATTCTTAGACTTTTACACCAAAAGCATGAGCAACAAAAGTAAAAATAGATGGAACGTCATCAAAATTAAAAACATTTGTGCAAAGGACATTATCAAGAAAGTGAAAAGGCAACCTATTTAATGGGAGAAAATATTTGTAAATTACATACTTGTTAAGGGTTTAATAGTAGAATTTATAAAGAACTGCTATAACTCAACAAAAAGACAAATAGCCCAGTTTAAAAATGGGCAAAAGACATGAATAGACATTTCTCCAAAGAAGATAAATAAATGGCCAATAAACACATGAATATATGCTCAACATCATTAGCCATCAGAGACATGCAATTCAAAAGTACAATGAGATACTACTTCATACCCACTAGAATGGTTACTGTTTTTGAAAAAGGCAGAAAATAAGTTTTGTTGAGGATGCAAAAAAGCAAGAATACTTGTACATTGGTGGGAATGTAAAATGGTGCAGCCGCTGCTGAAAGCACTTTGGAAGTTCCTCAGAAAGTGAAAGTGAATTACCATATGACCCAGAAACTCCACTTCTAGCTATATATCCAAAAGATTTTAAAGCAGGGACTCACAAAGATATCTGTATTCCCATATTCATGGCAGCATCATTCACAATAGCCAAAAGGTAGAAACAACCCAAGTTTCCCTCAACAGATGAATGAATAAGCAAAATGTAGTGTATACAGACAATAATATATTATTCAGCCATAAAAAGAAATGAGGTACTGATGTGTGCTATGAGATAAGCCAGACACAGTAGTATAAATATGCATGATTTCTCTTATGTAACATGTAGACTAAGAAAATTTACAGAGACAGAAAACAGAATAGTAGTTACAAAGGGCTGGAGGGAAGAAAAAGGGAATTATTGCTTAATCGGTACATGTTTTTTATTGGGATAATGAAAATGTTCTGTAGACAGACAGTGGTAAAAGTATATAACACTGTCAATATACTTTATGTCACAGTATTATACACTTAAAATTGATTTAAATGATTTTTCTGTTATGTATCTTTTGCCACACAAAAAAGTAAAAACAAAATCAAACTGGAATAGAGCAGGAGATATAAACCTAACAGGACAGCCTAACAGACAAATAAATGGTATAATACCCATTAAAGAGAAGAGACGCAAAAAAAAACAAGCAAACTTGGAAAGAGCAACAAAGACATTTGCTTGATGAGTGTAGGAGTTCATGGTAAATAATCTTGAAAAGGCAGGTCATTTTGATAACAAATGACACTGAAGTTAATTACAATATTTAAGAATATACATTCCTCATCAGGTATTTTATAAGATTAAAAATATCTTTAAAGTTTGTTTTTTTGCTCTATGATTTAAATTAGGTGAAGGAGAATGGAGACACAGGGAGACTAATTAGGAGTGTCTCCAAATAATCTAAAACTCTATACCAGGCAGCTATGGAATAGAAAGAAAAGAGTGAATTCAAGATATCTTTCAAATAGATATCTTGAAACTATGTTGTGCCAATTTGAAACTGTCATGTACCCCAAAAAAGCTATGTTCTTTAATCTTCATTCAATACAGCTGGGTAGGATCTTTTTTATTGTTTCCACGGAGATGTGACCCACCCAATTGTGGGTGGTTACCTTTGGATTACTTGGTTTCCATAAAAATGTGTCTCCATCCATCAACGTGGGGTTGCTTACTGGAGACTTTTAAAAGGGAACCATTTTGGAAAAAGCTTTAATGCCGATAAGAGCCCACACAGCCAGAGATCTTTGGAGATGCAGAAGGAAAATGCCCCTGGGGAAGCCTTATGAAATGAGGGCAGAAAGCTAGCAGAATTTGCCCTGCCTTCCCAGCTGAAAGAGATGTTCAGAAGCCAGAGACCTAAGCAGACCCCAGCTACATACATGCCTTCCCAGCTGACAGAGGTGCTCTGGATGGCATCAGCCTTTCCTGAGTGAAGGTAACTTCTTATTGGGGCTTACTTTGGACATTTTCACAGCCTTAGAAGTGTAAACTTGCAACTTAATAAATTCCCTTTTTAAAAGCCATTCTATTTCTAGCATATTGCATTCTGACTTTAACAGACTAAAACATATGTGGTAATGGATTGGGAAGGAGGAAAAAGTAAAAGGTTAAGAGGAAAAGGTAAGAACATCAATTTAACTGAATCTACCCAAAACTGCACCTGTTTGCAGCAGCATCTCGAACAGTGACACTTTTTTGACTTGATATGTTATCTTCTCTAGTGACCTAAGAAAATGACATCATAAAAATATTAAATCTTTGTTGAGGATACTAAACTAATTTTGTACCCTCTTAGTAGACTAAGCGCTACATTATTTAAGCAGCCAGAGTGCTAGCTAATATACACAGATCCCAAAAGGTTTTATCACTGGAATTTTTTGAGTTTACATGATAAATGAAGAAACAGATTTTAAAACAAACATGTGGCCTTTTATTTTTTCCCAAATACAAGGAATATTTTAGGAGGGATTTTTAAAAAATTCCAAGAAGGCAATTAGTATTCTCCCCAACTTTACTGAGGCATTATTTCCATACAGTAAAATGTACCCCTTTTAACTATACAGGTTGATGAATTTTGAAAAAATATATATACAGGTACATATAACCAAAACTAAAATCAGTATATGTAACATTTCCTCTACTTCCCCCCCAAACCCAAATGTTTCCTTGAGCCATTTACAGGTAATCTCATCAAAATCCTTAATGTATAACAAACAATCGTCTGTATTTTCTATAGTTTCATATAAATTTAACCATATAGTACTTATGTCTGTGGTAGCCTTTTTAGCTCAGCATGATGTCTTTTTGAGATTCACCCATCATGGTGCATGTATCACTAATTCATTCCTTTTTATTTGTTGAGTAGTATTCCACTGTATAGCTATGCCAAAATTTGTTTATTTATTTACCTGTCAATTGACATTTGGGTTGTTTCTAGTTTTTGGCAATTATGAATAAAGCTACTACGTACATTTGTATACTAGTATCTATGTGCAAGTAAGTTTTAATTTCCCTTGGATAAATACCTAAGAATGGACTTGCTGGGTTAGATGGCATATGTTTAATAAATGGCAAAACTCTTGTCCAAAATGCTTTAACCATTTTATATTCTCAATGTGTGTGCACTGTAAGAGCTCCACCATGGCTAACACAGGGATTGTAAGTCTTTAATTTCAGCCATTCACGTGGATATGTTTTTCACCATGATGTATGATGATAGCTTTCATAGGTTTTCTTTATCAGGGTGAAGAAGTTCTCTTCTATTCTTAGTTTGCTGAAAATTTTTTTAAATCATGGATGGACATATGTTGAATTTTGTGAAATGCCTTCTCTGCATTGAAATTTTCTCCTCTTATTTTTTAATATGGTGAATTATACTGTCTTTTTTTTTTTTGAGTGATAAACCAACATTCATTACTGGGATATATACTAGGTGGCCATTATGTACTCTCCTTTCAATGAACTGTTAGGTAGGATTTGCTAATATTGTTAAGGAGTTTTGAGTCTACGCTCAGCTCAAGGGGGCTACTGGTCTGTAATTTCTTTTCTTGCAATATCTTTTTCTGGTTTTGGTATTGGAGTAATGTACCAGCCTCATAAAATAAGTAGGGAAGTACTCCCTCTTCTGCTAGTTTATGAAAATAATAGTATTTCTTTCTTAAATGCTCAATTCTATTAAATGCTTAATAGAATTTGACAATAATGCCATCTGGCCCTAGTTTTTCTTCTTGGGAAGGTTTTTAACTCTGATATCAATCCCTTTACTTTAGGGCCATTCCAATGAGTTCTCTCTTCTTTGAGTCAAGAAAGATCCAATGTATACCTGAGATGTAAGGTGATGACAATAACAACTATTACTACTACTGCCACTAATACTATTGGGGGATCAACACTTATTAATACTCATTTTGTACCAGCGGTATTCCGTGCCCTTTACATATATGGAAATAAAACATGAACAATGTTCTTAAAGTCCTCTCTGCTCTCTTCAAGCCTTGTGTCTGGGGTCAGGATGGATAAAACACATCTTCTCTAGAATAGCATGTTGTGGAATCATAATTGACAACCTGAATTGGTAAGGCAGGCTTTTGTTCTGAAGTTATATGGAAGGAAAGTCTGAAATTTAAGATGAACCAAGAGAAAGCTGAGCCTGAGAGCATGGATGCCACAACTTTTAGAAGCCTGGTCCCCAGTCATTGCATCCTTCATAATATCACAGCCTTAATCACCTTGCTCTACCATCTTGCTGCTAATAACATCAAAATTCTGCCAAATTGGGGGTAGATGGGTGGTGAAGAATAGTGCATACACAAAGACCTAAAATCACAGAATTAAGATCGAAATGACCTAAAAATCAGTAGGCTTTCTGGTTATAAAAGTGGCAAAGATTAGGGACTCACTTTTATAGGAATTTTATTTTTTGTTGTTGTTGTTGTTGTTGTTTTTTAATTTCTTATGCCCCAGAGCCTCTTTACTCTTGCTTCTTATCCCAAAACTATCCCTCTTAATATAGCTCAGTTAGAATTTAGAGTTGGGAAAGGCATTTCACCACCTTGAACATGTTACTTAATGTTACTTTCTACCTCTAATCAATTGCCAGGCCACTCTTGTTTAACATTCAGGAATTTTATTTGTTCCTAAGAGTCTCTTGACTCTAAGCCCCACACTCTCTTCATTCTTACCTTATGTATTGCTTGTACCTGAGCCTTCAAAATGTTACTCTTGAAGTCAGGAGGAACTCTCACAGCATTCGATCCTGGACTCTCGATGGCATTATTAAGACATTTCTCAGTCAACTTCACTACTTCTTCCTAGACAATAAAAACAAACTGTAAATGTGATTGTGTAATTGTGAAAACCTTGTGTCTGATATCCCTTTTATGCAGGGTATGAGTAGATGGGTAAAAAAATATGGATAAAATATAAATAAATAATAGAGGGAATAAGGGATAAAATAAATTGGGTAGACTGAAATACTAGTGGTCAATGAGAGGGAGGGGTAAAGGGTATGAGATATACGAGTTTTTCTTTTATCTTTTTATTTCTTTTTCTTGAATAATACAAATGTTCTAAAATGATCATGGTGATGAATACACAACTATGTGATGATATTGTGAGTCACTGATTGTACACCATGTATGATGTATGGACTGAATGTGAAGATTTGTAAAACAAACAAACAAACAAACAAAAAAAAAAGCATATGCAACTCTGATAGGAAATGGACTGATGAATGTTTGTATTCAGACAACCAAGAAATAATATCTTGGGTGGGCCACAGTGGCTCACTGGTAGAGTTCTTGTCTGCCATGTTGGAGACCAGGGTTCAATTCCTGGTGCCTGCCCATGTAAAAAAAAATAATAATAAAAAATAAAAAATAAAAAGAAATAATATCTCTTAAGCAGGGTTAATGCTTACATGTACTTTCAAACTAAGGCCCACTAATCACAAACATATAATATGATTTCCTATCCCTATGACTTCCTATCCCAAGTCTCCTATGCTAATGGAATATTGGGATGATAATAGCTGGGAAGTACAGTTTTTGAAACGCAAAATCAGGATCTCTGAAATCTTGATGGGCTAGAATGATGAACTGGATTTAAGAAAACATATTATGATAAGTCCTACACAAATACAGAATAAAGGTAGGAGCTGAAAAATAGCAGCAGCATGTACAAAAAACATTTTGGAATATGCAAATGTAATATGAATCAGAAGAGCAGCTGCCAAACAGTGATGTTAAATTAAAGGGTTGAAAACCTGAGGGTGAACTATAGTATTTTATTAATTTCTATATGCCACCCTAAAAATGATAAATGGAAACTAAAGCAGTTAAAGAAAAGTTGAGGCTGATGAGTCTAATAAAGTATCAGTGGCAAAGAGAGTTCAAATAGAATCGAGAGGCTACTCTGGAGGTTGCTTTTATGCAAGCTTCAGGTAGACCTTGCTACCTACCATAGCCTGCCAACCTCCAACCAGGACCATTCCAGCCAATTCTAAAGAACACCTAGGGAAATATATAAGATTCCACAAGGTTTCCATGTACTGGAGTAACTTTCCAGAAACTACAACCTCCAATGGGTCCCTGGTCCAGATCAGTCCTGAAACTTAGTCCAGCTTCTCCAGAATATCAGATAGGTCCATCTTCCTACCCCATAGATAGACCCTTCCAGTATCAAAAATTTAGAATTGCTATAGCCCAAAGAACCCTAAAGAGAGGTATGGAAAGATCAAAGGTGATGGTGGAGTTATACATAGAAAATAGGATCTAACAAATGAATATGAATCCTGAAACATTAAATTAAATCCCTTGTAGTCTCCAGTATTTTAGAACAGATAGAAGTAAAAACCTAAAATTGTGAAATTGCAACCCATGTCAAAGTCTGAAATATGTTCTACAAATAATTGTGGTAATGTGCTTTGGAAATCTGTAGGTATTTTTGTATATATGTTATTGCTCACAAATAAAATAGTCGGCTGTGATGATAAAAAAGTATTTAAGCCCATAAGCCTCCTATATTCTGGAGCAGCTAGAAGGAAAAATATGAGAGGATCATATGGTAGCCCATGATAAACTCTGGGATCTGTCCTGTAACCATTTGTGGAGAGTGCTTTTAAAACCACTGCTTGTTCAGCATGGACAACCAAAGCTATAGGCAGAGCCCCCAGTCTTGGGGTTTGTTTATATGAAACTTAACCCTGCAAAGGATATGTCAAGACTATTTAAAATTTAGGCCTAAGAGTCACCCCCAAGAGAGCCTCTTTTGTTGCTCAGATGTGGCCCCTCTCTCCAGCCAACACAATGAGCAATCTCACCCCCCTACCCCTCTCTATGTGGGACATGACTCCCAGGGGTGTGGACCTTCCTGGCAACGTGGGACAGAGATCTTGGAATGAATGGAGACTCGGCATCAAGGGATTGAGAAAAACCCTAGAATGAGCTGAGACTTAGCATCAAGGGATTGAGAAAACCCTCTGGACCAAAAGGGGGAAGAGGGAAATGAGACAAAGTGTCAATGGCTGAGGGATTCCAAACAGAGTCGAGAGGTTATCCTGGAGGTTATTCTTATGCATCAAGTAGATATCATCTTATTATTCAAGATGTAATGGAGAGGCTGGAGGGAACTGCCTGAAAATGTAGAGTTGTGTTCCAGTAGCCATATTTCTTGAGGATAATTGAATAATGATACAGCTGTCACAATGTGACTGTGTGATTGTGAAAACCTTGTGTCTGATGCTCCTTTTATCTACCTTGTCAACAAAGGAGTAGAACATATGGAATAAAAATAAATAATAGGGGGAGCAAATTCTAAAATAAATTTAGTTTGAAATGCTAGTGATCAATGAAAGCAAGGGGTAAGGGGTATGGTAGGTATAATCTTTTTTTTTTTTTCCTGTGTTTGTTTTATTTCTTTTTCTATTGTCTTTTTATTTCTTTCTCTGAATTACTACAAATGTTCTAAGAAATGATGAATATGCGACTAAGTGATGATATTGTGAATTACTGATTATGTATGTTGTTTTATTTTGTTTTTTTTAATTAATAAATAAATTAAAAGACAGGAATCTAATAGGTCATATGATCAAGATTTAAGTCATTCTTCCTCTTACTCTCAGGATAAACATCATGAGAAAGAAGAAATAAATACAAAGAAAAAGACAACATAAACAAAACATAAAAACCAATTGGTGGGTGGGCCACAGTGGCTCAACAGGCAAGAATGCTTGCCTGCCATGCCAGAGGACCCGGGTTCGATTCCCAGTGCCTGCCCATGTTAAAAAAATAAAAATTAAAAAAAAAAAACCAATTGGTGCCATCACCTGCATTGGTTCCATCCTTGACTGTTACTACAGAAAAAAACTTACACAAGCACTAGCAGCAACTCTGTCAGGATCACTGAAGTGCTTGGAAGATACTGCAGCAAGATTTATAAATGCAAATTTCCAGAAAGTCTCTGTGCTTACCTCTAGTGGAAAAAATGTTTCAGAGGCTAGAGGGTTGGAGGGCAAAGAGGAGAAACCATCAGCTCACAGCTCAGGTTAAAGGAGAAGAAAGCCTGGTGGTGGAAGAAATCTAGGAATGACTGTGTTAGCAGCTATAGTCCTTTCCAGCAAGGTATTCATTATGACGTTACAGCTTCAGTGCTTGCTCTTAGTATGATCAGTAAGTTAATCTTTGTAAAAGAATTTATCTTTTACTTATAATTAACTGATCCTTTAAGATTATTCCCTAATTAGTTGTGATGGCAGGATTTCTTCAGAGAATGGTAATTTTGATTGAGATGTTTCCGGGAACCTTTGCTTTCTTTTCATGTTTTTATATATGCTTCCAAAGTTGAGCTGTAATTTTAATCTTTAAATAGATGTGGAATAAACCTTAAGATTGGGGAGAAAAACAATAAAAGCTGGAGTTTTCTTTCTGCTTGGTAGCCAGTCATTCTTTTCTGTAAATTGTTATTATTTATCTTTCCTAATAAATATTAAAACAGTTAAGGTTTGCATTTTAAATTGTTAAACAATACTGGGTAATTCCTAGGGGATCCCAGTAGGTTTCAGCAAGTAACAACTGTTAATTAATAATGCTCTTAGTATAAAACTCAAAGCATAAGGTAGAATTTTTCTAAGCTTATATATCCTTTATGGTAAATCTGCTAGATTTAGTATATTTATATAGGTTGCCCTATTAAAATTGAATTTCATATAAACATATATATTTTTATATATTTAGGGACATATTTATACTGAAAAGTAATTTGTCCTTTTTAGCTGCAATCAGAAATAATAGGGCATGCTATATTTTATATGGCACCCCTATTTTATGACGTGCAGAATAACTCAGATAATCCTTAGATTACATTAGTCCTATGTTCTAGTTTTTTACTTTTGTAGTATTTTAATATGAATATAAATAAGAAAGAAAAAACTGTTGGAGGAAAATATGTTAATTGTATACACTAAGTACCTGTTTTGTTTTGTTCTGTTTTTGTCTTTAAGCCCTAGTATTAAATGGGGGCGGGGGGAACTGTCCCTTTCTTTAATCATGTTCAAGCTTCTGTTATAATAAAAATTGAACTCAAAATCGAGCAGATTGTAATTTGGCTATATAGAGATTTTTCAGTCTGCTGACTTTCCATTGAAAAGTGCATGCATTTTTTTCACAAGCAGTTAGTTTTAGCTTGAAGCTTTTCAAATTCTGGATTTTTCTGCCTGATATTAAAAAAATTAGATGAATAGTAAATAAATAAAATTCCAAATTTGCTATTTTATTTTAATAAAATGTATATTTTTATTGTTATACCACTTTGGAAAATAAAGAAATAGTAAAAGCTCAAAAGAAAAAAAAAGATATTTAGTGATTATCTCTTGTAATTTCTTCTTTGACTCACTGATTAAGAGTGTTGTTTAACCTCCATATATTTGCAGATATTCCAGTTCTCTGTGTGTTATTAATTTCTAGCTTCATTCCATTATGATCAAAGAACGTGTCTTGTACAATTTCAATCCTTCAAAATTTATTAAATCTGTTTTGTGGCCTAAAATGCAGTCTATCCTAGAGAATGATGCATGAGCACTTGAGAAGAATGTATATTTCCTTATTGATCCCCTGTCTAGATGTTCTATCTTTTGATGAGCATGGTATATTGAGGTCTCCAACTATTACTGTAGAGACATCTATTTCTCCTTTCAGTGTTTTCAGTGTTTGTCTTATGTAAAATACATAACTAGGGCACCCTAGTTAACGGCATAAATACTTATTATTGCTATTTCTTCTTGGTGTAATGCCCCTTTTATTAATATATGATGCTCTTTTTTTGTCTAACAGTTTTGCATTTAAAGTCTATTTTGTCTGATACTAGTATAGCTACCCCAGCTCTTTTCTGGTTACTGTTTGCACAAGATATCTTTTTCCAACTGTTCAGTTTTAACCTATTTGTGTCCTTGAGTTTAATGAGTCTCTTGTAGATAGTACATAGATAGGTCATATTTTTTTTTTAATCCATTAGCCAATCCGGGCCTTCTGATCAGGGAGTTTATTCCACTAACATTCAATGTTATTACTATAAAAGCAGTACTTCAACCATTTTATCCTTTAGCTTTTATATGTCATATCTTTTTTTTCCCCACCCTTTCAGTTAACCTTACTGATATTCTTCACTTCCACACACTCCTCCAAGCCCCTCTTCTGTCTTTTACTTTTAGCCAGTAGCACCCCCTTTAGTAATTCTTGTAGTGCAGAGCCCTTGTTAATGTACTCTCTCAGTTTCTGTTTATCTGTGACTATTTTAAACTCTCTCTCCTTTTTTTTTTTTTTCGCATGGGCAGGCACCGGGAATCAAACCCAGGTCTCCAGCATAGCAGGCACCGTCACGGTCGCACTGCCCTCTCCCTCGTTTTTGAAAGACAGTTTCATCACATAAAGACTTCTTGACTGGTGGTTTTTCTCTTTCAGTACCCTAAACATATACCACTGCCTCCTCCCCTTCATGGTTTCTGATGAGAAACTGGCACTTAGTCTTATTGAGCATCATTGGTACGTGATGAATTGCTTTTCTCTTGCTGCTTTTCTCTTGCTGCTTTCAGAATTCTCTCTTTGTCTTTGGCATTTGACATTCTGATTAGTATGTGTTCAGGTCTATTAGGATTTATTCTGTTTGGAGTGTACTGCACTTCTTGGAGAGGCATAAGATTTGGGAAATCTCACATTTGCTAAAGTTGCCAGAATGCAATATACCAGAAATGGGTTGGCTTTTACAATGGGGATTTATTAGTTTACAAATTTACAATTCTAAGACCATGAAAATCTCCAATTAGGACATTAAGAGGAAGATACCTTCTCTGAAGAAAGGCTGCCAACATCTGGGGTTCCTCTGCCACACGGAAAGACACTTGGCTGGTGTCTGCTGGTCCTTCTCTCATGGGTTTCATTGCCTTCAGATTCTGGCTTCAGTGGCTCTTTCTCTCTGAGTGTCTGTGGGTCCTTCTTGCTTTTCTGGGCATTTCTCTGTAAACGCTCTTGGCTTTTTCTTTTATCCCCTCAAAAAGGTCTTCAGCAAAGGATTAAGATCCACCTTGAATGGGCTGGGTCAAATCTTAACGGAAACAAACCAATGCAAAGGTCCCACCCATAATAAGTCTGCCCCCACAGAGCTGGATTAAAAGAAAATGGCCTTTTCTGGAGTACACAACAGCTTCATACCAGTGAATCTTCATCTGAAGTTTTAATTTGTTCCTTTGACTGAGCCATATCTTCTTGTTTCCTGGTATGGTTTATAATTTTTTGCTGGTGTCTAGGCATCTGATTTTCTTGATGAGTTTATATGGGACATCAGTTTCTCTCTCTTGCCTAGAGTTTTCTTGTTGGTTGGCTTTGCACTAAAACTTGATTCAACTTATTCTAGATCTAACAGTTCATGTTTAGTTGATCAGAATTTCTTTCAACTCTTATTCATCTGATTCTTGTCCTGCATAAATGGTACAATTTTTGAGATTATACTACTTATGCAATTGTTTCACCCCCAGGAGAAAGCTTCTTTTCTCTTGTTCCTCTTCTAGAAATGTTGATCTGTTCCGTTGGATTTTTATTTACCTCTATATGTTGTTAACACTCCTTTTTTTTTTTTTTATCTCTAGCTGCTTTTACATGGAAGGCTAATTCTGGGAGGAGGGTCCCCCTGGAGTGGACCTTTCTCAGTCAGCTTTTTGCAGTCAAAATAGGCCCAGGGACCCATGAAGGGGGTGTAGATCAGTACCAAAGTGCCCTGGGGAGACCTGAAAGGAGGCCAATATTCTCTATGACGACTCCCTGAAACTGTGCTTTCCTGGTGTGCCCAAGAGATGGTGCTCTTTAGCCAACTGTTCCCTACTGTCCTAAGGTGGTTTTGTACCTTTAATTGTCAATTGACTCTGCTTTTCCTCAGGTGTGATTGAGACAGAGGTTACCAACTGCTTGTGGCCAAAGTAGGCTGAAACTGATGCTCAAATCCCAGACCCTGGGATTTGAATTCTATAATCAACAGCAGCAAACTGTACTGGGTCATGCCTGCATACCTTTTCTTGCAGAAGAGCCACCCTTCAGCTAACTGTTCCCTGCTGCCCTGAGAAGTTACTTGTCTCTCAATTAGCCCCCCTTTTTCCCCTGCCAGAAAAAGGGCTGAAACAGACTTCTAGTTGCTTTCTGTCCTGGTCAGGAAGAAACTTTAGGTGTGCTTGGAACTGGAACCTTGGCCATGTCCTCTTCCCCTGTTCCTTGAGAGAAGGCTTCTATTTCCAACCAGGGTGTGGCACCTGGGCAGTCTGTCATGCCAGGTGGGGGATGGGGACCAGCCTCTACAGCACGGAGAGATCTGTTCACATTCTTCACCTCAGTTAAATCAATCTTTTCCTTCAGCTCTTCCCTGGATGGCACAGAGTGTTCTTCTGGTCTCCGGAGCACCTCAAACAATTGTTGCATACAGTTCCTGGCTATTTACTAGCTGTCCTGAAGGATGAACTGAATTCTAGAGCTCCCTACTATGCCGTCTTGAAAATAACAACAACAAAAACAATGCAGAGCGGCAATCTTCCAAACAAATCCTTCTTTAATTTCAGAAAACTTTTAGCAGGTTCTAAAACTAAATCAAGACCTTTCGAACAGAATTAGAAAAAGTACAGGCTGAATCAAAATAAAAGGTTTAACAACCCAACCATAACACTTCTGACTGTATGTTAAAAAATAAATCATGAGATGACATCAAAATTTTCAGTATCACCACCCAAGTTTCCCCTTTACCTCCTAAACAGCAAAAAGTTTCATCTTTTTTAACATAGTGCAAAAGGATAAAGTAGGTTTATAAGAGCTCAGATTTTCCAGCAAAAGAAAACAGAAAGACCTCGGAAATAAAGGATTTCTAGGTACTCCAGTGATGCTTAACAGGTACATAAAGGAGAAATCTGAATACCTGGTTGTTGACATTAACATCAATGTTGGGACGAGGAGACGGCAAATGATTGTTCTCTATCTCGAGCTGCTTGAGCTTCTCAGAGGTATCTTTTAATGCTGGGGGAAAAAAAGAAAGTAAAGTAGTCCCTCAGTCTGTCAGGCTGTGTGAGGGTATATGCTTAAGTTTTTTTTTTTTTTTCAAACAACAGTTACCATCAATTAAAGGAAATACTCCAGATTACTACAAAATAAATCCATTTTCTTTCCATATCTAGGATACTCTCCATTAGTCTGTTTAAGAGTTAACCCTTAGCAGTAATAGTACCCTATATATGTACCCCTCTAAAAAGCAACTGGATATAGAATCTCTGCAGCATGTGTGGTTATGAAGGTTTATAAAGCCAAGAGACTTGAGAAAGGACACAGAATAACTGTGATATGATCCTTTTCTTCCATAACTACAACCTAAGCTCCTGTCTAACCTCTATATTTTGCTGCTTTCTTTCCTTGGCCCTGACTATACACTGCCTAAAACTAAATTGATAATGATAGTGACTAAATGTACAAGTTTTAAAAAGTATCACATAAGGAAGAACAAAGGAAAGTCAATAATGCAGGGTGTTGAAAATAGATGGTAATTAATATTTTAAAACTTTAACTTATATGTGAGACTAAAGCAAAAATATTTAATTGGTACAAAATGTATATTTTGACTAGTACATTTCCTAATATAACTTACGTAGATAGCTTAATTGAATAACATAAGAACATGGAACCTTGAGTAGGGCATGAGATTGTGTTGGTTTGTCCAGAGTGATGCCCTGATAAATCTCAGAGTGATTTGAACAGTGAATAAAAAAGTATTTGCAAAATCCCCTTCAGGGAATGGTGAGAAAAGGGGAAAATTCAACTTTCCAAATGGGGAATTCTTGATATTCTCAAAAGCAGCAGGGACAACCAAAGCAATACACTGAGCCCCCAATCTTTTCTTTTTTTAAAATTTTTATTAATAAAACCAATCAACATACAATATGAACATTTTTTTCATCACGTAATTGTATATTCATCATCATGATTTCTTAGAACATTTGCATCCATTCAGAAAAAGAAATAAAAAGAAAACAGAAAAAAAATTCATACATACCATACCCCTTACCCTTTCCTTTCATTGATCACTAGCATTTTAATCTACTAAATTTATTTTAACATTTGTTCCCCCTATTATTTATTTTTATTCTATATGATCTACTCCTCTGTTCACAAGGTAGATAAAAGAAGTATCAGACACCAGGTTTTCACAATCACACAGTCACATCGCAAAAGCTGTATCATTATACAATCATCTTCAAGAAACATGGCTACTGGAACATAGCTCTACATTTTCAGGCAGTTCCCTCTAGCCTCTCTGTTACACCTTAACTAAAAAGAGCAACAAAAGAGATTCTCTTGGGAATCTTGGGGTACGTTCATATGAAACTTAACCCCACAAAGGATAAGCTAAGCCTACTTAAAATTAAGCCTACGAGTCACACCCAAGAGAACCACTTCTGTTGCTCAGATGTGGCCTCTCTCTCTCTCAGCCAACACGACAAGCAAACTCACTGCCCTTCTACTCTCTATGTGGGACATGATTCCCAGGGGTGTGGACCTTCCTGGCAATGTGGGACAGAAATCCTAGAATGAGCCAGGACTCAGCACCAAGGGATTGAGAAAACTTTCTCGACCGAAAGGGGGAAGAGAGAAATGAGACAAAATAAAGTGTCAGTGGCTGAGAGATTCCAAACAGTCGAGAGGTTATCCTGGAAGTTATTCTTACGCATTCAACAGATATCACCTTTTTAGTTAAGGTGTAACAGAGAGGCTGGAGGGAACTGCCTGAAAATGTAGAGCTGTGTTCCAGTAGCTATGTTTCTTGAAGATGATTATATAATGATAAAGCTTTTGCAAAGTGACTGTGTGATTGTGAAAACCTTGTGTCTGATGCTTCTTTTATCTACCTTGTGGACAGATGAGTAAAACATATGGATTAAAAATAAATAAACAACAGGAGGAACAAATGTTAAAATAAATTTAGTAGATTAAATGCTAGTCATCAATGAAAGGGAGGAGTAAGTGGTGTTGTATATATGAGTATTTTTTTCTGTTTTCTTTTTATTTCTTTTTCTGAATTGATGCAAATATTCTAAGAAATTATCATGATGATGAATATACAACTACATGATGAAAAAGAGAATGTTCATATAGAACGCTGATTGGTTTTATTAATAAAAATTAAAAAAACTAAATTGATAGAGGCTATACATTTATTCATTCATTGATTCAAAAATATTATATATTGGTACCATCATTTGTGATTAAGTACAAGCATTTTCTCTTGATTTTGTTCAATCTAGTAAAAAACACATTATAAATACAATCCCCTAACCACTGACAAGCTAATACACTAAATACAATTTAAATTTAATGATTTCTGTTTAGATAACTATACCCTTCAGTAATCTTATTTCCGCAGGGACTAATTAGATGTGAGTTTAAATTTTTACACTGTCACTTGACAAAAACTCTGTTGAATACCTAACAAATGTTCATCTTTCTACATAATCAAGTAGAAGAGAGGGGAAAACTACAAAACTACAAAATCATTTCTTCCTGGTCAATTAACCACTGGATTCTTGATGGTTGTACATTAGAATCAGATGGGGTGTTTTTAAGAAATGCTGATTCCCAGGGCTTAGCCTAGACCAATTATATCAGAATTTCTGGAGGGAGGACTCTGGCACTGATAATTTTTAAAAATATCTTAGATAATTTTAATGTACAATCAAAGCTGTGAGTCACTAATTCAATAATGATCTCCTCAAAATCTTCCCACTCCTTCCACTTACTTGCTATCTCATTTTATTATGCAAATTATTTGATACTAAATTTTTTTATTCTAAATTTTAACATTATGAAGTTGAGATTACAAATGGTCTGATCAGTTATTATTATTTTTTGGCTGAAATAAAGCTTCTTTTGCCACTTTTGTTTGGTTGAGGGCTATCTGAGATTATACAACAAGTTTTTTTATAACTACTTACTCATGTGAATCAGAATTTGGTAGTACAAATATAGAATAAATGGGATGTCAAATTTGATAAGATGCTAATTGCTAACATATAACATTATAATTGTTCTTATGGATTAAGTTAAGTTTATTGATCTGAACGATTTAAGTCATATTAATGAAATCCACATACTAAGCAAGAATTTTTTCTGCCACTACCTCAACAGCATTCAGGTTCTTCTTGAATATCTTCTGTAGTGAGAAGCCCACTATCTAATTAGGTGTCCACTTCTGATAAATATGGCAGAAATAGTTAAAAACTCCTTCCCTACTACACTGACCCAAAATTTGCTTCCCTATATTTTTGAATTGCTAATCTAAGATACTACAATAAAACACCATAAAATAAATTCCTTGATAAACCAGATTTCAAATATTTGGAGAGTTATCATATCCCATTTGACCTTTTCTAGGCATCCGCAATTCATTCTACCATGTCTCTCTAATCTTACACAAACTTCTAAACAAGTATGCATTCAGTAAATGTTGTTTACTAATAGTACAATATTCTTGCAGTACTGAAAGAATTCACAATTTTTTTACTTCATATAAAAGAAATAAAATGGAATGTAGATGAAACCAACACTGCCATCTCTATAAGGAGATTTTTAAAATTTTAAGCCTGAAAATACTTTCCATTAGCCTAGTACTGCTTCTGATCGGACATAAATTCTGATAGTATATGTTGTTATATCTCACATCTTTCAGGTGACAGGTGAGTGAGCATTTCTAACAGGAGTGAATTACATTAGGACAGAGCCATCAAAACTGGAAACTGACCATATATTTATAGTGGTCATTTAGGAAACAAACAGAACAAAATTTTAATACCAACTTCCAAGAGTATTTTAGTGTATTCTACTAACAAAAAGCACTGTGTAACTTTTAACTAACATTTCTTATTTCTAAATCACTGGATACTATTTCCGTATTCTAAACTCTCAGAGAGAATAGCAATACTCGATGGCAATTTTCTATGAGTTGTTAAGAGATGGTGTTCAATTTCAGCCTCCTATAGCAATCAAAATTGGCAAGAGCCATATGAATGCAAACTGCTTTAAAATGACCATCAGCATTACATTGAGATTCAATAAGAAACACCTGTTCACAGATAATTCATGTTTTAAGATCAAGCCAAACTCACAAATATTTAGAAATGCTCTACTTGCAATTTTTTTTTCCCTTTAAGCCACTGAGAAGGTTAAGAAATCAGCATTCTTTCTGGATAATTTATTTTTGCAGGTCTGGCCAAAAATGATCCTAATTAGTAACAAAATATTTTCTAAGAGATAATGGAATGTCCAAACATTCATTCAATGTTGTGTCCTTGACAATCTTCAAAGAAACATCTTTTCTTAATTTTACTCAAAAAACAAAGTAAAAAGTAAGCTTAAGAATTCATAACTTATACAATATTAAATGACCTAAATTATCTTAAATATTTCAATGAACCCATAAGCCAAGGAGATGCAAGGGCATAACTATTTTGAATTAAATTAACAAATTCAACTATTGCATAAAATATTCTTGGAGGAATTGATTAAATATCTCATTACAAAGGGAGATAAATAAAAAGAAGGTATCATTGATCTAAAATAGAATATTTACTTACTTCCACATTCAACTTCATGTCCCTCTAATCCAGTTTGCATGGTAGCAATGTAAACTTCATCTGGTGCAGGAGATGTTTCTGTTGGGTCAGGTGACCTAGTTATGTCATCAATGGTTGTTTCCATTAAGGCTGGGCTATCTAGCAAATCAATATTCAGAAGCAAGCTGTGAAGGTAATAAAAAACTTACTTGGACCAAAAAGTTGTCATGAAAAGAATTAAAAATACTAAAATCTTTATTGGGAAAAAACCACAAAAGAGTATTCTGCAGAGTATTGATCAGTTAATGTGAATAAAGAAACTCCTTGAGGTGGGGAAAGAATCATCAGAAAGGATTAGAGGGAACAGGAGCACTCACACTGGGCCAAGATCAGTGCCTGTTTCTACACTCAAACTGAAAAAACACAACTCATGTGGCTTTGGGTAGGGGACTCAGTTAGGTCTTGCTAAAGTTGTGCAGAATAATTAACCCAAGACTGAGAATTGCTCCTGGCCTGCCTGATATATCATAAAAGCAAGACATGAACATTTCCAAGTAATATAACTATGCCTAGAACAAAGCTCAAGAAGATTTACAAGAATACAAAAGCATCCAGTACACAAGATAAAATTCACAAGGTCTATTCAAAGACTGCCAGGAACACAGAGAGGTAGAAAAAGATAATCCCAACTGAAAAGAAAAATGAAACAACTAGAGTAACTTAGAACTACACACATAAATTACAGTAGGAAAAGGCATTAAAACAGTTAATATAACTGTATTTCATACATTTAAAAAGTAAAACAGAGAAGTAGAAGATAGAAAAAAGACTCAAATTTCTAGAAACAAAAACTAAAATAACTTACATCAAAATTATACTGAAGAGGTAAAGCAGTTTAGAAATTGCAGAAGAAAAGATATTGAATTCAAAGGCATAGCAACAGAAAATACCCAAGATGAAACATAGAAAAAAAAAAGAATTCAAAAGAAAATGAATTATCAAGCTGTAGGACTTCAAGTGGTCTACTGTAAGGAACACTAGAGTCCCAAAATGGTGACTGGGAATGGGACAGAACAAATATCTGAAGAAATAATGGTTAAACTTTTTCCAAATTTAATGAAAACTATAAACCCACAGCACAAAAAAACATGAAGAAAACTACAAAAAGAACATCATAATCAAATTGCTTTAAATCGGTGAAAAAAAGAAAATTTAAAGGCAACATGAGCTATACATAGAGAGAGAGAGAGAAACAAAAGATAATGATGACAGCAGATTCCTCATCAGAATCCATACAAGCTAGGTAACAGTGCAGCAACATCTTCACAGTATTGAAAGAAAAACTATCAAACTAAATTTTATATCCAGCAAAAAAAAAAAAAAAGCTTTGAAAACCAAAGGAGAACCAAAGTAAGAAAGGTTTATTCTGTCCAGAACCTAAATTTTCTATAGCACATAATCTAACTCAGCCTGTCTAGATAACTCATTAGAACAATTGAAACACAAGGAATCCAGAATAAGAATGAGGGCCTTTAATCCTGTATAGCTTAATATAATATCTGGATATATCCTAAATATATTAAGCAGATAAAATTAGAAGTTAAAACCTAAAATTGTGGAATTTTAACCCATACCAAACTCTGACATCTGTTCTACAAATAATTGTTGTAATGTGCTTTGAAATTTATTGCTTTTTTGTATATATGTTATTTTTCACAAAAAAGAAAAAATAATGGTTGTGATAAAAAAATATTTATTCCTTCTGGCCTCCTATGTTCTGGGGCAGCTATAAGGAAAAATCTGAGATGATGGTATGGTAGAGTACCATACCAGCTACTTGTTGAAGAGTACTCTGAAAACTATTGCTGTTTTCTTTCTTTGGTTTGTATATATGTTATATAATACAATAAAAAGTTGTTTTTTAAAAAAGGAAACTGAAGAAGAATGAAAACATAAATCAACAGAAAAACGTGTACATGAATGCTTATTGTAGCATTGTTCACAACAGCTGAGAAATGGAAACAACCCAAATGCCCAAGTGCTGAATAGTTAAATAAAATGTGGTATATCCATACAGTGGAAAATTATCGAGCAATAAAAAGGAATGAAGTTTTGATACTATAACATGGACAACCCTTGAAACAATGCCATGGGGAAAATGTCAATCACAAAAGACTACATATTGTATTATTTCATTTATATGTAATGTCCAGAATAGGCAAATCTATAAAGATGCAAAGTAGATTAGTGGTAGTTAGAGGCTGAAGAAGGGGCTGAAGAGGAATGATACGGAGTTCCTCTTGGTGGGGGGAAGCAAAACACTAAAACTAAAATTGTGATGATGGTTTCATAACTCTAGAATAGATAAAAAATACTGAGTTGTACATTCTAAATGGGAAAGAGTATGATATATAAAGTTTATCTTAATAAAGCAGTTTTGAAAATAGGCAAATAAAGACATTCGATATACAAAATGATTCACGATCAACAGACCACACGAAAACTGTTAAATAAGGACCCTGAGGCAAAAGAAATGTATTAGATGGAAATGTGATCTAAACAAAGGGATGAAGCGCACTAGAAATGGTAACCTTCATTTTCACAAACTCTTGGGCCATCGCCAATGGCCTAGCTATATGGTCCAGCTTGCGGGCAGCCTCAAACTGGACTATTCATGGCCAGCCATAATGGGATGCTGCCTTTGCTTTTACACTGTCAACATCTGCACCACATGGCCTTCATTCACCACTTCTTGGCACACACACACTGACCTCTCAATAGAACAAAAAGTAAAGAGTTTACCTACACCCCTGTCCTTAAAATAGAGACTGTAGCACCTGGTCCAACTTTCTACTCCTGGGCATCTCTGACCTTAGGACAGCTTAGCTAGGAATCTATCAACCTGGATTTGGGCAAGAGGCTTCCCTGCCCCATATAATTCCATTGTGCAAGACACCCAGCACTTTGCACTATGCTGGCAAGACCTACACCACATCTTCTCCTGCAGTCACATCTGGAAAGGTAATCAGCCACATGCCAACTGACAGGTTGATTTTATTGAACAACTCCCACAAGGAGCAGGTCTCACCAGATATGCCTTCACCACGGTCAACACCTAGACTGGACCACTCCTTAACTTTCTCTGCTGATGGCCAACAGCCCAAAGTGTCATTTAAAGGGTCAATGCCTCTATCCTGGCTCCTTCTGGAACCCCAACCTCCATGCCATTCAGTCTGACCAGGGCATCCATTTCACATCCAGAGTCACCCAATAATAGGCATGGGAGAATGGTATAACTTGGGTCTTCTACCTCCCATATCAGCTGGTGGTGGCTGGATTAGTCGAGAGAATGAATGTGCTGCTGAAGAAGTCCCTCCTGTGTGCACAAATGAACTGCTGGACTCCTTCCTGGTACCTGGGTAAGCCCATGGTGTAGGTCCAAATTAATGTCCACTCTCTGGGGCTCATTACTTCTCACCTCTGTGGCATGACCATGGACCACCAGCAGTGCTATAGTAGTCCACTTTTGGGGGTACTTGCATATTGTTCAAAACAGTCAGTAAACCAGGCCCAAGTGTTCTCTTTTTATGTCAAATCATCATAAAGAATTCCCCATGAGGTCATGGATGGAGTCGGAAACACAAGGTAATGTAGCAGGAGAAGGTCATGGGAAATCTAAGGTAACTTATACTTTCAGGGTTATCTCAAGCCTGATCTTGGATAGCAGGGCTTCACCCCAAAATCCTAAGGGTATGTGCTATGACTTGTCTATAAAGGGGTTGGAGGGTGGGTGGGGAAAGGCTCCAACAACACCTCTATATGCCACTGTCACTGCTGACAGTAGATCTGCTGGATCATATGGCCCAGTGGCAGAAAAGTTTGCACAACATTCTATACCTGTTGTGGATACTTCTCGTTCTGGGGCCCAATCAAAATCAACATTTCTTTCAGGTCACTATGTAAATGAGCCAGGGGAACATACTCAAGTGAGGAATTTTTAAAATTTTTTATTAGAACAGTTATGAATTTAAAGAAAATTCATGTAGAAAATACAGAGATCACAAACTTGCTGCAGTTTTCCCATTATTAACATTTCGCATTTGTATAGCACCTATTAGAACTGATGAGGCTTTATTACCGTAATATTATAAACTACAGTCCATAGTTTGCAATAGGGTTTGTTTTGGTTTGCTAAAGCTGCCAGAAAGCAAAATACTGGAAAGGGGTTGGCTTTTACAACGCAGATTTATTACTTAGAATGTACAGTTCTTAGGCTGTAAAAATATCCAATTCAAGGTATCAACAGGACGATTCCTTTTTTTGAAGACCAGTATCAGGGAGCTTGAGCTCCCCTGTCAGAAAACAAAGCTATGTAGAAATGTCTGAAGGTCCTTCTTTCTCAGGTTTCATTGCTTCCAGTTTCTGGTTGCAGTGGTTTCCTCTCTGAGCTTCTGTGGGTCCTCCCTTAGCTTCTCTTGGGCTTTTCTTTATAAGCTTCTCTTAATTTCATCTCTTATAAAGGACTCCAGTAAGGGGATTAAGACCCATCTTGAATGAGGCAGGTCACATCTCAACTGAAACAATCTAATCCACAGGAATGGACTATACAACACAGACCTAGTCATTTTAGCCAGTTTCAAGTACACAATAAAGTGGTGTTAAACACATTCACAGCATTGTGCTACTGTCTACACCATCCATTACCAAAACATCTCCATCAGCCCATACAGAAATTCTGTAACAATTGAGCATTAATTTCCCCATTTGTGACCCCCACCCTGGTCCCTTGATTAACCTGTATTTTAATTTCTGCCTTTCAATATTTACAGTCTATTTCATACAAGTGAGCTTATACAATATTTGTCCTTGTGTGTCTTATTTCTTTCAACATGATATATTCAAGGTCAATCCAAGTTACACCATGGATCAGAAATCTAGGCTTTTAAGGGCTGATGGAGCATTGTATGTCAATCCTTCATTTTGTTTATCCATTCTCCCGTTGATGGACATTTGGGTTGGTTCTACCTTTGGGCAATTTTAAATAATGTCACAATGAGTATCAGGATGTAAATATCTGTCCATGTTCCTGGCTCTTAATTCTTTTGGGTATATATATAGAAATGGGATTGCAAGACTACATGATAATCCTATACTTTCTGAGGAACCACCAAACTATCTTCCATAGCAACAGCAGCATTAACTTTCCATTTTTCAAACAGTATCCATTCTAGAAGGTGTGCAATGATATCTTACTGTGGTTTTGATTTGTATTTCTCTATAGGCTAATGATGCTGAACATATTTTCATGTGCTATTGGAACTTTTGTATATCCTCTATATTAAACCATTATGAGAGAATTTGCAAATATTTTCTCCCATACTGTAGAGTTTCTCAATTTCTCTATAATATCCTTTGACATAAAAGGTTTTTGATTTTTATTAAGTCCCATTTATCTATTTTCTTTTGGTTACCTGTGCTTTTGGTGTGAAGTCTAAGAAACTATTTCCTAATACAGGGTCCTAAAGATATCTCCTGTCTTGGTTTGCAAGCTGCCAGGATGTGATATGCCAGAAATGAAATAGCTTTTAAAACGAGAATTTAATAAGATAAAAGTTTTCAGTTCTAAGGAAATGAAATTGTCCCAACTAAGGCATCCAGGGAAAGATACCTTAATTCAAAGAAGGCTGACAAGTCAGGAATACCTCTGTCAGCTGAGCAGTTACGTGGCTGGCATCTGCTGGTCCTATGTTACTGGACTCTGTTGCTTTCAGCCTCTGTTTCTATGCGGTTCCTTACTTTGCTTCTCCAGGGCTGGCTTTCATCACTTGGTTTCCCATGGCTCTCTCCAGATTCTGGTTTGCTTAACATCTCATGGTGACATCTGCTGGGCCCCAAGCATCTCCAAACATCTGTATCTCTGTTCTTCAAGTGTTAGCATCTGTGTCAGCTCTGGATTTTGTTGGCTCTGTCGTTTCTCCAAAACGTTTCCTCCTTTAAAGGATTCCAGTAAATTAATCAAGACCCACCTAGTGAACTCATTGCCCTTTCTCCTACATGGGACATGATTCCCAAGGGTGTGAATCTCCCTGGCAACATGGGACAGTAATCCCAGGATAAGCAGGGCCCCAGCATCAAAGGATTGAGAAAAGCCTTCTTGTCCAAAAGGAGGAAGAGAGAAATGAGACAAAATAAAGTTTCAGTGGCTAAGAGATTTCAGAGTCAAGAAGTTATCCTGGAGGTTATTCTTATGCATTATATAGACATCCCTTTTTTAGTTTATGGTGTATTGGAGTGGCTAGAGGGAAGTACATGAAACTGTTCAGCTATGTTCCAGTAGCCTTGATTCTAGAAGACGACTGTATGATGACATAACTTTTACAATGTGGCTGTGTGATTGTGAAAACCTTGTATCTGATGCTCCTCTTATCCAGGGTATGGACAGATGAGTTAAAAAAAACATGGATTAAAAAATAAATAGGGTTGGGTTAATTTCTTTTTTCCGTTAATTAATAAAAAATAATAAAAATAAATAAATGGGGGGACAAAGGGTAAAATAAATTGGGTAGATGGAAACACTCGTGGTCAATGTGAGGGAGGGGCAAGGTGTATGGTATGTACGAGGTTTTTTTTTTATTTCTTTTCCTGGAGTGATGCAGGTGTTCTAAAAAATGATCATGGTGATGAATACACAACTGTGTGATGACATTTGGAGCCACTGGTTGTACACCATGTATGAAATGTATGTGTTTGAAGATTTCTCAATAAAAATATTTAAAAAAAAAAGACCTATCTGGAATGGGTGAAGTCACATCTCCACCTAATCCAAAGGTGACAACCACAATTAGGCACGCCACAGTTTGTGGAGATAATCTAATCAAAAGGTCCACACTTCAGTGCTGAATCAGGATTAAGAAAAAAGGCTGCCTCCAAAGAACCGGATTGGGTTTAAAACATGGCTTTTCTGGGGTTCACAATATTTTCAAACTGGCTCATCTCCCTGTTTTTTTTTCTAGGAGTTTCATAGTTTTAATTCTTACAATTAGGTCTTTGAGCCATTTGAGTTAATTTCTGTATAGTGTAAGTTAGGAGTCTACTTTCATTCTTTTGCATGTGGGTATCCATTTTTCCCAGAAACAGCTGTTGAAGAGACTGTTCCTTCCCCATTTAGTGGACTTAGAAACCATGTCAAAAATCAATTGTTCAATGAAATCAGAAGGAAAGATACATGATAAAGACTGAGATAGTATAATCTAGGAATGCCTAGAGTGTATAATGATAGTAACTAAGTGTACAAAGGAAGAACAAAGGAATGTCAATAATGCAGGATGTTGAAAATAGATGGTAATTAATATTTTAAAACTTTAACTTATGTGTGAGACTAAAAACCAAAAAATATTTGGTACAAAATTTATATTTTTATATTTGTATGATGAATATACAACTACGTGATGATAGTGTGAGTTATTATTTAACAAGAACAGAATGATCATATGATAAGAATGTTTGTGTTTGTATGTGGTTATGTATCATAAATAAAAGATAAATTAATTAAAAAAAAAGAAATGCTAGTTGTATTAGTTAGGGTTCTCTAGAGAAACAGAACCAACAGGGAACACTTGCAAATATAAAATTTATGAAAGTGTCTCACGTGACCGTAGGAACGCAGAGTCCAAAATCCACAGGGCAGGCTGCGAAGCCGATGACTCCAATGGATGGCCTGGACGAACTCCACAGGAGAGGCTCACCAGCCAAAGCAGGAATGCTACCTGTCTCCTCTGAGTCCTCCTTAAAAGGCTTCCCATGATTGGATTTAGCATCACTAATTGCAGAAGACACTCCCCTTTGGCTGATTACAAATGGAATCAGCTGTGGATGTAGCTGACGTGATCATGACCTAATCCTATGAAATGTCCTCATTGCAACAGACAGGCCAGCGCTTGCCCAATCAGATGAACAGGTACCATAACTTGGCCAAGTTGACACCTGTCCCTAACCATGACACTAGTAATCAAAGAAAGGGAGGGGTAAGGGGTATGATATGTATAAATTTTTTCCTGTTTTCTTTTATTTCTTTTTCTGAATTGATGCAAATGTTCCAAGAAATGATCATGATGATGAACATACAACTATATGATGAAAAAAAAGAATGTTCATATTGTATGTTGGTTTTATTAATAAAAATTTTTTAAAAATCAACTGTTCACAGATACGAGGATTTATTATTAAATTCTCAATTCTATTCCATTGGTCTATAAATGCCTGCTGTAATACTGCTGTAATACAGACAATGGTTTGATTATTATAGCTTTGCAATAAGTTTTAAAATCAGGAAATATGAATCCTCCAATTTTGTTTTTTTTTTTTTTTTTTTTTTTTTTTTTTTTTTTTTTTTTTAAACATTTTCTTGTTTTTATTGTATTTTGTTTCTCCGTTTTCGTTACATGGGCTGGGGCCGGGAATCGAACCGAGGTCCTCCGGCATAGCAGGCAAGCACTTTGCCCGCTGAGCCACCGCGGCCCGCCCTCCAATTTTGTTTTTTGCTTTCAAGATGGCTATGGTAATTCAAGACTCCTCGCCAACATGAGTTTGAAGACTGGCTTTTCCATTTCTGCACAGAAGACTGATGGAATTTTGATTGAGATCACCTTGAGCTACAAATCACTTTGGGAAGAACCGACATCTTAACAGTATTTAGTTTTCTGACATATTTTAGTTTGCTAAAGCTGCTGGAATTTAATATACCAGAAGTGGATTATCTTTTATAAAGGGTTTTTATTAAGTTACAAGTTTATAGTCCTTGAAAATGTTTAAACTAAGGCATTCAGATAAAGATAACTTAACTCTGAGGAAAGGTCAATGTCTGCCACATGGCTGTCATCTGCTGGTCCTTGTTCCCAATTCCATCACCTTTAGCTTCTGAATCCAGTGGCCTTCTCTTCAGGTCTCTATAGGTCCTGATTTAGCTGCCCTGGGGCAAAAATCTGGGTTTCATCTCTTAGCTTAGCATCTCAGTGGAAGTCACATGGTGAATCTGCTGCGTTCTCGTTCCTGTCTAGCTTCTATCGGCTCTCTCAGCTCCTGGGTCTCCTGGGGTTTCTGCATTTCCAAACGTCTGCATCTAAGCTTGCTCCTAAATGTTTCCCTGTGTCACCTTTTAAGGACTCCAATAAAATAATCAAGAACCACCGTGAATGGCAAAGTCACAACTCCGTCTAATCAAAAGGTCACACCCAAAAGTGGGCATGTCACATAACTATGGAAACAACCAAATCAAAAGTTCCCACCCTACAATATTGAATCAGGCCTAGAAGAAAAAGGCTTTTCTGGGGGTACATAACAGTAGAAGGAAGGTCTACCAAATACTCTCACAGGAGAAGATAAATTTTTAAATAAGTCATGTTGACATAATTGGAAAGCCATCTGGAAAAAAATTAGACTCATTACTCTATACTGTAACCGAGATATTAAAATTTAAGGGATGATTTTGATTATTGATTCTTTTTTGCTCTCTGGTATACTGGAGTAGAAAGAGGGAAATACCTGAAATCCTTAAACTATAATTCAGCTGCCCTGCTATCTGAAATTATTATAAAAGCTCTTTTCTTGTGCCTTTGTGACTGTAAGAGCTGTTACTCCCTTTATCTGGTCATTTTTTTTTTTTTTTTGTAGGGCTAATACCCTAACACTAATGAAGAACTTGAAGTCAGCCATTGACTAGTTTCAGCCCCTTACATTTATAAATCATATGGGCTAGACTCTGTTATTAAAAGATAACTTTTCCCCCTTCCTTTTGGCTGACACCATTAGTACTAAAATGAAAGCTCTACCTCCCCTTCTTTCCAAGTTCGGTCTCCTAATGAAATGATAATGACAACACTGTTTCCTTTCTGCTTAGAACTTGCTGTATGAAATTGTAATGCCCTTACCTTCCCTTGTTAAAATTCATAAAAACCTGAAACCCTCTAAACTCGGAGACAGGATTTGGGCTAAAGGTTACCTGCTCTCCTACTATGCGCCTAGTACTAAACTCTTTCTCTTTGAATCCCAGGTGTCTCAGGAATTGGTTATTGAGCATGTCCAGCTAAGAATCCATGGCCTTTATCCAGGAACAATACCAAGATAATTCTAACTAGATCTGAGATTCAAATGTAAGAAAATGAAATCATACAAGGGCTTGAAGCAAACACGGGTATAATTCTCTAAACTGTGGCACTAGGGAAAAACCTTCTGTTAAAAGCCAGAAAAAAAAAAAAAAGAAAGAAAATGTTGATAAGTTTGCTTATATAAAAATAAAAATTTTTTGGCTGCCTAAAAGCAAAAGCAAAGTAAAAAAGCATATGACAAACAGAAAATATATTTGCAAACTATATCACAGACATAGGATTGATATCCCTAAGATAGAGTACACGTGGAGCTTTTTAAAAATAGAAAAGAAAAAGGCCAATGGCCCTGAAGGAAAAAATGGGTTCCTGTTAAGAACAGACAATCACGGAAAAAATGCAAATGGCTTTTAGACAAAAATATGTTCAGCCGTATTCATAATGAGAGATTTAAACTGTACTGAGCATACCCATATTTAATTTTGATTTTGGTGATGGTTTCACAGGAGTATTGTGTCAAAAATCATCAAACACTTTAAATAAATGCAATTTATTGCACATCAAGTGTACAGTAAAACTGAATGAAAAAACTACACTGTGATGCCATTTCTTGTTTTTGAGATTGGGAAAAATCCCAAAGTTTCCAATACTTTATTTGCGAGGTGATAAAAGAAGAAGAACTCTCATATAGTGCTGTAGAATTCCCAATGATGGGGAATTTGGCAATATTTAGAGAAATAAAAATGCATTTATCACCAAATGAATAACATAACTATAACTGAGGAGTTAGGATTTAATGAATGATTATGACTACTGAATTATTATATATTCTTTTTTCTTTCTGGTATATTAGAGTAGACACAGAGAAAATATCTGAAATCTCTGAACTGTGATCCACTGTTCTGATCTCTGACAATGATTGTAAAAGCTTTTATCTTATGCCTTTGTGACTGTAAAAACTGGTACTTCCTTTATCCCTTTTTTTTTACTTTAGAAACTTGTATGGGCAAATGCCCTGGAATTAATGGCTGATCTTGAATCAGCTCAAAACCAACCATTAACTAACCGGTTGCAACAGTTTCACTCCTTTACATGTGTAAATTGCTTCTGCCTATACCTGCCATTGAGTTAACAGTCTCTCTCCCTTTCTGCTTACGCTTGCTATTGAAATTGTAATTACTTCATCTCTCCCCTTGTTAAAATCCGTAAGTACCTTGAGCTCTTTAGACTAGGGGAAACAGATTTTTGGGCCCATAGGCCATCAGCTCTCCTGCTTTGAACATGCCAATAAACTCTCTGTTTGAAATTTCAGTGTCATCGGAATTGGTCATCTGATTGAACTGTGCAGAGAAACTACCACCTCTATTTGTAACACAACCACATAGGAAAAAGAAAAAGGAACTGATCCAAATAAATTCTAAGCACAGTACTTTAAGTATTAACCATTAGCATTAAGAAGAAAAAGGACTGTGAAGAAATCTGTAACTTTAGTTAGATCTGTTTTGATAAAGGTATGGGGTTTAGCAATTCTGAAACTATTATGAGTCTGCAACATCTTGTGACAAAAAGCTAGAAAGTACTCAAAAAGTGAGGGGACTTTTCAGTGGTACAGTGTACAGTTTGACAGCATTCCTATTAGCCAAACTTGAGAAAATGTGGGCATCAAATTGAATTTTAAAAATCATTGCTAAGGGGTGGGCCACAGTGGCTCAGCAGGCAAGAATGCTTGCCTGCCATGCCCAAGGACCCGGGTTCGATTCCCGGTGCCTGCCCATGTTAAAAAAAAAAAAAGTCATTGCTAAAACACTGAAAGAGTCCATAAATCCATATACGAATACATAAGAAAAAGTTATTTTTGTAGAATACCAACTAATCAGTGTAGAATGATAAATAATTATCCAATCACCATTTTGCAGTCATCATAGTAATAACTACTTTTGAGCACTGAGTAGGTTCGTTGGGGAATGTGCTGGTTTGAAGCTATTTTGTACCCCACAAAAGCCATGTTCTTTAAACCTCATTCAATATTGCTGGGTGGGAGTTTGATTTTGTTTCTGTCTTTATTTTCTTTACTGCACATTTTTTAAAAACTTTTTTATTGTATAGTATAACATATATACAAAGCAAAGAAATAAAAAAACAATAGCTTTCAAAGCACTCTTCAATAAGTAGTTCCCAGAGTTTGTCATGGGCTACCATATAATCCTCTCATATTGTTCCTTCTAGCTGCTCCAAAATATTCATATTTTTTTATGATCACAATAGACTTTTTTCCTTTTTTTGTGAAAAATAACATATATACAAAAAAGCTATAAATTTCAACGCACAGCATCACAATTAGTTGTACAACATATTTCAGAGTTTGACATGGGTTACAATTCCACAATTTTAGGTTTTTTACTTCTAGCTGCTCTAAAATACTGGAGACTACAAGAGATATCAATTTTATGATTCAGCATTCATATTCATTTGTTAAATCTTATCTTCTCTGTATTAACTCCACCATCACCTTTGATCTTTCCATCCCTCTCTTTAAGGGTATTTAGGCTATCACAAGTCTAAATTTCTCATATTGGAAGAGTATGTCACTAATATGGGGTAGGGAGATGGAACTATCTGGTATTCTGGAGAGGCTAGGTTAGATTTCAGGACCTATCTGGACCAGGGACCCATCCGGAGGTTGTAGGTTTCTGGAAAGTTACCCTAGTGCATGGAACCCTTGTGGACTCTTATATATCGCCCTAGGTGTTCTTTAGGATTGGCTGGAATGGTCCTGGTTGGTGGTTGGCAGGTTATGATAAGTGGCAAGGGCTAACTGAAGCTTGCATAAGAGCAACCTCCAGAGTAACTGCTCAACTCTTTTTGAACTCTCTCAGCCTCTGATATTTTATTACTTACACTTCTTTCCCCCACTTTGGTCAGGATGGAATTGTTGATCCCACGGTGCCAGGTCAGGATTCATTCCTGGGAGTCATCTCCCATGACGCCAGGGAGACTTTCACCCCTGGATATCATGTCTCACGTAAGGAGGGCAATGATTTCACTTGTAGAGTTGGGCTCAGAGCTACTGAGGCCACATCCGAGCAACAACAGAGGTCCTCCAGAAGTAACTCTTAGGCATGCCTACAGGTAGTCTAAGCTTCTCCGCTACCTACGTAAGCTTTACAATTGTAAGCTTCATGATCGAGAGTATGGCGTTGATTTGGGTGTCCCTAAAGTTTGACACAGTATCAGAGGATTCCCTGATGGTTAAGCTTAATAGTTCCATATCCTTTCTCCCCTCCCTCAGGGGACTTTGCCAATACTTTTTGATTATCTGCTTAATATACTTTAGGATGTTTCCAGGCATTACGATCATCTATACAGGATTAACGAACCTCTTTCTTATTCTGTGCTCTCAGTATTTCAGTTGTTCTTTGAGCTATACAGACAGGTTGAATTAGATTACGCACTACAGAAAAGTTCAGTTCCAGACCAAATAAACCTTTCTTCCATTGGTCTCAAAGTGTATGTGTGTGGTTCTAAAATATAGACACTGTCTTCCTTACCCCTATGTTCTGAATTACTTTAACCCCAACCTGTTCAGCTTCGTTTCTATCTCTAAATATCTGGTTATATATATAAATCAGCCTCTCAAATCCAGAAATATTAATAACCACTCCGGACTTACTGTGTCTGCTCTAAAAGTTTACAATCTAGTCCCCAGTTTTCTTATAAGCATTTTCTAAAGGTGACCATACTACTCTCGTTCTTTTCTTTCTGGCTTATTCTGTGGTGGGAGTTTTTGATTGTTTCTATGGAGATACGACCTACCCAGTTGTGGGTGGTAACTTGATTAGATGGTTTCCATGGAGATGAGTCTCTACCCATTCAAGGTGGGGTTGCTTACTGGAGCCCTTTAAGAGGGAAGCATTTTGGAAAAAGCTTAAGAGCCACCAGAACCGACAGAGCCAACAGAATGGAAAGAGTCCCGGTGAAGCCACTGAAGAAGCCTGGAGAGAAAGCTAGTGGATCTTACCATGTGCCTTTCCAGCTGAGAGAGAAACCCTGAACATCACTGGCTTTCTTGAACCAAGGTATCTTTCCTTGCGTGCCTTAATTTGGACATTTTCACAGCTTTAGAACTGTAAACTAGCAACTTATTAAAATCGCCTTTTTAAAAGCCATTCCATTTCTAGTGTATTGCCATTCTGGGAGCTTTCAAACTAGAATGGGACTGGATGTTTACAGAGACTCAAGTACTCAATTACTTACTAATTACCAATAATAAGGCAACTTTATAGTGGAAAAATGTGATTTTTAGCAAAGCAATCTAAAGTTAACACCATCAGTAATGGGACACAGCTATGTCAGATACCCTTTCATGTAAAGCACTAGGGATACATGTATTTTTCCTAGCCAAAAAATGCATAACCTGAATCGAATCATGAGGAAATAATCAGGCAAGGAAAAGATACGTAGTGATTTCTGGAAGACACAAAACACACTGCACAAAGGAATAGATTGATAAATGTGATATTAAATTGTGAACAATGTAAAGATGTTGGGAACGCATAATTATTTTACTAGTTCCAAAATGGAAAAATACAAATGTATGTCAACAATAAAATGTATATTTTGGTATAATCCTAATGACCTAGAAAATGACAACAGATGTGACAGTGAATGAACAACCTCTATAAGCATTAACATGGATGATTTCCAAAAGCAGAGTACTGAGCAAAAGAAGCAAAATAATACACGGCGTATGATTCCACTTCTATAACGTTCACGATCAGGCAAAACTAAATGTAATGTGTAGGGATATACAAGTAAAATTACTTTTAGAAAAGTAAAAGAATGAATAAACAGCCTTAGGAATAGTGAGTCTTTCAAGGAGAAAGGGAAAGAATCTTGGATAAAAGGCACATAGGGGTTTCAAAAGAAGTGGACGTTTTTATTTCTTTTTATTGAAGGATGTTTATTCATTTTATTATTATTCTTTAAAACTGGATCTATATACATGGTCACTCTCTCAAGAATATATTTTTTGGTTCCAGGCTAAGATGGCGGCTTAGCAATGTGCACGACTTAGTTTGTCCTTCAGAACAGCTACTAAATAACCAGAACAGTACACAACAGCTCCTGAGGGCCAAATTAGTGACCGGACACACAGCATACCCCAGTCTGGGCCAGCTGGACGGGCTGCGAGACCCCCAGAACCATGAGTTTCCCAAGCCGCCGTAGCCGGCCCCCTCCCTGACAGGCTGTTTCCCAGAGGGGAAAGGAAAGGGACTTTATCAGCAGCAGGGGCTGAGCCCAACAAAACGCCAATTGTGGAATTAATTAACAAATTCTGACAACTAAAAATAGGTCCCCAGTTCAGGTGAACCTGGTCAAAGTGGAGGTCATTCACTTTTGCCCCAGCATCAAGGGGCCAGGGCTGATGGCAAAAGATAAAAAAAAAAAAAAAAACAACAAAAGAGGTTTTTGGGGCTGTGTTTCTACAAAGGTTTGACTGCCTTTGGATATAACGGCAGGACTTCTCAGCTGCAACAGCCCCAGGCATAGGCAGAAACAAACTTGTTTGAGAGCTACTCTGGGGCTAGTGCCTTCCCTCAGGGGAGGGGGAAGTCCAACTCAGGTGGAATTCCAACCTTAAGGAATTCAGACACCAGGCCCTGGTAATTTGAAGTCATTAAAACCAGCCTACAACCTCTCCTCTGTCTCCACCACGCCCCCAGCAGGGAGAGTCTGCCAAAGTTAAAGGTACAGCACCATCTTATGCTAGTGGGACCGGCAGGCAGACAAGCACCACATACTGGGCAGGATAAGAAAAACAGAATTCAGAGACTTCACAGGAAGTCTTTCAACTCTGCTGGGTCTCACCATCAGGGAAAACCGATGCAGGTGACTCTTTTCTCCTGATAGGAGGCCAGTTTGATAGGGGAAAAATCGACTGGGGTCTGTAATACATAAGTAGATCGTCCTAAGGGTCGGGAGGAAAAGGCACCATACAACAGGGCAAGAAATAAGAACTGAAATATTCTCCTCTGTTCAACAAAATCTAAGTTAGAGGCCCAGAAAAAGCTGAACTGAATGTCAAAGAACATACAGACAACAAATTCATCCAGCAAGAAAACCCTAGATAAAAGAAGTGAAAACAATCTCCAGAATAAACTAATTAAGGTAATTAAATGCTTAGATGCCAGCAAAAAATAACAAATCACACTAGGAAAATTGAAGATATGGCCCAAAGGAACACATCAACAATTCAAATGAGATTCAGGAGTTTAAACAATTAATTCAGAATGTACAAAGAGACATGGAAAACCTCATCAAAAATCAAGTAAATGAACTGAGGGAAGATATAAAGAATGCAAGGAATGAGCAAAAAGAAGGAACTGAAAGTGTGGAAAAACAAATCACAGAACTTAAGGGAATGAAAGACACAGTAGAAGAGATAAAAAAACAATGGAAACCTACAATGGTAGATTTCAAGAGGCAGAAGGTAGGATTAGTGAACTGGAGGACTGAACATCTGAAATCCAACAAGCAAAAGAAAATACAGGGAAAAGAATGGAAAAACACGAGAAGGGACTCAGGGAACTGAAAAACAATATGAAGCGTACAAATATACATGTTGTCAGTATCCCCGAAGGAGAAGAGAAGGGAAAAGGAGGAGAAAAACTAATGGAGGAAATTATCAATGATAATTTCCCAACTCTTAGGAAAGACTTAAAATGACAGATCCAAGAAGTGCAGCGTACCCGAGAGAGAACAGATCCAAATCAACATACTCCAAGATACTTACCAATCAGAATGTCAGAGGTCAAAGGGATAGAGGGAATATTGAAAGCAGCAAGAGAAAAGCAATCCATCACATACAAGGGAAGCTCAATAAGACTATGTGTAGATTTCTCAGCAGAAGCCATGGAGGCGAGAAGACAGTGGGATGATATATTTAAATTATTAAAAGAGAAAAACTGCCAACCAAGAATTCTATATCCAGCAAAATTGTCCTTCAAAAATGAGGGAGAAATTAAAACACTTTCAGACAAAAAAATCACTGAGAGAATTTGTGACCAAGAGACCAGCTCTGCAAGAAATACTAAAGGGAGCACTAAGACAGATATGAAAAGACAGAAGAAAGAGGTATGGAGAAGAGTGTAGAAAGGAGGACTATGTGTAAAGGTAAAAATAAGAAAAGTTAGATATGACATATAAAACCCAAAAGGCAAAATGGTAGAAGAAAGTACTACCTGTACAGCAATAACACTAAATGTTAATGGATTAAACTCTCCAATCAAAAGACATAGTCTGGCAGAATGGATTAAAAAACAGACTCATCTATATGCTGTCTAGAGAAAACACATCTTAGACCCAAGGATAAACATAGGTTGAAAGTGAAAGGTTGGGGAAAGATATTTCATGCAAATAACAATCAGAAAAGAGCAGGAATAGCTATACTAATATCCAACAAATTAGACTTCAAATGTAAAACAGTTAAAAGAGACAAGAAGGATACTATGTATTAATAAAAGGAACAATTCAACATGAAGACATAACAATCATAGATATTTATGCACCAAACCCATCGGAAAGAATACTGTTCAGCCATTAAAAGGAATCAAGGACTGATAAATGCTATAACATGGATAACTCTGAAAACATGCTAAGTGAAAGAAGTCAGACACAAAGGGCTACGAAGCATATGATTCTATTTATATGATATTCCCAGAATGAGCAAATTCACAGCCACAGAAAGTAGATTAGAGTTTACCAGGAGCTGAGGGAAGGAGGGAATGGAGAACTGACTACTAATGGATAAAGGGGTTTCTTTTTGGGGTAGTGAAAATATTCTAAAATCAAAAAGTGGTGATGGTGATATTAGTATATTTAAAAATTACTGAACCTTGTCTTGTCTCCCTTCATACTTTGGAGTATTTTGTTTTCACTTATTTAAAATTTAAAACAGTACATGCAAGCTTAAAACAAAACAAAACAAAAAAGGCAATGTGTCCTTAACTCTCACTCTGAAAATATCTATCCAGGTTTCTCTGTGCACTTACAAATATATACATGGTGTGGCTGTTTATATAAATATGGAAACACACCTCAAATATCTGAGTTTTTAACTCAACAATACATCGGTGGTATACTCCAAAAACAGCACATACAGACTTTCATCTTTCTTTTAACAACTGTATAGTATGGAATGCAGCCTATTTTAATTATCTAGTCTTCCGTCAACTGACATTTAGAATATTTTCCAATTCATTCTTCATATGGTCTCTGAAGTTATCTTTCTAAAGCAGAAATGTTATTAAACTCCTTTGCAAAGCCAAGGCTCTCCACAAAATAGACCCAACCAAGCTTTACACTCTTATGGAAACAGTACAATGAATAAGTCTCGACTCTAGAACCAAGTTGTCTGGCTTTGAACCATGACTCACCATGCATTAGAAATGCAACTTTGGACAAGTTACATACACTTTCTGTGCTTCAATTTCTTCATTGGCCTAAATTTTACAAAACCTTGTAAGGACTTTACGATTTACTGGATTAAATATTTACTGCTCTACCTCCAGAACAATGCCAAAGACAGAAGCACTCAGTCATCTATCGTTATGATGCCCCCCACTAATTCTAAACTTGTCATTCAAATTCTATTCATCATTCTTAAAGTGTATCTTGCATTTACTTTAAAACTGTCTTTTGCCTATAGTTCTCTTCGCCTGCAACGATTTATCCACCCAATATCCCCGATTCTATGTAAACTTCAAAAGGTAATGCCAATGCCAGTAAGCCTTCATAGCTTCAACTTCTTTGAGACTTCTAGGATCTCGCTTGCCAAATGATTTAGCACTTGAATCAGTTATTTGTAAAACTGTCCATCTCCACAATTCAAGATAAATTTCTTGACGGCAGGCACAGCATTTTGACTATCTCTGCATATACCAAGTGTGCCAAGATGTACCTACGATGCTATTCACTCATTCAATCAAGTAATGTTTACAGAGTGCCTGCAGCAAGTCAGGCACAGCTCTGGGAATAGAGGAGTAAACAAAATAAATGCTTTCCGTTGATGGCACTTACATTTTATTGAAGAATATGTAGATAATAAATAAGTAAACATATAATATGAAAAGGGAGGTGAGGAAAAACAAAGCAAGGTAAGGGTGATAAGGAATGCCAAGTAGGTTGGGGTGGGGGCAGAAGGGTTATTTTACATGAAGTGGTCAGGAAAGGTTTCTAGTAGTAAGAAAGGAGGAACATTCAAGCTGAGGTAAAAGCACAAAGATCTCTGCAGGGAGTACTTGGTATATCTGAGCACCTACAAGGACCTGAGACTTCAGAGCCAAGTAAGAAAGGTCAGGTTTGGCAGAAGAGAAGGGGTAGAAAAAAAATCAAGATTTTGTTTATGTAAGGATTTTAACTTTTAGTCTCAGTGAGATGAGGGTCCTGGAAAGGTTTTGAGCAGAGGAGTGACATACTCTACCTTAAAATCACTATGCAGAGTATATCAAACAACAAAAGAGCAAGGGTGATGGTTGGGAAACAAGTTAAGAGGCCAAGGGATCAGTAACTTGAAACAGGATGGGAGAGTAGAGATGGGGATAGGTAGTAGATTCTAGATATATTTTGAAGATAAAAACAGACAGAATTTGCCATTGATAAATATGAAGAAAAGAGGAGTAAAGATGACTATAAGGTGCCATGTTCCCTATCACTGCTTCGCAAACTGCAATATGCATCAGATTCTCCTGGAGGGCATGATAAAACAGACTGTTATATACCATCTCCAGTTCCTGATTCAATAAATCAGAAGCAGGAGTAGCATGACACATTGGCCTAAGCAATAGGAAAAATGAAACTATCATTTATGGAGCTAAGGAAAACTGCAGAGATAGAAAAAACTGCAGGGGTCAAGAGCTCAACTTAGGATATGTTAAATTTAAGACATCCCAACATCACCTCTGTGGTATTTCCACCTCTACCACCCCCGAAAATCCATGGCCTCAGTCTAAAGATAAGAAAATACCAAACAATTCAAATTGAAGGACACCCTATAAGGCACCTTCCAAGGGCATAAAAGAGTCAGGCTGTTTTCATTTGCTAAGGCTGCTGGAAGGCAATACGCCTGAGATGGACTGGCTTTTATAAAGGGGATTTCTTTAGTTAAAAATTTATTAATTTGGGAAGGTACAAAGTAACTTCTGTTGACTTCTCTCCTGACTTCTGGGTCCAAATAGCTTTTCCTGATGCATATATATTCTGTTAGGTCTAGAGGACAGAGCCTCTTCTTCCCAGAATGTCATCTGCCCCTGGCAAACATTTTCAGAAAGTGTCTCTCACACAACCCATGCCAGCCCAGATCTTCTTTACTCTCCATCAGCTGCTCTCTTGTGATAACCTCTCATTACCCAGTCTCCACCCTCTAGCAGGTGCAATCTTGGGTAAACTCCCCTTACTATCTGCCCTCTGAGATTTACAACTCTGCATGCCTAAGGTAGTGCTTAAATTTCAAGCTTTACCAATGGAAAGCTGCCAACTCCTAACTTAGCCCCCTATTTCTCAAAACTAGCCAATAGAGTTGGCTATTGCCTAACCCTTGCCTAACCCGTGCCCCCCAACTCTCTACCCCTAAGCCTTAAAAACCCTATCCCTTGCCACCTCAAGGCGGCCGTTTTCTTCTCTCTCCCTCTCAAAATGCTGCCTGGGTGGCTCTGTTTCTCCCTGAAATAAAGCCTTTGCCTGAACTCCTTTGTCCCACCTCATTCCTGGTGAGCTTGCCTTTCATCTGGTGCCGAAACATGGGACTCAGAGCATGTAACCCCCAACTCCCCTGGCCTTGCAACCTGGGAAGGAGCAAGCAGTGGCACTTCATCCCAGATCTACTCCCAGATTCTGGTCGGGGGGTCCTGGGTGCGGAAACCCTCTGAGTCTCTCCTGGCAGTCCGCGAGCTAAGGGACTTTTCAACCCACTCTGCCTTGCAACTGGGGAAGTAGCAGGCACAGCAGCTCGTCCTGGGTTTACTCTCCAATCGTGGCGGTTCGGTCAGGAATAAAGTCCCAAAGTACCTCTCTGGACTTACCCTGTAAACTCCACCTGTACGATGGCCATGCCACCTGTAAAGGAACTAGAACTTCACCCACCCCAGCCCATGGGACCCAAAACCATAAGTCCACTCAGCATACCCTTGTCATCATCTACTTCCTATCCCACTTGTCGGACTTTACTGGTCTCCCAAAGCCCTGGTGCCGGGCTCTGATGCAGCTCAGGCAATTCCTCCAGCCAAGGGTGGGCCTAGTCTCGAGACTGGACCTGGGACATCGGCTTCTCTCTGAAAATCTTTGTGCGGTTCCTTTTAAGTTGGGAAATGCCCATCTATAAGGAAACCTTTTCTTCTCTTACACTGGCGAAATGGGTGCAAGGCATTCCCTTTCCTCAACAGCCACCCCCCTAGGGTACCTACTTAAACAATACATAGCCTTAGGTTACCGAGATCAATTTCTACTTAAGAGTCTCATACGCTATTGTAATACTTCCTGGGCATGATATAAACTAGACAATAATTCACAATGGCCAGAGAACCGGACCTTTAATTACAAAATACTGCAAGACCTTGACAATTTCATACTATGTACTGGAAAAATGGGGAAGTTCCATATGTTCAGATCTTCTTTTCCCTTCACTCTCAGTCCTCTCTCTGAGTTTCCTGCTCAACCTATCACATCCTCGTGGCCTGCCTACCCCACCCCCACCCCCACAGCTCCACCCTGCAGCTGCTGACATCCAACACCAGACACAAATCACGGGGGTGAGCTAAGGATTCGTCCACCAGAGGATCCTGCTCTCTCTCTCCTTCCTCCATTGTCCAGGTCATCACCATCCCCAAGGGCCATGGCAGGGGGGACACCTGCCTCCTCATGGGAAAAATCCCTTGGTTCTGCAGACACCTGGCTCCAAGAGTGGTCCACCTTAAAATTCCTTAGTCTCACCCATGCCACCTAAAATGGGGAACTCAATTTTAGCCAACCCCCACCCCCTAAAACACACCTTTAAGTTGTCTCCTCCATGACCATAAAACTCTGTACCCAATTTTAGCCAACGCCCACCTCCTCAAAAACACACCTTTAAGTTATCTCCTTCATGACCATAAAACTCTGTACCCAGAGGGAGACATCAGATACAAAAAGTTAATTTTCCATTCACCTACTGTGTGGCTGTGATACAAACTGGATAATGAAAGTCAATGGCCAGAAAACAGTACTCTTGATTTTCCAGCTCTCAGAAACTTAGAAAACTTCACCCAGCAAGCAGTGGCAGGTGGTCTGAAATTCCTTACATTCAAGCTTTCTTTTACATTTGTAACCGTCCCTCTCTTTGTCAATCTGATTCCTCTTACCAAATTCTTCTATCAAAAACCCTCTCAAAACATTTCTCTTCCTCCCTTCCCTCCCCCTAAATCCCCTGAAAATTTCAACTTTGATCTGTTGATGTGCTTCTCCTGCACCTCCGCCTTGCATACCTCCACCGTCATCTCAGACTCTCCCTCCACCTCCGCTTCCTCCTCCCCATCCTTAACTCCGCTTTCCACCCACCTTTCTCCCCTCCTCACACCCACCCATGAGGACTAAGCCCTCCCCATACATCGGCCCCCACCCCCATGCCATCACTTCTCCCATGTTGGTTGACACAAAGGCAGATCCTAATACCCCACTTCTTAACTCTGCATGGATGCTGGCTTCCCTCTTACCCCTCTGGGAAGTAGTGGGAGTAAAGTATACATTCCATTTCACTCTTAAGTCAAATAAAAAACAGACTAGGGCCATTCTCTAAAAACCCTGCCACATACATTAAAGAATTCCAACACTTCATCACCTCCTACGATCTCACCTATTAGGCCAACAAGTACTCTACCCTGGAATTACCAATCTGACTCCCCTGACCTTATCCACATGGCCCACTTTTTAACCTGTGTAATAGAAGGCATAAAAAAGTCTGTCCTTAAGGCAATTAATTATGATTACAAAAACGTGGTGAAAAATTCTGCCTTTATATTTTCTTGCAGTTATAGGAAATCCAGTCACCATTTGGACCACAAGGTGGAAAAGAAGTTTAATAAAATAAGACATTAATGGCTAAGAGACATTAAGAGTCAAGAGGCTATTCTGGAGCTACTCTTATGCAAGTTTTAGTTAGTATTAATTGCCATGGTATGCTAAACCCCAAGCAACATCACTTCTCTTGACCCTTAAGAACACCTAGGGCTTGACCTGAGACTCTATGAAAGTTTCATACATTAAATTTGCTTTCCTGGAACCTATAATACCTGAACGGTTCCCAGGTCAGATAAATCCTGAAACCCCCAGGGATAAACCTCTCCAAGGTTATTAATTAATTACATTCCCCTTTTCTTTAGTTCTGACATCCCTTCACAAAATTAAAAAGTCAGAAAGGGCATCGCACAAAGATCCCTATAGATTGGGTGAAGGATCAAAGGAGGAGAGGTTTAACAGAAAAAATAGGATTTAACAAAAGAATATGACTGTTGAATTACTATATTAATATTTCTTCTAGCTTCCAGTGTTTTGGAGCAGCTAACAGGAAAAATCTGAGATGGTAGAATGGTAACCCATGACTAACTGCTATCTGTTCTGTAATGACTTGTTGAAGTGTGCTTTGAAATTATTGCTTTTTTCTTTCTTTACTTTGTATATGTTATACTTTACAATTAAAGAAATGTTGGGTGGTGCAATAGTGGCTCAGTGGCAAAATTCTCACTTGTCATGCCAGAGACCTGGGTTTGGTTCCTGGAGCCTGCCCATCTCAAAAAACAAACAAGTTAAAAAAAAAAAAACAACAGAAATTTTAATTGAAAATTGTGTTGTTGAAAAGTCATCTTCTTTTCGGTATTACATCTGGTAGCTCTTACTCACTGGTCTCTACTTATTGAGGGTCATATACATATTTCACAGGGTCAATACCATTTTGTCATTTTTAAAAAACATAACTTGATTGCTACTTGAGAACTGCTTTATTATGAGAAGGTAACTATTTGAATTTGTTTGAAGGCAGACATAAATAAATCCAAGAGAGATTTTTGTGACCTAATCAGCAGTCTCTGCTTACTCCTCCAAGTCCTTACAAAGTCAGAGCATGATTGGTGCTGGAAAGAAACAAGGAAGTAAAACTAATTAACTATGTTGATTGTTGTGTTATAAACTTTGATGCTGAGAGATTGCAATTTTATTGCACACTCAACGTCATGAGCTTTGGGGCAGTGCAACAGTGGCTCAGTGGCAGAATTCTTGCCTGCCATGCCGGAGAGCCAGGTTCGATTCCCAGAGCCTGCCCATGCGAAGAAAAAAAAAAAAGAAAAGAAGGAAAAAAAATGAGCTTTGAGCTTCTGGTGAGCACCTTATAAAAAGTAACATCAAAATCACAAGATGTGAGTGAGACTGATATGTACTGGGATTTTTAGCTAAAACTAGGCAAAAACACACATTTTATTTTCTGTTTCAATTTCAAGGGGATTATTGTTAGGGAATACTTTATAAAACTGCTTTATAAATTACTGTTTCTCATTATCAGTCATGCCCCAATGGTCCCAGCAAGCTAATGCCCTGTGTTTAAGACATACCAACACTAAAAATCCTATAAAGCCCTGGATAGTTGTGTATTAGTTAGTCATTAGAGAAACAATTATTTTACTAGTATAATGATGTAGAATTTTGAGTGTTAATAAAACAATGTATCAATCATTAAGAAAAAAATGAGGGTGAGATTAAAACATCCCCAGATGAACAAAAACCACTCGTAGGCCTGTCTTACAAGCAATGCTAAAGGGAGCTCATCATACTGAAAGGAAAAAACACTAGACAGTGTATCAAAGCAGCACAAAGATAAAACATAATGAAAATATAAAGAGCTCCAATAAAAATAACCATACTCAGCACATTATCTAATTTAACTTGTATGGTCAGCATTCTAGTTTGAAAGCTCTGGAATGCGGTATACCAGGAACAGAACGGCTTTTAAGAAGGTGAAGTTATTAAGTTGCAAGTTTGCTGTGCAAAGGCTTTGAAAATGTCCAAATTTAGGTAAGGTTATGAAAATGTCCAATTTAAGGCAACCAGGGAAAGATACCTTGGTTCAAGAAGGCTGATGATGTTGAGGGTTTCTCTTTCAACTGGAAAGGTACATGGTGAACATGGTGACATCTACTAGCTTTCTCTCCAGGTTTCTTGTTTCAAGAAGCTCCCCTGAGGGCATTTTCATTCTTCACCTCCAAAGGTCTCCAGCAATGTAGGCTCTGAAGTTTTTTCCAAAATGGTTCTCTCTTATAGGGCTCCAGCAAGCAAACACCACCTTGAATAGGTGGAGACATATCTCCGTGGAAACTAATCAAAAGTTACCACCCACAATTGGGTGTATAACATGTCCATGGATAATCAAAAAGCTCCCAACCAGCAATATTGATTGAGGATTAAAGGACATGGCTTTTCTGGGGTACACAACAGATTCAATCCGGCACAGTCAGTTTACCTGAACACTATAATTACATGGAATCTTGAACAGGGCATGAGATCTTCTCGGTTTGTACAGGTTAATGTGATGCTACGATATATGCCATGCCAGAGTAATGTGGGCAGAGAATAAAAAAGTATTTGCAAAGTTTCTTGGAGGACTGAGGAGAAATAAGGAAATATTCAGTTTCCCCATCTGGGAAGTTCTTGATATTCTCGCAGGCAGTGGGGACAATAAATTCAATAGGTTGAGCCTTGGATCTTGTGGTTTGACCCCATCAAACTTATTCCTGCAGAGGAAAAGCTAAGCCTAACAATAAGTATGCCTAAGAGTCACCCCTAGAGGACCTCTTTTGTTGCTCAGATGTGGCAACTCAGCAGGTGAATTCACTGCCCTCCCTCCTATGTGGGGCCTGACACCCAGCAGTGTAAATCTCCCTGACAATGTGGGAAGAACTCCAAGGATGAGCCAGGATCTGGCATTATGGAAATGAGAAAGCCTTTTTGATAAAAATGGGGAGGAGAAAAATGAGACAAAATAAAGTTTCAGTGGCTGAGAGATTTCAAACAGAGTCAAGAGATTATCTTGGAGGTTATTCTTATGCATTATATAAATATCCTTTTTTTGTTTATGGTACATTAGAGTGGCTAGTGGGAAGAGACTGAAACTGTTGAGCTGTATTCAATTGGCCCTGAATCTTGAAGACGATTGTATAATTATACAGCTTTTACAATGTGACTGTGTGATTGTGAAAACCTTGTGTGTTTATATATATTCCTTTTACCCAGGGTATGGCTAGATGAATAAAAAAAAGAAAAAAGGATTAAAAAAAATAATAATAGGGAGAGATAAGGGATAAAAAAAATGGGGTCGATTGAAATATTAATGGTCAATGAGAAAGACTGTAAGCGGTATGGGATGTATGAGTTTTTTCTTTTTTCTTTTTTATTTCTTTTTCTGGAATGATGCAAATGTTCTAAAAACAATCACGGTGAGAAACTGATGATATCTGAGCCGGTGATGGTACACTATAATGGACTGCATGTGCATGAACATTTCTCAATAGAAAAAAAAAAAAAAATATATATATATATATGTAAGAGTAACCATGCTGGTAATTATAAATACCACTACCATTTTATCAAATTGTTATGAAACTCCACTTCTTATTTCTTACAGGTGCTAAAATCCAATTAATAAAAAAATGATAAACTCAGAGTTACAGATACACATTGTTTAGAGACATAAATTGCAACAAATACAAAACATGGTGGAGGGACAGAGCAATACAGGAACAGTGTGTATGTGTATGTTAATTAAGATAAACTGGTATCAAATCAAATATGACTGTTATAGATTTAGGATGCTAAATTTTAATCCCATGGTACCTATAAAGAAAATACATGAAAAAATTACACAGAAATAAATGAGATTGTTCCAATCCAACTTAGTCCCAAGAGCAAAGAAAACAGCTGGTATGGAATTAACCATGAGTTTCATTAGGGACTTATGAAGAGAAGATTTTTCCTAATGATGGTCAGCGGGGAAATGGAAGTCAGTGTTCCATACAAAAGAGAGGGAGAGAGAAGTGCCACACGAGGGGCTTATAAAGGTTTGATTAAGGGAGGGGAATTTTAATGACAACCTCATCCCCACCCCCAGGGATCTGTTGAACTTTAATGTCTGTCGCAGTCACGTAGGCAGCTGCATGAAGTGACTGGTTCTCATAATGGAGGAGGGGACAAGGCTAGGGCCTTGGGTCCTCACAGATGGGATTCAAAATGGTACAATTAAAACAAATATTCATTCCCCGGCACTTCCACCAAAAACAAAACAAAACAAAACAAACAAATAAATACAGAAGCAGGTTTTAGCAGAGGAATTGAAGTTGAAAATAGGAATGACTTACAAACACAAGATAGCAAATGGCAAAAGAAACTTGTGCATTAGCAGTAGTGACTTTAAATGTAAATAGATTAAACACTCCAGTCAAAAGACAGCAATTGGCAAAATGGATAAAAAAGGATGGCTCAACTACATGCTGTTAACAAGAAAATCACTTTAAATTCAAAGATATAAGTAAGTCAAAAGTGAAAGTATGTAACAAATTGTACAATATAAGTAATAACCAAAGGAGCACTTGAGTAGTTAAAATAATATCAGATTAAATAGACCATAAGTCATAAAGTGCTACAAGGGACAAAAAGTGTCATTATATACTGACAAAAGGGTCAATTCAACAAGACATAACAACTATAAATATATGTGTCCCTAACCGGAGAGCTCCAAAACCTATGAAGCAAATGTTGACAGATTTGAAGGGAAAAACAGACAAATCTATGTTAATAGCAGTAGATTTCAATACAATAACTTGAATAATGGATAGAAGATCGAAACAGATCATCGAAATAGAACATCACTCGAGCTATCCTCAAATTAGCTAGACCTAATGGACATATCCAAAACACTTCACCCAAGAGCAGAAGAATACACATTTTTCTGTAGTGAGCATGGATTGTTCTCTAGCATCACCTATATGGTAGGTCACAAAACAAGTCTCAATAAATTCCAAAATACTGAAATTATACTATGGTAGCTTCTCTGACCATAATGGAATGAAGTAAGAACTCAATCAGAGAGAGAGAAATGGAAAATTAAAAAATATGTGGAAATTAAACGACGTAATCTTAGACAACCAATGGATCAAAGTAGAAATGACAAAGGAAGTAAGAAAATATATTATGGTGAATGAAAATAAAAACACAACATACCAAAACTTATGGGATGCAGCAAAAATAGTGCCAACAGGGAACTTCATAGCTTTAAATGCTTACAATATAAAAGAAGGAAGATCTCAAATCAGAGATCTAATCTCAAAACTAGAGGATCTAGAAAAAGAACAAACTAAACCCAAAGTGACAAGAAGGAATGAAATAAAGGTTAGAGTGACAATAAAGAATAAAAAAACAATACAGAATGAAAAAAGTTGACTGTGGGAAAAGATCAATACATTGACAAAGCCTTAGCTAGACTGACAAAGATAAAATGAGAGAAGGCACAAACACCTAAAATCACAACTGAGGGGGACATGACTACAACCTCATAGAAATAAAAAGGATCACAAGAGGATACTATGAAGAACTGTACATGAACAAAGCAGATAATCTAGACGAAACTGACAAATACGTAGAAACACCCAAATTACCTACATGACTCAAGAAGAAAGAGAAGATCTCAACAAACTATTAACAAGTAAAGAGAATCAAACATCAAAAATCTCCTTGAAACAAAAGTTCCAAGAAACATTAACATCTATTCTGCTCAAAGTCTTCAAAAAAATTGAAGAGGAGGGAACACGCCCTAACTCATTCTGAGACCAACATCACTATCATATCAAAGCCACATAGAGACACCAAAAGAAAACTAGAGATCAATATCCCTTATCAATACAAATACAAAATTCTCAAGAAACGCTCAGAAATTGTATACTTCAAAAAATTATACACCATGATCAAGTGGGATTTATTCCAGGTATGCAAAAAATCAATGAACGTAAAACAAGACATTAACAAGACAAAAGGAAAATTCACATGATCATCTCAACTAACAGAGAAAAGGGATCTGAAAAATCCACCACCTTTTTCTTCATGCAAAAACATTTTTTAATTTGCATATTTAGTCACTATCATTGTACACTCCAGGCATTCTGAGATTAAACCGTCTCAGTATTTATTGTCTGTCTTTCCTTCTGATTACATTTGTGCCCCGAGCCCTCCTCCCTCTATCATTCTCACATTCACCTTCATTCAGTGTACTAACATTATTGTATTACAGTTAGGTAGTATTGTACTATCTATTTCTGAATTTTTACGATCAGTCCTGTTGCAAAATCTGTATCCCTTCAGCTCCAATTACCCATTATCTATCCTATTTCTATCTCCTGATGGTCTCTGTTCTTAACTGAAATTCTACAACTTCATTCACTAATGTTAGTTCTTATCAGTGAGACAATACAGTATTTGTCCATTTGTCTCTGGCTAATCTCACTTAGCATAATGTTCTCAAGGTCCATTCATGTTGCTATATACTTCCTAACTTTATTCTGTCTTACAGATGCATAATATTCCATCATATATATATATATATATATATATATATATATATATATATATATATATATATATACCACAGCTTGATTAACCACTCGTCTGCTGATGGACATTTTAGCTGTTCCCATCTCTTGGCAACTGTAAATAATGCTGTTTATAAACAATGGTGTGCAAATGTCCATTTGTGTCCTCTGAGTAGATACCTAGCAGTGGTACTGCCGGATCATATGGCAATTCTACACTTAGCTTCCTGAGGAACCGCCGAATTGCCTTCCCACAGCAGTTGTACCATGTTACATTCCCACCAACAGTGGATAAGTGCGCCTCTTTCTCCACATTCTCTCCAGCACTTGTCATTTTATGTTTTACTGATAATGGCCATTCTGGTGGGTGTGCAATGGTATCTCATTGTGGTTTTTTTCTTCTCATGGCCAGGCACCAGGAATCGAACCCGGGTCTCTGGCATGGCAGGCAAGAACTCTGTCTACTGTGGAATTTGATTTGTTTTTCCCTAATAGCCAGGGAAGTTGAGAATGTTTTCATGTGTCTTTTGGCCATTTGTATTTCCTCTTTTGTGAAGTGTCTGTTCATGTCTTTTGCCCATTTTGTAATTGGTTTGTTTGTCTTTTTGTCGTTGGATTGAACAGAATCTTTATATATTCTGGATACTAGATCCTTATCTGATACATCATCTCCAAATATTGTCTTCCATTGTGTAGGTTGTGTTTTTACTTTCCTGACAAAAGTTCTTTGATGCACAAAAGTTTTAATTTTGAGGAGTTTCCATTTCTTTCTTTCTTTCCTTAATGCTTGTGCTTTGGGTGTAAAATCTAGGAAACTGCCTCCTGGTGTAAGATTTATAAGATACTTCTGTATTAGGGTTCTCTAGGAGAAATAGAATCAACAGGAAATATCTGCAACTATAAAATTTATAAAAGTGTCTCATGTAATCGAAAGAATGTACAGTCCAAAATCTGTAGGGTAGGCTGTGAAGCTGATGACTCCAATGGAGGGTCTGGACAAACTCCAAAGGAGAGGATCACTGGCTGAAGCAGGAAGAGAAGAGAGACTGTCTCTTCTGAATCCTTCTTAAAAGCCTTCCATCGATTAGATTAAATTTCACTCACTGCAAAAAGACACTCCTCTCAGCTGACTACAAATGGAATCAGCTGTGGATGCAGCCAACATGATTATGATTTAATTCTATGAAATGTCCTTATAGCAACAGACAGGCCAGCAGATGCCCAACCAGACAAACAGGTACCATCACTTGGCCAAGTTGACACATGAACCTGACCATGACAGTTCACCCCTCGTCAACCTGACACATATACATCACCATAAACCATACCCAATTTCTAAACAGAAAACAATAAGACACACTTTTTTTCCTCACCTAACAATACTCAACTGCACTGCATATAACAGTAAACACATTAAATCTCCCAGAACAGGGGGCAAGTCCATAGGTAATATTCATTCTTAAACTTCATACCTTACAACTTAAATACTATAACATGAACAAAACAGCATTGCAATTCTCGTTTCTGTAACTTATCACTCTTCTTCCACTATGCATTCTGTGTTCCCTTTACCCTCAGCAAGCACTTCAGCTGGCCGTGGTTCTTTGCCTCACAGGGTGACCCAAACCTACATTCCTGAAGTTTCAGAGAAACTGGTATTCCTGCCTGGATTGGGTTGTTGCAGTTTTCCATTGATTTTAATCACAGGGCATGGTAGTACTAAAAGTCGCCCTAAGGATCGTCTACATTCCAGGAAAACTCTTCTTTACCTCCACTGCATAGCTGCAGTCCTATTTCCCCGAGAGTCATGGGCAATCACTCCAGCCGGTAATGTAATCCCCCTCTTGGCTTGTAATAATCCAGGGGCATGAGCAGCCCAAAGTGACCAGGTGGCAGTCTTAGATTCCAGTTCAACGGAATCACTGTTGCTTCTCCTGGTGGAAGCACTCCCCTTTTTGGAACTAAAACCTGTAGACCAGCACAGTTCAAGGTCACAGGGAGAGGAAGCAAAAATTTTCCTAATAGATCACTAGGGGTTGTGCCACTCCTATGTCCACCCCTTGGTTCCTGGACCCATGGATCCTGGCTATGGGAGAAACAGCACCATACAGTGGACGCTGACTCAGAGCATACAGAGCTTCCTGGAGAACATTATCCCAGCCCTTCAAGGTACTACCACCTAGGTGGCACTGTAATTCAGTTTTTAAAAGGCCATTCCACCGTTCAATCAATCCAATTGCTTCTGGATGATGGGGAAGATGGGAGGACCAAAAAATTCCATGAGCATGCACCCATTTCTAAACTTCATTAGCTGTGAAATGTGCTCCTTCATCAGAAGCAATATTGTGTGGAACACCATGATGATAGATAAGGCATTCTGTAAGCCCACAGATAGTAGCATTGGCAGAAGAATTCATGCAGGGAAAGCTAACCCATATCCAGAGTATGTGTCTATTCCAGTTAGAACAAATCGCTGCCCTTTCCATGAAGGGAGTGGTCCAAAGTAATCAACCTGCCACTATGTAGCTGGTTGGTCACCTCAGGGAATGGTGCCATATCAGGGGCTGAGTGTGGGTCTCTGCTGCTGGTTGTAGCCAGGTCAGCCTTGGTTAGTGGAAGTCCATGTTGCTGAGCCCATGCATAACCTCCATCCCTACCACCATGACCACTTTGCTCATGAGCCCATTGGGCAATGACAGAAGTTTCTGGGGAGAGACGCTGACTGGTATCCACAGAACAGGTCATCTTATCCACTTGATTATTAAAACCTTCCTCTGTTGAAGTCACCCTCAGGTGCTCATTCACATGTGACACAAATATGTTCATGTTTTCAGTCCACTCAGAAAGGTCTATCCACATACATCTTCCCCAAACCTCTTTGTCACCAATTTTCCAATTATTGTCTTTCCAAGTCCCTGACCATCCAAACTATTAGCAACAGCCCATGAATCACTACACAAACGCACCTCTGGCCAGTTCTCCTTCCATGCAAAATGAAGAACGAGGCATACTGCTCGAAGTTCTGCCCACTGGGAGGACTTCCCCTCACAACTCTCCTTCAAGGACACCCCAGAAAGGTGTTGTGTGTCCACTTTCAGGTGGTACCTGCATACTGTGCCAAACCAGGCCCGAGTTTTCTCTTCCTCCGTCAATTCACTGTAAAGAACAACCCAAGAGATTGAGAAAAACCCTAGAATAAGCTGAGATTCAGCATCAAAGTATTGAGAGACCCTTCTCAACCAAAAGGGGGAAGAGCGAAATGAGACAAACTTAAGTGTCAATGGCTGAGAGATTCCAGAGTCGAGAGTTTATCCTGGAGGTTATTCTTATGCATTAAATACATATCATCTTGTTAGTCAAGACGTAATGGAGAAGCTGGAGAGTACTGCCTGAAAATGTAGAGCTGTGTCCCGGAAGCCATGTTTCTTGAAGATGATTGTATAATGATATAGTTTTCACAATGTGACTGTGTGATTGTGAAAACGTTGTGTCTGATGCTCCCTTTACCTACCTTATAAAGAGATGAGTAAAACATATGGAATAAAAATAAATAATAGGGGGAACAAATGTTAAACTCAGATTGAAATGTTAGCAATCAATGAAACAGAGGGGTAAGGGGCATGGTATGTATAAATCGTTTTCTGTTGTCTTTTTATTTCTTTTTCTGATTTGATGCAAATGTTCTAATGAAATGATCATGATGATGATATGTAACTATGTGATGATATTGTGAATTACTGATTATATATGTAGAACGGAATGATCATATGTTCAGAATGTTTTTTCTTTCTTGTCATTTAAAAAAAAATTTTTTTAATTAAATAAAAAAAAAATGCCCCAAGAGGCCATAACTCTGGTCTGAGAAAGAGAAGGTAATGTGGCAAGAGTGAAGACAATGGGCATTTGGGTCACTTCCTCATGTAACTTACTTGTGCCTTCAGAACTGCTCTGGTCCTATTTTGTATATTACATTTCCATTTTATGATGCAATGCTGCTGAGCACGCCCAATTTTATGTCTTGGAGGGTCAGACAATACCCAGCTTATTACAAGCAATTCAGTTCTCATGGTAACGTGGTAGCCCATGGTTAAGTGTTCAGTTTCTACTAAGGCCCAGTAGCAGCCAAAAGCAGTTTCTCAAAAGGAGAGTAGTTATCTGCAGCAGATGGTAAGGCTTTGCTCCAAAATCCTATGGGTCTGCATTGTGATTCTCCTACAGGGGCCTGTCAAAGGCTCCAAACAGTATCTCTATTTGACACTGACACTTATAGCACCACTGGATCTGCTGGATCATATGGTCCAAGTGGCAGAGCAGCTTCTACAGAAGCTTGGACATGTTACAGAGCCTCCTCGTGTTCTCCCACTCAAAATTAGCAGCTTTTCTGGTCACTACCCAAATGAGGAATATGTTGTCGTCAAAATCCAATGAGACCAACTAGGCGCTGTGCCTCTTTTTGGTTGTAGGAGGGGCCAGACACAGCAACTTATCCTTCACCTTAGAAGGGATATCTCGACATGCCCACAACTAGAAATTTCACTGAGGTGGAAGGCCCCTATATTTTTGTTGGCTTTATCTCCTATTCTCTGACACGCAAATGCCTTACCAATAAGTCTAGAGTAGTTGCTACTTCTTGCTCACTAGGTCCAATCAACATGCTATCATCAATATAATGGACCAGTGTAATGTTTTGTGGGAGGGAGAAACGATCAAGTTCACTGAGGACAAGATTATGACATAGGGCTGGACAGTTGATACACCCCTGAGGTAGAACAGTGAAAGTATATTACTGACCTTGCCAGCTGAAAGCAAACTGTTTCTGGTGGTCCTTACCAACAGCTATTGAGAAAAAAGCATTTGCCAGATCAATAGCTGCATACCAGGTACCAGGGGATGTATTGATTTGCTCAAGCAATGATACCACATCCGGAACAGCAGCTGCAACTGGAGTTACCACCTGGTTGAGCTTACCATAATCCACTGTCATCCTCTAAGACCCATCTGTTTTCTGAACAGGCCAAATAGGAGAGTTGAATGGGAATGTGGTTGGAATTACCACCCCTGAATCCCTTCAAGTCCTTAAGAGTGGCAGTAATCTCTGCAAACCCTCCAGGAATCTGGTATTGCTTCTGATTTACTGTTTTGCTAGCTAGGGGAAGGTCTAGTGGCTTCCACTTAGGCTTTCGCATCATAATAGCCCTCACTCCAAGAGTTAGAGAGTTAAAGGGGGGGATTCTGTTAATTGCTTAGTATGTCTATTCCAATTATGCATTCTGGAACTGGGGAAATAACAACAGCATGGGTCCAGGGGCCCAATGGACCCAGTGTGAGATGGATCTGAGCTAAAACTCCACTGATCACCTGTCCTCCATAAGCCCCCACTCTGACTGGTGGACCAGAGTGATGTTTTGAGTCTCTTGGAATTAACGTTACTTCTTAACCAGTGTCTAATAATCGCTGAAAGATCTGATAATTTCCGCTGCCCCAATGCACAGTTAACCTGGTAAAAGGCTGTTGGTCTCCTTGTGAAAGGTTTAGAGGAAGATTAACAGTAAAAATCTGTGGCAGTGTAACAGGGTTCTCCCCCAAAGGGGCCTGGCCTCCCCTTCATTCAAGGGGCTCTGAGTCTGTAAAACTGTCTCAAGTCTGGAAATCGATTAAGGGGCCATGACTCTTTGTTTTTGTAATTCAAGTTAGATTTCTGTTCACTTGACCTAGAACTCCTTTGTTTATACAGCTCAAACAAGAATTTAGTTTACCGACCATTTATTGTACTTCTAGGTACCCCATGATTTACTAGCCAACAAACAAATCTCTGTGAGTCAGATTATTTTGACTCCTGCTTTGAGTCTGCTGCCTACAATAGCCATATCCACCCAGTCTTTGGCAATTAAGTGCTGCCACCTGTCTACTGCCACCTCAGGATCCACTCATCCAATTTGCTAAAGGATTCCAGCTCAGTGACAGCAGTTTCCACAGTAATATCTAACCTACAGAGAAGTGTTACTACAGAGCTCTTCAGTGATGATTGTGTTAGTCTCACACTTATTTCTCACTGTTCTGATAAAAGGTGCATCCTCCAGACATTCCTGGGGGTAAGAGCAGGCTTTGCATGATAAATCCACTCCAACATTTCAATCTCTCTAAACCTCTGGATCCCCTCATCTACATTATACCAGGGCACTTCTTGCATTTCACCCTCAGGTAAAGTCAGCCACTTTGTGATCCATGTTTCAGCCAACCATCCAAACAAACTGTTAATGCCTTTTCTAATCCCTCGAGGTATAATATTGAATGCAGAATCCCTGCTTAGTAGCCCCATATCAATAAAATTCAGCCTGATTCAGCTTTTATATTCTCCTACAATTATCCCACACCCCTAAAATCCATTGCCACACATATTCCCTTGGATTCTGTCTATATAAATTGGAAAACTCACACAGTTCTTTAAGAGTACATACCTCCTCATGTGTGATATTTTGTACCTCATCTTTAGGGGCCTGTTGGGACTTTAGTCTAGTTATAGGTCTGGAAGAAATGGTGGGGGTGGGTAATGAAATGAATTAGAAGTATCTTCCAAGCCATTTGCTTCAGGGCATTAATTTGCAGTTTCATCTGATGAAACAGGATTAATCACTCTAGGGCTAATCCTTCAGGTGGAGGTTGGGTGGCCAACTCCTCAAGGAAGGGTGGTGGTGGGGCGGTTATGTCCTCAGGGCAGACTATTACAGGGTTATCTAGAGAAGATTTGGCATGACCTAGGGTTTAAACCTCGCCACCAACATCATTATCAATCCACATGTCACCGTCCCATTTTTCAGGGTCCCACTCCTTTCCAATCAATGCCCTCACTTTAAACGCAGACACAATACAGGACTGAGATTTCAGGTTACGTTGTAAAGTTCCTACTGTAAAGATAAGATTCTGAGTCTAATTTTTGCGGATCTCAAGTCTACGGCTGCACAAAATAAGATTTTCCTTCAGGACACTCATAGGAGCATTTACCTCTGTGAAACGACGCATAAGCTTCCATTTGAAGGCTTAAGCCCATCCCTTTCAGTTGTTAACGTATACAGTGTTTCTAACCACAACCAGCCAACATCTCTATACTTCTTATTTTCATAAAACTACATAAAGTTGTCAAAAACATTATCCCCAAGAAACTGGCTTCACATTGGAAGAATCGAATGGTGATATTTTGACTATTTTTTTTGCCAACTCACCGCATGGATTGGCAGTACCATTCTGATAAGAGGAATCAGAGTCCTTAGTGTCTCTAAGTCCACTCAGAGTAGACAACCAAACGTAAAAACCCATTTCTAAGATTATGTTTCTTAAAAACCACTCCTGGTACAAAGCTGTATTAGTTAGGGTTTTCTTAAGAAACAGAATCAACAGGAAATATCCACAATTATAAAATTTATAAAAGTGTCTCACATAACCGAAGGAACGTACAGTCCAAAATCTGTAGCACAGGATATGAAACAGATGACTCGGATGGAGAGTCTGGACGAACTCCACAGGAGAGGTTCACCGGCTGAAGGAGGAATAGAGACTGCCTCTTCTGAAATGTCCTTAAAAGCCTTCCATTGATTAGATTAAATGTCACTCACTGCAGAGGAACTCCCCTTGGCTGATTACAAATGGAATCAGATGTGGATGCAAGCCAACGTGATCATGATTTAATTCTATGAAATGTTCTCACAGCATCAGACAAGCCAGCACTTGCACAACCAGACAAACAGGTACTACCACCTGACCAAGTTGACACATAAACCTGACCATGACAAGTTCCCTACATTTTCTTCTAAAAGTTTTATGGTCTTAGATCTAACGTTTAGGTATTTGATCCATTTTGACTTAATTTTTGTATAGCGTGTGAGATATGGATGCTCTTTGATTCTTTTGCATGTGGATATCCAGTTCTCAACCACCATTTATTGAAGACACTGTTCTGTCCCAGGTGAGTTGGCTTATCCAAGATCAACTGTCCACAGATGACAGGGTCTATATCTTAACACTCTATTCAGTTCCATTGGTGAGTATATCTATCCTTATGCCAATAACATACTGTTTTGACCACTGTAGCTTCATAAAACGCCTTAAAGTCAGGTAACCCTGACTTCATTTTTCTTACTCAGGATACTTTTAGCAATTCAGGTCAACCTGCCCTTCCAGATAAATTCGAGATATTGGTTCTTCTATTTCTAAAAAGCTTTGGGGATTTTAATTGGTATTGCATTGAATCTATAAATCAATTTAGGTAGAACTGACATCTGAATTATATTCAGTCTTCCAATACATGAACATGGTGTGCTCTTCCATTTATTTCAGTCTTCTGTGATTATTTTGAACAGTTTCTTATAATTTTCCTTGTATAGGTATTTTGTATCATTCGTTAAATTTATTCCCAAATATTTTATTCCTTTGGATGCAATGTAAATGGAATTTCTTTTTCCTGATTCCCCCCTAAGATTGTTCATTACTAGTATATAGAAACTCTACAGGTTACAAGATCAAGGGTGTTGATCTTGTAATCTGCCACTTTGCTGTACTCATTTATTAGCTATTACTGTGGATTTTTCAGGGATTTCAACGTATAGTTATCATATCATCTGCAAACATTGAGAGTTTTACTTTTTCCTTTCCAATTTTGATGCCTGGTATTTCTTTTTCTTATCTAATTGCTCTGGCTAGAACTTCCAACACAATGTTGAATGACAATGGCAACAGTGGACATCCGTGTCTTGTTCCTCATCTTAGGGGAAAAGTTTTCAGCTTTTCCCCATTGAGACTGATGTTAGCACTGGGTTTTGCATATATTCCCTTTATCGTGTTGAGGAAGTTCCCTTCTATTCTTATCCTTTGATGTGTTTTCAACAAGAAAGGATGCTGAATTTTGTCAAATGTCTTTTCTGCATCAGTCGAGATAATCATGTGGTTTTCTGCTTTGATTTGTTGATATGGTATATTACATTAATTGATTTTCTTATGTTGAACCATTCTTGCATACCTGTAATGAATCCTACTTGGTCATGGTGTATAATTCTTTTAATTGCTGCTAGATTCAATTTGCAAGAATTTTGTTGAGGATTTTCACATCTATGTTCATTAGAGAGATGGGTCGGTAATTTCCTTTTCTTGTAGTATATGTGTCTGGCTTTGGTATGATAGTGATGTTGGCATCATAGAATGAGTAAGGTAAAATGCTTCAAATTTTTTGAGGCGTTTGAGAAGGATTCGCACTAATTCTTTCTGGAATGTTTGGTAAAATTCACATGTGAAGCCATTTGGTCCTGGACTTTTCATTTTTGGGGACTTCTTAGTGACTTTTCATTTTTGGGAACTTCTTAATGACGAATTCAATTTCTTTACTTGTGATTGGTTTGTTGAGGTCGTCTGTTTCTTCTAAAGTCAATGTTGGTTGTTCATGCCTTTGTAGGTAGTTGTCCATTTCATCTACACTGTCGAGTTCATTAGCATAAAGTTGTTCATAGTATCCTCTCATTACCTCTTTTATTTCTGTGGGGGCAGTGGTTATGTCTCCTCTTCCATTTCTGATTTTATTTATTTGCATCCTCTCTTTTTTTTGTCAACCTCACTAAGGGTCTATCAATCTTATTCATTTTTTCATAAAACCAACTTCTGCGTTTGTTGATTTTCTCGATTGTTTTCATGTTCTCAATTTCATTTGCTTCTGCTCTAATCTTCGCTATTTCTCTCCTTTTGCTTTCTCTGGGGTTAGTTTGCTGTTCTTTCTCTAGTTCTTCTAAGTGGCCAGTTGATTTCTCAATTTTTACTCTTTCTTATTTTTTGATACAGGCATTTAGGACAATAAATTTTCCTTTCAGCATTGCCTTTACTGCATTCCATAAATTCTGATATGTTGTGTTTTCATTTTTATTTGCCTCAAGATATTTACTTCTAATTTCTTTCTTTACCCCCTGATTGTTTGTGTTTTTCTCCCCTTATAGTTTTTTATTAATTAAACAAAAATTACAAGAAACACAAACATTCCTAATATACGCTCATTGCGTTCTACATATATGATCAGTAATTCACACTATCATCACATAGTTGCATATTCATCATCATGATCATTTCTTACAACATTTGCATCAATTCAGAAAAAGAAATAAAAGGACCACAGAAAAATAAAACGAAAACAGAAAAAAAAATTTACATACCATACCTCTTACCCCTCCCTTTCACTGATCACTAGCTTCTCAAACTAAATTGATTTTAACATTTGTTCCCCCTATTACTTATTTTTATTCCCTATGTTCTACTTGTCTGTTGACAAGGTAGATAAAAGGAGCATCAGACACAAGGTTTTCACAATCAGATGGTCACATTGTTAAAGCTGTATCATTATACAATCGTCATCAAGAAGCATGGCTACTGGAACACAGCTCTACATTTTCAGGCAGTTCCCTCCAGCCTCTCCATCACATCTTGGATAACAAGGAGATATCTACTTAATGCGTAAGAACAACCTCCAGGATAACCTCTCGACTCTGTTTGGAATCTCACAGCCATTGATACTTTGCCTCATTTCACTCTTTCCCCTTTTGGTTGAGAAGGTTTTCTCAATCTCTTGATGCTGTGTCTCAGCTCATTCTAGAGTTTTTCTCAGTCCCATGATACTGAGTCTCAGCTCATTCTGGGATTTCTGTCCCACGTTGCCAGGAAGGTCCACACCCCTGGGAGTCATGTCCCATGTAGACAGGGGGGAGGTGGTGAGTTGGCTTGTTGTATTGGCTAGAGAGAGAGGCCACATCTGAGTAACAAAAGAGGTTCTCTTGGGGATGACTCTTAGGCCTAATTTTAAGTAGGCTTGACCTATCCTTTGAGGGGTTAAGTTTCATATGAACAAACCCCAAGACTGGGGGCTCAGCCTATAGCTTTGGTTGTCTGCACTGCTTGTGAGAATATCAAGAATTCAACTTGGGGAGGTTGAATTTTCCCCCGTTCTCATCATTTCCTGAAGGGGACTTTGCAAATACTTTTCCACTCACTGATCAAATCACTCTGGGATTTATCAGGGCACCATTTTGGACAAACCAACAAAATCTCATGTCCTACCCAAGGTTCCATGTATTTATGTTGTTCAACCAACTGTCTACATAAGTTATACTAGGAGATGAACTGGTCAAAATATAAATTTTGTACCAAATAAACATTTTTTGCTTTAGTCTCACACATAAGTTGAAATTTTAAAATATGAATTATCATCTATTTTCAGCACCCTGCAGTAATGACATTCCTTTGTTCTTCCTCATGCAAAAATACTTTTAAATTTGTACAGTTACTCACTATCATTATACACTCTAGGCATTCCTAGATTATACCATTTCAATCTTTATCATCTATCTTTCTTTGTGATTTCATTTATGCCCCCAGCCCTCCTCCCTCTATCATTCTCACATGCAGCTTCATTCAGTGTTTTAACATAATTGTATTACAATTAGGTAGCATTGTGCTGTCCATTTCTGAGTTTTTATATTCAATACTGTTGCACCATCTGTATCCCTTCAGCTCCAGTTACCCAATATCTTACCGATTTCTATCTCCTGATGGTCACTGTTATCAATGAAATATTCCAAGTTTATTCACTAATGTCAGTTCATATCAGTGAGACCATACAGTATTTGTCCTTCTGCTTTTGGCTAATCACATTCAGCATAATGTCCTTAAGGTCCATCCATGTTGTTACATACTTCATAACTTTATTCTATTTTACAGCTGTATAATATTCCATCATACGTATACGCCATAGTTTATTTAGCCACCCGTCTGCTGATGGACATTTTGGCTGTTTCCATCTCTTGGTAATTGTAAATAATGCTGCTGTAAACATTGGTGTGCAAATGTCCGTTTGTGTCCTTGCCCTCATGTCCTTTGAGTAGATACAGCATATAGATGGGTCCTGTTTTTTAATCCATTCTGCCAGTTTATGTCTTTTGACTGGGGAGTTTAATCATTAAAATTTAGTGTTATTACTGCACAGGTAGTACTTTCTTCCACTATTTTGCCTTCTGGAGTTTATAGGTCATATCTAATTTTCCTTCTTTTTACCTTTACTCATAGTTTTCCTTTCTGCACTCTTCTCCATCTCTCTCTCTTCTGTCTTTTCATATCTGTCTCTAGTGCTCCCTTCAGTATTTCTTGCAGAGCTGATCTCTTGGTCACAAATTCTTAGTGATTTTTTTGCCTGAAAGTGTTTTAATTTCTCCCTCATTTTTGAAGGACAATTTTGCTGGATATAGAATTCTTGGTTGGCAGTTTTTCTCTTTTAGTAATTTAAATACATCATCCCACTATGGTTTCTGCTGAGAAATCTACATATAGTTTTATCAGGCTTTCCTTGTATGTGATGGATTGCTTTCTCTTGCTGCTTTCAAAACTCTCTCTTTCTCCTTGACATTTGACATTCTGATTAGTTTGTGTCTTGGAGTACATCTATTTGGATCTATCCTGTTTGGGGTAAGCTGCAGTTTTGGGTCTGTAATTTTCAGTCTTTCATAATAGTTGGCAAATTTTCAGTGATAATTCCCTCCATTAGTTTTTCTCCTTTTCCCTTCTTTTCTTCCTTCTGGGACACCCAGAACACATGTATTTGTACACTTCATGTTCTCATTCAATTCCCTGAGTCCTTGCAAATATTTTTCCATTCTTTTCCCTATATTTTCTTTTGCTTGTCTGATTTCAGATGTACCATCCTCCAGTTCACTAATCCTATCTTCTGCCCCTTGAAATTTAACATTATAGGTTTCCATTGTTGTTTTCATCTCTTCTACTGTGCCTTTCATTCCCATAAGTGCTGTGATTTGTTTTGTTCAGACTTTCGATTTCTTCTTTTTGTCTATTTCTTGTCTTCTTTATATCCTCCCTCAATTCATTGATTTGATTTTTGATACGGTTTTCGATATGTGTTCAAACATTCTGAATTGATTGTTTCAACTATTGTATATAATTTGAATTGTTGATTTGTTCCTTTGTCTGGGCCATATCTTCAATTTTGTCAGTATGATTCATTATTTTTTGCTGGCGTGCAGGCATTTAATTACTCTAGTTTATTCTAGAGATTGTTTTCACTTTTTTTTACCTAGGTTTTCCTTGCTGGATGATTGTGTTTTCTATCTATTCTTTGACATTCAGTTCATCTTATTCTAGACCTCTAGCTTAGGTTTTGTTTAACAGATCAGAATTTTTCAGTTTTTCTTTTCCTGTTCTTGCCCTGCGTGTAAGGTGCTTTTTTTTTTTTCCCTTAGGAGGGTCTACTTAGGTATTATAGACTCCAGTCAGATTTTCCCAGACCAAACTGGCCTCCTCTCAGGAGGAAAGAGTCATCTGCCTCAGTTTTCCCTGAGTGTGAGACCGAGTACATTGAGAGACTTTTCTATGAAACTGCTAGACTCTGTATTTTTCCTATCCTGCCTGGTATGTGGTGCTTGTCTTTCCTGCATAAGGTGATGTGGTACCTTTAACTTCAGTGTAGTCTTTTTCTTGTTTGCTAGCTGCCAGAATGCAATATACCAGAAACAGAATGGCTTTTAAAAAGAGGAATTTAATGAGTTGCTAGTTTACAGCTCTAAGGCCGAGAAAATGTCCCAATTAAAACAAGTCTGTAGAAATGGCCAATCAAAGGCATCCAGGGAGAGATACCTTGGTTCAAGAAGGCTGATGAAGTTCAGGGTTTCTCTCTCAAGTTTAGGGGTACATGGTGAACACAGAGTTTCTCTCTCATCTGGAAAGCACATGATGAACATGGTCAGGGTTCTTCTTTCATCTAGAAGGGTACATGGTGAACACAGCATCATCTGCTAGCTTCTTCTCCTGGCTTCCAGTTTCTTGAAGCTCCCCGGGAGGCATTTTCCTTCTTCATCTCCAAAGGTCACTGGCTGGTGGACTCTGCTTCTTGTGGCTATGTCATTCTGCTCTGCTCTCTTTGAATCTCTCCATTCTCTAAAATGTTTCCTCTTTTATAGGACTCCAGAAACTTATCAAGACCCACCCAAATGGGTGGAGACATGTCGTCACCTAATCCAGCTAACAGCCACTCTTGATTAAATCACAGCTCCAGGGAGATGATAAGATTACAGTTTCAAACATTCAGTATTGAATAGGGATTACTGTGCCTTTACAAAATGGGATTTTGATTAAAACATGGCTTTTCTAGGGCCCATACATCCTTTCAACCAGCACAGTCTCCCTGTTGGGGGTGTGGCTGAGACAGAGAAGTCATAGGCCGGCTTTAATTTCTTCAGTTTTCCAGACCCTGGGGTCTGAATTCCTTGAGAGAGGAATTTCACCTGAGCTGGGCCCCACCCCTCTCCCGAGGAAGGCACAGCCTCCAGACAAACTCTCAGGGAAGCTTTAATTCTCCCCTTGCCTGGCTCAGTTGGAACCTGAGAAGCCCTGCAGCTGTATCCAAAGAGCAGTCAAGCTGTAGAAACACAGCCACAAAAAAAGAAAAGAAAAAAAATCCTTTTCATAGTAGGAACCCCTTTCCTTGGGTTTGTCAATCAAGAGCTTAAGTTGGTACGTTGCTTTGTGTATCTCCAGGTCCTATGTGCCCCCTCCTTTCCTTCAGGGCTCAGACCCTTTTAAGTATTTTGTGTTGTCCGATCCAGAAAAACCTATTTTGTTCTTTTTTTTTTTCCCCTTTTTCCATCAGCCTTACCCCCTCTGTGCTGGGGCAATAGCCAACAACCTCAGTTTTTATTCAAGGTTCAGCTGAGCAGGGTGCCTATTTTTAGTAGTCAGAATTTGTTAATTAATTCCACAACTGGAGCTTGGTTGCACTGTGCCCTTGCTGCTACTAAAGCCTCTTTCCTTTCTCCTCTGGGAAGCAGCCTGTAGGGGAGAGGTGCCAGCTGCCATGGCTTGGGGAACCCACAGTTCTGGGTGAGCTCACCGCCAGTCCAGCTTGTCCAGACTGGTGTACATTGTGTGTCCAGTCACTGATGTGACCCCAGCAGTTGTTCTGTATGGTTCCTGTCTATTTACTACCCAGGAATGAACTAAATCCCACACCTCACTAAGCTGCCGTCTTGGCTCGAGGAACTTCCCACCACCTCTTCTTGGTAAAAACACTTACAAAACCAGGAACAGAAAAAAATTTCCTTAATATGATAAAGGAATGTATGAAAAACCTAGAGGTAAATCATACTCAATGGTGAAAGACTGAAGGCTTTCCTTCTAAGACCAAGAACAAGACAAAATTGCTCACTGTTATCACTGCTATTCAACAGTGTACGGGAAGTTCTAGCCGGAGCAATTAAACAAGTGAAAGAAATAAAAGGCTTCCAAATCAGAAAGGAAGAAGGAAAACCCTCTCAATTTGCAGATGATATAACCAACATACAGAAAATCCTGAAAAATCTATAAGAAAGCTACTGAAAGTAATAAACCAATTCAGCAATGTGGAGGGTACAAGGGAAACATGTAAAAATCAGTACTGTTTCCATACACAATGTACCATATGAAGAAGAAATTAAGAAAAAATTTTCTATTTACAATAATAAATAAAAGAATCAAGTATCTAGGGATAAATCTAACCAAGGATGTAAAGGACTCATACAAACAAAACTACAAAATAACGCTAAAAGAAATCAAGGAATTATTGTAAAAGCAGTTCTGGACTCTACCATCTTTCCCTTTAGTTTTTATTTCTCAGATTTGTATATTATTTTCTTTTTCTCTCTCTTTTCCTTTAAATTACCTTTACTCATATTCTTCAATTCTGTGCCCCCCTTCAGACCTCTCTCTCCTGTCTTTTTAATAAGCTGACAGGGCTATCTTTAGTATTTCTTGTAGGGCTGATCTTTTGCTGACTAGTTCTCTCAATCATTCTTTATTTTTGAAGATTTTACTCTCTCCTTCAATTATAAGATAGAGACTGACAGAATGGATCAAAAAAATATAATCCACCTATATGCTTTTTATAAGTGACACATCTTAGACTCAAGGACACAGTTAGACTGAAAGTGGAAGGATGGAAAAAGATCTTCTATGCAAGCAGTAATGAAAAAAAAATCAGGAGTAGCTATACTAACAGCAGACAAAACAGACTTCAAATGCAAAACATCATAAGAAACAAAGAAGGACACTATATATTAATAAAAGGAACAATTCACCAAGAAGAAATGTCATACATGTGTATGCTCCAAAGTACATAAGGCACATATTGGAAAAACTGAAGGGAGCTACAGACATATAGCATAACAACCACAAAGAAGGTCAACAGTAATAGTGGGAGACTTCAATACACCACTCTCTGCTATAGACAGAGCAACCATACAGAAGATCAACAAGGAAATGGAGAACCTAAACAATAAGATGAATGAATTAGGTCTAACAGACATATATAGATCACTACATCCAAAAACACCAGGATACACATTCTTTTCTAGCACACATGGAACATTCTCCAGGTCAGATCATATACTGGGACATAAAATGAGCATCTATGAATTTAATAAGATTGAAATTATCCAAAGCACTTTCTCTGATCACAAAGGAATGAAGTTAGAAATTAAGAATTACCAAAGAACTAGAAACTTCACAAATATATGGAAATTAAACAACATAAATAATCAGTGGGTCAAGGAAGAAATTGCTAGAGAAATCAGTAAATTTCTGTAGATGAATGATAATGAGAATACAACATATCAAAACTCACGGGATGCGGCAAAGGTAATGCTGAGAGGGAAATTTATTGCCCTAAATACCTATACTAAAAAACAAGAACAAGCAAAACTTGAAGATTTAACTGCTCACCTGGAGAATTTAGAGAAAGAACAGCAAACTAACCTTAAAGCAGTTAAAAGAAGAGAAAAAAGAAAAGACTAAAGCAGAAATAAAACTGGAGAACACCAGAACAACAGAAAGAATTAGCAAAACAAAAAGTCGGTTCTTTGAGAAAAATAATAAAACTGATGGTCCCCTAGGAAGACTAACAAAGAAGAAAAGAGAAAGGACACAAATAAACAAAATCAGAAATGAGAGGGGGGTTGTTACCACAGATCATAAAGAAATTTTAAAAATCACAGGAGAATATTATAAACAACTGTATGCCAACAAACTAGACAACTTAAATGAAATGGATAAATTTCTACAAATGCACAAATTACCTATACTGACTTGAGAAGAAACATAAGCTCTTAAAACAATTACAAGTAAAGAGAGCCAATTGGTCATTATAAATCTAACCAAGGTATGGGGGGGGACAGGTGCAAGATTTGATGGCTTCACAGGAAAATTTTATCAAACATTTCAAAAAGAACTAATGGCAATCCTGCTCAAATTCTTCCAAAAAATAGAAGAAAAAGGAACACTACCTAAGCCATTTTATGAAACTAAGATTACTTTAATACTAAAATTGGATAAAGATGGTATAAGAAAAGAAAACTACAGACCAATGTCCTTAAGTAACATAGATGTGAAGATTATTAAAAAAATACTAGAAATCGTATCTAAGGCCACATTAAAGGAATTACACATCACGATCAAGTGCAATTCATACCAGGAATCAAGGATGGTTCAACATAAGAAAATAATCAGTGTAATAAAGCCATGTAACACAAATCAAAAGGGAAAAATATCACATGATCATACAGATTGATGCTGAAAATACATTAAACAAAATTCAGCATCCTTTCCCAATAAAATCACTTCAAAAGTTAGGCACCGAAGGAAACTTTCTCAATATCATAATGGGCATATATGTAAAGCCCATACCCAGTATCATACTTAATGGTGAGAAAATGACAGCATTTCCTTGAGATCAGGGCACGATAAGGATGCCTATTGTCACCACTATTATTCTAGTATTATTAGAAGTACTAGCTGGAGCAGTTAGACAGGAGAAAGAAATAAAAGGCATCCAAACAGGAAAGGAAAAAATAAAAGTATCATTATTTGCAGATGACATGATCCTATATTTAGAAAACCCTGAGAAACCTACAGCAAAACTATGGAGCTAATAAACAATCTCAGTAAAGTGGCAGGATACAAGATTACATACAAAAATCAGTAATGCTTCTACATACAAACAATGACCTATCTGAGGTGACAACTAAGTAAAAACTCCATTCAGAATAGTGACCAAAAAAATTAGGTATCTAGGAATAAGTATAACCAGGGATGTCAAGGACTTATACACAGAAAATTATAAAATATTGCTAAAAGAAATAAAAAATGACCTAAATAGATGGAAAGATATTCCATGCTTATGGACAGGGAGGTTGAATATTGCCAAGATATCAATTCTATGCAAATTGATCTACAGATTCAATGTAATACCAATAAAAACCCCAACAACCTACTTTGAAGGCTTGGAAAAACTAATTATCAAATTTATATGGAAGGGTAAGAGACCTCAAATAACTAAATATCCCCTAAAAAGGAAGAGCGAACTGGGAGATCTACACCATAGCTTATATAAAGCTACAGTGGTGAAAACAGCATGGTACTGGCACAAAGACAGAAGGACTAACCAGTAGGATAGAATTACGAGTGCAGAGACTGACCACCAAATTTACCGGCATTTGATCTTCAATAATGCCCCAATACACTAAATTGGGGAAGAACAGACTTCAATAAATGGGCATGGGAGAACTGGATTTCAATAGCCAAAAGAATGAAAAAGGACCCCTACCTTACACCCTATATGAAAATTAATTAAAAATGGATCAAAGACCTACATGTAAGAGTCAGTACCATAAAACTTCTTGAAAAAAAAATGTAGGGAAATATCTTCAAGATCTAGTACTAGGAGGTAGCTTCTTAAACTTTACACCAAAAGAACAAGCTATGAAAGAAAAAATAGACAAATGGGAACTCCTTAAGATCAAGAGTTCCTGTGCCTCAAAGAACTTTATTTAAAAAGCAAAGAGGTAGCCAACTCAATGGGAAAAAATATTTGGAAACCACATACTGGATAAAGGCTTGATATCCTGTATACATAAAGAAATTCTACGGCTCAGCAACAAAAGAACCAACAAGCCAATTATAAAATGGGCAGATGAAATGAATACATACTTTTCTGAAGAGCAAATACAGATGGCTAAAAAGCAAATGAAGAGCTGCTCATCTTCATTGGCTATAAGGGAAATGCAAATTAAGATGACAATGAGTTATCACCTCATACCTATAAGAATGGCTGCTATTAAACAAACAGGAAAGCATAAATGTTGGAGAGAATGTGGAGAAAGTGGAACACTTATTCACTGTTGATGGAAACGTAAAATGGTTCAGCCACTGTGGAAGTCAGTTTGGCGATTCCTGAGAAACTGAATATTGAGTTGCCCTATGACCCAATACAAATACTCAGGATATACCCATAAGAGTTAAGGGGGGTGACACAAACAGACATTTGCACACCGATGTCCACAGCGGCAGTATTCAAAACTGCGAAGAAAAGGAAACTATCCAGGTGTCCATCAACAGACGAGTGACAAACAAATATGGTACATACACACAATGGAATATTAAGCAGCATTTAGACAAAATGATGTCCCAAAACATATGACAACTTGGATGAACACTGAGGACATAATGCTGAGTGAAATAAGTCAGACACAAAAAGACAGATATGGTATAATTCCATTATTATGACTCTGATAAAGCCAGCAGTGTTTTGGAACAGTTAAAAGGAAAAATTTGAGGGCACTGTAAGCCCAAGACAAACTCAGGGTACTGTTATTTGACTGCTTGTTGAAATGTGTTTCGAAAATTATTGCTTTTTTCCCTTCTTTTCTTTGCACATATATGTTATATTTTAAGACAAAAAAAAAAGGTTAAAAAATACTATAGGAATTATACTAATATTTGTGTCTTGGTCAGGTTCACATGTCAATTTGGCAGGTGGTGGTGACTGGTTGTCTGGTCGGGCAAGCACTGGCCTGTTTGTTGCTATGATGATTTTCATGGACATAAATCATGACCATGCTAGCTCCATCCACAGCTGACTGCCTTTGTAATCAGCTAAGGGAGTGTCTTCTGCAATGAGTGATACCTAATCTAATCACCAGAAGGCTTTTAAGGAGGATTCAGAAGAGACGATCACTATTCCTGCTTCAGCCAGCCAGCCTCTCCTGAGAGTTCATTAAGGAACTTCATCGTAGCTGCCAGCTTGCAGCCTGCCCTACAGATTTCAGACCAATACAACCCCACAGTTGCCTAGCCAGCTTCTCCTGAGAGTTCACGGAGGACCTTCATCAGAGCTGCCAGCTGTCACCTGCTGTTCTAGTTTGCTAGCTGCCGGAATGCAACACACCAGAGATGGACTGGCTTTTAATAAAAGGGGATTTATTTTGTTGGTTCTTCAGAGGAAAGGCAGCTAACTTTCCACTGAGGTTCTTTCTTACGTGGAAGGCACAGGATGGTCTCTGCTGGTCTTCTCTCCAGGCCCCTGGGTTCCAACAACTTTCCCCGGGGTGATTTCTTTCTCTATCTCCAAGGGCCTGGGCTGAGCTGCAAGTGCTGAGATGAGGAATGCCAAGCTGCTAGCCTGTGCTATGTTGCGATCTCTCATTTAAGCACCAGCCAATTAAGTCAAACGTCACTCGTTGCAGCAGACATGCCTCCTAGCCGATTGCAGATGTAATTGGCAACAGATGAGGTTCACGTACCGTTGGCTTATGTCGCAGCAACAAGATTAGGTATGCTCACCTGGCCAAGTTGACAACTGAATCTAACTAACACACCTGCCCAACAAATCTAGGACTCTACAACCCCAAGGATACGTGAGACATTTTTATAAATTTTGTATTTGTGGATATCTTCTGCTGATTGTGTTTCTCTAGAGAACCCTAGCTAATACAATCAGATAAAATAAATTTCTGACATAAAAAATCTCAATGTGGCCTCACTCTCTCTAAGCCCACTTTGCAAGTGAAACTATTGCCCTCCCCCTTACATGAGACATGACATCCAGGGGTGAAAGTCTACCTGGCAGCATGGGAAATGACTCCCAAGGATGAGCCTGGCCCTGGCACCTTGGGGTCAATAATGCCGTCCTGACCAAAAGGGGAAAAAGAAGTGTAACAAATGAGGTATCAGTGGCTGAGAGAGTTCAAATAGAGTCAAGAGGCTACTCTGGAGGTCACTCTTATGCAAGCTCCAGTTAGACACTGCTACCTATCATACTTGCCAAACCACAACCACAAACCATTCCTGCCCATCCTAAAGAATATTTAGGGCATTATATAAGATACAAAGGTTCCATGTACTAGGGTAACTTTCTAGTAATCTACAACCTCCAGATGGGTCACTGGACCAGATAAGTCCTGAAATGAAAAGAGGACCACCTCGCCAGAACATTAATTAGTTCCATCCCCCTATCCCATATTAGTGACAGCTCTTCCAACATGAAAAATTAAGAATGGCCATAGACCAAATACTCCTAAAGAGTGAGAGAAAGGCCAAAGATGATGATAGAGTTATACAAAGAAGGTAGGGTTTAGCAGATGAGTATGACTGAATCATTATACTGATTTTTCTTTTTGCCTCCAGTACTTTAGAGAACCTAGAAATGAAAACCTAAAATCATGGAACTGTAACCCATACCAAACATTAAAATCTGTTGTATACCTACTTGTTAAAATATACGCGTAAATTTACTGCTTTTTTGTAAAATATGCTATTCCTCACAATTAAAAAATATATTTAAAAAATCTGAAAATATTTAGTAACATAGCTGACTACTATAGCAAAATTGATATTTGTAAAAACTTTTTACTTGATATTTTGAGAATGCACACAGTTTTGATATTTAAGATAGTGTTTATTATTAAGAACTCAAGTGATGGATATCTTTATCTATAGATTTTTTTCCTTCCTTTAATTTTAAATTGGTTTATTAAACATATTGTACAAATAGGCTATATGATTATTTAAATTTTTTTAGTATGCCTAAGGATAAGCAAATTAACCAGTTTAGGTGGTTAAGATTTCCATATGTTAATTGTAAAAATATTGTATCTTCATATTTTTCTAATATCAGGAAAATGTTTAGTAACATAGGTCATTACTATAGCAATGCACATAACTGTAAGAACTTTCCACTTGGTATTCTGAGAAAATCCAGTTTTGACGGCTAAACAAATGGTATCTAAGTTTGTGTTTAATACTTAGAATTTAAGAATTTTGTTATTTGAATTCGTAGATTTTTTTCCTTTATACTTTAATTTTAAATTGGTTTACGAAAGTTACTGAGCAAACACAGGCTTACAATGAACTTACTGTGCAAACACACGAGTTACAACGATTACATGGATACTTTACTTAAATATGCCTATGGTTAAGTTAAGGTATCCATTTTTAGTGGTTCTAAGTGTATTGCTTGCATGAATGAATGAATGAATGACATCAGGGAAGACCTAAGTAAATGGAAGAACATTCCATGTTCATGGACTGGAAGACTAAACATTAAGATGTCAATTGTACCCAATATGATTTACACAGTCAACACAATTTCAAGCAAAATTCCAACAGCCTCCTTTGCAGAAATGGAAAAGGACACTATGTATTAATAAAAGGAATAATTCAACAAGAAGACATAACAATCATAAATATATATGCACTGAGCCAGAATGCTCCAAAATACATGAAGCACACGCTGAAAACAGAAATAGACACATCTATAATAATAGTTGGAGACTTCACTTTCACACTCTCATCAATGGGCAGAACATCTAGACAGAGGATCAATAAAGAAACAGATAATCTGAATAAGACAATAAATGAGCAAGATAGAACAGACATTTATAGAACATTACACCCCACAATACCAGGATACACCTTTTTCTCAAGTGCTCATACATCATTCTCAAGGATAGACCATATGCTGGGTCACAAAGCAAGTCTCAATAAATTTAAAATGATTGAAATCATACAAAACACTTTCTCAGATCAAAACGGAATGAAGTCGGTATTCAATAACAGGCAGAGGACCAGAAAATTCACAAATATGTGGTGACTCAACAAAACACTTTAAACAACCAGTGGATCACTGAAGAAATTACAAGATAAAGTAGCAAATATCTCAAGACAAATGAAAATGAAAACTCAACATATCAAAACTTAGGGGATGCAGCAAAGGCAGTGCTAAGAGGGAAATTTATTGCCCTAAATGCCTATATCAAAAAAGAAGAAAGAGCAAAAATCAAGGAATTAACTATCCACTTGGAAGAAGTAGAGAAAGAACAGCAAATTAACCCCAAAGCAAGCAAAAGGAAAGAATTAATGAAGATTAGAGAAGAAATAAATGAAACTGAGAATATGAAAAAAATCAGGAAAATCAACAAAACCAGAAGTTGGTTCTATGAGAAAATCAATAAGATTGATGGACCCTTAGCAAGACTGACAAAAAGAAGAAAAGAGAGGATGCAAATAAATAAAATCAGAAATGGAATAGGAGACATAACCACTGATCCCACAGAAATAAAGGAAGTAATGACAGGATACTATGAACAACTTTATGCTAATAAATACGACAACGTAGATGACACGGACAACTTTCTAGAAAGGTATGAACAACCAACATTGACTCAAGAAGAAATAGATGACCTCAACAACCAATCACAAGTAAAGAAACTGAATCAGTCACGAAGAAGCTCCCCAAAAAGAAAAACACAGGAGCAGGTGGCTTCCCATGTGAATTCTAAAAAACATTCCAGAATGAATTAGTACCAATCCTGCTCAAACCCTTCAAAAAAAGTGAAGACGACGGAAAGCTACATAACTTATTCTACGAAGCCAACATCATGCTCATGCCCAAGCCAGGCAAAGATATCATTAAAAAAGAAAACTTTATAGACCAATTTCTCTAATGAACATAGACACAAAAATCCTCAACAAAATTCTAGCAAATCGAATACAGCAGCATATTAAAAGAATTATATGCCATGACCAAGTAGGGTTCATCCCAGGTATGCAAGGATAGTTCAACATAAGAAAATCAATTAATGAAACACACCATATCAATAATTCAAAGCAGAAAAACCACATGATCATCTCGATTGATGCAGAAAAGGAATTTGAGAAAATTCAACATTCTTTCCTGTTGAAAACACTTCAAAGGATAGGAGTAGAAGGGAACTGCCTCAACATGATAAAGAGAATATATGAAAAATCCACAACTAACATCATCCTCAATGGGGAAAACCTGAAAACTTTCCCCTTAAGATCAGGAACAAGACAAGGATGTCCACTATCATCACTGTTATTCAACATTGTGTTGGAAGTTCTAGCCAGAGCAATTAGACAAGAAAAAGAAATACAAGGCATCAAAATTGGAAAGGAAGAAGTAAAACTATCACTGTTTGCAGATCATATGATACTATATATTGAAAACCCTGAAAAATCCACAACAAAACTACTAGAGCTAATAAATGAGTACAGCAAAGTGGCAGGTTACAAGACCAAAACTCAAAAAATCTGTAGTGTTTCTATACACTAGTAATGAACAATTTGAGGGGGGAAATCAAGAAAAGAATCCATTTACAATTGCAACCAAAAGAATAAAATATTTAGGAGTAAATTTAACTAAAGAGACAAAAGACCTATATGAAGAAAACTACAAGAAATTGTTAAAAGAAATCACAGAAGACTTAAATAAATGGAAGGGCATACCATGTTCATGGATTGGAAGACTAAATATAGTTAAGATGTTAATTCTACCTAAATTGATTTACAGATTCAATGCAATACCAATTAAAATCCTAAGAACTTACTTTGCAGAAACAGAAAAACCAATAACCAAATTTATCTGGAAGGGCAGAGTGCCTCCAATAGCTAAAAGTATTCTGAGGAAAAAAAAAATGAAGTTGGATTTCCAACAGTACCTGACTTTCAGGCATATTTTGAAGCTACAGTGGTCAAAACAGCATGGTACAGGCATAAAGAAAGATATACTCACCAATGGAATAGAATAGAGTGTTCAGATATAGACCCTCTCGTATATGGACAATTGATTTTTGATAAGGCAGTCAAGCCAGCTCACCTGGGACAGAAGAGTCTCTTCAATAAATGTTGCTTGGAGAACTGGATATTCATATGCAAAAGAATGAAAGAGGATCCATATTTCATACCCTACACCAAAATTAACTCAAAAAATGAATCAAAGACCTAAACATTAGATCTAAGACCATAAAAATGTTAGAAGAAAATGTAGGGAAATATCTTATAAATCTAATAATAGGAAGCAGTTTCCTAGACCTTACACCCAAAGCAAGAGCACTGAAGAAATTAATAAATAAATAAATACATGGGAAGTCCTCAAAATTAAACATTTTTGTGCATCAAAGAACTTCGTTAAGAAAGTAGAAGGATAGGCTACATCTTTTGGAAATGAAATATCAGATAAAGGTCTAGTATCCAAAATATATAAAGAGATTATTCAACACAACAACAAAAAGACAGACAACCCAATTACAAAATGGGCAAAAGACTTGAACAGACACTTCTCAGAAGAGGAAATACAAATAAATGGCCAAAAGGCACATGAAAAGATGCTCAACTTCCCTGCCTATTAGGGAAATGCAAAGCAAAACCACAATGAGATATCATCTCACACCTACCTGAATGGCCATTATCAATAAAACAGAAAATGACAAGTGCTGGAGAGGATGTGGAGAAAGAGGCACACTTATCCACTGTTGGTGGGACTGTCAAATGGTACAACCACTGTGGAAGGCAATTTGGCAGTTCCTCAGGAAGCTAAATATAGAACTGCCATATGACCTGGCAATACCATTGTTAGGTATCTACTCAGAGGACATGAGGGCAAGGACACAAATGGACATTTGCACACCAGTGTTTATAGCAGCATTATTTTCAATTGCCAAGAGATGGAAACAGCCAATATGTTCATCAACAGATGAGTGGCTAAACAAACTGTGGTATATACATAAGATGGACTATCATGCAGCTGTAAGAAAGAATAAAGTACAAAGTATGTAACAGCGTGGATGGACCTTAAGGACATTATGCTGAGTGAGATCAGCCAGAAACAAAAGGACAAATACTGTATGATCTCACTGATATGAACTGACATTAGTGAATAAACTTGAGAATTTCATTGGTAATAGGGACCATCAGGAGATAGAAATAGGGTAAGATATTGGGTAACTGGAGCTGAAGGGATACAGATTGTACAACAGGACTGAATGTAAAAACTCAGAAATGGACAGCACAATACTACCTAACTGTTATACAATTACGTTAAAACACTGAATGAAGCTGAATGTGAGAATGATAGAGTTTGTAGGGCTGGGGGCACAAATGCAATCAGAAAGGAAGATACATGATAAAGACTGAGATGGTATAATCTAGGAATGCCTATAGTGTATGATGATAGTGACTACATGTACAAATTTTAAAAGTGTTTTTGCATGAGGAAGAACAAAGGAATGTCATTACTGCATGGTGCTGAAAGTAGATGGTAATTAATATTTTAAAATTTCAACTTATGTGTGAGACTAAAGCAGAAAATGTTTATTTGGTACAAAATTTATACTTTGACTAGTGTATTTCCTAATATAACTTATGTAGACAGCTTAATTCAACACCATACATACATGGAACCTGAGTAGGGCATGAGATTTTGTTAGTTTGTCCAGAGGGATTTGAACAGTGAATAAAAAACTATTTGCAAAGTCCCCTTCAGGGAATGGTGAGTATTCTAGTTTGCTAGCTGTCGGAATGCAATATACCAGAAACAGAATGGGTTTTAAAAAGCGGAATTAAATAAGTTGCTAGTTTACAGTTCCAAGGCCGAGAAAATGTCCCAAATAAAACAAGTCTATAGAAATGTCCAATCAAAGGCATCCATCCAGGGAAAGACATCTTGGTTCAAGAAGGCTGATGAAGTTCAGGGTCTCTTTCTCAAGTGAGAAGGCACAGGACGAACACAGTAAGGGCTTCTCTCTCAGCTGGAAAGGGCACAGAGCAAACATGGTGTCATCTGCTAGCTTTCTCTCCTGGCTTCCGGTTTCATGAAGCTCTTTGGAAGGCATTTTTCTTCTTCATCTCCAAAGGTCGCAGGCTCATGGACTCTATGCTTCGTGGTACTGCAGTATTCTCTGCTCTCTCCAAATCTCCCATTCTCCAAAATGTTTCCTCTTTTATAGGACTCCAATAAACCAATCAAGACCCACCCAAATGGGTGGAGATAGGTCACCTAATCCAGTTTAACAATGACTCTAGATTAAATGACATCTTCAGGGAGATGATCTGATTACAGTTTCAAACACACAGTATTGAATAGGGATTATTCTATCTTTATGAAATGGGATTTTGATTAAAACATGGCTTTTCTAGGGGGCATACATCCTTTCAAACCAGCACAGTGAGAAAGGGGGAAAATTCAACTTCCCCAAGTTGAATTCTTGCTATTCTCACAAGCAGTGCAGACAAGCAAAGCAATAGGCTGAGCCCCTAATCTTGGGGTTTGTTCATATCAAACTTAACCCCACAAAGGATAGGTCAAGCCTACTTAAAATTAGACCTAATATTCACTCCCAAGAGAACCTCTTTTGTTGCACAGATGTGGCCTCTCTCTCTCCAGCCAACACAACAAGCAAACTCACTGCCCTCCCCTGTCTACATGGGACATAACTCCCAGAATGAGCTGAGACTCAGCATTAAGGGATTAAGAAAACCTTCTTGACCAATAGGGGGAAGAGAGAAATGAGACAAAATAAAGTGTCAGTGGCTGAGAAATTCCAAAGTGTCAAGAGGTTATCCTGGAGGTTATTCTTACACATCAAATACGTATCACCTTGTTAGTCAAGATGTAATGGAGAGGCTGGAGGGAACTGCCTGAAAATGTAGAGCTGTGTTCCAGTAGCCATGTTTCTTGTAGATGATTGTATAATGATACAGCTTTCACACGGTGACTGTGTGATTCTGAAAACCTTGTGTTTGATGCTCCTTTTATCTACCTTACCAAGAGACGAGTAAAACATATGAAATAAAAATAAATAATGGGAACAAATGTTAAAATAAATTTAGATTGAAATGCTAGTGATCAATGAAAGGGAGGGTTAAGGGGTATGGCATGTAGGAATTTTTTTCTGTTGTCTTTTCATTTCTTTTTCTGAATTGATGCAAATGTTCTAAGAAATGATCATAATGAATACACAACTATGCGATGATATTGTGAATCAGAATGTTTGCATCTGTTGCATTTTTTTTTTTTAATTAAAAAAAATTCTGAATAAGGTCTACAGCTTAGTGGTACTATATCAATATTAACTTACTAGTTTTGATAACAGCACCAGTACCACTGTACCATGATTTTGGTATGTTAACACTAGTGGAAGCTTGGTGAAGGGTGGAGCAGGAGGTTCTCTGTACTATCTTCCCAACTGTTTAGTAATTATAAAATTATTTCAAAATAGTTTTCAAAAACTGAGATGACTTCACTTAGATACCTAACTGAAGATGTCAAATAGGCACTGGTTATGTATTCTGGGGATAGAGAGGTCCAGGCTAATGACTAAAACTGGCTAACAGCTGATGTTTAAATGGCACTTATAACTAAAATATTAAATGGAAATTAGGACTTAGGGGGAAATTACAATGCATAGAGTTTGGAGGGATAGAATGGAGTTTCGGGGATTGAAATATATGGCTATTGAGATTAGGAGACAACAAAAGAAAGTGGTATCCCTAAGCTAAATGAAGAAAGTATTTCATGAAGAAAAAAGTGACCAACTGTTCTGGATGCTAATAACTTGACTGACAACTGACAGTGGGATTAAAAGTGTTGAGGTCACTTGTGATCTTAACAAAAGCTATTTTGATGGACTGGTAGCATAACGCCACAGCAAAGCCTTTGTGTAGATTTAAGCAATGCATCTTCTAAAGACACGGCAATCTGTTCTACAAGTTATAAAGTAAGTGAAGACACTTCGCTCTGCCACAAAACGGCCAAATAATATACTGATTTTAAAAAATTTTTTACATTGGTACCATGTATATGAATAACAATTCCCATTTTAACAATTTTACTGGTTTTTTGTTTTTAGAATAGGAAATTTCATGCCATCTGCTGGGAAACTACCCTTACAAATATAATGTGAACACTATCCTATACATTTGCACTTTAGTGGTAGGGATTAAATCTGATTAGAATGGGTTCAAAAGAGAATGGAGTTTCCTGGTCCATGCATCCAAAAAAAAAAAAAAGGAATGGGAAGAGAGAAAGAGGAGACAGTGAGTACAGAGCACTCTCACAAAGCAAGGAATTTTTACTATCAGCAGAACAAAGATAATGGGGAATAGCCAACAAGGGAGACAGATTCATAGGAGTGGTTTTTTGTTTGTTTTTTTTTTAATGATTTGAGATACAGGATGTCCTGTGCTATAAAACTATCCCAGTAGAAAAGGGAAACTGAGGACACAGAAGAGAATAAAGAATTACTGAAATGATGTTTTTGAAGAGGTCAAGGTCAGGCTCTAGTGGACAAGTGAGGAGGCGGGCCTAAAGAAGAACACAGACCATTCAATCAGAGCAAGAGGAGGGAAAACAGTATACATGCCCAGATGCATAACTGAGCAAATGGTGGTCACGTACAGAAAATCTCTTCTAATTGCTTACTTTCTTATTGAAATAGGCATTAGCTGAGAATGAGGAATGAGGAGGGGTAGAAATTTTAAAGGGGAAAAAAACACTGTCCAGCACAATGGGAGAATGAATGGATTAGGGAACATGGTAGGATTTTAGGCAGCACTAAGGCCCATGTGAGCTTGGTGGTCAAAATTTAAAGTCAAATTATTCAACAATGTTACATGTATTTCACATTAACCATCCAGAAGCACAACAGACAGAACTGGATTTAACCAGGATTAAATTCAGGATTTATCTAGATGTGTACACCAGGAAAAGGGTCAAGAAATTTGAGGTATATGCAATGTAGTAATTCTAAGTGACTGTGGGAAAGGAAGTGAGAACCAAAGAGGTACAATGTAGATATTTTGCAAATAACTAAAGAGGTTGATTTAAAAAGACCTATCCTTACCCAACTTTCAGATTTTTTCACTTAAAAAAACTGCAACAATTGCCCCAGACCTCCTAACTAAATCTAAATACCTCAGACTGATTTGACTGTGAAGTTCCAATCAAAGCTATAACCTGGATATCCTGGAAGGCACCCAATCTGCCCAGGTCTTTCTAGAGACCCTCAAGGATTTTGCTGAGGGTATCATCAAAAAGAATTAATGTAACTTGTTGCAAATGTAGTTCTTAACTCCAAACTCCTAGAGATTTTATAATTAAGTAATACATTAAGCTAACAACTGAGTTTTTATAAACACAGTTTTCTTTTAAGAAATTCTTCAGTGTAATGGTATATATTCTAGTGGTATTTCACACCCTGGGGTGTTTTCTACAATCTCTCTGCATATTCCTCTAACTGGTTCCAGAAGATAAATCAAACCAGCAACTGTCTCCTTATTTTTTTCATTCTTCTTTTACTCCAGCCCTAATAATTATTAACAAACATCAGTCATTTGGTAGACCAGATCTTTATTAAAGAATCTGCAAATTTTACAAATTCTAACCATACATTGGTATCTCATTTCTTCTTTATTTTGTTATATTAGTTAGAAACAAACAAAATTCCTTCAACCACAAAAAATGTCTACAGCTGCTGAACCTGTTTTCAAGAAGGGGAGGTATACGGTTATTGCACCACTAAGATAGTCTTTAGTCACACTTCTTGGAGAATATTGTTCTCCAAGTCAGAAATCTCTTCCCTATGCCAATATAAACAAAATGTTGGCCAATGTCAAGAACAGGATATAAAAAGTTCGCTCCAGCACTACCACCTGATATTGAGGCCACAGCTTGTTGTTAGGAACACAGACACTTAGATTATCTAATAATAAAAATTTGTAAGAACAATTCCTTCTGGAAAAACAGAAACACTTCTGTATTCCCACTTCAGCATAAAAATAAAAATTTATTGTTAAAAGAGATACATGTTTCTCTTTTTGTCACCAATTCTCTAAGGCGGCTAATATGCATGCCCCTGCCTGCCAACCAAAGTGTTCAAGTCAGTATTACTACACTGGCAATGGTCAAGAATTGAGGAAAGGAATGAAGAATTACTTAATGTATTTTACACTGAAAGTGACATGTTTAGTGTCCTAATATCTGTACTACCAAGGCAGAGAATCAACTGAGCAAGATTCAGTTCTCACACTGATCTTAGACTAAAGTAAAAATTAATTTACATAAAGAGAGGATGATAAATTTTTATGTTCTGCAAAAAAGGGGGCTGAAGAGCAATACTATACCTAAGTTCACGTGATTCATAACATGTAGAAACAGCCTGACAAATCACATTTTTTTACATGAGATAAAGCAGAAAGGCAGGGGTTTACCCATCACAGAAATATCTTCAAATTCTACCCCTCCACGTAAAAACATCTCACAAGCATGGATGATTACATGGTATGTGAATATGTATCAGTCAAAAAATAAATAATTAAAAAAATCTCACAAGCAAACATTCACAATAATCCAAGCAAAAGGTAAATTAATGATGCAGGATACTAAAATATAGGGAAGAAGTATGTGGTGGGAAAGAGATAAGTTTTACTGGCACAAGCATGTTTTTATTTCTGCAAATCTACATGACAAGTCCTATATATTGAGGATATAAAATAAAGTAATGCAACTTGGTATTATTATTTTCAAATCCAATATCCAAAGCATAACACAAAGCATATTACAAAGTTAGTAATAACCTTTCAAAGCAATGAACTGTGGTTTACAATGAAGAGATTGCCCTGATTAAAAAGTTCAAGAACCTGGTTCAAATAACCACTGCTCCCACTATCAGAGCATGTGGCACTAGCCATCTCCTAACTCTTTCAGTTTACATCTATGAACACATTAGGGAAATAAAGGTTTAGTCATCTTAGGCCTGTGAAGCCAGTCATCTTCACAACAGTCTTCTTCCTACTGAACCTCTAAAAACACCACACTCCACCACTCCCTTCATGTGTTTTCCTGTTTTGGCAAGAAGGAAAAATGAAATGCATGACATGAGGACACATCAAAGTGGAAAAGGCAAGGCTAACAAATCAAAATTATTATTACTATACAACCAAGTAATATGTAAAATATCTAGTATATAAGAACATAATTAAGGCTCAACTCAATGCTTTATACTATGAAACAAGGTGTCTCCTTAGCCTTCATTTAGAAGACATTACAGCTTTGTATCTTGACATATTCTTGTGGCACGTTTTATATCCTGGACAATTTAAACATTTAAGACCCAAGCAAGTGTCATAAAAAATAATAACACTTGTTTGGTCAATACACTAAAGAAAAAAGAAAGACTATATGAATAGTGTTGACGATATTACAATATTAAAATGTTGGTATACTAGCTCCTTTTCAAAATATACATATATTACATAATAGAAGGATAAATAAAATAAACTTTCTGATAGTCTCTGTAAATTCATTTAAAAGTCTATGGTTACTCTTCCAAAGTAAGAAAAGTTACATTATATTTAGAGACAGGTAAATGCCTCTGAGATATCTGTTTCCATAGAAAGAAATAATTATCTTAAGAGCTAGCTTCATTTCATGTATGAAGTATTGAGGTCACTAACTGCTTTACTTAAGTTTTCCTGTCTATAAAAATGCAGATGGGCATAACTAATCCAATTTAAGATATTAAAATTATGTTTAATAATATTACCCAAAGCACTGAGAGTTGAATCATATAACCAAAGAATTCTGCGCTGATAGCTCCCTTTGATTAAAAGGATGGTGACCAAGAAAGGGGTTTCTAGAGGTCATTATTTCCCTACTCTAGAATTTATGATCACAGACTCTGGAGGTATAATAAAATGTAGAGTATAAATAAGTTGGTGACATTTAATTTAGGTTGGCTGCTTATAAATTCTTGATAGCTTTGGAAACAACATATTTCCATATCATGAAAATATCAGAAGTCCTATTCATGATATTTGACATGAAATCCTAGCCCATAAGGGAAGTTCTATGAAACAGCTTGATTCTATTACCATCCAGCTTTAGCTCCTTGTTCTCTCATACCCTTTGCTAACTTCTCTCCCACCCCTCCAATCCAGTTTCCGTCATCAGGGATTTACAATGACCTATTTTATAACAAGGTTTATAAAGAAAGAAAAACCATGATGTGGTCCTTCCATCATTTAAATCTATAAATTTTGATGAACTCTAAGCATAGAAATGACCACTTCCAAGAATACTGAAGACATTTTCTCTTCACTGATAATACATCCATACTTCTCAAATTGAGATTTGAATCCTAAAATACATATTAAGCATTGTATCAGTAATTTTTCCCTCACATTTCAAGATTAATTTTATAAGAGAAATCAAGTGCAGGACTTTCTAAAAGACCAGAAAAGCTTTGCTATCTATTATGCCTCTCTGGTTTCCATTGTAGAAACAGTAGGTCCTCCAATAATATGCACACTCGACAAGCTCTTTTTTCCCTCTAAGGCACAAATCAAAGCCACTTTGCTTAAAATGCAATTAATTTAAAAAAATGTAATTAATTCAAATAGTTCCTTTCTTTCAAATAAAGAAATTATCATTGACAGTACCTCACTATTATAACCTGAGCTACATAAAGTAAAACAACTATGAGGGCCATATGTCAGTGGCTATTTTTAAGCACGCTAAATGATCACAGGCTTGTAGAAGTAAGAAGCATAGCTTTTTAAAGTATGCATTTGTTCATACTCAGAGGATGGACTAAAGAACACTTTTAGTGTCCTTCCCCTTAAATGTGATTATGACAAACTCATAACTTAAATCCTGCCTACAAATTTCATTCCTTAAATAGTTAGTTTTGTTTACATGCATCTTCTATTTGACAAGTTGTATTATATTTGCAAACAAAGGCCCAATTATAAAGATTCTAAAAACCTTTACTTCTGTCTATAAGATAGGATATATCAGGGTAAAAGTGGGTCCTGAGGATAGCTGGATGGGCTAAATGCATTAGATTGCTTATAATGTCGCATTAATATCTTGAAGTTATATGAATTCTCAGAACTTAAAATATCCTCAAATTTTAATGTACACGTAGTTTAACATTTTGGTAAAAAAAAATATTAATTTGAAATAAGTGCACAAGAGACAGAAGAAATGCTTCCCTTACATTACTTTCCATTACATTAGAAATGGACTTTCTACCTTATTTGCCTCTATGACTTTGGCCAAGAGCTAGGATAATTACATTCTGAAGTTCATCAAGGACTAAAAATAGGAATACACATCCAGTCCATTAGGAAATGATATAGTTCTGGCTTCAGAACTATTAAGGCTGTACAAGGCTAGTTTACAAAGCTTTTACAAACCTGGATAATCCACCAGCCTCAAGAGATGAAAGAGAAAGTAAAGATAAAATTAAATATATTTTCCACTTTGAACAACCATTCAGTGGTTATTAGGTCTATCTCTCTACATGAATTAATTACATTATTAATGTGATTTTCTAGACTTGTTAGTACAATACTTGTGTTTATTAAATAGCGAAAGTTTTTTAAATTAAAAATTACACTGATTAAAATTATAAAATCTTAGGCACTTAATTGGAATTTAAGTCATGGGGTATAAGAGTAAGGTTTATAAAAATGGCATAAAAGGCTAATGCATCATGTGTGGACTTCCTTCTGTGTGTGCGTTTAGTCTGTCTAATTCTCTTAATTTTAATCCATTTGGGATGGCATAGAGTGGGGTGGTATTGGCAGCCTGTCCACAGACTTAAACCTTTTCCTGAGACATTCCTGAATGCTATGTTAACATACTGAAATCCTGAAAAGCCTTTCCAGATTGCAAAGATATACAAACTCTTTTCAACACAAAAACATCTGTCATTATCAATAATGGCACACAGCTTTTTCAGACCCTTTTCTCTTTCACAGAAGAATTCAAATACAAACAGCACTACACACCTAGTGAGTAAGCATAAAACAGTTTCTCCCAAATTCTCCTAGGTGATCAACCTATAAACTCTAGAAAATGTACAACATCAACTCGTATGACCAAAAGGAATCCTAATGCCTACAAGGCTTAACACCTATATCTCAGTCATGGCTGCATGGCCGGGAAAGTGAACACCATGATGGACTCCTGCATTCTTCACATTGTGCTCATGGACAAAGTCAGTGTAGTTTCTATGTAGCCTGAGGTGAGGGCAAGGTCATTCTGCTCCACTGGTCTCCACCACGTTGACTGCAGTCACTGGCAGTAGAGAGCCTGGATGATTGGGGAGTGGGGAGGGGAGCACAGTTAGTCAAAAGGAATACAAGAAAATGGATGTGTAAGAGGTAATTAAGGAGAAAGGCAATGTGACCAACATGCACCACTTCTACAAGTAGAATTCAACATCTACTCCATGCAATCTTATTATTTAAGAATAAATAAGGGGGAAAGTTCACAAAGTTACATGTAATGGCAAATAGCAATATGGAAATACACATAAGCAATCAGAATCAGGTGAATTTACTAAAGAGGAAATTTCACAGAGAACAAGACACAGTATCTGTCCCTGATGTTGCTAGTAGAATGAGAAGCAGAAATGTTGTTAGGGGTCTAATGAGAAGAAAAAACATTCATTATCTACTTAAATCAAATATTTGATCAGAGAATTCTATGTTAGGACAAGGGAACAAAATGGAAAAGGGAAATTATTTCCAAATTAACTGATTTCTGATAACTGAAATCTAGGAAACAAAATTCTGAAAGGGCATTTAAAGAAATCTACATCAGTGGCCGTGTAATTTACATCAACGTTACCAATTAAGAATGGAGAATCACTGTTCCTTCTATAATAAATGTGCTTTATAGGAGCTCAAAAGGAAATTCAACAGATACCGATAAGCATATTAGATATCGTTAACATAGAGTGTTAAAAAATAGGCCTATCAGAGTGCAACAGGCAATCATGCATAGTTCCTGATTAGAAGTGATCAGATTCCTCCGGTAGAAAGAAAATATTTGGCAAAGTTTTGTGACTTGGCAAAATATTCAAAATAACTACAAAGAAAAAAACTTATCCCAAATATAAAAGTGTCTAAAGATAGATTTTTAAATGCAGAATTATAACCAAACTATGGATCTTCATACCTTTTTTCCTTAAGAAAATTGTAACGGCAATAACTAAAAAGATTTTCAGAATAAACTTGGAATTCCTTTCTTTTAACAATAAAATCATTTTAATCCCTTCAATTAAAATATTTGTTCATCAGATCCAGCCCACAAAGTCCATAATCCTCATTTTAAGATCTCTAAAAATTTAGAAAATTAAATTACATTCACTTTCTTCCCTATATATACAAGATTTTCCCAATAATTCTCAGTTTTGCTTTTGTTGTTATTATTCATAAATTATTTACAAATATACATTGTTTCTCAAAAGGTGATACTTTAAATATTGGATAATAATGGTGTCATTTTAAAGACACCAGTTAGAAAAAACTGAAGAATTGAAGAGGTAGGCTTAGAGTAAACTGGTCAAAACTCATCTGTGAAAGTCATCTGCCAAAAATACAGTGGCCGATCAACATGCCCACATTTTAATAACAGTTTCTAAAGGAGGACTCTTTTATATATTTTTAAGAGTATTGATGATTACCAAACATGCAGAAACAAAGAATGGAAAGCAGAATGGATATTTGATTAAAGCTGAGGAAGCCATAGCTCTAAGACATGTCAACTCTATATTGAGTTCCATGACCCCTGTGATAAACACTGAGGCTCATTAGGTTTTAAAGACCAGCGCTTTAGTCCAGGAGGTATCAGCATAACCACATAAAAGAAAGAGCACACACAGCTTCAAATTTTCATTTTCAACCAGACTGAATACCCTTTCTACAGGCTGCATGTAAGGAACTGGGTAGTGCCTGAAAGACTAAATTAAACAGATTTTAGTGTCATAAAACAAGACGCAAACTAACCAGAGTTTCATTCCATATTAATACAAAAGGCAAGCATATTAAGGTAGTCCCTTTTATAGTTGAAGTCTGGGTACTATTTTTCTTGCCAAAAGGACTGTGTGTGAAAACAAAGGGGATAAAATACAGTTGCTTGTTGAAGCTGTGTTTTCCTTTAAGAAATTGATGAAAATCTTTTAAATAGCTTAAAAAAATAAAGGCTATAATTTGGCACTCAGAAGCCTCCTCACCATATATCCTGCCACACTCCCAAGTAGAATGAATAAAAAAAAGGGAGATGGGAATGGGTGGGGTAAACCAACCTGAACTTAAAGACTAATCTTAAGTGATTTGGAACAGAAGTCGAAATATGTCCAACAATGAGTTGCCCATCAAGACCAAAGCACCTTGCAGTTTGTTAAACCAAAATAACAGTGAAAAAAATTACATAGCAAAGACCAAAAATAATCACCCAATCACTGTTGACCCACCACCACATGAAGGAAGAACTGGTTGCACAGAAAGCTGACCATAACCTTGAGATCACCACAGAAACTCGTTATATTTCAGGGACTAAACTAAGAGCAAGAGAAAAAAGAGAAAAATCCTATGAAATATCAAGGTTCTGTTCATAAATAGATAAAAATTTAAACAGGTGATGCACCCAACATGAATCATGTAATTCCCACGGAACACCCCAAGGCACAAACATTTATTTAGGAATGATTAACCTCAATAAGGCACAAACTATTCATATTTGTGTACTTATTATTAATCTAAAAAAATGACCCTGGAAATTTAAGTAAATGAAATAATTTCTCTGTCATCAGAGTTTTATCTCTCAATCTCATATTATGCTTCCCTTTGGCTTTACCTTTAGTCTTTATTAAAGAAACCTCAACCAAAGTAGTAGTATCATGTTGAAAGAATAACATGTAATGGACATATTTCCCTTATGGATCTGGGAAAAGGTCTACTAACTAGCAAGAAAGTCATTTTCAACAAAGAACCAGACACCACTCCCAGATCATGCTAGACAAAGGACAACTTGTCTGATGTCCTTCATTTAGACAACTGCACACCCCTCTTTATCCATACCCCTCACTTTTCAATTCTTATATGACTATTCAATAACACGTTTCTTTTCAGCTCACAAATATGAATAAGTTGCATTCAATCATTTTTAAATTACTCTGATTATGGTTAAAAATTTGGAATACAATGAAGCAACAATATTTTATTTTGGTTTAAGGGGTTAAACAAACCATTTCCTGTCGTGCTGGTCTGTTCCAGGGCTCCTTGGAAGATTCTCTATCTCCACTAGCACAGAACCAGAGGGAACAGACGGGATCACTGGCAGAGCAGATTTTACACTCCAAGTCTTTGAACACAAAATTTTAAAATTCATCTATTTTTGCTTAAATAAAATATCTTGTCATCAGCAGCGAAAATACTAAAACAGAATATTATCTACATAATGAACAAAGATAATGTAAACAAAAGCTAGAATTTTATATACATGACAGTTAATAATTTAATTGCATATTAATATTTTCATTTATTTTCCAGTATTTTATAAGAACAGAAATGTTCTAGAGCATCTGTTCTATTTATAATACCTTAAAGAATAAAATAACAGGGAATTAGATATTTCTGAGTCATTTTCTTTTTGTGAAAAGAAAGTCATTTCTTTTCGTGAAAAGAAAATGCACAAAACTTGCACACACTATCACCACTAATCTAGAATGAAAATTTCAATACTACCACTGCTTGCCATAATTAACTACACTGTTCTAGAAATTTAACATTGTCTTACCTGTTGGGAGCCATTACTCTGGTTTGAAACACTATTTTGAACCCTGTAATAGGAAAAAAAAAATCCATTAAATAAAGATATATGAAAATGAAAGATTATACAAACATACTTGTGAAAGACATTGTTTTCTTTCAAATAAAGAAGAAATAACATTGTTGGTACCTAAAACTAAGAATGAAAGATGCCTAGAAAACATGTGCTTTTATAAGCAAACACTTGCTTTACTAAAGCCTGCTTATTTGATACTTCAATATACTTATATTTTAATTGTGCTTTAGATATATACTTCACTACTAATCTTGTTTATTCATTGGACAATTTCCATCAAAGATAGTAAAATAAATACAGTAGTACAAACAATTCCTTAAATTCAAGGCATCAAGCATAAATACCCATTCTCTGAGGAGCATTTATTCAAGGAAAAAACAGCTAAATTTTAATAATTACAGCAACATTTGTGGTGCTTTTAACATGCCTTGTTTCCATCTCCCTTTCCCAAACTCTGTATAGCCTTGAAAGCCAACAGCTAGCAAACACAGTAAAAGCCAACAGTCTATAGAAACCACCACCCAGAGAAGTCAAAATGGAGCTGGAGTTCTTGTAAAGTGGAATTCTCAGAGAACTGTTATTTTTTGACCCCACTTGTAAGGCTTTGTTTTTATTAGACATGACTCAGAGCTCACCAGGTAAAAAGAACCTTTTCCCTAGGGACATTAGTCAAAAAAGAACATCACAGTTGCCTGAGGCAGCAATAAATTGGGGCAAACAAGAGACTTCAGTAGCTATCTGTGACAAACAATACAGACCTTACAGAACTAGCTCAGGAGAGCCACTAAACAAACAGCAAAAACAACCAGCAACAACAAAACTAGGGAGAAATGAAAATCTGATTTCTAGATTTTCTATTTTAAATATACAATTAAAAATGTCCAGTTTTCAACAAAAACATAAGAAACAAGAATGTATAATGCATACATGGGGGGAAAGAGGTCAATAGAAAAATGTTCATGAGGAAGCACAGATGTTGAATTTAGTATAATTGTATTAGAAAAAAAATAACAAGGAAATTTTAAGATACAACTATGTAGAAATTAAGCAACACATTCCTAATTAACTAACAGATCAAAGAATAAATCAAGACGGGAATTAGAAAGTACTCTGGGATAAATAATTATGAAAATACAACATACCAAAGCTTACAGGGAAAGTTATAAAAATCTCAAAACAATCATCGAATTTTCTACTTTAAAACACTGGAAAAAGAGGAGCAAACTAAACCTAAAGGAAGTAGCAGGAAGTAAATAGTACAAATTGAAGAGAAAATTAATGAAATAAAAAAAAAATGAAAATCCACAAAACCAAAAACTGATTCTTTTTTTGAAAGGATCAACAAAACTGACAATCTTTATAAGGACTGACTAAGGAAACAAAAGAAAAAAAAAGGAGAGAAGATATAAATTACTAAAATCAGGAATGATGAAACATTACTACAGATCTTGCAGAAATAAGAAAGATTACAAGTGAATTATACGAACATCTGTATGCCAACAAATTATGCAATGTATACACAATGGACACCTAGAAACAAATGGCTGAAGTGACTCAAGGTGAAATAGACAGTTTGAATAGAACTGTAACAAGTATAGAGACTGAATTAGGAATTAGAAAACTTTACACGAATAAAAGTCCAGGCTTAGATTGCTTTACATGTATGGTAGAATTCACCATTAAAGAAGAATTAATCATTCCTTAGAAATTCTTCAAAAAAAAAAAAAGAGGGAACACTTTTCCACTAATTCTATGAACCCAGATTCCAAAACTAGACAAAGTTACTACAAGAAAACTAGGCAAAAGACCAACAACTCTTATAAATATAGATACAACAATCCATAAAAAAAAAATCAGGAAACCAAATCCAGCCATATATCATTCAAAAGGATCATACATGATGACCAAATGGTACTTTTCAGAGGAATACAATTAATTGCTTATTTAAAATCAGTCTTTGTTCTTTGAGTTCCTTCTGTACAACAACAGTAATTTATTCATCTTTATGTCCTCAGTCACCTGCCAATAAAAAATATATGTTATTCTCAATATGATCAGTATGCCTATCCATACCCGACTCTTTACTTCTTAAAACTGCTTTATTTTTCTTCATTTCAATTTTATCTCATGTGTTTATTTGTTCACTGCTATATTCCCAATGCTTAGGAACAACTTGACACGTTGAAAGATCTTCAACAAATATCTGTTGCATATTTGCTATGTGCTAATGCTAATATTTGAATATTTGCTAATGACAGCAACCACATGAATTTTACATCAGTCTAAATCAATTCCTACATGGCAAGACATTACATACCTGAGTTCTTCAGGTTTTGCTGTATTTGCCGATGAAAGAAAAAAAAATTCTCATTAATCTCACTTTACATGGTAAATTGCTTCACAATCCACCAAAATCAGAACTTGAATAATAAGCCATGTTTCCCAACCACAGAGTCAAAAATACTAATTTCACAAAAGTTTTGGGGGCGTAGAGTGGGTGTCATACAACTACAGTAAAAAAATGACAAAGGCTTTCTTTTTTCATGAGCAGGCAAAAACCCAGGTCTCTGACACCACAAGCAAGAATTCTGCCACCAACGTGGGACAGAGATCTTGGAATGAGTGGAGACTCAGTATCAAGGGATTGAGAAAAACCCTAGCATGAGCTCAGATTTAGCATCAAGGGGTTGAGAAAACCTTCTCCACCAAAAGGGGGAAGAGGTAAATGAGACAAAGTGTCAATAGCTGAGAGATTCCAAACAGAGTCGAGGTTATCCTGGTGGTTATTCTTATGCATCAAGTAGATATCATCTTGTTATTCAAGATGTAATGGAGAGGCTGGAGGGAACTGCCTGAAAATGTAGAGCTGTGTTCCAGTAATGTTTCTTGAGGATGATTGAATAATGATACAGCTGTAACAACGTGACTGTGTGATTGTGAAAACCTTGTGTCTGATGCTCCTTTTATCTACCTTGTCAACAGACCAGTAGAACATATGTAATAAAAATAAATAATAGAGGGAACAAATGTTAAAATAAATTTAGTTTGAAATGCTAATGATCAATGAAGGCAAGGGGTAAGGGGTACGATAGGTATAATCTTTTTTTTTCTTTCCTGTGTTTCTTTTATTTCTTTTTCTATTGTCTTTTTGTTTCTTTTTCTGAATTAATACAAATGTTCTAAGAAATGATGAATATGCAACTAGGTGATGATATTGTGAATTACTGATTATGTATGTTGTTTTATTTTGTTTCTTGTTGTTTTTTAATTAATAAATAAATTAAAAAAAAAAAAAGAATTCTGCCACCAAGCAACCATCGCACCACCCAACAATGTCATTTTTTAAATAAAACAATATAGTAAACAGACATCTTTTCCTTTAAAAAGAATCATCTGCAAGTCTTCTTGAGTGATATGAGTGAGTCTGTGGAAAAAAGAGATAACTTAGAGTTTTAAACCACCATAAATTGAAATGACTATTTATAGCTACATAATATTTAATATATAACAATAAAGGACTATGTGCTAAACACTGAAAGCAAAAGGACCACAGGGATATACACAAAGCTGAAGAGTATGAATACAAATCAGCTTTCTTTTAAAAAAAATCAAGACTGCCAAACATCAGGACACGGTGATTATTTTTGTATATATGGGAATAAACCCTGATACGGGTATTCTTAAAATTCAATTTATATTTTAATACATACTCAAATTCAAAACCAAACACAACTTTCAATTTATTTGTCAAAATAAACAAATAAATTTAATTTTTTCTTACAAAATTAAAGTAACATTTATGAATTGGGACTTGCCTATGTATGATATATTCTGACTATTAGATTAAAACCTACATTCAAAAGAAAAATTGTAATAATATTTTAACAACACAAAACAATTTATACTTAAAATCTACTTAAGTAAAAATAATTTCTACTTAAAAGGGCAGTGTTTTTGAAAATTCCTAAGAGGATTTAAGAGATTTTATTTAGAATGAGACCTATAAGTTAAAAAAGGAGGGAAAATTTGCTTTATCAAGCAACTAAAACAGTAAGCACAAATAAAAACTGAACAAGTATCAGATTTGTGTCTGAACTGGCATTAGTATAACATTTAATCTCAGCTAACGATACAATTACCCCCGCTGCATCTTACAAAGCAGGTCCATAAAGCAAGGTTGCACTTTACCTTTCATTTGCAGAGTTCTTCGGGAATATCGTTTGCTGGGTCTTCTTTCAAAGGAAGTTGATCTTCTTGCTTTATTGGTTTTTGTGGTCTGATACTCAGTTTTCCCACTAAAATAAATAAGGTATATTAAGAGGGATAAAAGATTTGAGGCCTACAGTAAGCAGATACACATAAATAAGAGGAAGTCTATATTCAGGTTCGCGTTAAAAATACCAGCCTGAACTTCACCCTGAAGGAACCAGTAATAATAGCACTGATGTCTCTCTTTACCACTATCATTCATTTACTCTTTAGGCTTGTGTGAAATATGCCACACAAATTATATTGTTTTTTTCTTAAGCATGTACATCATCTAAGAACATATTAAACGATTAAGGGATATTTGTGCTTTTATGGAACTCCCCTCTCATCTCATTCACACTCCCCACCTCAATATATGTAATTAAAACAAGATTTTTCATTTATATTTTCAAATTGTGATGCTTCTTTTTAAGAATAATTTTCAAAAAATATATTTTAAAACTATTGCCCCTCTCTCCCTTTTTTTCCCTTTTAATTCTGTTAAAGGAAATACCTCCCTGTCTTTAATATAAGTAGATCAGAAAGAAGCTCTCTGGCATGAATTCCACACAATTGACTTGACACATTATTGATATTATCCATTCCTTCTGTAAATCATATATTTTTTTTTTTTGGAATCTTTTTTTATTTTTTTATTAATTAAAAAAAGAATTAACAAAACAATTTGTAAATCATATTAACTGATTCCCATAGCATGCTGAAAACTCTCCAGTAAAGCAAAATCTTTCTCACTCCCAATGAATAAATTAGGAGCCTGTAAGAATAATGTAACTTCAAATTTATGAAGGGCCACACAGACGTTATCCAGACTAATTTCCCAGTTGTTGGACAGAAAAATCTATAAAACTCTTTACTGTGTCGACTTTAAAATTTAGAGTTAATACATAAAAATGACAAGAGATATAAAATCCATTTCATCCTTATTTTTACTCAGGAGATGGCGACCAATAATAGAATACTAAACTTTTACTTTTTTATTTTGGCCAGTGGAAGAAAGCACCTTATTTCTCCATGCCTTAATTTCTATATCCATAAAATAAGAGGTTGGTCAAAATTTTGGCCTCTATGAGAGAATGAAACACACAGCAAGCAGCTGTTAAAAATTAACCTGTATCTAAATCGTGATCCTAGTCGAATAAATCCTGATCGATGAGAACTCTTTTGGACAGGGCCCCGGAGGCGGAAGAATGCATGATGCTCCACAGCACATTTCCATAAGTGTTTGCAGGCCTTTGGGTGTTCCAGTCTAAAGACAAAGGTATGCTCCTGTTCTTTGCCCTAAAGAAAGAAAACAATGTAAAGAAAATAACTGTTAGGTCACACATCCCAACCCCAACTAATGAGCTACAAATAAAACTACAGTAATACCAAGACCAAATAATAAAGCATCCAGTTTGCTCTCTAAAGTTCAGACATTCTTTATAGCTACCTCCATAAAAAATGCAGACTTGAAACCAAGAAGTCCATTTTCTCTGCCATAAAATTAGTCCTGAGTTTTTCCTTTATTTACGTGTTCTCATTTCTCAGAGACATAAAATAAGGTTTCTTTTGCCATTCCTTGAGATTGCTATATAATTATATAAGATTTGGCCATATATATCATTAGTCTTAAAAATGTTAACACTTTGTCACATTAACCACACTCCCAGAAATCTAACTTGAAAAGTTACCATGTTCAAAGGCACTTTTCTAAGGATTTCACACGAATTACTCCAAAGAGAGATACAGTCACAGCCTCATTTCACAGATAAGAAAATTGAGGCTCAAAGAGTTTAGGCAACTTGTCCATAGTCAGAACACTAGTAAGAGAGGAAATGAGAATTTGAACCTAGCCAGTTTAGCTCCAGAGCCTATACTTACAAGATATACTGTCTCTCTAGAGAAGATAATCCTAAACAGCAAACTTTACACATCGAGAGTTTCTTCATAGTCTTTTTTACCCCTAGTACAAATTGATATAAAAAACTAAATATCAAAAAAGAGAAATGGTGACATTTAAATAATGGTGTATTTTAAAACTATTAAAATGTAAATGAATAAGAGTCAGATGAACGAATGAATGAATGAGCTACTGTTTATTTCTATTACAAGACACCATATATGTAGGTTGAAATGGGTGAACAACATCTGTATGACTACACGTACTCAGGCAAAACAAGCAACCTACAAGTATATATATGTTATGTATATAAAATTTTATAAAACTCTACTAGGTGTTATGAATTATATTTGGAAAAGGGTATCTCCAAGAATGGTAGTCAGTTAAACAGAGAAATTGGGTAGTTGGAGGATTGGCCTTTAGCTATACTTGCAATTAAATAAAAATACATACACATATGTATAACTGTATGTATGTGTGTATATACGTATGCATTTCTAAAAGACACGTGAAGTAATAATGCCAAAAAATGTGAAATCTAAATTATGAGTAAAACAGAAGTTTTACAATTATTTTGTACTTTCAGAAGTTTGAAATATTTTATGATTTATTTTGTAGCTAAAATATTTTTACCTCTACACATGGTTTCTTCATGCCCTTGGTATAAGCAAAGGTGCTTAAATATGACAGAAAAAGCAAAGAACTAACATTATAAAATTATAAATTCTTCTACATTAAAATTAAAAGTTCCCATTAATCAAAGACTCCATTAAGAGAATCAAAGGCAATTCAAGGAGCTGAAGATATTTACAACAAATATATATGACAAAGAACTGACATGTAGACTATATAAAGAACTTCTTCAATTAGAAAAGGCAGACTGCCCAAAAGAAAAATGGACAAAAGACTTGAACAGAGGACTTCCGAAGATGGCGGCTTAGTAAGACGCGCGGATCTTAGTTCCTCCTCCAGAACAGCTACTAGGGGTAGAAACGATACAGAACACCTCCCAGAGCCACGACAGAGATCAAAAAGACAGCATACCCCATCCTGGAATGGCTGACTGGCTGAGAGAACCCGCTCCGGTGAGATCGCTGAGGGGCGTGGGCTTCACCGGGCGGGGAGGCAAGCGGCCGGAGTTCCTCCCTTCCCGCTTCCAGGGCCGGCTGGGAGAACTGGACAGGCGGTCCCCTCAAGCCGCGGCGGCTGGCGCCCACACCACGCGCAGCCCCCCGGACCAACTGAGAGAATTGGATCGGAAATCCCCAGGCCGCGGAGAACGGTGACGGGGGCGGCCCCTTCCAAACACGTGACTCCCCGGGAACGGTGCACTCTCCCGGGCGGGCCGCGGCGGCTGGCGCCCTCCCGCCATGCTTGGCACCCCGGGCCGACTAGGAAATTCGGACGGGCGCTCTCCTGGGCTGCGGCGGCTGGCGACCCTCCCTGCGTTCGGACCCTGGGCCTGCTGGCACTCTTCCAAGCCGCTTTGGCTGGCGAACCTCCCCAACGGCAAGAGTTTTCCAAAGTTAAAGGACCCACAGCACCTTTTACTGGTGGGACCCGCAGACAAACGTGTGCCACGAGCGCCACCTACTGGGCAGGATAAACAGATCCCAGAGATTTCACAGAAAAATCTTCCAAATTGTTGGGTCCAGCACCCAGGGAAATCTGACTAAATGCCCAGACGCCAGCAGAAGATAACGGATCACGCTCAAATAATTGAAAATATGGCCCAGTCAAAGGAACAAACCAATAGTTCAAATGAGATACAGGAGCTGAGACAACTAATGCTGAATATACGAACAGAAATGGAAAATCTCTTCAAAAACGAAATCGATAAACTGAGGGAGGACATGAAGAAGACATGGGCTGAACAAAAAGAAGAAATAGAAAAACTGAAAAAACAAATCACAGAACTTATGAAAGTGAAGGATAAAGTAGAAAAGATGGAAAAAACAATGGATACCTACAATGATAGATTTAAAGAGAAGAAGATAGAATTAGTGATTTGGAGGATGGAACATCTGAATTCCAAAAAGAAACAGAAACTATCGGGAAAAGAATGGAAAAATTTGAACAGAGTATCAAGACTTGAACAGACACTTCTTAAAAATGAATATTCATACAGCCCATTAAAAACATAAACAGGTACAAAACTGGAGTAGTAATCAGGGAGATACAAATTAAAACTATAATATGATTCCACTACCCACTAATGGCTAAAATGAAAAAAGAAAATATCTAATCATAGCTAAAAAAGAACAAACAGAAGTCTTGTAACATTGCTGGTGACAGCATAAACTTGCCCAGTTTCCTTGGAAAACAGTTTGGCAATATCCACAAGAGTTGAACACATACCCTAGTGGTTACAGCAACACTATTCTTAATAGTTGGAAACTCAAAACTCAAATGTCCATCAACAATGAAATACATAACTAATTTTCATCTACTCATAAAATGGGAAACTATATAACAGTAAGAATGAACCAACTACAACGATTCACCACAACATGGGTGAAGTTTACAAATACTATGGCTGAACTAAAGAAATCAGACATGAAATAGTGCATGCTGTCCGGTTCCATTTATATAAAGTTAAGATCAAGTTCAACAGCAAGTTTTCTTGTGCCATCAAAAGATTTCTTTTAAAATTTTTCCATTATTATTTCTAAAATATTCTTGCAAACTGTGAGATTAGCAATTGTTTACATGTATCTCAATAGTAAAACTTAACATTTTTTTTTTTTTTTTTTTTTTTTTTTTTTTTTTTTTTAAAGACAGAGAGAAGGAAGGAAGGATAGAAGGAAGGAAGGAAGGAAGAAAGGGAAACATCTTTAGACATTTTCTTGTTTTATTGTATTCTGTTTCTCCGTTTTTGTTACATGGGCTGGGGCCGGGAATCGAACCGAGGTCCTCCGGCATAGCAGGCAAGCACTTTGCCCGCTGAGCCACCGCGGCCCGCCCAAAACTTAACATTTTAAAATCTATCACTGTTTACTTTTGAGAATCTTTTTTCTTAATACCTGCTAAACAGTACTTCTCAATTATACATACAAACCTTGGGGAACTTTGGAAATGCTCCTTTCTAATTCAGTGCATTGGGGTGGGAGTAGGCAAGGACAGCTACTTTGAGGAGCAAAAAAGGTACTGCTTTCCAAGAAAACATCAATTTGAGGTCATGCTTCTAACATTGGATATTTATTTTAGTAATGACAAATTTACATCAAATAGTTCTATTTGAATGTTTTTTTTATATTCAGAATAACTTTTATTTCATTGTTGAATTGTAGTACTAACTTTTTAAAGCCACTGTAAATAGCAAACAACACATGTAGTACTAACGAAACCTATAATTCACCTAAACTTTCTATGACAAGTTCAGATATGTACAAGCCACGATAACTACATTACAACTACCAACTGGTCAACAATGCAATCTATTGTGAACTGTATCCCAACTTTTTCAGAGATGACAAAGTTAAAAAATGTCTTAAAATTGTTGAAATAAGTAGCACTGATAAACTGTACAGAAGGAAACTGGGTGGCTGGGATAGAAGAAGCAACTTTTCATGTTTTCAAATGTTCAATGTTTTAAATAAAATAATAGCAGGTTATTAAAATCAAGGCAGAAATATCAGTTAATTCAACGGCGCCATTCTTAAACTTTTTTTTCTTTATTAGAGAGGCTATGGGTTTAAAGAACAATCATGTGTGACGTACAGGATCCCCATACATCACCCCACCAACTACAACTTGCACTGGTGTGGGATATTTGTTACAATTAAACATTTTTTTCTTTCCTTTTTATAGGAATGTCACAAATTACTCAGTTAAATTAGATAACAACTACAGTAACCATAAATCTGCTGCAGTCAGACCACAATCCCTCCTTATCTCTGCTCACTCCTCTATCTCCAGAACCCAGGAGGAGGACCCCGGCCACCCCAAGCCAAGGAGGGAGATATCATGGGGCAGAGTAATGGAATTATTCTGCCTACCCCACAGCTGAAGATACTCCTTGCCCTCAGGATAGGGCTGATCCATCCTTATATTTCTGTTACTTTTTCAAGGCAGGCCAGAAGAACTGGAGAGCAGGAGCTGACTGCCTACTCACTGGGCCTTAGGGTTCAAATGGTATAGGCTAAATCTGGGGACTTCACAACTCTCTGAGAAAGAAACCCAACAAACAAATTGAACTACAGGTTCAAGCAAAATGAAGCAGAAGAATCATGACCATGTATACTGGAGAAATAGTTTTTCATGTGTTTCCACATAGAGCTCTCTGAGAGGGGGTACTGATTTCATGTAGCCACGTGGCTCATCCATGCCATCCAGACATACCCAGGACCCCTGAGAGCACATCCATTTGAAGCCATGGCGATCTGCAAAAATCCAGCTGAGACCTGCATGAGAAATACTTCCAGACTGATCTTCCAACTCTTTTGAAATCTTTTCATCATAGAAACTCTATTTAATTCCCCACCCCCCTTTAGACCCAGGTGTTTCTCCCAATGCACTGCTGATTATCACCTGGTGATAACTGCCCAGCACTAGGGAGGCTCATTCCTGGGAGTAATGGGGAAAAGGTGTTTATTTTCAGGGTTTGCTTAAGCTCTCGGTTTAAAAAACACACAGGTGCCACTTTTATAAACTAAAACTGTGATAGGGGATTTTTTAAATCTAAATGAGGAAGAGAGATCAAATTTCACATTACACCCAGGGATGTAAACCTCCCTGGCAATGGGGAAAAGAACGCCCAGGATGGGCCAGAACCTGGCATCAGGGGATTGAGGAAGCCTTATTGACCAAAAGGGAGAAGAAAGAAATGAAATAAAGTTTCAGTGACTGAAACAGAGTCAAGAGGTTATCCTGATGCATTATATAGATATCCTTTTTAAGTTAATAGTATTGGGGTGGCTAGATGGAAGTACCTGAAACTGATGAACTGTGTTCCAGTGCCCTTGATTCTTGAAGACAACTGTATAACTATACAGCTTTTACAATATGACCATATGATTGTGAGAACCTTCTGTCTTTCACTTCTTTTATCCAGGATATGGACAGACAAGTGAAAAAATAAATTAAATAATGGGGGGGATAAGGGGTAAAAAAAATTGGGTGGCTTGAAATATTAGTGGTCAATGAGAGGAGGGGTAAGGAGTATGGATGTATGACTTTTTTCTTTTTATTTCTTTTTCTAGAATGATGCAAATGTTCTAAAAATGACCACTGTGATGAATACACAACTATGTAATGACAGTGTGAGTTACTGACTGTATACCATGGATGGACTCAATATATGTAAAGATTTCTCAGTAAAAATATAAAAAAATAAATAAAAAAGAAGATACACTAGGAAAATGACCAGGAAATTTGGTCAAATTTGCTACCCGAAATTTCCCATGTTTCTGCTTTTTAGTTTCCCTTTAAAATGCATTTGTCCAATTATCCTCTAGGATTATCCAATCCTACATGCTAAAGCCACTCACTGTATGCCTAATTATTTGCTCTTTTCTATGCCTAATTATTTGCCCTTTGTAAAATAGGGAAAATCACACTGACCCTTTACTACCACCACTGTTATAACGTGTAATGATCTTGACTCCGTCAGGTCTGTGATAACCAAAAGGGTAGTCACTTGCCATATACACCCCCTGAGAACTTGAAATGTGGCTAGTTTGAATTAAGATATGCTATGTAAAATAGCAGATTTCCGAAGACTTAAAGAAAAAATACAAAATTTTCACTACTTTTTATATTGATTACAGAGGAAACATTTTGTATACATTGGATTAAATAAAATATATCTGATTGAAAACCTAAAAAAATAGCAATACATGATATGTTGACAACGAAAAACAAAAGCTTAAGACTATTCATACTTTCACCAAAAGGGAAAGACAATTCCATAAATTATTAAAACATAAGCAAACTACAAATTTAAAATGGCACCTACCAAATCAATACTGGGAATCCTTTTATCTCCCATTCTCTACCCCTGATAAGGAATACATGCTTAAGAGAAAATAAAGGCTCCACCCAGGAGCCAATCAACCATGTCCAACATGGAGAAACACCTATTCAACCTGAACTTTGCAGCCAAAGTGCTGAGGAATGCCAAGAAATACGACAAGGAGGAAAAGGCTGAAAAGGCCAAGATTAAAACACCATTCAGAGAAAGCAACATGGAAGTGGCAAGGATACATGAGGAAAATGCCATCTGACAGAAGAACCAGGCAGTGACTTTCCTGAGAATGAGTGCACAGGTGGACACCAGAGCGCAGACAGTGGTGATGCTGGGCAAGGTGACCAAGTCCACTGCTGGTGGTCAAGTCGATGAATGTGACATTGGAGACCATGAACCTGGAGTAGATCTCAGGCCTGATGGACAAATCTGAGTGCCAGTTTGAGGCACTCGACATGCAGACACAGCAGATAGAAGACATGATGAGCAACACAACGACACTGACCACTCCCCAAGGCCAAGAGGATATACTGCTCCAGGAGATGGCAGAAGAGGCCAGCCTCAACCTCAACATGGAACTGCTGCAGGGGCAGACTGGCTCAGCGGGCATGAGTGTGGCCTCGGCCAAGCAGGATGAGCTTTCCCAGAGACTGGCCAGCCTGTGGGATCAAGTGTGATGACAGAAGGGTTCCTGGCCACAGCCACTTTCAGGTATTCATAGAACTACCCCTGCCCTCTATATAATATGGAGACATAATACACTAGGAATTGAACAAACGTGAATGCTGAAATGCTCTCTATTTAAGATGTTTCTATCTTTGGGTTTAGAGTGCTCACCAGATACATTAAGAAATGCCAAGCTTTCTCCACTGTTAACTGAATTTTATACAGTTCTGTATAACTTGTGATGATGTGTATTTTTATAGCTGCCTTTCACAAAACTAGTTAATTTGGTGCTATAAAGCTTTCTAAAAAATGTCATTGGAACTCTAGTTCTCGTGTACTCAATTTTCTGTGTGGAATTCAACAAATCAAAGGGTTTTTTGTTTTGTTTTTTAATTTAGTGTATCTGATAATACCTGTAATTGATACATAAAAATTAAAGAGGAAAGAGTAACTACTTAGTTTGATTACACAGCTATCAACATCTCATTCAACATATTTAATTAACAGTGCTATTTCCATATATTTCTTTGTTTTTTGCTCTTCTTTTTTTGCCATCAAAGTAAGACTACAATGGACTATTTTGTTCTAACTTGTTTTGCATAATGCTCTTACTATTTGCATCCTATAGGTTTTCATGTAACAATTATCTTTGCTAAAATGGAAAAAATAGCAATTTCACTTATGGGGAAAATTGCTTGCTCATTTATACTTCTATTTAAATAGAGTTTTTAAAAAGACTTACCAAAGAAAAAAGACAACAGAGGACCTGGCATATTTGATGGGTCTGTGGCTGGATTTTGTTACAGTCAGCCAATGTCAAAATGATTCTCTATGGATTATATATAATTTTGGTATTCCCTGAACACTGCTAACTTGTCTCCTGTCGTTGATCTTGCTGTTTCTCTTTTTAGTACCTGTTTTAACATATGCTTCCCATAAATTTCTCCATTAAAAAATAAAAAAAGCAGATGGCCCCAATGTTGGGGGCCTCTTGCCTCTATCATACTGGACAAGGGCCCACATACTCCCTCTCTGGACATATACTCAATACATTTTCTACCAACTTGCCTTTAAAAAAAAAAAAGACTTACAGGCTCTGTAACACTTTTCTAATTATTTTCCTATTTCTACCTTCCACTTAGACTTTTTTTTTTTTTTTTTTTTGGTTCATTTTTTTTTTTTTTGGCGGTTTTTTTTTTTTATTAATTAAAAAAAGAATTAACAAAACAATTAGAAATCATTCCAATCTACATGTACAATCAGTAATTCTTAATAACATCACATAGTTGCATATTCATCATTTCTTAGTACATTTGCATCGATTTAGAAAAAGAAATTAAAAGACCACAGAATAAGAATTAAAACAATAATAGAAAGAAAAAAAACAAAAAAAACAAAAACAAAAAGCCTATACCTCACATGCAGCTTCATTCAGTGTTTTAACATAATTGCATTACAATTGGGTAGTATTGTGCTGTTCATTTCTGAGTTTTTATATCCAGTCCCGTTGTACAGTCTGTATCCCTTCATCTCCAATTATCCCTTCTCTTTTTTTTTTTTTTTTTAATTAACGGAAAAAAAGAAATTAACCCAACATTTAGAGATCATACCATTCTACACATGCAATCATTAATTCTTAACATCATCACATAGATGCATGATCATCATTTCTTAGTACATTTGCATTGGTTTAGAAGAACTAGCAACATAACCGAAAAAGATATAGAATGTTAATATAGAGAAAAAAATAAAAGTAATAATAGTAAAATCAAAACAAAACAACACAAAACAAAACAAAAACCTATAGCTCAGATGCAGCTTCATTCAGTGTTTTAACATGATTACTTTACAATTAGGTATTATTGTGCTGTCCATTTTTGAGTTTTTGTATCTAGTCCTGTTGCACAGTCTGTATCCCTTCAGCTTCAATTACCCATTGTCTTACCCTGTTTCTAACTCCTGCTGAACTTTGTTACCAATGACATATTTCAAGTTTATTCTCGAATGTCCGTTCACATCAGTGGGACCATACAGTATTTGTCCTTTAGTTTTTGGCTGGATTCACTCAGCATAATATTCTCTAGGTCCATCCATGTTATTACATGGTTCATAAGTTTATCTTGTCTTAAAGCTGCATAATATTCCATCGTATGTATATACCACAGTTTGTTTAGCCACTCTTCTGTTGATGGAGATTTTGGCTGTTTCCATCTCTTTGTAATTGTAAATAATGCTGCTATAAACATTGGTGTGCAAATGTCCGTTTGTGTCTTTGCCCTTAAGTCCTTTGAGTAGATACCTAGCAATGGTATTGCTGGGTCGTATGGCAATTCTATATTCAGCTTTTTGAGGAACCGCCAAACTGCCTTCCACAGTGGTTGCACCCTTTGACATTCCCACCAACAGTGGATAAGTGTGCCTCTTTCTCCGCATCCTCTCCAGCACTTGTCATTTTCTGTTTTGTTGATAATGGCCATTCTGGTGGGTGTGAGATGATATCTCATTGTGGTTTTGATTTGCATTTCTCTAATGGCCAGGGACATTGAGCATCTCTTCATGTGCCTCTTGGCCATCCGTATTTCCTCTTCTGAGAGGTGTCTGTTCAAGTCTTTTTCCCATTTTGTAATTGGGTTGGCTGTCTTTTTGTTGTTGAGATGAACAATCTCTTTATAAATTCTGGATACTAGACCTTTATCTGATATATCATTTCCAAATATTGTCTCCCATTGTGAAGGCTGTCTTTCTACTTTCTTGATGAAGTTCTTTGATGCACAAAAGTGTTTAATTTTGAGGAGTTCCCATTTATTTATTTCCTTCTTCAGTGCTCTTGCTTTAGGTTTAAGGTCCATAAAACCGCCTCCAGTTGTAAGATCCATAAGATATCTCCCAACATTTTCCTCTAACTGTTTTATGGTCTTAGACCTAATGTTTAGATCTTTGATCCATTTTGAGTTAACTTTTGCATAGGGTGTGAGAGATGGGTCTTCTTTCATTCTTTTGCATATGGATATCCAGTTCTCTAGGCACCATTTATTGAAGAGACTGCTCTGTCCCAGGTGAGTTGGCTTGACTGCCTTATCAAAGATCAAATGTCCATAGATGAGAGGGTCTATATCTGAGCACTCTATTCGATTCCATTGGTCGATATATCTATCTTTATGCCAATACCATGCTGTTTTGACCACTGTGGCTTCATAATATGCCTTAAAGTCAGGCAGCGCGAGACCTCCAGCTTCGTTTTTTTTCCTCAAGATGTTTTTAGCAATTCGGGGCACCCTGCCCTTCCAGATAAATTTGCTTATTGGTTTTTCTATTTCTGAAAAATAAGTTGTTGGGATTTTGATTGGTATTGCATTGAATCTGTAAATCAATTTAGGTAGGATTGACATCTTAACTATATTTAGTCTTCCAATCCATGAACACGGTATGCCCTTCCATCTATTTAGGTCTTCTGTGATTTCTTTTAGCAGTTTTTTTGTAGTTTTCTTTATATAGGTTTTTTGTCTCTTTAGTTAAATTTATTCCTAGGTATTTTATTCTTTTAGTTGCAATTGTAAATGGGATTCGTTTCTTGATTTCCCCCTCAGCTTGTTCATTACTAGTGTGTAGAAATGCTACAGATTTTTGAATGTTGATCTTGTAACCTGCTACTTTGCTGTACTCATTTATTAGCTCTAGTAGTTTTGTTGTGGATTTTTCCGGGTTTTCGACGTATAGTATCATATCGTCTGCAAACAGTGATAGTTTTACTTCTTCCTTTCCAATTTTGATGCCTTGTATTTCTTTTTCTTGTCTAATTGCTCTGGCTAGAACCTCCAACACAATGTTGAATAATAGTGGTGATAGTGGACATCCTTGTCTTGTTCCTGATCTTAGGGGGAAAGTTTTCAATTTTTCCCCATTGAGGATGATGTTAGCTGTGGGTTTTTCATATATTCCCTCTATCATTTTAAGGAAGTTTCCTTGTATTCCTATCTTTTGAAGTGTTTTCAACAGGAAAGGATGTTGAATCTTGTCGAATGCCTTCTCTGCATCAATTGAGATGATCATGTGATTTTTCTGCTTTGATTTGTTGATATGGTGTATTACATTAATTGATTTTCTTATGTTGAACCATCCTTGCATACCTGGGATGAATCCTACTTGGTCATGATGTATAATTCTTTTAATGTGTTGTTGGATACGATTTGCTAGAATTTTATTGAGGATTTTTGCATCTGTATTCATTAGAGAGATTGGTCTGTAGTTTTCTTTTTTTGTAATATCTTTGCCTGGTTTTGGTATGAGGGTGATGTTGGCTTCATAGAATGAATTAGGTAGTTTTCCCTCCACGTCGATTTTTTTGAAGAGTTTGAGGAGAATTGGTACTAATTCTTTCTGGAACGTTTGGTAGAATTCACATGTGAAGCCATCTGGTCCTGGAGTTTTCTTTTTAGGAAGCTTTTGAATGACTGATTCAATTTCTTTACTTGTGATTGGTTTGTTGAGGTCATCTATGTCTTCTTGAGTCAAAGTTGGTTGTTCATGTCTTTCCAGGAACCCGTCCATTTCCTCTAAATTGTTGTATTTATTAGCGTAAAGTTGTTCATAGTATCCTGTTATTACCTCCTTTATTTCTGTGAGGTCAGTAGTTATGTCTCCTCTTCCATTTCTGATCTTATTTATTTGCATCCTCTCTCTTCTTCTTTTTGTCAATCTTGCTAAGGGCCCATCAATCTTATTGATTTTCTCATAGAACCAACTTCTGGCCTTATTGATTTTCTCTATTGTTTTCATGTTTTCAATTTCATTTATTTGTGCTCTAATCTTTGTTATTTCTTTCCTTTTGCTTGCTTTGGGGTTAGCTTGCTGTTCTTTCTCCAGTTCTTCCAAATGGATAGTTAATTCCTGAATTTTTGCCTTTTCTTCTTTTCTGATATAGGCATTTAGAGCAATAAATTTCCCTCTTAGCACTGCCTTTGCTGCGTCCCATAAGTTTTGATATGTTGTGTTTTCATTTTCATTCGCCTCGAGGTATTTGCTAATTTCTCTTGCAATTTCTTCTTTGACCCACTCGTTGTTTAGGAGTGTGTTGTTGAGCCTCCACGTATTTGTGAATTTTCTGGCACTCTGCCTATTATTGATTTCCAACATCATTCCTTTATGGTCCGAGAAAGTGTTGTGTAAGATTTCAATCTTTTTAAATTTGTTAAGACTTGCTTTGTGACCCAGCATATGGTCTATCTTTGAGAATGATCCATGAGCACTTGAGAAAAAGGTGTATCCTGCTGTTGTGGGATGTAATTTCCTATAAATGTCTATTAAGTCTAGTTCATTTATAGTAATATTCAGATTCTCTATTTCTTTGTTGATCCTCTGTCTAGATGTTCTGTCCCTTGATGAGAGTGGTGAGTTGAAGTCTCCAACTATTATGGTATATGAGTCTATTTCCCTTTTCAGTGTTTGCAGTATATTCCTCACGTATTTTGGGGCATTCTGATTCGGTGCGTAAATATTTATGATTGTTATGTCTTCTTGTTTAATTGTTCCTTTTATTAGTATATAGTGTCCTTCTTTGTCTCTTTTAACTGTTTTACATTTGAAGTCTAATTTGTTGGATATTAGTATAGCCACTCCTGCTCTTTTCTGGTTGTTATTTGCATGAAATATCTTTTCCCAACCTTTCACTTTCAACCTATGTTTATCTTTGGGTCTAAGATGTGTTTCCTGTAGACAGCATATAGAAGGATCCTGTTTTTTAATCCATTCTGCCAATCTATGTCTTTTGATTGGGGAATTCAGTCCATTGACATTTAGTGTTATTACTGTTTGGATAATATTTTCCTCTAACATTTTGCCTTTTGTATTATATATATCATATCTGATTTTCCTTCTTTCTACACTCTTTTCCATATCTCTCTCTTCTGTCTTTTTGTATCTGACTCTAGTGCTCCCTTTAGTATTTCTTGCAGAGCTGGTCTCTTGGTCACAAATTCTTTCAGTGACTTTTTGTCTGAGAATGTTTTAATTTCTCCCTCATTTTTGAAGGATAATTTTGCTGGATATAGGAGTCTTGGTTGGCAGTTTTTCTCTTTTAGTATTTTAAATATATCATCCCACTGTCTTCTAGCTTCCATGGTTTCTGCTGAGAAATCTACACAAAGTCTTATTGGGTTTCCCTTGTATGTAATGGATTGTTTTTCTCTTGCTGCTTTCAAGATCTTCTCTTTCTCTTTGACCTCTGACATTCTAACTAGTAAGTGTCTTGGAGAACGCCTATTTGGGTCTAATCTCTTTGGGGTGCGCTGCACTTCTTGGATCTGTAATTTTAGGTCTTTCATAAGAGTTGGGAAATTTTCAGTGATAATTTCTTCCATTAGTTTTTCTCCTCCTTTTCCCTTCTCTTCTCCTTCTGGGACACCCACAACACGCATATTTGTGCGGTTCATATTGTCCTTGAGTTCCCTGATACCCTGTTCAAATTTTTCCATTCTTTTCCCTATAGTTTCTGTTTCTTTTTGGAATTCAGATGTTCCATCCTCCAAATCACTAATTCTATCTTCTGTCTCTTTAAATCTCTCATTGTAGCTATCCATTATTTTTTCTATGTTTGCTACTTTATCCTTCACTTCCATAAGTTCTGCGATTTGTTTTTTCAGTTTTTCTATTTCTTCTTTATGTTCAGCCCATGTCCTCTTCATGTCCTCCCTCAATTTATCGATTTCATTTTTGAAGAGGTTTTCCATTTCTGTTCGTATATTCAGCATTAGTTGTCTCAGCTCTTGTGTCTCATTTGAGCTATTGGTTTGTTCCTTTGACTGAGCCATATTCTCAATCTTTTGAGCGTGGACAGTTATCTTCTGCTGCTGGCGTCTGGGCATTTATTCAGATTTCTCTTGGTGTTGGACCCAGCAAGGTTGTAATATTTTTCTGTGAAATCTCTGGGTTCTGTTTTTCTTATCCTGCCCAGTAGGTGGCGCTCGTGGCACACGTTTGTCTGCGGGTCCCACCAGTAAAAGGTGCTGTGGGACCTTAAACTTTGGAAAACTCTCGCCGTCCTGGGGGTTCGCTAGCCGAAGCGGCTTGAGCCGGCCCGGGGTCCGAACGCAGGGAGGGTTGCTGGTCGCCGCAGCCAGGGAAAGAGCCCGTCCGAATTTCCTAGTCGGCCCTGGGCAACAAGCGTGGCGGGAGGGCGCCAGCGGCAGCGGCCCGCCCGAGAGAGTGCACGTTCCCCGGAAGTCACGGGTTTGGAAGGGGCCTCCCCCACCCGTCACCGTTCTCCGCGGCCTGGGGGTTTCCGATCCAATTCTCTCAGTTGGTCCGGGGGCTGCGCGTGGTGTGGGCGCCAGCCGTCTTTGTTTCAGGGGACCGCCTCTCCAATTCTCCCAGCCAGCCCGGGAAGGGGGAAGGGAGTAACTCCGGCCGCTTGCCACCCCGCCCGGTAAGGCCCGCGCGCCTCGGCGATCTCACCCGAGCTGCTTCTCTTAGCCAGCCAGCCGTTCCAGGATGGGGTACGCTGTCTTTTTTATCTCTGTTGTGGCTTTGGGCGCTTTCTGTATCGTTTCTACTTCCCTAGTAGGTGTCCTGGAGAAGAAACTAAGATCCGCGCGTCTTACTAAGCCGCCATCTTCCAGGAAGTCTCCACTTAGACTTTTTATAAGGCATGTTAATCAGCATGGCAGTCATAATAATCACTGAATATTGCCAAAGAACGGTTGATTGGTTTGGGAAAACCCTGGGACTTTGCATGTTTTGTTTTATTTTTACACTCTTCTCCATACCTCTCTCTTCTGTCTTTTCGGTTCTGACTCTAGTGCTCCCTTTAGTATTTCTTGCAGAGCTGGTCTCTTGGTCACAAATTCTCTCAGTGACTTTATGTCTGAGAATGTTTTAATTTCTCCCTCATTTTTGAAGGACAATTTTGCTGGATATAGGAGTCTTGGTTGGCAGTTTTTCTCTTTTAGTAATTTAAATATATCATCCCATTGTCTTCTAGCTTCCATGGTTTCTGCTGAGAAATCTACACATAGTCTTATTGGGTTTCCCTTGTATGTGATGGATTGTTTTTCTCTTACTGCTTTCAAGATCCTCTCTTTCTCTTTGACCTCTGACATTCTAACTAGTAAGTGTCTTGGAGAACGCCTATTTGGGTCTAATCTCTTTGGGGTGCGCTGCACTTCTTGGATCTGTAAATTTAGGTCTTTCATAAGAGTTGGGAAATTTTCAGTGAAAATTTCTTCCATTAGTTTTTCTCCTCCTTTTCCCTTCTCTTCTCCTTCTGGGACACCCACAACACGTATATTTGTGCGCTTCATATTGTCCTTGAGTTCCCTGATACCCTGTTCAAATTTTTCCATTCTTTTCCCGATAGTTTCTGTTTGTTTTTGGAATTCAGATGTTCCATCCTCCAAATCACTAATTCTATCTTCTGTCTCTTTGAATCTATCATTGTAGGTATCCATTGTTTTTTCTATCTTTTCTACTTTGTCCTTCACTTCCATAAGTTCTGTGATTTGTTTTTTCAGTTTTTCTATTTCTTCTTTATGTTCAGCCCATGTCTTCTTCATGTCCTCCCTCAATTTATCGATTTCATTTTTGAAGAGGTTTTCCATTTCTGTTCGTATATTCAGCATTAGTTGTCTCAGCTCCTGTATCTCATTTGAACTATTGGTTTGTTCCTTTGACTGGGCCATATTTTCAATTATTTGAGCGTGATCTGTTATCTTCTGTTGGCGTCTGCGCATTTAGACAGATTTCCCTGGGTACTGGATCCAAAAGTTTGGAAGATTTTTCTGTGAAGTCTCTGGGTTCTGTTTTTCTTATCCTGCCCAGTAGGTGGCGCTCGTGGCAGACATTTGTCTGCTGGTCCCACCAGTAAAAGGTGCTGTGGGACCTTTAACTTTGGAAAACTCTCGCCGTCCGGGAGGTTCGCTAGCCGAAGCGGCTTGGAAGAGTTCGAGCCGGCCCGGGGTCCGAACGCAGGGAGGGTTGCTGGCCGCCGCAGCCCGGGAAAGCGCCCGTCCGAATTTCCTAGTCGCCTGGGCGACAAGCGTGGCGGGAGGGCGCCAGCGGCAGCGGCCCGCCCGGGAGAGTGCACGTTCCCGGGGAGTCACGGGTTTGGAAGGGGCCTCCCCCACCCGTCACCGTTCTCCGCAGCCTGGGGATTTCCGATCCAATTCTCTCAGTTGGTCCGGGGGGCCGCGCGTGGTGTGGGCGCCAGTCGCCGCGGTTTCAGGGGACCGCCTCTCCAATTCTCCCAGCCGGCCCGGGAAGGGGGAAGGGAGTGACTCCGGCCGCTTGCCGCCCCGCCTGGTGAAGCCCACGCGCCTCGGCGATCTCACCCGAGCGGCTTCTCTCAGCCAGCCAGCTGTTCCAGGATGGGGTACGCTGTCTTTTTTATCTCTGTTGTGGCTTTGGGCGCTTTAGGTATCGTTTCTACTCCCCTAGTAGCTGTCCTGGAGAAGAAACTAAGATCCGCGCGTCTTACTAAGCCGCCATCTTCTCCGGAAGTCCCTCTTGTTTTATTTTTAATAACCAAAAGTAGAAATAAAATTAGAACTGTATTTTAAGTTCTAATTACTTGCCTTATTTATTTGTCTTAAAGCAACAGCTATTACGAGAACCTTGGAAATATAAGTTGAAATATTTGACTTAGCCATGCAAATAAATATACATCCAGCCAGTTGGATGTCCGGGAAGAGAGAAAGAGATGGAATCGGTGAGGAAACTTAACTATGAGGCTACAGCCCGTCTGTACTTTCTTCCCTCATTCTAGGAACAGCTGCGTATTCTCTGAAAAGCGAACTGGTAGCCTCAAAGTAACTTGCTTTTGCACTGACAAGTACATTTATCTAAGTTAAAGACTTAAGGATTTTTTAAACTCCTTTCTGTCACTACAAGATTTCTCCAAAAGAGAATTCCAATGTTTCAAAAGAGAAAAAAGAAAAAAATTATAGTGATTCTTCTGAGTCCTTTAAAAGATTCTTAACCAAATGTTCACTATTATAATATATTTACCAGTGTGAATAAGTGTGTTTAAGAAAAAAACTGTTAACAACAGACAAGGAATGAATCTCCTATTTTATGCCTCTTGGTTGCTACTCAGCACCTTTTCTCTAGAAATCACACATCCCCTCTTAGTGCTAAAAGAAGTATTTGTGTAAGGGTTCAGCATGAGTCTTAACCCCTCTTAAGACTGGAAAAAAGTAATTACAATTTTAAAATAGTTTAGTGTTAAATTCTTTGGTAAACTGAAGACCCTTTAATAGTGGAGATATTCCCAACAAAACTAATGTATTTTGTGAGATTAAACGATGTTCGTATATGCATGAACTTTCTTGAAAGATGTTCACTTCAAACCAGCTGACTGTATATTTTTATGAACCATAAACATTGTTTTCAGAAGCACATTAGGCCCATGAATTTTCTTCTTCACTTTCCTCCCAACCCTGGCTTTTTTTTTTTTTAATCTTTTTTATTGTATAATGTAACATATATACAAAGCAAAGAAAGAAAAAGCAGTAATTTTCAGAGCACTCTTCAACAAGTAGTTACAGGACAGATCCCAGCATTTGTCATGGGCCACCATACCATCCTCTCAGATTTTTCCTACTAGCTGCTCTAGAATATAGGAAGCTAGAAGGAATATGTATTTTTTATCATTACAGTTGACTTTTTCTTTTTTGTGAAAAATAAGATATATATTAAAAAAACAAATTTCAAAGCATAGCACAACAATTAGTAGTAGAACAGACTTCAGAGTTTGGATGGGTTACAATTTCATAATTTTAGGTTTTTACTACTATCTGCTCTAAGATACTGGTGACCAAACGAAATATCAACACAATGATTCAGCAATCATACTCGTTTGTTAAACCCTACCTTCTCTGTATAACTCCATCATCACCTTTGATCTTTCTATCCCATTCTTTAGGGGTAGTTAGGCTATGGCCATTCCAACTCTTTCATGTTGGAAGGGGCTGTCAATAACATGGAGTAGGGAGATGGAAGTAGCTGATATTCTACAGAGGCTGGCACCTCGAGGTTTCAGGGCTTATCTGGTCCAGGAACCCATCTGGAGGCTGGTTTCTGGAAAATTACCCAAGTGCATGAAATCTTTGTAGAATCTTATACATTGCCCTAGGTGTTCTTTAGGATTGACTGGACTGGTTTCGGTTGGGGTTTGGAAAGTTATGATATATTTCCTCACTTTTGCAGTTGATGAAATGCTTAAATATAAAACAGAGAATTTATCAAATATATAATTTTAAATTTCATGTTAAAAAAAAACAAGGAAAAATTTTTTTAAAAAACAAATTCATCCAAAGCTGATATCACCCTATACAATGTAACCACCAGTACAAAAAACTTTCCTCTATGCAAATATTTAGATCTCATCATATTAAAACACTACTACACCAATAAATTCCTAAACATAAGCAAACTACAAATTTAAAATTGCACCTACCAAACCAATACCATTAACTATATCATGAAGTTCTTTGCATATAACTATTTTTATTAGCTGCACAGCATTTTAGGGCATGACTGCACCTCAGTATTCTAAATTATGCTCTGAACTACCTTTACAGACCTAATACCACAGACTACATTATTGATATGCCTTACTAACTTCTTGAACTCTCCACCACAATAAGATTTCTTTGACAGCATGGAACATTTATACATCTAGTATCTAAAAAGCTTAGCACAGTACCAGGCACATAAGGACTCAGGTATCTATTGAATCCATGAGAACTTTAGAGTGAAAACAGAACACTAAGATACATGGATTGCAAAGAAAACTTTATAGTAGTGTTCAGTATTAAAAAGAAGCAATCTGACACAACCAAACTTCTGATACACTCCATTATTTCTCTTATTTTACTAATATTAACCAAAAGCTGCTGAACTTTTTCAGATACAGCTTATATATGAATTTAACGACTCTCAGAAGTATACTTATTAGGAAAAACTAACCCACGTCTAAAACCAATATCTGAAAATTTGAAAAAAAAATTATACTTTTTTTTTCTTTAAATACATAAAAGATACAGGAATCTTTTATTTAAAGATATTTCTACAGTCTTATTCTTTTACCCAATTACTATAATGCTTAATTACACCTACAGAAATCAACAATAACAGCCGTAACAAATCATTAGAGAGCTAACATTATGATACAGGGTAATAGTTACCTGATCCTAGCTTTTTATTTACTAATACTTATGGTAGAATATACACTGACATTTTCTTCTAGCACTTTTCTGGGTCCAGGAGAAAAAAACAGGAACAGAATATGCCCACCAAGAACAAATTCAAGAATAAACAAATATGACCAAATAATATAACTACTATTAAAAGAAGATAAAATCTAAAACAATAATATTCCATTCTTACATGAAAAGATATTCAACACCATTAGCCATTAGGGAAATGCAAATCAAAGCCGCAATGATATTCTACTTCACAAATACTTCAGTTACAATTTAATAAATGGAAAATAACAAGTGTTGGAAAGGATGAGGAGAAATTGGAATGTTTATACATTGTTGTGGGAATGTAAAATGGTGTAGCTGTTGTGGAAAACAGTCTAGCAGTTCCTCAGAAAGTTAAACATAGAATTATCATACAACCCAGCAATTTCACTCCTAAGCATATACTCATAAATGAAAATAGGGACTCAAAAAGAGATATTTGTACACCAATATAGCTATCAACATTAGTCAAAATACCCAAATATTGAAAACAACCCAGGAGTCCATCAATAAATGGATGGAGGTGATGTTGGCTTCATAGAAGGAATTAGGTAGTTTTCCCTCCACTTCGATTTTTTTGAAGAGTTTGAGGAGAGTTGGTACTAATTCTTTCTGGAACGTTTGGTAGAATTCACATGTGAAGCCATCTGGTCCTGGACTTTTCTTTTTAGGAAGCTTTTGAATGACTAATTCAATTTCTTTACTTGTGATTGGTTTGTTGAGGTCATCTATTTCTTCTTGAGTCAAAGCTGGTTGTTCATGCCTTTCCAGGAACCCGTCCATTTCATCTAAATTGTTGTATTTATTAGCGTAAAGTTGTTCATAGTATCCTGTTATTACCTCCTTTATTTCTGTGAGGTCAGTAGTTATGTCTCCTCTTCCATTTCTGATCTTATTTATTTGCATCCTCTCTCTTCTTCTTTTTGTCAAACTTGCTAAGGACCCATCAATCTTATTGATTTTCTCATAGAACCAACTTCTGGTCTTATTGATTTTCTCTATTGTTTTCATGCTTTCAATTTCATTTATTTCTGCTCTAATCTTTGTTATTTCTTTCCTTTTGCTTGCTTTGGGATTAGTTTGCTGTTCTTTCTCCAGTTCTTCCAAGTGGACAGTTAATTCCTGCATTTTTGCATTTTCTTCTTTTCTCATATAGGCATTTAGGGCAATAAATTTCCCTCTTAGCACTGCCTTTGCTGCGTCCCATAAGTTTTGATATGCTGTGTTTTCATTTTCATTCGCCTCGAGGTATTTACTAATTTCTCTTGCAATTTCTTCCTTGACCCACTCGTTGTTTAAGAGTGTGTTGTTGAGCCTCCACGTATTTGTGAATTTTCTGGCACTCCGCCTATTATTGATTTCCAACGTCATTCCTTTATGATCCGAGAAAGTGTTGTGTATGATTTCAATTTTTTTAAATTTGTTGAGACTTGCTTTGTGACCCAGCATATGGTCTATCTTTGAGAATGATCCATGAGCACTTGAGAAAAAGGTGTATCCTGCTGTTGTGGGATGTAATGTCCTATAAATGTCTGTTAAGTCTAGCTCATTTATAGTAATATTCAGATTCTCTATTTCTTTATTGATCCTCTGTCAAGATGTTCTGTCCATTGATGAGAGTGGTGAATTGAAGTCTCCAACTATTATGGTATATGAGTTTATTTCCCTTTTCAGTGTTTGCAGTGTATTCCTCACGTATTTAGGGGCATTCCGGTTCGGTGCATAAATATTTATGATTGCTATGTCTTCTTGTTTAATTGTTCCTTTTATTAGTACATAGTATCCTTCTTTGTCTCTTTTAACTGTTTTACATTTGAAGTCTAATTTGTTGGATATTAGTATAGCCACTCCTGCTCTTTTCTGGTTGTTATTTGCATGAAATATCTTTTCCCAACCTTTCACTTTCAACCTATGTTTATCTTTGGGTCTAAGATGTGTTTCCTGTAGACAGCATATAGAAGGATCCTGTTTTTTAATCCATTCTGCCAGTCTATGTCTTTTGATTGGGGAATTCAGTCCACTAATATTTAGTGTTATTACTGTTTGGATAATATTTTCCTCTACCATTTTGCCTTTTGTATTATGTACATCATATCTGATTTTCCTTCTTTCTACGCTCTTCTCCATACCTCTCTCTTCTGTCTTTTCATATCTGACTCTAGTGCTCCCTTTAGTATTTCTTGCAGAGCTGGTCTCTCGGTCACAAATTCTCTCAGTGACTTTTTGTCTGAGAAATTTCTCCCCATTTTTGAAGGACAATTTTGCTGGATATAGAAGTCTTGGTTGGCAGTTTTTCTCTTTTAGTAATTTAAATATATCATCCCACTGTCTTCTAGCTTCCATGGTTTCTGCTGAGAAATCTACACATAGTCTTATTGGGTTTCCCTTGTATGTGATGGATTGTTTTTCTCTTGCTGCTTTCAAGATCCTCTCTTTCTCTTTGACCTCTGACATTCTAACTAGTGTCTTGGAGAATGCCTATTTCGGTCTATTCTCTTTGGGGTGTGCTGCACTTCTTGGATCTGTAATTTTAGGTCTTTCATAAGAGTTGGGAAATTTTCAGTGATAATTTCTTCCATTAGTTTTTCTCCTCCTTTTCCCTTCTCTTCTCCTTCTGGGACACCCACAACATGTATATTTGTGCGCTTCATATTGTCCTTCAGTTCCCTGATCCCTCGTTCAAATTTTTCCATTCTTTTCCTGATAGTTTCTGTTTCTTTTTGGAATTCAGATGTTCCATCCTCCAAATCACTAATTCTATCTTCTGTCTCTTTAAATCTATCATTGTAGGTATCCATTGTTTTTTCCATCTTTTCTACTTTGTCCTTCACTTCCATAAGTTCTGTGATTTGTTTTTTCAGTTTTTCTATTTCTTCTTTTTGTTCAGTCCATGTCTTCTTCATGTCCTCCCTCAATTTATCGATTTCGTTTTTGAAGAGGTTTTCCATTTCTGTTCGTATATTCAGCATTAGTTGTCTCAGCTCCTGCATCTCATTTGAACTATTGGTTTGTTCCTTTGACTGGGCCATATTTTCAATTTTCTGAGCGTGATCCGTTATCTTCTGCTGGCGTCTGGGCATTTAGTCAGATTTCCCTGGGTGTTGGACCCCACAGGTTGAAAGATTTTTCTGTGAAATCTCTGGGTTCTGTTTTTCTTATCCTGCCCAGTAGGTGGCGCTCGTGGTACTTGTTTGTCTGCGGGTCCCACCAGTAAAAGGTGCTGTGGGTCCTTTAACTTTGGAAAACTCGCGCCGTGGGGGAGGTTCGCCAGCCGAAGCGGCTTGGAAGAGTGCCAATCTGAATCTCCCAGCCGGCCCGGGGATCTGAACGCGGGGAGGGTCGCCAGCCGCCGCAGCCCGCGAGAGCGCCCGTCCGAATCTCCTAGCCGGCCCGGGGTGCCAAGCGTGGCAGGAGGGCGCCAGCCACCGCGGCCCGGGGGAGTGCACCGTTCCCAGCCGGACTGGGAAGCCACGTGTTTGGAAGGGACCCTGGTCACCGTTCTCCGGGCCTGGGGATCTCCGATCCAATTCTCCCAGCTGGTCCGGGGGGCCACGCGCGGGGGAGGGGGGGGGGCGCCAGCCGCTGCGGCTTGAGGGGACCGCCTGTCCAATTCTCCCAGCCAGCCCGGGAAGTAGGGAGGGAGGGACTCCGGCCGCCTGCCGCCCCGGCCTGGAGAAACCCGCGCCCCTCGGCGATCTCACCAGAGCGGGTTCTCCCAGCCAGTCAGCCGTTCCAGAATGGGGTACACTGTCTTCTTGATCTCTGTCGTGGCTCCGGGAGCTGTCCTGTATCGTTTCTACTCCCCTAGTAGCTGTTCTGAGGAGTCAATTTCTTCACCTCTTTTCATTCACAATCTTTTATAAATTCCTCTCTCAAGATCAACATAGATTTCTTGAGAATATCCAGTCAGTTTGCAGACAGGCTTAATATAATGGCAGGATGACTGTCCAGTCACTATAAGGGTGACATTTCCTTCCTTCTTTTACATTCCAGTTGACATCTTCTGTTGGACACAGATCTTAGATTCAGAAACGCTGCCCAATCCCTTCACACAAAGCTCAATTGGATGAACTCACTGCCCTCACCCCTGTGTGGGACATGACTCCCTGGGGTGTAAATATTCCTGGCAATGTGGAACAGGACTCCCGGGGAAGAGCCAGGAAATGGCACCATTGGACTGAGAAAGCCTGGAGATAAACTTATACATGTGCCTGAAGGAAACTACAGGTACCTGGCTGTCATGAGGACAAGGTATGCACATTTATTTACAACTGCACATTTTCACCGCACGAGGACCACAATGGCCCGGCGCTCCCGGAACAGCTCACCCAACAGAACCTGCTTCCTGGAAGCGTCCAGCGCCAGCCTAAAATGTTTTTAAATTAATTTCCATTCACTACAATTTACTTTGGATGAACAATTCTGTGAGTTTTGACAAAGGCATAGTGTGGTATAACCACCAGAACCAAAATCAGGATATAGGACAGATCCTCACTCCAAAGAGTCCCATCATGCCGCCAGCCCTTTATAATCATGCTTCTTCCATACCATAATCCCTAGCAATCACTGGACTATTCTCCTGTGATTTTGCCTTTTCCTAAATATCATAAATGAAATCATAAAGTATGTAATCTTTTGAGTCTGGCTTCTTCCACTTAGCATAATGCATCTGAGATGCATGAATACATTTGAGATGCATCATATATTTGAGATGTATCAATTAGGAACTGGATTTGAAATTAAAAAAAAAAAACAAACAAAAACGTTAATCCTCAGTTTAGAAAGCTTCCTTAAGGAAAAGTATTAGACCGATTTCTTGATTAATCTTTCTGATCAGTTTTAAACATAATGTACATCTCAGATATATATCAATGACAAAACAAAAAGCTTTTCACATTAATTTTAACCTTAAATGCAAAAATCTGTATATTTAGGATAATGTAATATGAGACAGGGAATTATTTAATTCAATTAAAGCTCTACTAAGTCTCTGTTCTCTGATTCTATAAAACAATGAAGTACATTCCCCTCTTTTAGAGACAAAAGTTATCACATAGTACAGCCACTGTTAAATAAGTCATGTAATATAAGTCTTACCTGATCATCATCTTCTACAACCACCAGGGTTAATTTATTCTTCTTAAAGTCCAACCTGGTTATCTTGGGCCTATAATAATATAGGATTAATAGCCAGATTACAAATAAATGTACTTTAAATTGAAAATTTTCTTTTGGTTTTACTTCAAGCACACTTAATTATGTAATTTCAGAACTGAAAACTGACAAGAGCATAAAAGTAATCTTTTTGTTCATTAAAAGAGGTTTCAATATAAAATATAATTGGGATAATGGAAAAATATATAAAGTTCAAAAGCAATATCTCCCGCAAAATTGGTGCTGCACACATGTCAGACACTAAAAATGTTAAAGGAAAAGGAAAAATTAAATCCATATATATTTCAGAGGTCCTAACTATGGTGCAGAATATTCTCTAGGCCTAGGTAAAGTTGTTTCAGTGTTAGAGGCAGTACAGGGACTAGATACAGGAAAGACCACAGAAATTAAAAAAAAAAAAGCATAAAGGAAAACCAATACATAGATTAGAGCCTGCAACACTATTTTCTACAATAATTTTGGTTTAAGGAAAAGCATCTTTAATTTTAATAAAGTTTAAAGAAAAACTCACTTTATAGTCAATTTTCTAGAGACAACTCTATCTCCCCACTCTACTGAAATCCTAAACCATCTACCACATCTAAACTCTGTACTTCTATGAACTCCGCCTGTTAAAACAATGTGACTCTAACTCCCACTGAGTAGTTAAAAAAGACAACACATACAGTATAACTATAAAATACATGTTTATAAGAGCTGTAATAAAATAAACAATATATAAACAGAAGGAGAAGGCAAGGAAGAGCTAGCTAGCACTTGTGTAGCAAATATATAATGCCTACTGAGTGCCAGGTGCTCCTAAAAGTGCTTTACAGGTACTAATTCAATCATCACAACATCCTTATGAGGTGGCACAAAAGACGCTCGCTTTCTTCCTGAGGGCATTCTCTGGTCTTGAAGCAAGTTCCATCTGCCACAGGGCAATCTGAAGTACCAAGGAATTAATATCCCAGCTTCCTCACCCATTAAGGGACAACTGAAAGCCTTTCACAGAGTCACAGTAGGTGCACTAGATGCAAAACTAAAATGAAATACTATCTTCACATTTTTGAGGGAAATAATTTTCAACCTAAAATTCCATTCTCAGTCCAAGTATCAAGTAAACTTAAGAGAATAAAGCCATTTTATGCATCCAAAGATCCTAACAGTTTATCACCTACACCCTTTTCTTAGGCAGTTACTTGAGCATACTATCAGAAATACAAAAGCAAAAAAAAAAGAGGAAAAAGACACAGGATGCTAGCTGAGAAACTAAGAAAGGGAAGTCCCAAGCTCAAAACTGTATAGCTGTATATCAGCCTGGAGAGCAAACAGTTCAAATTGGAACACAACTACTTAATACAACCTTTCACTTAAGGAGAAGACAAAGGTACGGGATTCAGAGGGATGTATGGGGTACATGGGGTGGGAGGAGCCAAGAACTCTAGGAAAAATAAAAAGTTATAGAAGAAAGGAAATGTAATCCCACTACACTTCTAATCTTTGTACCAATTCTGACACAGATAATAATATAAACACTGTTTACTGATTTTTCCCTTTTAGAACGAACCAAAACCTAAAGGATGTAATTATGGTTACAAAATACAAATAAAATCTAAGCTTGATATAAAAATAAAATGAAAATATAATTTAAAAGTATGGATGATAGAAGTCAGGACACAGAGGAGCAATAATTTAAAGGGAAAGGTGTTAATATTTTCCTCTTATTCAATAAGGAATAAAGAGACTGTCTGTAGAACAAAATATAAGTATATTATTAATGGTAAAAAGTATCCAGGAGAAAAACTAAAAATAGTGACACAACCACACACAGTGAGTGAATGCCAGGTGAACATTTACTATATATATAACAACATGTATTTGAGCATATCCTGAAACTACTGGAAGATAAAGTTAGTAGAGTTTTAAAACTGCCTGTGAAGAATGGGAATAAAGATGGCAGGGGTACAGGCAAGAGACAGTTGTTTTTCATTTATAAGCTTTTCAGAAATCTTTATTGCTAAACTCTATTTTATGTACTATCTTGACATAAATGGTTTTACTCTTAAAAAAAAAACAATAAGTATCTTTGATATTAACTCTGCTTACCAAAAAAATAAGCCAATTTTGGTCTCTCCTTCAAAAACAAGGACTCCTGTTGGAGTCAGTCCCAAGCTATAGTCATTTCCATCTCTAGCCTAGTTTAGGGAGAACAAAATTTGTTACCTTTATTGCATAAAACAAGGTTCACATTTTTACACAACTGTTTAATTTTATTTTGACACAGAATAATATTAATTTTATACAGGCTAATATTACTATGAAGGTTATTTTCAAGTATTATAGTAACCAAAATAACTTTCACAGGAAAATATGTGCATACGTTTTTACTTTTAGTCACTGAAACATTATAGTTTTAAATTACATCTTCACTGAAAGTGGGCAGTTAGACTACAAAGAAACTCTTCCCAAATCCTTCTTATACCACTTAGAATACAAATTTTGAAAAGATTGCCTTTCTGGGAAAATGTAGCTTAATTAACTAGAAACGATCAAATCACTACAGCATGATTTATCAAAGTCTTCTCAAGTCATAAATTTTCAACTTTTCGGGCTGGCCATGGTGGCTCAGCAGGCAAGAATGCTTGCCTGCCATGCCAGAGGATGCAGGTTCGATTCCCGGTGCCTGCCCATAAAAAAAAAAAAAAAAAAAAAAAAAAAGATTCCATGAATGCGAGGTTGGCTTAGCATTAGAAAATAAATCAATGCAATCACTATATTTAAAAGGAATAATTATATAACCATCTCATGAGATTCAATAAATATGCATGAACAAAATTGAACTGTTATTTAAAAAATTTTTTTTCTTAAGCTATTTTAGAAGAGATGGAGTAAAGCTTAAGTGATATAAATTAATATTAATACGAAGCAAAAATATTAAAAAGTGGTATACAAATAAGAAAAAAAAACAATTTTTCACAGCTGAAAAACCCTGGCATACCTTTCTTTAGGATTCTAGTCATTCAGTATTCTACAAAAGAATCTCAATCTTTCATCCAAAGTAATAGCTATGTAAACGTCTTGCTCTCTCCCATACTAAAAAATTCCATAGCTACTTTGAGTATCAAAGGATGAATAAAGAAAAAGCATTATGACACAATGCCTACCTTAACCACATGCATATCAACCCCATACATTTCTAGCCATTTGGCATTATTCAGATAATTGGTTTCAGCTTGTGCTGGTGTCTGACCTCTAAAATTTAAAAAACAACAGTAATTTTTAAAATGATAATTTTAATTCCATATCAAGAACAAGAGCAGAAGAAAAGAAATATGAAGTTAACTACTATGGTGATTTAAAGAAAGTGTGATCAAATGCCAAGTACCTGTATTCTTTCCATTTCTCAAAAATAGCCAGCTCCATCTCTTCAGTCTGAGTAGGCACAAATCTGAACTCAGATACAAGTTCAGGAGTGTGCTCAGCAAGATCATAGTCACCAAGTTCAGCTACAAATTTAAGTTTCATAAAGTTATACTTTATTAGTACTAACAAGTTTGTTTCCTGCTAAATCCTTCCTCTAAACGCTTCTGCTAAAAAGATTCCTTCTTAAATTAACAGGAATTCTTAAAACTCAGATCATTTCCCAAAATAAATCTAGCTTAGACTTATCGGTGTACACACAATCCACATATTTATTGTTGGTGGTATGTTTTAAATTAAATGTCTTTTTCTTAATTTGTTAATACCTTATATAAGTGCTTAGCTTTTGAAAAGCTCTCTGTTGACTTCCACAGAGAAAAGAAACTTTGCATCTTATAATGAATAAATGAAAAATTTTAACACATTTAAGCATATTTCATTAAGATTAATAATTTTAAATTCTAGGGGGACAGGAACTTTATCTTACAAAGATATATGGTATCATGTTCTACACATATCAGTTAGATGCTTCACATAGATTCCAGTTAATTATTTTTTAAGAACTGTGAAAAACATGAACTGGAAAGTTTGAGAAAATGCTAATAAGAAAAATAACTCTGATCTATGTAAAATATAAGTCATACATGAGAAACAAGGAGATTTCATGAAGATAGAAATAATACACTTCACTAAATTTATTCTTAAAAATTCATAAGATTTGGAAACTATTACACTTAAGTCAAAGAAATGCATACGCTATAACATGAAGTTTGGAAGAATCATAAAAATAGTGGTGTCAAGATGAAAGAGAAAGCAAGCTTGTATTTGGGAGAAAATATGATAGAAGGGTAAAGAGATCACCAAAAAGAGTAATGTGTATGAATCAAACAATACTGTGTGCTAAAATGTTATGGTTAATTTTATTGTAATTGTTATTCACAATTGTCAAAAAATGGAACCCAAATATCCATCAACAGATGACTAGATAAATAAAATATGGTGTAAACATACAGTGGATTATTATTCAGCTATAAAAAGGAATGATGGTTTAGTCTCGTCAGATCTCTTTTTATTTTTCAAGAGTATCCAGGAATCCAAAATTTGGGGTGAATTTTCTCAAATTTTGTGAGTTAGAAGGTAGTTTAAATTTATAACACTCTTCTGACTAATCAAAATGAGTGAATAAACCAAAACAAAAATACACAAAAATGTATAAATACCCTGTTGTCAAGAAGTATATACTTTGAATGATATGAAACTTACACAATGAGGCACAGACAGGATACATAAAGTGATAAATGACAAAAAAGATATTGAAAATGATAGTTTTCAGCAGATCTGAAAATTTTTAGAATTAACCTCACATAGGAAAATAATGAAATGTAAAAAGTGCACTTTCAAGAAAATATGCATGAAATTACATATTTCTGATCATTATAATGATAGAGGTACATCATTTCCAAGCTAGCATTTATCTAACATTCTACAGAGGAGAACACAGTAGGACAGTATATGCAGAAATGGTGACAACAATTTAACTAGCGGCAAATTTTTTGAAGTACAGAAATTTCTTCCAGTCACCAAGCCCTATTATCCACAAGAAAATATGCTTTCTTAAATAGCTGAAACACTGACTAAGCAACATGATGTTAGTTTTATTACTAGCAATATAATGGCAAATAAATACTACTGATCTTAGAGAATTCAAGGATAAATTTGGAATCACCAAAAAAACTTTAAAATACTAAATTCTAAGTAATCATTAAATATTACTTTTATTCTAGTATATATACAGATACTCCAATCAGAATATTTCTTTTCATTTGAAAGGACTGAAATTATATGATTTCCCTTTTTGATGCCAATTTTTAAAGAAGAAAATACCTAAATTTAACAATATCTGACAATTTAACAAGGAACAAAAGAGTTTTTCATTAACCTTATTTATTGAAAACTTACTTTTTTATTCTTGAAATAAACTAAAATGAACACAGAAAAAGAAGTATTCATAGTCCTAATGGTCAACATAAAAACTGCTTACCTTGCAGATTATATGCTGCTAACTGAACCGCTATGTCAAAAGGACATTCTAACCTAAGGGGAAAACACAGGTTTGTTAGACAAGTAACTTCATGGCCTTTACTTTAATATAAACGGAAATAAAAACAAACTTTATTTGTTGACTATTTCTTTTTCATGATTAACCATGATTAACCATGTATTTATTTTACAAAATCGTTTTTCAACCACTCAAACAATTTGCAGTTACCTCAAATACTCACTTTCCACTGAGAATATCCTGTTTTAACTGAAGAACAAATAAATACCTAAGAAAAATAAAAAGCACAAATATAACTAAGCAGAACAATGTACTCTGGAAAATACTTTCCTTCTAATTTTAGAATAAACATTCTGAATTATAGAATTTTAGCCAAAATAAAGTCTGTAAAGGAAAAACAATACACAAAGAGAAAAACATCAGGATGGTAGGTTACCCAAAAAATAACAGTAAGGATCAGACTAAGGCTCAGTATAGCAAAGTTTAGGAAAAAATTGTAAAACAAATTATTGAGAATGGGCTCTGTAATATAATTTACCTTTACTGAGACAGCACATCCACCCCACACATGAAGGGATACAGGCAAGATTATAACTATGGATATTAATAATAATCTCAAAGGCAGGGTGTTAAAGAGGAAACTGTTCTAACGTGACTCAACAACAACTTTTTTACTTAAATAGTTGGTGTGCATGAAGTAATGGATTTGCCATATAGATTTAATGAATAAATACCAAGGAGGCAGAACAAAACAAAAACAGTTGTATATTACCTACTTGGGGTTTACTCAAAACTATTCAACCATATCAGGTCTTAACACTGTTCATTAATCAGTGGCATTTCAAAGGGTAAAGAATGGCAGCAGCCAACTTGAATAAACTTCCAGCACCCAAAAATAGATCATTCTGAACATCAATAAAGATAATACTGCAATGGAATGAAAACATTAATCCTGTTTAACATTCATGAGCTGATGATACTTAAAAAAAGAACTCACTAATCAACGTTGGAGGATGCTAGTGAACTCTTTAATTTGATAATGGATAAATAAAGGGAAAGAAGCATACACTTCAAAAACACTGTCTCACAAAGAAATTCTATTGCCGATCTTGTAATCAGGGGTAAGGAATTCATTTCATCTGCTGTCCATAAACTGGGAACAATTCTAGAAATCATCTAACATCTTTAGCCTGTCTGACTAAATTATCAAAACACCCCTGCACAAAATAGAGTGGTCTTACCGGGTTAGCTCTTCACGAAGATTATTTGGTTCTGAGGAATAAAACTTAACTCGAAGATGCAGACAATAGGGTGAACCAACTGCCATTAAAAAACAAACAAACAAAAGTTTAATTTTCATTTAAACAGTAAGAAACTGCAGCCAATAAATTTGTCAAAAATCTACTGAAGATATGTGGACAGAGATAACAGGTTATTACGGCAATATTTTGGGTTAGTTTGTTGACTAAAATATGACACAAAATCAATCAGTATATTTAAAAATGCACCATCCATTTTACAATGCTATCACCACCATCTGTCCTCTTGAAAACAGATAGCTCTAGATCAAGTATAACAGGTCAGAGCCAAATGTATTAAATAAAGTTTTGACTGTGCAATCTAAAAGTCTGGAGAACTGTATTTCTTAAGAGGACTGAGGAATGCTTATGTTATTCATTGCTCATGGCAAATCCTCCCACAAACTTTCAAATTCACTTCAGCTAGGTTCATTAACCTCTATATTCTCAGTGGCCCCATTATTTTGTAAGACAAGTGTTAACCTTTCCAGCAACCTTAGACACTTCAGAGGACAAGCTGGATCATGGAATGGATACTGGCATTTAACTGCTTTCACTTCATTATTCCTAATTAAAAATAAAGCACAAAAAACCCATAAACTTAAAGCCTCACAATATTTTCTAGAGCAGGACTGATGGTGAACAGAAGCCAAACAGGAAAATTCCAACAGGACTAATTACTAAATAAAAGCAATATATTTCATGGGAAGTCAACCCTCTTTGCAAGCTATAAGCCTTTTCCCTAGAAACGTAAATCAAAAGGCACTTCAATATAGATTAGCATCAAATACATATAACTTGGGAGGGTGGGTTAGTATATTGAAATGAAATTATTTTAGAAAGCAGAGATGCTAAAAATTGAATCTGAAACATGATTTCTTAAGTCTTTACTACCAGGAATCAGAGTTCCCAGTATATTCAACTTCAAATTTTTCCATAAATAATTTTTTAACACTTACTTTTTACTTGCTTCTTGATACTTTTTGTACCATCCAACCAATGCTGAAAACAAAAACAAGAATGCACTAATTAAGCAGCTAACATAATTTCTAAAACTTTATTATGACAAGAGTTACTCTTCATCATGTCTTTGTTGATAAATACAAGGAAAAGTATGATACATGTGAACAAGAACAAAAAAGACCTAAAACCAGATATGCGGCTTCTTAAAGTGTTTTCTCTGCTTCCTTAGGAACAAGGAGATATTCTAAACTTAGCCCTTAGTTTTGCTCACTGTTCCCAAATACATGACTCTTTCAAAACTGTTAAAATTAGATAGAAGAAAAGCATCATCATATTCCAATGCCTGGTTCACTCTTATAATAACAAGTATAACATTTATTAGTAGAGCATAACTAAAAATGAGGTGAAATAATGTCACCTAAATTTTCCAAAATAGATAGTGCACAGAAGTTGTATTATTTGAAAGGAACTTGAGGGTAAAAATACATCTTTCTCATAATCAAAGTCCTATTTATTAAACGAAGCAGATTTCGCTAATCTGCTTTATATTGTGGCTAGCAGACTTCTTTTTTTCAAGAGGAACAGTCTTTTGGTCTATGTAATCTCTTCATTCTGAAATGCCCATGACAAAAACAGACCTAAGAACTCATTCCAGATACTTCAACTGATAAACTATTCCCAGCTCACTTTTCATTTTTAATCCCTTTTTACCACCGAGTCCTAACAGTGACAGGATGTACATTCAACTAATTATGCATGACTGTGTTCTCTCCAGAATGCTTACAATTCCAAGCACCCTAAATGAAAAGAGTGCTCTTGTGGTAACTAGTTCACAGAGCCAAGGAATCCAGTTTCAGAAATCCAGATAAGCAAAGCATGGGTAAACAAGGCTGCATTGTTAATAGAATTGTAACTGTTTTTCTAGCCAATTATTTGCCTAGTCAGATCTTCTCTTCATTTTCTCCCAAGACCCGAAAGTGAAATTCACAAAATTATCAGTGTGCCAGCAGAGTAACTCTGCCCACTGAAGAGGCTCACTAAACATTTTAAAAGGCAATTAAACAGAGTCCAATATCTTCTCTGATTGCAAATATGTAGGCTACTTAACTCAGCCACCTCTTATCTTTTAATAAATTCAGCTGAACATCCACTTTTGAGTCTATGACAACCTATATCGTTTTATACATCTCTCAACAGGCCAGCCAGCAGGAAGAATACAACCTTATCTATTAACAGAAGACAATTCAAACACTCCAACTCAAAATACGAGGAAGAAAGGACAGCAAACATCCATCATTTTCCTACCCAGCAACCCAACACCCTAATATCCCAAACATTACTGTCCTAAATACCTATGACAACCTAATGCCAAATGCATACTCGGTACCAAATAAAACTAGTTTTTATGTCCCAGGTTATTTTCTCCCCAGAATCAGGAAAGCTGGCATTAGCCCTATCTTCAAGTTTTATCTATTATCCTTAGAAGAATAAACAAGTATATGGTTGGTCACCGGGGTACTGTCTCCATAACCATGTCAAGGAAAAGCCCGAACTCTCCTGCACCCTAATCAGCACAATCTTTCTAGAAGGCAAATTTGACTAGGCAGTAGTGCCCTAAAAAGCTGTGTGCTCTCTAAGCCAATACTGCAAATAAACTCACTACTCTCCCCTCTATGTGGGACATAACTGTCAGAGTTGTAAATCTCCCTGGCAATATGAAATATGACTTCCAGGGATGACCCTGGTCCTGGTATTGTGGGATTGAGAATGCCTTCCTGACTATAAAGGGGGAAAGAAATTAAACACAATACAGGTTCAGTGGCTAAGAGACTTCAAATAGAGCCACGAGGTCATTCTGAAGGTTTTTTTAAAAAAAAAAAGTTTTTATTGTAAAATATAACTATACAAAGCAAAGAAAGAAAAAAGAAGTAATTTTCAAAGACACTTCAACAAGTAGTTATAGAACAGATTTGAGCGTTTGTCATGTACCACCATCTCAGATTCTTCCTTCTAGCTGCTCCAAAACACTGGAAGCTAGAAGAAATATTAATACAGTGATTCAGCAGTCATACTCATTTGTTAAATCCTATTTTCTCTGTTAAACCTCCTCCTTCTCCTTTGATCCTTTTCCCAATCTATAGAGATCTTTGAGCAAGGTCTACTCTAACTTTTTCATGTTGAGAAGGGATGTTAAAACTAAAGGATAGGGGGTTATAATTAATTGACAATCTTAAAAAGACTGGTCTCTCTTGGTTTCAGGATTTATCTAACCTAGGAACCCTCCGGGAATTACAGGCTCCACATAATTTAGTACAAGAAACTTTTACCGCATTTCAGTTCAAGTCCTTGGTGTTTCAAAAGCAATAAATTTCAAAGCATAGCATAACAGTTATAAAACAGATTTCAGAGTTTGCTATGGGTTACAATTCCACAATTTTAGCTTTTTATTCCTAGCTGCTCTAAGATACTGGAGACTAAAAGAAATAACAGTATTTAACGATTCAGCAATCTCATTTGTTTGTTAAATCCTCCCTTCTCTAACTCCATCATCACCTTTCTTCTTTCTCCCACTCTTTAGGGGTATCTGAGTTATGCCCATTCTACCTCTTTCATGTTGGAAGGGCTGTCAATAATAAAGGGTGAGGAGAAAGAATTAGCTGATGTTCAGAAAGACTGGCCGCTCTAGGTTTCAGGACTTACCTGGTCCGAGGTCCCATCTGGAGGTTGTAGGTTTCTGGGAAGTTACCCTAGGGCATGGAATCTTTGTAGAATCTTACATAACATCTTGATTGGCTGGAATGGTTTCTGTTGGGGGTTGGTAAGTTATGATAGGTAGCAATATCTAACTGAAGCTTGCAGAAGTAGCCTCCTGACTCTATGTGAACTCTCTCAGCCACCGATATCTTATTTGTAAAACTTCTTTTCCCCCCTTTGGTCAGGTTGGCACAGATCCCACAGTGCCAGGACCAGACTCATCTCGGGGAGTCATCTCACATGCCACCAGGGAGACTTTCACCCCGGGATGTTATGTCCCATGTAGGTGGATGGTAATGATTTCACCTGCAGTGTTGCAGCCCTAGGTGTTTTTAAGAGCCAAGAGAAGTGTATTGGTGGGGGGTTAGCCAACCACGATAATTAGTACTATCTTAACTGAAGCTTGCTTAAAAGTAGGCTCCAGAATAGCTTAACTCCATTTGATCTCACTTGGCCACTGACACCCTCCTTATTTTATTACACTGCTTTTACCCCTTTTGGTCCAAAAGGCATTGTAGATCCCACAGTGCCAGAGCAAGACCAATCCTACAGGGTCATGTCTCCATGCTGTGAGGGAGATTTTCACCTCTGAATATCAAGCCCCATGTAGTGGGTAGGGTAAATATTTTCCTGGCAGAGTTGGGCTTAGAAAGAGAGAGAGAGGCCAAATCTGAGCAACAAAAGGCTTCCTGGAAGCAACTCTTAGGCCTCATTATGGATAGTCTTAGCTTTTCCGCTACAGAAATAGTTTAGAGGGTACCTGGGGTTTCTTAGATGGGAAAGTTTAATAGTTCTGGGGGTTCTAAAGCAGTAAATATTCCTTTTTAGTTTCTAGTGTACTAGAATAGCCTAGAAGGAGAGACCTGAAACTGTTGAACTGTAACCCAGTAGCCTTGATTATTTATTTATTTATTAAACATAACAGTATACAAACACAAATATTCTTACCATATGATCATTCCATTCTTGACATATCATCAATAACTCACAATATCCTCATAGTTGTATATTCATCATCATGATCATTTCTTAGAACATTTGCATCAATTCAGAAAAAGAAATAAAATGAAAACAGAAAAAATTCAAACATACCATACCCCTCATCCCTCACTGATCACTAGCATTTCAATTCACTAAATTTATTTTAACATTTGTTCCCCCATTACTTATTTTTAATCCATATGTTTTACTCATCTGTTGATAAAGTAGAGAAAAGGAGCATCAGACACAATCACGTAGTGACACTGCAAAAGCTGTTATTATTATATAATCATCTTCAAGAAACATTCAGTAGCCTTGATTCTTGCTGATGATTGTACAGCTATATATCTTTCATGGTGTGACCATGTGACTGAGAAAACCTTGTGACTGATACTGCCTTTATCTGGTGTATGGGGAGATAAGTAAGAAAATAAAGCAAAAAAATAAATAATAGGGAGGGATAAGGAATCTGGAACGTTTTGGGTGTTCTTTTTCATTTTTTTTATTTTTTGGAGTAATGAAAATATTCTAAAATTGATTGTGGTGATTGATGAATGCACAACCATATGATGATAATGTGACCCAACGATTGTAAACTTTGGGTGATTATGTAGTTTGTGAATATATCTCAATAAAATTGCATTAAAAAATAATAACTATATGGCCTTGACCCAGCAACTGCACATGTAGAAAGCATTAGGGATCTGTGCAGATTTACATATGAGGAACTAAATTAGATAAATTTAAGACAACCTACATACCCAACAATAGTGAATTGGTTAAAAAAAGTATTTCAATATGATAAAATTCATGCAGCAATTTAAAATAATGACAGCAACTTCTTAAGGATCTGGAAAACATTTACAATATATTGTTAAATCTTAAAAGGCAGGTTACAAAATAATAAAAATTATTTCGTCAAAATGTACAAATGTGTATACATAAACATGCACTTTCTTGTGGACTAGACAATCTATGGCAAAATCATAACAGATGTCAGCTCTAGATGGTCAAGATTGCCGGTACGTATGAGATTTTTCTCTCTTTTGCTGGAGAAATGCAAATGTTCAAAAAATGATCATGGTGATGAATACACAACTATGTGATGATATTGTGAGCCACTGACTAACCATATCAAGAACGTTCGTACGTCAAGAATGATTGTATGTCAAGAATATTGACACATTGGTTGTCCACAAAAAATATTATCCAATAAATAAACTTTTCTCTTTAACTCTTTAACAAAAAGGAATGTTTGTATGTCAAGAACGTATGCTTGCTGTTTATAATAAAAATATTTTAAAAAAAGATTACTGGTGATACCATTTCCTTCTTTGTGCTTTTCCGTATTTTTCCATTTATTCTACAATCCACATGTATTACTTAAAACAGTAATCATGGACCCCTTATTTTAATCTTCTGTTCAAGTAATATATTAAAAAACTTTAATTTTCTAGTACCATTAAAAGGTATAGTCAGCAGTCCCTCCCAATGTCACAATAAGGCCATCTTCTACATACCCAATTTCTATCACTGCTGCTATCCCACAGGCATGCCCCCCAGCCTGACAAGATGTTTTTGGCTTCTTCTGATTCTTTACAGAGTTTCTTCAAACAGGAAAAAGAAAAAAGAATTTGTGCATGTGCATGTGTTTTGGTAAAGAGTAAAGAACATTAATCTGAAAATCAACAGGCTCAATATAAATTATGAAGAATATAAAGGATACATTATTATTTAATATAAAATCTTGAAATAATAAATTATTTAAAGAACAATATAATATCTTTCCTATCAGGTATAACTTACATTTCCTCCTGTTTAGAACTGTTTAGGGCTAGTCTCATAAGCACACCCTTCTCTAATTTGTGCCCTGCCATCCTAAACATTAAACATAAAGTTATCCCTGTGAGATAAAGGACCAGAGTGGTCTTCCAAGCATGTATTTTAGTCTCTTTTCTACCTATGTATAATAGCTTCTGGTATCTCTGCTTCCATAAGATGACTCAAAACTCAGATAAAGTATCTAGCCTATATTAACATGGGATTCAGGACATGGAGGAGTTCTGGGTGCTGCTCTTCTGGGGGAAGGTATGAGTTCATGTTTGCATATTCTCAAGTCTGTTTTCCTTCATCTCCTCCACATTCCAAAATGTGTCTGGGTCTGGAAAATTCAGAGCTCAAAGACAGGCACTGATAGTGTTTTTCATGAAACAAGGTCTTTAGGAGTTGAGTTTAAATTACATTAGAAGATAAAGGTGAGAGTATGCAGATATAGATTCTTCGATGCTAAATGTGAAACTAAAAGAGTTCTTTTTCCTCATTATACCTTAAAAAGGAAACAAACTCCCTTCTGATCTCATACTTTTAAAGTTCAGCTGATAAATTTAGAACTCAAAGGACGGAAAGCCGCATGTCTTTACAACTTGATGAGCTTGACATAAAAGAGCAAATATTTAATTGTGGGTCTCAAAATATAAATAACATATATTAGCAGCACAAAAGACAATCAGAATGATTCCTGTCTTCAAACCATCTACACTGCTCTACTAGAGAGATGTACTGCTACTATCGCACAGAGCTTAAAAACCAGAGAAACATTAACCATCTTTGAAAATAACTGTCTCGGAGCTGCGAAGAGTATTTCTTTTGTGATTAGAAGCTATTGGTCTGAATCAAAGGATATTTAAAACAAGTGTTAAGAATCTATGCTAAGAAAATTGAGGACAAATGATCTGCAGTAATCTAACAGAAGATACTTCACTTTGGACTTGATTTTGCTATAAATTTTTCTCTGGGTGATTACTTTTTTTGGACTTCACCATCTGTGTTTTAAGACACTTCAAATGAACAGTTAAATCAACTATTAAAAGATAAGCATACTTTCCAGTGTATCTGTTACTGTGAGGATATTCTCTCAGGATTTGTAAAATTCAAATTCATGAGAACATAGATAAGCTCGGCAGGCTACAGTCACTCTCAGGACACACTTTGCAAACCCACTTTAAGAAGGAAAGAGCATTCCTATCAAAGTTGCACAGAACCCCACTAGGTGTGGAGGTCCCTTTTTTTTTGTATGCTGTATGGTGGGCTAAAATTTCTCATTTATTTTTGGCATGTGCAGGCTCTGAGAATCAAACCTGGGTCTTACGCACTGCAGACAAGAATTCTACCACTGAGCTACCCTTGCACTGCCATAGGTCCTTCTTATTCTTTTTTTTTAAAAAAAACTTTTTTTCTTGTATAGTATAATATATATATATATATACACAAAGCAAAGAAATAAAAAAGCAATAGTTCTTAAAACACTCTTCAAAAAGTGGTTACAGGATAGATCCTAGAATCTGTCACAGGCTACCATACACCACTATTAGTCGTAGAACATATTTCAGACTTTTACATGGTTTACAATTTCACAATTCTAGGTTTTTACTTCTAGTTGCTCTAAAATACTGGAGACTAAAAGAGATATCAATTTAATCATTCAGCCTTCATATTCATTTGTTAAGTTCTATCTTCCATGTATAACTCCACCATCACCTTTGATATTTCCATACCTCTCACTGGGGTTGTTTGGGCTATGGCAATTCTAAATTTTTGATCTTGGAAGGGTCTGTCATTAATATGGCTTAGGGAGATGGAACTATCTGATGTTCTGGAGAGGCTGGGCTTTTATTCATTTTTTAATTAATGTTAACAACCTATTTAGAGCTCAACACATTTGAAAAACCAAACAAAAGTTCATCATAGCCTTACATGACCCTAATTAACTTATTTCCCAGACTTCTCATCTCTTTTATTAAACAGAGTACTCTGTGGCATTTAGGGAATATTTCTGCAGTGCTTGAAGTTTGATCCTGTTGGTTTTTGCTGTCAGTTAAAAATCAGAAACCTACTACACGCACGACCACCACAAAGCACAAATGTCTAGTGGAAACAACATCGTTCTTAAGAATCAAAATACTTAAATTCAAACCTAGTACCACCAATCACTAGATCTCACTAACAAATCTTAGGTTCTTCACATTCTTCTATGAATATCAAATTAGAAAGTATTGCCTTTCCTTCCTATAATGATTAAACAATGAAGCATAAATTATAAGATATTTATTCCTAACGCCGCATTTGATAACATGGCAATAAACATCAGTTAAACAAAATTGTATCATTCAGATAAAACCTATCGTTATAGTCTGGAACACTGATGATGGAGTGTAATTTGGCAACATCATCAAAAAGCTTAAAAATCTTTGTATTCCTTTGATCTGACAATTCTATTTCTTTGAATATATTTTAAGAAAATAAAATAATCCAGATTACTGACAAAGATAACCAACTTCACAATATTAGTATTAGCCATAAATTACAAACCATTATTGGGTAACAATTCAACCAGGAGTTTTTCTGAAAAAAATCAAGTAAAATATATATGCTAAAGCACATATGCTGAATAATACATATACTTTTAAATATATAAATCTAATCCATCAATTTCTCCTACAAAAACTTTCTAATTTCTCACTCCCACTACTTTATTGATTCTTATTCTATGTGTTAAATTCTCAGTTGACTCTCAGTATATACTCCATTGCAAAGACTGATAATTTTACCTCCTTCTTTCCAACCTTTGTAACTTTATTACAGAATTAAACAGTATCACGATAATGGGCACACCTAAATGTTCCTATCTTTAGAAGTAATGTTCTACTTAAAAAAAATAGATTATCATTCAAAATATCTTTAAATAATCAAGTTGGGTGTTGAAAGAGGGCAGAGCCACTGAACAAACACCAGCCTGTTCTGCATTAAGTGTCACCTGTTGAGCCATCTGTCTGTACAGAACCACCACCACTAGAAACAGCTACATTTTCCAAGGCTTGGCCATACTTTGGATAGAAAGAACTTTCTACCTTTCCAAAATAGAAAGAATTTTGATTCCTTTCAGGCAAGCAGTTATTTAGGTCTATCCATAGTGTTCTAAGGGTAGGATAAAGGGGCTTTGCATAAAAAAAAATAAAAGGAAGAATTCTAGACCATAATATGCCCAAACTCAGAAATATGAGGGTCATAAAGCCAATGTGACATCTCTCCACATTATGCCTACAGTGTCTTCAAGTACTAAGCATCAAGACACCAAATGTGACTCCCACTTTTTTTTAATTACTTTAAAATTTTTTTTAAATACCAAAAAACACCAAACAAACACAAATATTTGTAACTTCTGATCATTCCATTCTATATATATAATCAGTAATTCACAATATCATCACATAGTTGCATACTCATCATCATGATGATTTCTTGGAATATTTGCATCTATTCAGAAAAAGAAATAAAAAGAAAACAGAAAAAATTCATATACACCATCCCCCTCACCTATTACCAGCATATCACTCTAAATTTATTTTAACATTTATTTCCCCTATTATTCATGTTTATTCCATGTTTTACTCATCTGTTGATAAGGCAGATAAAAGGAACATCAGACACAAGGTTTTCACAATCACACAGTCACACTGTGAAAGCTATATCATTATACAATCATCTTCAAGAAACATGGCTACTGGAACACAGCTCCACACATTCAGGCAGTTTCCTCCAGCCTCTCCACTACATCTTGACTAAAAAGGGAGTATCTATTTAATGCGTAAGAATAACCTCCAGGATAACTTCCTGACTCTGGAATCTCATGTACTTACGGCGTTCAATTAAGCTGTCTACATAAGTTATATTAGGAAATGCACTGTGACTCCCACTTTTGACATGAAACCTCTTAAACTGAACAAGAAGAAATGCTGCTCGCCTTGCGGTGCTACCTGGGATGCTGGCGCCTGTATTTCCACTGGGCTGGAGCACCTGTACTGCGTAGAGGCTGCGAGAGCAGCCCGGGCACCTGCACCACGCTTTCTCGAGCTGCATGTAGCAGGAGCAGGAAACTGGTACCAGCTTTGGGAATTTGGGGTTCCAGGCAAAAGCACAGATTTCCCCACTTGCCATATGACTATGCCACCCTGAAGCCTCACATCAACGCACTAATCATGCAGCTGCATCACAGTAAACACCACGCTGCATACGTGAATAACTTCAATGTTACTCAGGAGAAGTATAAAGAAGTGATGGCAAATGGCAATGTTACATCTTAGGTAGCTCTTCAGTCTGCACTGAAGTTCAATGGTGGAGGCCATACCAATCATAACATTTTGTGGACAAACTTGAGCCTTGATGGTGGCAGAGAACCCAAAGGGAAGTTGCTGGAATCCATTAAGTGCAATTTCAGTTCCTTTGACAAATTTAAGGAAAAGTTGACAGCTATATCTGTTGGTGTTCAAGATTCAGGTTGGGGTTGGCTTGGCTTCAATAAGGAACAGGTACACTTACAAAATGCAGCTTGTTCTAATCAGGATCCACTGTAAGAAACAATGGGTCTTATTCCACTGCTGGTAATTAATGTGTGGGGGCATGCCTGTACCTTCAGTATAAAAATGTGAGACCCGATTATGTAAAAGCTGTCTGGAATGTAATCAATTGGGACAACGTAACTGAAAGACATATGACTTGCAAGAAATGAAATGTTAACCATTATAATGATTATGTAAAGTTCTTTATGATTATTTCTGTAACAGTGTACAATCTGCAACATAGTAATAAGCCTCTCAATGGTAGCATTTCTAAGTATTGCTTATTGAGATATTTCACAAACAGAATTCAATGATAAAATTTCAATTTCAAAAGGTTGGACAACTGTTTGAAAATACTGAGTGCTTTGATTTAGTCTTTTGATGAATGCTTTTTTAGAGAGCTAAAATAACCTAGGAGTTTATAATTGACATCATAAAAGCCATTAAAAAATATCCCATCCCTATACTCTGAGAGCCTGTAGGAAAGCTTCTATAATTCTTTATTATTTCATGTACAAAACTGTAAAACCCAATGGAAATATTCAACTTTCAACTGAAATATGGTTGTTTTTTTTTTTTTTTTGGTTAAGTAATCCTCTGGTATCATTTCTCATAGATCTCACTCAGTGGTCTCTAATTATTGATGGTCACTGTTAATACCATTTTATCAATTTTAAAAAACATAATTTGATTGCTAATTGGGAACTGCTTTATTATGAAGTTATGTATTCAAATTTGTTTCAAGGCAGAAATATTAAGACTTAAATGTGACATTTCTCTTCAAACATATATATAAATGTCATAATGCACAAATTAGGACCTAGTTTATTAAATCAATGACAGGGATTAAACCATACTTTATTTGGTGTCCAGCTGCACCCTGACCCCCTTTCTTTTGTTCCTATTCATGAGCATCCCTCTTAAAGAAACTGAGCCGCTGGTCACAGAACTACCTTCCCAAGTAGAGGCAAAGTGATCTCGGGACAAGGTCAGCTGTGTACCTCCCTTAGGAACAGAAATTATTTTTCTCTATTTTTAATGTACAGCCACAATAAAAACTTCACATTGTTTTGTATCTTCAACAAAGGAAAAAGTATACTCATAATACAGTGAGAGAGCATGTCAAATCACGTTCTTGTCTAGTTTTTGACAATAGGCCTGGAGATTATGTAAATGTAGCAGGGAACCTTTTTGCATTTGGTTTAACGTTGTCACGAATTTTCCCATTTTGTTTAATGATTGCTCTAATGATTTTTAATCACTGTATATTTTATCAATTGGACATTTCCTAATTTATTTTAGAGCTCTATTACTGGATATTTCATTTGTTCTCAATTACTATTTATTGCCAAAAATGCTTTGGTGGGCAACTCTGTGCACACAAGCTTTTCCTTCAATCCGAATATTCTGTTTTCTATGTAGGGTTTTTCTTAAATTTATTTAGTAATAGGATGTTTTCCAATTTATTTTTTATTTATGACCATAGTCAAGTGACTTTCATGAAGCTCAAATGGGAATCATTTACTTACTGCTGAAAGTTAAGTAATAGTAACACCAAGTGAGCCTTTATCAAACTAAGTGGTAGTCTAGAATTCAATTAAATAAATGTTTTATGTGCCTACTAAATGCTGGGCAACAGAGATTAGAGGTCAGATTCATTCTCTGCCCTTAGGGGATTTAGTCTAATAGAAGAGAAACAATGACATTAAAACAGAAATATCTCCTAAACTAATGCCATCCAAAGATCAGAACACTGGAACAATGGAAAATACCTATGCAAATTTTTCATGTATATGTGGGTGGATATATCTAGAATTATAAAAACAGGAAATCTGAATTATACTGCTTTGAAATCTTTTCATTGTTTACATCATTCCATGTCAATAAATACACCTTAAATAACCATTTCTAATGAGCTGCATAGTAGTATTCCATTATAAGCTATATCAAAATTTACCTAACCAATTCTCTATTCTAAATGCTCAATGATTAGTATTTTGTAAACTTAGCCAAAAGTTTCTAAAAAGCCAGCTTAAGGAAATAATCTCTAAAACAGGCAAAGTTTTTAACGTATCTTACAGTGATGTTTCAGTTAATTTATTAATTGCAACAATAACCCACAACATAAATCTCCAAAAACAGAACCTGAGAATTATTATGCATACTGTTCCTATGGATCCTAGATACTTAGCAAGTACTATATAAAGTACTATATAACTATGAGTAAAGGTAAAAAGAAGGAAAATTAGATATGACCTATAAACTCCAGAAGGCAAAATAGTGGAAGAAAGTACTACCTGTGCAGTAATAACACTAAATTTTAATGATTAATCTCCCCAAAAACAATAATCCTACTACACAGACACACACACACATACACACAATCAACAGAGACTCCCCGAAAACTAAGATTAGTATCTTTTTTTATGTTTTTATTGTAAACAACAAACATACAAACATTCTTGATATACAAGCATTCTATACATGGTAGACAATCAATGGTTCTACAGTATCACCACATACTTGTGTATCCATCACCATTATAAGCTTAATATCTTCAAAGCCTAACATCTCTACTTCTTTCTCCCTCTCCATAATGCCTCCCTGATACAGAGAATGTCCTAATTCAGGCCTTGGTATCACCTTTATCTAAAAATTTTGGTAGCAGATCTCCCTGATTTCAATCTCTGCCCACTCCAAATAATCCTTACACAATATTTCTAGGTAAAATTTCCTAACGGAAACTTAAGTTCCCTGCCAAAAAATTCATAATGCCAATTATTAAGAACAATTATTGCCAATTTAATAAGGTCATTAATCTATCTCCCAATCTTATCATTCACTACTTTCTTTCAAACACAGTCAAATTCTCACGCAGTACAGTTTTTGACAAGGTTCCAATATCCTACCCTATAACATATTGCTTCTCCCTTCATATGAAAGGTACCATACACTAAATGCCAAAGAACATTTAGAGATACAGAATCTGAGCCTGCAAGGGACTTTAGAGATCACTCAGCTTACTAGCAGAAACTTCTATGGCTTATCTAAAAGCCCCAAAAAACTCCCATTCTAGCATTCTTTACATTATACGCTGGTTTACAAACTCTAGTGCGTCCAACAACCAATCCAGTGGTTACTAAAACCACAGATTCCCAAGCCCCATCTCCAAAGATTTCACTCCAGTAAGTCTAGCTTAAGGTCAAGAACTCACATTTTTAAACAAGCAAGGTGATTCTGAAGCAAGAGTTCAAAGCTTCAGATAAAACTGTGAAAATCACAGTAAAAAAGAAACATTAAGAATACATAGTCTAGTGTGATTGTGAAAACCTTGTGTCTGATGCTCATTTTATTTACCATGTCAACAGACAAGTAGAACATATGGAATAAAAATAAGGAATAGGAGGAACAAATGTTAAAATAAATTTAGTTCAGAATGCTAGAGATAAATGAAAGCGAGGGGTAAGGGGTATGGTATGTATAACCTTTTTTTTACCGTTATCGTTTTCTTTTTCGGTTGTCTTTTTATTTCTTTTTCTGAATTGATGCAAATGTTCTAAGAAATGATGAATATGCAACTATGTGATGATATTGAGAATTACTGATTATATACGTAGAACGGAATGATACGTTAATGTTTTTGTTTGTTCTTAATTTTTTTAATAAATAATTTAAAAAAAGAATAAATGGTTGAAAGAAAAAAAATATATATATATAGTCTTACAGTGCTTAACACATTGTATATGATCTGGAATTTTCCATTTCTGCCCCCATATCAGAACCTTCAAAAAAGAGTTATTCACCGCTACTTGTGCTGAATCCATAAATCTGAGTCCAAAATAGTCGCTTTCAATAAGATCCAAGTGATACATAATCTGATCAAACAGTTCTTGTCCTTTGGCTTTTTTCTGAAATGACAAGAAAAAAAATTAATTTATAAGTGGCTTACAAAATCAACAAGCCTGAAAAGAAGATTGTTTTAGTTATGCACAATCTCTGTTGAAGAAAGCATTACTTGCTATTCAAAACTACTTTTGTAGCAAGTGATGGGTAGGATGTTGCAATTTTGCCAAAAATCATCTAAGGCCAAAAGAATTTATGAGTTACTTTCTGTCAACCAACAAATATTACTCTGTAGGGAATATGGAAGGTGGCAGAGTAGGAAACTCCAAAATTAGTTCCTCCACCAACACAACTACTGAATGGGCAGAAACTGTCTCAATCAATAACTGTGAACCACAGAATCTAGTAAAAACACTTTGAAGCATCCAGGATGAGGAGCAGGAGGAAGAGACTGGTAAACTGCGGCTACCATCCATTATCCCCACAACAGGCAGCTATAGGGTCTTCAACCCCAGCTCCTGATGTGCCTTCTGGTGCAAAGCTGGGATATAAATACCTAGTTTCTAAGATGGCAGCTTAGTGAGGTGTGGAATTTAGTTCATCCTCCAGACCAGCTAGTAAACAGCCAGGAACAGTACAGAGCAACTGCTGGGACTATATCAGTGACCAGACACACAGCATAAACCAGTCTGGACAAGCTGGACCAGCTGAGACCCCACAGAGAGTCTCCCAAGCTGCAGAGGCCAGCATCCCTTCCCCACAGGCACAGTAGGCCAGTACCCCAAGGGGGAAAAAATAGACTTACTAGCATCAAGGGCTTAGCTCAACCAAGTTCCAATTGTGGAATTAATTAACAAATTCTGACTACTGAAAATAGGCACCCCCCACCCCCACCCCAGAACCTGGAATAAGCATTAAAGGTACTAGGAATTTTTGCCCCAGCAGAGAGAGGGCAGGGTTCATGGCTTAAAAAACAAACAAACAAACAAAAAACCCTGAGGCTCTTTGAGTCAGCACAAAATACTACAAAAGGGCTAGATCCAGAGTTCGGGGGAGATGGCAGATTAGAGGATATCCAGGAAGATGGTAGAATAGGATAGGTCAAGTTCACCCCTGCTCCAAAGAACAGCCAGAAAAAGTCATGAAGGCAAACTGAGACAGCAATTCCAGGGTGTTAGTGACCTGAGAGGGTCTTCTACATCACATAGGAACGCCCTGGTTACAAAAGCTGAAGAACTGAGATGCACAGAACCGGAGATTGTCCAGCTGGTAAAAAGAGCCTAATGTACCCCTTTCAAACAGAAGTCTAGAGCCGTCAGTAGTGCAGATGGGGAGACTGAGACTAGAACACTCTATCTCTTTGTGTCTCCAATGCCACACCCTGCTCTTGTGCTCCAAGATCTGCCTGAGCTGCAACACATACCCACAACCCCCCCCACTGCACCTCTACAAGTCCACAACACACACCCCATGCTCAAAAGCACCAGTGTAGTATCCCCAACCTGTGTCTATACCTACACTGCAATGCATCACCATGCTGTTATGCTCCACCCTGCACCCCGCATCCTGCTTCACATCCATCCCATAAATACAAAGCTTTAGACTACTGAAGGAAATAAACTTACAAAGTAAACCAATCAAGATATTTACATGCTATGAAGATCAAAAAAAAATATATCAAGATGTAGACAGATATAGTCCAGCCTAATGACCAAATTAAAACACCAGAGTAGACACAGACTCTGGAACAACTAATCGAGAAGATGTTCATATAATTCTACTAAATAAAATAAATGGGATGGTGCCCCTCCCCTCTGGGCATGGCAGGCTGGTTCCAAGAGGGGAAAGGAAACAGCCTTTACTAGCAGCAAGGGCTTACCTCAACCAAGATCCAATTGCTGAATTAATTAACAAATTTTAACTATTGAAAATAGGTCTCCACCACAGGTAAGCACTAAGGGAACTAGGAGTTTTTGTCCCAACAAAGAGGGGGCGGGACTGATTTAAAAAAAAACACAGAGGCCTTTTGAGTCGGCCAGTATGAAATACTGAAAAAGGACTGGACCCCCCAAAAAGGGGGCACATAGAGCCTGGAGATACACAGAGATACACATGACCTTAAGCTCATGATTGACAAATCCCAAGGAGCAGGTGTCCTAGACTGAACAGACTTTTTTTTGTGTTTCATTTTTGCTTTTTTGTCTATTCCTTAACAGCTCATTAGATAGAACTGGAAGCCTATCAGGCTCCAGCAGTGTCCCACACAAAGGTGGAACCCAGCTTGTCTGAGAAACAAAGTAACTAGTCAGGTGAAAGGAGTTAATTCCCTAAAGGTTGTACCTCCCCCAAGAGAAAAAGGTAGGGTCCAGCTCTAGTGGAATCCTCCTTCAAGGAATTCAGGCAGGAGGAAATGAAAAACTGAAGTTGTTAATGCTAACTTACAAACCTCACCTCTTTATCAACCATGCCCCTGGAGGGCGAAATAAAAGGTACCACACCACTTTATGCTGCTGGAAAGGGAAAAAAAGAAAAAAAAATTAGTCATGACATAAAAATCCCAAAGACAAAATGGTAGAATAAAGTACTGCCTTTTCAGTAATAACATTACACGCTAATGGATTAAACTCCCCAAATCAAAAGACATAGACAGGCACACGGACGAAAAAACAGAACCCATTTATATGGGGTCTACAGGAGACTCATTTTAGACCCAAGGACAAAAATAGGCTGAAACTGAAAGGTTGGGAAGATATTTTGTGCAAAAAAATAAAAAAAGAAGAGGAGTACCTATACTAGTACCTGTTAAATTAGACTTCAAATGTAAAACAATTAAAAGTGACAAAGAAGGACACTATGTATTAATAAAAGGAACAATTCAACAAGAAGATATAACAATCATAAATATTTATGCACCGAGTAAGAGTGCTCCAAAGTACGCAAGGCAAACACTGAAAACACTGAAGGGAGAAATAGACACCTCTACCATAACAGTTGAAGACTTCAATTCCCTGTTATCATCAATGGACAGAACATCTAGACAGAGGATAAAGAAAGAAACAGAGAATCTGAAGAACACAAAAAATAAATTAGACAACAAACATCTACAGAACATTATACCCTACAACAACAGGATACATATTTTTCTCAAGTGCTTATGGATCATTCTCAAGGATAAACCATATGGTGGGTCACAAAGCAAGTGTCAATAAATTTTAAAAGATTGAAATCATACAAAACATTTTCTTGGATCATAATGGAATGATATTCCAAATAAATAAGGGGCAGAGGGCCAGAAAATTCACAAATAAATGAAGGCTAAACAACACACTCTTGAATAAAGGAAGAAATTACCAGAGAAATCAGTAAATATCTCGAGGCAAATAAAACTAAAAAACACATATCAGAATTTATGGGATGCAACAAAGGCAGTGCTAAGAGGGAAATTTATTGCCTCAAATGCCTACATTAAAAAAGAAGAACAAAAACTGAGGAATTAATAGTTCACTAAATTAAATGCCTGTATTAAAAAAGAAAAGCAAACTAATCTCAAAGCAAAGAAAACAAAAGAGAGGAAAAGAACAAAAATAAATGAAATTGAGATCATGAAAACAATTGAGAAAATAAACAAAATCAGAAGTTGGTCCTTTAAGAAAATCAATAAAATTGATGGACCCCTAGCTAGGTTGACAAAAACAAAAAAGTAAGAGGAGGCAAATAAATAAAACTGGAAATGGAAGGGGAGACATAACCACTGACCTTGACAAAATAAAGGAGGTAATGAGAGGATTCTATGAGCTATTATATGCTAATAAACTAGCAAACATAGATAAAGTGGACAAATTCCTAGAAAAACAAACAACCAACACTGACTCAAGAAGAAATAGACAACCTCAAGATAATAATAGGTGAAGAGATTGAATCAGTTGGCAAGAAGCTCCCCAAAAACAAAAGTCCAGGACCAGGTGGCTTTATATGTGAATTTTAACAAGCATTCAAGAAAGAATTAGTACCAATCCTGCTCAAACTCTTGAAAAAGACTGAAGACTGAAGAGGAGGGAAAACTACCTAATTCATTCTATGAAGCCAACATCACCCTCATACCAAAGCCAGACAAAGATACTACAAGAAAAGAAAATTACAGATCAATCTAATGAAGATAGATACAAAATTCTCAACAAAATACTTGTGAATTGAATCCAGCTGCCCATTAAAAGAATTATACACCATGACCAAGTGGGATTTATTCCAGGTATGCAAGGATGGTTCAACATAAGAAAATCAACTAATGTAACATACCACATCAACATATCAAACCAGAAAAACCACATGATCCTCTTGATTTTTTGCAAAAAAGGCATCTGACAAAATTCAACATCCTTCCTTGATGAAAGCATTTCAAAGGATAAGAATAGAAGGGAACTTCCTCAACATGATAAAGGGAATACATGAAAAACCCAGAGCTAACATCATCCGCAATGGGGAAAGTTTGAAAGCATTCCCTCTAAGACCAAGAACATGACAAGGGACGCCCACTGTTACTACTGTTATTCAACATTGTGCTGCAAGTTCTAGGCAAAGCAATTATACAAGAAAAAGAAATAAAAGGCATTCAAATTAGAAAGGAAGAAGTAAAACTCTCACTGTTTGCAGGTATGTTGAAAATCCCAATAAATCTACAGAAATGCTACTAGAGCTAATAAATGAGTACAGCAAAGTGGCAGAGAACAAGATTGCTACCTAAACATTAGAAGTGTTTTTATACAGTAGTAATGAACAATCTGAGAAGGAAATTAAAAAAATTACATTTACAATAGCAACCAAAAGAATCTAATATTTAGGAATAAATTTAACTAAGGATACAACTTACCCAGAAAACTACAAGAAACTGCTAAAAGAAATCATGGAAGACCTAAATAAATGGAAAGGCAAACCATGTTGATGGACTGGAAAATTAAATACAGTTAAGATGTCAATTCTACCCAAACTGATTTGCAGATTCAATGCAATACCAATTAAAATTCTCAAAACTTACTTTGCAGAACTAGAAAAACCAACAACCAAATTTATTTGTAAAGGAAGGGTGCCCTGAACAGCTAAAAATATCTTGAGAAACTGAAATGGGAGGTCTCACACTACCAACTTTAAGGCATATTATGAAGCTACAGTGGTCAAAAAAGCATGGTACTGGCATAAAGACAGATATACTGACCAATGGAATCAAATAGAGTGTTTAGATTTAGACTCTCTCATCTATGGAAATCTGATCTTTGATAAAGCAGTCAAGCCAACCCACCTGAGACAGAGCAGTCTCTTTAATAAATCATCCTTGGAGAACTGGATATCCATATGCAAAAGAAAGAAAGAGGATCCATATCTCACACCCTGTACAAAAATTAATTCAAAATGGAACAAAGACCTAAACATTAGAGCTAAGACCAAAAAACTTTTAGAAGAAAAGGTAGGGAAGTTTCCTAAAAATTTTGTAATAGGAGGTGGTTTTCTAGACCTCACACCCAAAGCACAAGCACTGAAAAAAGATAAATGGGAACTCCTCAAAATTAAACACTTTTGTACATCAAAGAATATTGTCAAGAAAGTAAAAAGGCAGCCTATGCAACGAACCACATATCAGATAACGGTTTAGTATCCAGAATATATGAAGAGATTCTTCAACTCAACACCAAAAAAGACAAAAAACCCAATTTAAAAATGGGCAGAGGACATGAACTGACACCTTTCACAAGAAGAAATACAAATGGATAAAAGGCATGTGTAAAGATGCACAATTTCACTGTCTATTATGGAAATGCAAATCAAAACCACATTTTTGAGCTGAGGAATGGAAGGTGGAACTATGGTCTATACATACAACGGACAACTGAGGAGCCCAAAAAGGAATGAAGTTGTGAGGCATGCAACAAGATGAATGAACTTTAAGGACTGTATGTTCAATGAAATGTCAGAAACAAAAAGACAAATATTATCATGCCTAACTCAGAAGGACTAACTATAATATAAAAACTCAGTGAAGACCGGGCTTCGCCCAGGGCCGCGGTCCGCCGGCGTGTTCTCCGCGCGCTTCGCTGTGCGCTCTGCCGCGGCTCCTCGGCTGCCGCGTCGGCCCGGTGTGGGGCGCTCGAGCCCCGTCCTCGGCCCCTCGCCACCACCCCGCAGCCGGGAACCTCCAAGTCCCGGATTCCCGCTGTCAGCGCCCACCCCGAGCCCTGGCCCTTCTCACCCCCCTGAGACGACTTCTCGCCCACCCCAACTTCTCTCCCTCTCCTGCGGCGACCTGGTGGTGCGCGCCCGCCTCCTCAGCACGGACGCATGGGACCCGCGAAGGAAGAGGAGGCGAGGAGACCCGCTGCTAGTGCGTAGTTGGCCGCCGATCCCGAGTCGGGCAGGGCCCGTGTCGTTGACGGCCTTCAGCGCAGCATGCCGGAGTGACATGTTCCCGGGCCTGGAGACGGAGCCGAGGCCGGAGGCTGGCCCCACCCCTTTGCAGCCGTCCCACAGGAGCTCAGTGCTGGCGCCCGAGGCACCTTCTTCTGCTGGAGACGCGGACCCCAAAGGTAGCCTAGCGGGCAGGCAAGTGTGTCAGCGCTCGGCATACGGCAGTTGTAAGGCCCTTCCTGACCCCTATGAGGACTTTATGTACCATCACCTCCGGTACTACGGCTATTTTAAAGCTCAGAGAGGCGCTTTACCGAGCTCTGCTACGCTCCAGCGTGTTGGGAAGGATAACCCTCGACTCCTGTTGAATCGCTCTTTGGGGGAAAGAGATGATTTGATATCGGACCCCCTGCCAAAGGAGAAGCTTCTCTATTCACTTATGCTGAATTCACCACTTCTTAAGAGCAGACAGCTTCTTTATGATGAGTTGGGTGGAGTAAACCCACGTCTTCGAGAACCACAAGATCTTTTTGCCTTTATCTCTAGCAGCGGGCCACTTCAGGCTCCAAGATGGCCAATAGAATGTGAGGTCATCAAGGAAAACATTCATCACATCGAGTGGGTTCCTCCTCATGCAGAATATTTCTATCAACCTACAGGGAATGAAAAGGTACCCGAAATTGTAGGAGAGGAAAAAGGCACAGTTGTCTATGAATTATATTCAGTGCCCACAGAAGGTTCCTATTTCACCAATTCCAGAGTGGGAGGCAAACGAGGAATTATCAAGGAACTTGCTGTCATGTTGCAAGGACCAGAAGATAAGACTCTGCTGTTTGAGTCAAGGTTTGAGAGTGGGAACCTGCAGAAAGCTGTCAGAGTAGACACCTATGAGTATGAACTCACCTTAAGAACTGATCTTTACACAAATAAACACACTCAGTGGTTTTATTTTCGAGTTCAGAACACCAGGAAAGAAGTTACCTATCGCTTCACCATTGTCAACTTGCTGAAACCCAAGAGTCTTTACACCATAGGAATGAAGCCGCTCATGTACTCCCAATTGGATGCCGACACTCACAACATTGGCTGGAGGAGAGAAGGAGATGAAATCAAGTACTATAAGAATAACATGGGTGATGGGCAGCAGCCCTTTTACTGTCTCACATGGACCATTCAGTTTCCACACAATCAGGACACTTGCTTCTTTGCACACTTCTACCCCTATACATACACTGATCTGCAGTGCTACCTCTTATCCGTGGCAAACAACCCCATCCAGTCTCAGTTCTGCAAGCTCCGAACTTTATGCAGGAGCCTAGCAGGAAATACTGTCTACCTGCTCACCATCATCAACCCGTCCCGAAGCCCTCAAGAGGCCGCTGCAAAGAAAGCCGTGGTCTTGAGTGCAAGAGTCCACCCTGGGGAAAGTAATAGCTCCTGGATTATGAAAGGCTTTTTGGAGTTTATCCTTAGCAACTCCCCAGACGCCCAACTCCTCAGAGATATGTTTGTCTTCAAGGTTGTGCCCATGTTAAATCCAGACGGAGTGATTGTGGGGAATTACCGGTGTTCGTTGGCTGGAAGGGACTTGAACAGGCATTATAAGACCGTTCTGAAGGAGTCTTTCCCTTGCATCTGGTACACCAGGAACATGATCAAGAGGCTTCTTGAAGAAAGAGAAGTTCTCTTGTATTGTGACTTCCATGGCCACAGCCGGAAAAATAATATCTTCCTGTATGGCTGTAATAACAACGATCGCAGGTTCTGGCTTCATGAGCGAGTCTTTCCTTTAATGTTAAGCAAAAATGCTCCAGATAAGTTTGCTTTTCGTAGTTGTAATTTCAAGGTCCAAAAGTGCAAAGAAGGAACAGGACGAGTTGTGATGTGGCGGATGGGAATCCTAAACAGCTATACAATGGAGTCTACTTTTGGTGGGTCCACCCTGGGCAATAAAAGAGATACTCACTTTACCACTGAGGATCTGAAATCCCTAGGTTATCATGTCTGTGACACACTTCTGGATTTCTGCGATCCTGACCAAACCAAGTTCACACAGTGTTTAGCAGAGCTTAAAGAACTATTACAACAGGAAATCCACAAAAAGTTCAATGAACTTGCACGAGCTACGGATATAGAAGGAAGTTGGAGTGACATCTCTTTGTCTGATATTGAATCCAGCACCAGTGGGTCTGACAGCTCCCTCTCAGATGGTCTCCCTGTTCATCTGCTGAGCATAGCAGATGAGCTGGATCAGAAGAGGACGTATAAGAAGAAGAAAAAGAAGCCACTCCAGACTAGGAAACAGCGGAATGAGCAGTATCAGAAGAATAATTTGATGCAGGAGTTAAAGTTTACAGAAGATGCACCTGAAAGGGGGGGATTTGCTTCTACTCTGCCAAAGCAGCCTACCTTTTTCAAAAAATCAGAGAATCCCAGTTCTTCAACAATGAAAAATGAAAACCCAAGATTGAATGAGTCAAGTGGAAGAGAGAAAGGCATCTCCTCGGACCCAACAACGACCACCCTGAATCTGAGTGAGACTAAAGACAGAGTACAGAGCAAGAAGCCAGGTTTTGCAGTAGGATGCTCTCCGAAGAGAAGCACAGACGCCAACCAGGAGCCAGCTCCAGGTGTGAAGCCGCACTGGCCCAGGAGCAGGTACCTGCCAGCCAGGAGAGGCCGCACCGCCGTGCTGGCGTACCTGTCCCTGCACGTGTGCACGTACCCGTAGCGGCCATGCCACACACGCTCCTTGGGGCGTTTGGGGGCAGACACATTCGTAATGAGGAAGCTGTATGAGTGGGAGCTGCACCCGCTCGCCGCTGTGCTGTGCGTCTATCACACACTCACCTTACACTGTGCACACTCTAGAGACGCACGCCTCAGGAATTGTTCTTTCATGAAATGAGGTGTTGTTACAATGTAGAGAAAAGCTTCCCTACCAGAAACTGAAGTGTCTGCTCGTGGAACTGCAGCACAGGTAATACCTTATTTTAACCAATAGCGGTTCTCCCTGCAATTATGTGCAAAACAATTTTAAAAGATCAAACTCTGTTTTAAACATGCCCTGGGTGTGCACCGTACAAAACGATTCTGTGTGAAAAGCTTTCTAGCAGTGAATGATCAGTCAAGACTGCCGTGTATCAGGTTTGCTCAAGTGAGATGTTCCCACGTAGAGAAAATAATTCCTACAGAATTTGCTGTTGCATGTATTATGTTCAACACAGTTATGTGAATTTTTTAACCTGTTGATTAAAATTCTTTCTCTCTAAAAAAAAAAAAAAAAAAAACTCAGTGAATTAGGCAGGTCATTGTGGCTCAGCAGGCAGAGTTCTTGCCTGCCATGCCTGAGACCCAGGTTTGATTCCTGGTGCCTGCCCACATTAAAAAAAAAACAAAAAACTCAAGTGAACTGAAGTCAAGAGCATGGGTTATCAGCTTGAGGCCAACAGTAAAGGTCCTAGATTGTAGGCTCTTACAGAAGTGACAAAATTCACGAGTTGTAACTGTTACGTCTAAATTCTGTTTGTTTATAACCTGGTTGTTCCCAGAAATTTGGGGTATTTATGTGACATCTGGGACTCAGAAACAGAGCTCTGAAGGGATGAAAGAAAATGGTGCCTCAAAAGGAACTGTTTGGGACTTCCTGGAAGATGGCGGCTTAGTAAGACGCGCGGATCTTAGTTTCTTCTCCAGGACAGCTACTACGGGAGTAGAAACGATACAGAAAGCGCCCAAAGCCACAACAGAGATAAAAAAAGACAGCGTACCCCATCCTGGAACGGCTGGCTGGCTGAGAGAAGCAGCTCGGGTGAGATCGCCGAGGCGCGCAGGCCTCACCGGGCGGGGCGGGAAGCGGCCGGAGTTACTCCCTTCCCCCTTCCCGGGCCGGCTGGGAGAATTGGAGAGGCGGTCCCCTGAAACCAAGGCGGCTGGCGCCCACACCACGCGCAGCCCCCCGGACCAACTGAGAGAACTGGATCGGAAATCCCCAGGCTGCGGAGAACGGTGACGGGTGGGGGAGGCCCCTTCCAAACCCGTGACTCCCGGGGAACGTGCACTCTCTCGGGCGGGCCGCTGCCGCTGGCGCCCTCCCGCCACGCTTGTCGCCCAGGGCCGACTAGGAAATTCGGACGGCCTCTTTCCGGGGCTGCGGCGAACAGCAACCCTCCCTGCGTTCGGACCCCGGGCCAGGTCAAGCCGCTTCGGCTAGCGAACTCCCCCGGACGGCGAGAGTTTTCCAAAGTTTAAGGTCCCACAGCACCTTTTACTGGTGGGACCCGCAGACAAACGTGTGCCACGAGCGCCACCTACAGGGCAGGATAAGAAAAACAGAACCCAGAGATTTCACAGAAAAATCTTCCAAACTTTTGGATCCAATACCCAGGGAAATCTGTCTAAATGCGCAGACGCCAACAGAAGATAACGGATCACGCTCAAATAATTGAAAATATGGCCCAGTCAAAGGAACAAACCAATAGTTCAAATGAGATACAGGAGCTGAGACAACTAATGCTGAATATACGAACAGAAATGGAAAACCTCTTCAAAAACGAAATCGATAAATTGAGGGAGGACATGAAGAAGACATGGGCTGAACATAAAGAAGAAATAGAAAAACTGAAAAAACAAATCACAGAACTTATGGAAGTGAAGAACAAAGTAGAAAAGATAGAAAAAACAATGGATACCTACAATGATAGATTCAAAGAGACAGAAGATAGAATTAGCGATTTGGAGGATGGAACATCTGAATTCCAAAAACAAACAGAAACTATCGGGAAAAGAATGGAAAAATTTGAACAGGGTATCAGGGAACTCAAGGACAATATGAAGCGCAAAAATATACGTGTTGTGGGTGTCCCAGAAGGAGAAGAGAAGGGAAAAGGAGGAGAAAAACTAATGGAAGAAATTTTCACTGAAAATTTCCCAACTCTTATGAAAGACCTAAATTTACAGATCCAAGAAGTGCAGCGCACCCCAAAGAGAATAGACCCAAATAGGCGTTCTCCAAGACACTTACTAGTTAGAATGTCAGAGGTCAAAGAGAAAGAGAGGATCTTGAAAGCAGTAAGAGAAAAACAATCCATCACATACAAGGGAAACCCAATAAGACTATGTGTAGATTTCTCGGCAGAAACCATGGAAGCTAGAAGACAGTGGGATGATATATTTAAATTACTAAAAGAGAAAAACTGCCAACCAAGACTTCTATATCCAGCAAAACTGTCCTTCAAAAATGAAGGAGAAATTAAAACATTTATAGACAAAAAGTCACTGAGAGAATTTGTGACCAAGAGACCAGCTCTGCAAGAAATACTAAAGGGAGCACTAGAGTCAGAACCGAAAAGACAGAAGAGAGAGGTATGGAGAAGAGTGTAGAAAGAAGGAAAGTCAGATATGATATATATAATACAAAAGGCAAAATGGCAGAGGAAAATATTATCCAAACAGTAATAACACTAAATGTTAATGGACTGAATTCCCCAATCAAAAGACATAGAATGGCAGAATGGATTAAAAAACAGGATCCTTCTATATGCTGTCTACAGGAAACACATCTTAGACCCAAAGATAAACATAGGTTGAAAGTGAAAGGTTGGGAAAAGATATTTCATGCAAATAACAACCAGAAAATAGCAGGAGTGGCTATACTAATATCCAACAAGTTAGACTTCAAATGTAAAACAGTTAAAAGAGACAAAGAAGGACACTATATACTAATAAAAGGAACAATTAAACAAGAAGACATAACAATCATAAATATTTATGCACCGAACCAGAATGCCCCAAAATACGTGAGGAATACACTGCAAACACTGAAAAGGGAAATAGACACAAATACCATAATAGTTGGAGACTTCGATTCCCCACTCTCATCAATGGACAGAACATCTAGACAGAGGATCAATAAAGAAATAGAGAATCTGAATATTACTATAAAGGAGCTAGACTTAACAGACATTTATAGGACATTACATCCCACAACAGCAGGATACACCTTTTTCTCAAGTGCTCATGGATCATTCTCAAAGATAGACCATATGCTGGGTCACAAAGCAAGTCTCAACAAATTTAAAAAGATTGAAATCATACACAACACTTTCTCGGATCATAAAGGAATGAAGTTGGAAATCAATAATAGGCGGAATGCCAGAAAATTCACAAATACCTGGAGGCTCAACAACACACTCTTAAACAATGAGTGGGTCAAAGAAGAAATTGCAAGAGAAATTAGTAAATACCTCGAGGCAAATGAAAATGAAAACACAACATATCAAAACTTATGGGATGCAGCAAAGGCAGTGCTAAGAGGGATATTTATTGCCCTACATGCCTATATCAGAAAAGAAGAAAAGGCAAAAATGCAGGAATTAACTGTTCAATTGGAAGAACTGGAGAAAGAACAGCAAACTAATCCCAAAGCAAGCAAAAGGAAAGAAATAACAAAGATCAGAGCAGAAATAAATGAAATTGAAAATATGAAAACAGTAGAGAAAATCAATAAGACCAGAAGTTGGTTCTATGAGAAAATCAATAAGATTGATGAGCCCCTATCAAGATTGACAAAAAGAAGAAGAGAGAGGATGCAAATAAATAAGATCAGAAATGGAAGAGGAGACATAACTACTGACCTCACAGAAATAAAGGAGGTAATAACAGGATACTATGAACAACTTTACGCTAATAAATACAACAATTTAGATGAAATGGACGGGTTCCTGGAAAGACATGAACAACCAACTTTGACTCAAGAAGACATAGATGACCTCAACAAACCAATCACAAGTAAAGAAATTGAATCAGTCATTCAAAAGCTTCCTAAAAAGAAAACTCCAGGACCAGATGGCTTCACATGTGAATTCTACCAAACGTTCCAGAAAGAATTAGTACCAATTCTCCTCAAACTCTTCAAAAAAATCGACGTGGAGGGAAAACTACCTAATTCATTCTATGAAGCCAACATCACCCTCATACCAAAACCAGGCAAAGATATTACAAAAAAAGAAAACTACAGACCAATCTCTCTAATGAATACAGATGCAAAAATCCTCAATAAAATTCTAGCAAATCGTATCCAACAACACATTAAAAGAATTATACATCATGACCAAGTAGGATTCATCCCAGGTATGCAAGCATGGTTCAGCATAAGAAAATCAATTAATGTAATACACCACATCAACAAATCAAAGCAGAAAAATCACATGATCATCTCAATTGATGCAGAGAAGGCATTCGACAAGATTCAACATCCTTTCCTGTTGAAAACACTTCAAAAGATAGGAATACAAGGGAACTTCCTTAAAATGATAGAGGGAATATATGAAAAACCCACAGCTAATATCATCCTCAATGGGGAAAAATTGAAAACTTTCCCCCTAAGATCAGGAACAAGACAAGGATGTCCACTATCACCACTATTATTCAACATTGTGTTGGAGGTTCTAGCCAGAGCAATTAGACAAGAAAAAGAAATACAAGGCATCAAAATTGGAAAGGAAGAAGTAAAACTATCACTGTTTGCAGACGATATGATACTATACGTCGAAAACCCGGAAAAATCCACAACAAAACTACTAGAGCTAATAAATGAGTACAGCAAAGTAGCAGGTTACAAGATCAACATTCAAAAATCTGTAGCATTTCTATACACTAGTAATGAACAAGCTGAGGGGGAAATCAAGAAACGAATCCCATTTACAATTGCAACTAAAAGAATAAAATACCTAGGAATAAATTTAACTAAAGAGACAAAAAACCTATATAAAGAAAACTACAAAAAACTGCTAAAAGAAATCACAGAAGACCTAAATAGATGGAAGGGCATACCGTGTTCATGGATTGGAAGACTAAATATAGTTAAGATGTCAATCCTACCTAAATTGATTTACAGATTCAATGCAATACCAATCAAAATCCCAACAACTTATTTTTCAGAAATAGAAAAACCAATAAGCAAATTTATCTGGAAGGGCAGGGTGCCCCGAATTGCTAAAAACATCTTGAGGAGAAAAAACGAAGCTGGAGGTCTTGCGCTGCCTGACTTTAAGGCATATTATGAAGCCACAGTGGTCAAAACAGCATGGTATTGGCATAAAGATAGATATATCGACCAATGGAATCGAATAGAGTGCTCAGATATAGACCCTCTCATCTATGGACATTTGATCTTTGATAAGGCAGTCAAGCCAACTCACCTGGGACAGAGCAGTCTCTTCAATAAATGGTGCCTAGAGAACTGGATATCCATATGCAAAAGAATGAAAGAAGACCCATCTCTCACACCCTATACAAAAGTTAACTCAAAATGGATCAAAGATCTAAACATTAGGTCTAAGACCATAAAACAGTTAGAGGAAAATGTTGGGAGATATCTTATGGATCTTACAACTGGAGGCGGTTTTATGGACCTTAAACCTAAAGCAAGAGCACTGAAGAAGGAAATAAATAAATGGGAACTCCTCAAAATTAAACACTTTTGTGCATCAAAGAACTTCATCAAGAAAGTAGAAAGACAGCCTTCACAATGGGAGACAATATTTGGAAATGATATATCAGATAAAGGTCTAGTATCCAGAATTTATAAAGAGATTGTTCATCTCAACAACAAAAAGACAGCCAACCCAATTACAAAATGGGAAAAAGACTTGAACAGACACCTCTCAGAAGAGGAAATACGGATGGCCAAGAGGCACATGAAGAGATGCTCAATGTCCCTGGCCATTAGAGAAATGCAAATCAAAACCACAATGAGATATCATCTCACACCCACCAGAATGGCCATTATCAACAAAACAGAAAATGACAAGTGCTGGAGAGGATGCGGAGAAAGAGGCACACTTATCCACTGTTGGTGGGAATGTCAAAGGGTGCAACCACTGTGGAAGGCAGTTTGGCGGTTCCTCAAAAAGCTGAATATAGAATTGCCATACGACCCAGCAATACCATTGCTAGGTATCTACTCAAAGGACTTAAGGGCAAAGACACAAACGGACATTTGCACACCAATGTTTATAGCAGCATTATTTACAATTGCAAAGAGATGGAAACAGCCAAAATCTCCATCAACAGAAGAGTGGCTAAACAAACTGTGGTATATACATACGATGGAATATTATGCAGCTTTAAGACAAGATAAACTTATGAACCATGTAATAACATGGATGGACCTAGAGAATATTATGCTGAGTGAATCCAGCCAAAAACTAAAGGACAAATACTGTATGGTCCCACTGATGTGAACGGACATTCGAGAATAAACTTGAAATATGTCATTGGTAACAGAGTTCAGCAGGAGTTAGAAACAGGGTAAGACAATGGGTAATTGAAGCTGAAGGGATACAGACTGTGCAACAGGACTAGATACAAAAACTCAAAAATGGACAGCACAATAATACCTAATTGTAAAGTAATCATGTTAAAACACTGAATGAAGCTGCATCTGAGCTATAGGTTTTTGTTTTGTTTTGTTTTGTTTTGTTTTGATTTTACTATTATTACTTTTATTTTTTTCTCTATATTAACATTCTATATCTTTTTCGGTTATGTTGCTAGTTCTTCTAAACCAATGCAAATGTAGTAAGAAATGATGATCATGCATCTATGTGATGATGTTAAGAATTAATGATTGCATGTGTAGAATGGTATGATCTCTAAATGTTGGGTTAATTTCTTTTTTTCCGTTAATTAAAAAAAAAAAAAAGAGAAGGGATAATTGGAGATGAAGGGATACAGACTGTACAACGGGACTGGATATAAAAACTCAGAAATGGACAGCACAATACTACCCAATTGTAATGCAATTATGTTAAAACACTGAATGAAGCTGCATGTGAGGTATAGGTTTTTTGTTTTTGTTTTTTTTTGTTTTTTTTTGTTTCTATTATTGCTTTAATTCTTATTCTGTTGTCTTTTTATTTCTTTTTCTAAATCGATGCAAATGTACTAAGAAATGATGAATATGCAACTATGTGATGTTATTAAGAATTACTGATTGTACATGTAGATTGGAATGATTTCTAATTGTTTTGTTAATTCTTTTTTTAATTAATAAAAAAAAAATAAAAAATAAAAAAAAAAAAAAAAAAAATGATAGAGGGAATATATGAAAAACCCACAGCTAATATCATCCTCAATGGGGAAAAATTGAAAACTTTCCCCCTAAGATCAGGAACAAGACAAGGATGTCCACTCTCACCACTATTATTCAACATTGTGTTGGAGGTTCTAGCCAGAGCAATTAGACAAGAAAAAGAAATACAAGGCATCAAAATTGGAAAGGAAGAAGTAAAACTATCACTGTTTGCAGACGATATGATACTATACGTCGAAAACCCAGAAAAATCCACAACAAAACTACTAGAGCTAATAAATGAGTACAGCAAAGTAGCAGGTTACAAGATCAACATTCAAAAATCTGTAGCATTTCTACACACTAGTAATGAACAAGCTGAGGGGGAAATCAAGAAACGAATCCCATTTACAATTGCAACTAAAAGAATAAAATACCTAGGAATAAATTTAACTAAAGAGACAAAAAACCTATATAAAGAAAACTACAAAAAACTGCTAAAAGAAATCACAGAAGACCTAAATAGATGGAAGGGCATACCGTGTTCATGGATTGGAAGACTAAATATAGTTAAGATGTCAATCCTACCTAAATTGATTTACAGATTCAATGCAATACCAATCAAAATCCCAACAACTTATTTTTCAGAAATAGAAAAACCAATAAGCAAATTTATCTGGAAGGGCAGGGTGCCCCGAATTGCTAAAAACATCTTGAGGAAAAAAAACGAAGCTGGAGGTCTCGCGCTGCCTGACTTTAAGGCATATTATGAAGCCACAGTGGTCAAAACAGCATGGTATTGGCATAAAGATAGATATATCGACCAATGGAATCGAATAGAGTGCTCAGATATAGACCCTCTCATCTATGGACATTTGATCTTTGATAAGGCAGTCAAGCCAACTCACCTGGGACAGAGCAGTCTCTTCAATAAATGGTGCCTAGAGAACTGGATATCCATATGCAAAAGAATGAAAGAAGACCCATCTCTAACACCCTATACAAAAGTTAACTCAAAATGGATCAAAGATCTAAACATTAGGTCTAAGACCATAAAACAGATAGAGGAAAATGTTGGGAGATATCTTATGGATCTTACAACTGGAGGCGGTTTTATGGACCTTAAACCTAAAGCAAGAGCACTGAAGAAGGAAATAAATAAATGGGAACTCCTCAAAATTAAACACTTTTGTGCATCAAAGAACTTCATCAAGAAAGTAGAAAGACAGCCTTCACAATGGGAGACAATATTTGGAAATGATATATCAGATAAAGGTCTAGTATCCAGAATTTATAAAGAGATTGTTCATCTCAACAACAAAAAGACAGCCAACCCAATTACAAAATGGGAAAAAGACTTGAACAGACACCTCTCAGAAGAGGAAATACAAATGGCCAAAAGGCACATGAAGAGATGCTCAATGTCCCTGGCCATTAGAGAAATGCAAATCAAAACCACAATGAGATATCATCTCACACCCACCAGAATGGCCATTATCAACAAAACAGAAAATGACAAGTGCTGGGGAAGATGCGGAGAAAGAGGCACACTTATCCACTGTTGGTGGGAATGTCAAATGGTGCAACCACTGTGGAAGGCAGTTTGGCGGTTCCTCAAAAAGCTGAATATAGAATTGCCATACGACCCAGCAATACCATTGCTGGGAATATACTCAAAGGACTTAAGGGCAAAGACACAAACGGACATTTGCACACCAGTGTTTATAGCAGCATTATTTACAATTGCAAAGAGATGGAAACGGCCGAAATCTCCATCAACAGAAGAGTGGCTAAACAAACTGTGGTATATACATACGATGGAATACTATGCAGCTTTAAGACAGGATAAACTTATGAAGCATGTAATAACATGGATGGACCTAGAGAACGTTATGCTGAGTGAGTCTCGCCAAAAACTAAAGGACAAATACTGTATGGTCCCACTGATGTGAACAGACATTCGAGAATAAATTTGGAATATGTCCTTGATAACAGAGTCCAGCAGGAGGTAGAAACAGGGTAAGATAATGGCCATTTGGAGTTGAAGGGATACAGATGGTGTAACAGGACTAGATACAAAAACTCAAAAATGGACAGCACAATAATACCTAATTGTAAAGTAATCATGTTAAAACACTGAATGAAGCTGCATCTGAGCTATAGGTTTTTGTTTTGTTTTGTTTTGTTTTGATTTTACTATTATTACTTTTATTTTTTTCTCTATATTAACATTCTATATCTTTTTCGGTTATGTTGCTAGTTCTTCTAAACCAATGCATATGTACTAAGAAATGATCATCATGCATCTATGTGATGATGTTAAGAATTAATGATTGCATATGTAGAATGGTATGATCTCTAAATGTTGGGTTAATTTCTTTTTTTCCGTTAATTAAAAAAAAAAAAAAAAAGAGAAGGGATAATTGGAGCTGAAGGGATACAGACTGTACAACGGGACTGGATACAAAAACTCAGAAATGGACAGCACAATACTACCCAATTGTAATGCAATTATGTTAAAACACTGAATGAAGCTGCATGTGAGGTATAGGTTTTTTGTTTTTGTTTTTTTTTCTTTCTATTATTGTTTTAATTCTTATTCTGTTGTCTTTTTATTTCTTTTTCTAAATCGATGCAAATGTACTAAGAAATGATGAATATGCAACTATGTGATGTTATTAAGAATTACTGATTGTACATGTAGATTGGAATGATTTCTAATTTGTTTTGTTAATTCTTTTTTTAATTAATAAAAAAATTAAAAAAAAAAAAAAAAGGAACTGTTTAAAAAGTTGAAAAAGGGATCTGATTCAAGTAGAGATATGAATGAAGCCAATCTGGATAGGACTAAGGTGTATCAGAATACAGGGTAAAGGATGAATGATATCCATATTTTAAAACTTCAACTTCTCTGTGAGATCAAAGGGAGAGATGTTTATTTGGTGCAAAATTTTTATTTTGGGGAATGCATTTCCTAATTTAACTTGTATGGTCAGTTCAGTTGAACACCATTAAGTACATGGAATCTTAAACAAGGCGTGAGACTTTGTTGGTTTGTCCAGGTTAGTATGATGCCCCATTGTATCCCAGAGAAATCTGGGCAGTAAATAAAGAAGTATTTGCAAAGTTCCCTTGGAGAACAAGGGAGAGAGGAGGAGATATTCAACTTCCCTATTTGGAGAATATCTGATATTCTTGCATGAAGTGGAAACAACCAAATTAATAGGCCGAGCCCTTGATCTTGGTGTTGCCCCATACGAAACTTATTCCTGCAAAGGACAGGCTAAGCCTACTTAAAATTAGGCCTAAGAGTCAACCCCAGAGATCCTCTTTTCTTGCTCAGATGTAGCGTCTCTCAAGTCGAAGCAGCAAGGGAACTCATTGCTGTCCCCCCCTAAGTGGGACAGGACTCCCACAGGGTGTAAATCTCCCTGGCAAAGTGGGACAGAAAACCCAAGCTGAGTCAGGACCCAACATCAAGGGATTGAGAAAGCCTTCTTGACCAGAAGAGGGAAGAGAGAAATGAGAAAAAATAAAGTTTCAGCGGTTGAGAGATTTCAAACAGAGTCAAGAGGTATCCTAAAGGTTATTCTTATACATTATATAGATATCCCATTTTAGTTTATGGTGTATTGGAGTGGCTAGAGTAAAGTACCTGAAACTACTGAGCTGTGTTCCAGTAGGTCTGATTCTTGAAGACAACTGTATAATGATATAGCTTTTTCAATGTGACTATGTGATTGTAAAAACCTTGTGTCTAATGTTCCTTTTATCTAGAGTGTACAAAGGTAAGTAGAATATATAGATTAAAAAATAGACAAATTATGGGGGACAAAGGCTAAAATATAAATTGGGTACACAGAAATACTGGTGGTCAATGAGAGGCCTCAAGGGGTGGGGAGTATGGTATGTATGAGGTTTTTTTCTTTTGTTTTTTTTTTTGGAGTGATGCAACTATTCTAAGAAATGATCATGGTGATGAATATGCAACTATGTGATACTATAGTGAGACACTGTACACCATGTATGGAATGTTTGTATGATAAGATTTATCAATAAAAATATTAACAAAAAAGATTAAAGGAAAATGTACATGCATTCAAAAAATTTAAAAAATCACAATGAGATATTGTCTGATAACCACTAGAAAGTCATTATCAAAAAAAAAACAGAAAACGACAAATGCTGGAGAAGATGCGGAGAAAGAGGCACACTCATCCACTGTTGGTGGGAATATAAAATGGTATAATCACTCTGGAAGGCAGTTTGGCAGTTCTTCAGGAAGCAAAGTATAGAACTGACATATCATCCAGCAACCCTTTGTTAGGTATATATTCAGAGGACCTGAAGGAAAGAACACAAACGGACATTTACATACCAATGTTTACAGTAACATTATTTTTGATTGCCAAGAGATGAAAACAGCTCAAGTGTCCATCAACGGATGAGTGGCTAAACTAGCTGTGGTATACATATAAAATGGAATATTACACAGCTATAAGACAGATTTCAGTCATGAAGCATGTAACGATGTGCATGAACCTTGAGGACATTACGCTGAGTGAAATTAGCCAGAAACAAAAGGAACAATACTGCATGGTCTCACTAATATGAACTAATATTAATGAGTGGACTTGGAAAATTGAAGTTAAGAACACGGGTTATCAGTAGACAGAAATACAATGGAGATTGGGCAACTTGTGTTAAAGAAATAGACTGTGTAACAGGACTGACTGTAAAAAAATTCTGAAATAGATAGCACAATACTACCTGATAGTGGCACAATAATATAATTACCCTGAATGAAGGTGAATGTGACTATGATTAGACAGAGAAGGGCTGGGGGCAGGTATGAAAGCAGAAGGAAAGAAAGAGGATAAAGACTGAGATGGTATAATTAAGGAATGCCTAGAGTGGACACTGGTGATGATTAAATGTACAAATAAAAAAATGTTCTTGCATCAGGGAAAACAAATGAATATCAATATTATAGGGTGTTGAAGATAGATCATATATGGGAAAAAGTACAATCAATGCAAGCTAGGGTCTATGGTCAACACTAACATTGTGACATGCTTCCACTGAATGTAACAAAGGCATTATGCCAAAACTAAATGTCAAAAGGCATGGGGCATGGGGAAAGAGTACAGATTCATTGAGAAAGAAAGAAAATGTCTTCAGATAGATTATGGTAGTGAAGGAATGTTTATACACTTCGGTGGGACTGTACGATGTGTGAATAAAACTGTTTACAAATGAACAGAGAGAAACAAGTGCTAGAGAAAATGCAGAGAAAGAGATGTACTTATTCACTGTCAGTAGGGAAACTGTGAGTTGCATCCCCTTGTAGGGAGGGCAGTGTAGTGTTTCCACAGGAGGCTAGGGGTGGGGTTGATATATGATACTGAAATCCTGCTGCTCAGTATATACTTGTAGAAACTGAGTGTGGGGACATCAATGGACATTTGCATGCTCATGTATATGGCAGCAGTGTTCCCAATCCACAATGAATGGAGGTGGCCTAAAGAATACAAAGACTGAGGAATGGAAGCGGTGTGTACATACAATGGAAGTGGTGTATGCACATACAATGGAATATTATGCACAATGTTACATACAATGGACTACTGAGTGGCCACAAGAAGGAATGCAACTAGGTGAATGAACCTTAAGGACTGTATGTTGAATAAAATGTCAGGAACAAAAATAAAACAAAATTATCATGACTCAATCATATGGACTAACCGTAATATAAAAACTCAAGTGAACTGAATTCGAAAACATGGCTGATCAGGTTGGGGCCTACTGCAAAGAGGCCTAGATTGTAAGTTCTTACAGTAGTCACATATATTCAGGAAATGTAACTGTTAATACTAAATGCTTAGATACTGAATTGTTTGTATATAACCTGGTGTTACCAGAAATCTCAGGTATTTATGTGACACCTGAGACTCAGGATAGAGCTCTGAAGCTATTAAAAAAGCAGTACCCCATAGAGTAAGTATTTACAAAGCTGAAAAACGGATCAGACTCCAACTAGATAAATTAATGAAGATGATCTAGATAGGACTAAGGTACATCAGAATACAGGGAAAAGGATGATAATCTTGCATGTTTTAAAACTTCAACTTCTGTGTGAGACTCAAGGGAGTGATGGTTATTTGGTACAAAATTAATATTTTGGGAAGGGTATTTCATAATTTAATTCTCATGGTCATTTCAATTGAACACCATTAAGTACACGGAATCTTGAATAGAGTGTGACATTTTGTTGATTTGTCCAGGTTAGTGTGATGGCCCAATATATTCCAGAGGAATTTAGGCAGTGAATAAAGAAGTATCTCCAAATTCCCCTGGGGGATTGGGGAGAAAGAAGGAAATACTCAACTTTCATATTTGGAGAATTTCTGATATTCTCATAAGCAGTGGAGACAACCAAATCAGTAAGTTGAGCCCTTGATCTTGAGGTTCTCCCCCTATGAAACTTATTCCTGCAAAGAACAGGCTAGGCTTACTTAAAATTAGGCCTAAAAGTCACCCCCAGAGAACTTTTTTTGTTGCTCAGATGTGGCCTCTCTCTTTAAGCCAACTCGGAAGGTGAATTCATTGCCCTCCCACCACATGGGACATGACTCCCTGGTGTAAATCTCCCTGGCAACGTGGGATAGAAAACCTGGGATGATGTGGGACCTGGCATCAAGAGACTGAGAAATGAGATAAAGGGAAGAGAGAAATGAGACAAAATAAAGTTTCAGTGGCTGAGAGATTTTAAATAGAGTCAAGAGGTTATCATGGAAATTATTCTTATGCAGTATATAGATATTCCTTTTTAGTTTACGGTGTATTGGAGTGGCTGGAGGGAAGTACCTGAAACTGCTGAGCTATGTTTCAGTAGCCTTGATTCTTGAAGACAACTATATATAGATAAACTTTTACAATGTGACTGTGTGATTGTGAAACCTTGTATCTGATGCTCCTTTTATCCAGGGTATCCTCAGATGAGTAAAAAAAAAAATATGGATTAAAAAATGAATAAATATTAGGAGGGCCAAAGGATAAAATAAATTGGGTAGATTGAAATACTACTGGTCAATGAGAGGTAGGGGTAAGGAATCTAGTACGTATGAATTATGAACTTCAAAAGTTAGGAATCATATCATTTTATTTCTTTTTCTGTTGTCTTGCTATTTCTTTTTCTAAATCGATGCAAATGTACTAGGAAATGATGATCATACATTATGTGATGATATTAAGAATTACTGATTGCATATGCAGAATGGAATGATTTCTAAATGTTGTGTTAATTTTTTTTATTAATTAATAGAAAAAAAAGAAATTAACCCAACATTTAGAAATCATACCATTCTACATATGCAATCAGTAATTCTTAACATCATCACATAGATGCATGATCATCGTTTCTTAGTACATTTGCATTGGTTTAGAGGAACTAGCAACACAACAGAAAAAGATATAGAATGTTAATATAGAGAAAAGAAATAAAAGTAATAATAATAGTAAAAAAAAAAAAAAAACCAATAGCTCAGATGCAGCTTCATTCAGTGTTTTAACATGATTGCTTTACACTTAGGTATTATTGTGCTGTCCATTTTTGAGTTTTTGTATCTAGTCCTGTTGCACAGTCTGTATCCCTTCAGCTCCAATTACCCATTATCTTACCCTGTTTCTAACTCCTGCTGGACTCTGTTACCAATGATAATTTTTTTTTAATTAATTAAAAAAAAAGTTAGGAATCAAAGGTACCATCCTCAATATGATAAAGGACATATATGGAAAACCCCCTAGCCAGCATCATACTCAATATGAGAAACTGAAAGTTTTTTCTCTAAGATTAGGGATGAGACAAGGATGCCGTCTGTATTATTCAACACTGTTACTAGAAGTTCTAACTAGATGAATCGGGGAGTAAAAAGAAATAAAGACATCCGAATTTGAAAGGAAGAAAAAACCTTCATTATTTGCAGATGACATGATATATGGAAAATCCTGAGATATCTATAACAGTTACTTAAGCTAATAAAAAAATTGAGCAAGGTGGAGGGATATAAAATTAACATGCAAAAATCAGTAATTTTTTATAGACAAGCAATGACATAGTGGAGGAGTCTATTAAGGAAAAAAATTTCACCTTGAATAGCAACTAAAATAAATCAAGTATCTAGGAATGAACTTAACTAAGGATGTAAAGGACCTATACACAGAAAACTATATAACATTGCTAAAAGAAATCAAAGAAGATCTAAATAGGTGGAAAGACACTCCCTGCTCATGGATAGGAAGGCTAAATGTAGATGACAAATGTATCCAAACTGCTCTATAGATACAATGCAGTAGACCAATCAAAATTGCAACAATCTACCTTGAAGACTTGGAAAAGCTAGTTAGTAAATATATCTGGAAGGGAAGTAGACACCAAATAGCTAAAAGCAACCTAAAAAGGGGAACAAAGTGGGGGGATTAACACTTCCTGATTTTAAAGCTTATTATAAAGTTACAGTGGTTAAAACAGCATGGTAGTGGGGAGGTGCCACGATGGCGGCTCAGCAAGGTGTGTGATTTAATTCGTCCTTCAGAACAGTGACTAAATAACCAGGAACAGTACAGAACAGCTCCTGGGGCCATATCAGTGACCAGACACACAGCGTACCCAAGTGTGGACTGGCTGTGAGCTGCCCTAGAACTGTGAATTCCCCAAGCCACAGCAGCAGGCGGCCCTTCCCCACAGATTGCTTCCCAGAGGGGAAAGGAAAGGGACTTTACCAGCAGCAGGGGCTGAGCGCAACCATACAACAATTGTGAAAATAATTAACAAATTCTGACAATTAAAAATAGGGCCCCAGCTCAGGTGAACCTGGTCAAGCCAGAGGTCAATGCTTTTTGCCCCAGTGCCAATGGGGCAGGGCTGATGGAAAAAGGAAAAAAAAAAAAAAAAAAGCAATAGAGGCTTTCGTGGCTGTGTTTCTACAAAGGCTTAACTGCCTTTGGATACAGCTACAGGGCTTCTCTGGATGCAACTGCCCCAGGATAGGCAGAAACAGGTTCGTCAGAGAGCCTGTCTGGAGCCTGTGCCTTCGCCAACTCAGGTGGAATCCCTCCCACAAGGAATTCAGACACCAGGGCTTGGTAATTTGAAGCCATTAAAACCAGCCTACAACCTTTTCTGTCTCCACCACATCCCCAGCAGGAAGAGTCTGCCAAAGTTAAAGGTACCGCATCATCTTGTGCTGGTGGGACCTGTAGGCAGACAAGTGCCACATACTGGGCAGGATAAGAAAAACAGAGTTCAGACACTTCACGGGAAAGTCTTTCAACCTGCTGGGTCTCACCTTCAGGGAAAACTGATGCAGGTGACTCTTTCCTCCTGACAGGAGGCTAGTATGGTCTGGGAAAATCCGGATGGGGTCTATAATACCTAAGAAGATCCTACTAAGGGGGCGGGGGGAAGGCACCATTAGGCAGGGCAAGACACAAGACAACAAGAAGTGAAAAATTCTCCTCTGTTAAACAAAACCTAAGCTAGTGGTCCACAATAAGCTGAACTGAATGTCAAAGAACAGACAGACAACAAACTCATTCAGCAAGAAAACCCTAGGGAAAAGAATTGAAAACAATCTCCAGAATAAACTATTTAAGGTAACTAAATACCTAAATGCCAGCAAAAAATAACAAATCACACTAGGAAAACTGAAGATATGGCCCAGTCATAGGAACAAACCAATAATTCAAATAAGATACAGGGCCAGAAACAATTAATTCAGAATATACGAACAGACATGGGAAACCTCATAAAAATCAAATCAATGAATTGAGGGAGGATATAAACAAGGCAAGGAATGAACAAAAAGAAGAAATCGAAAGTCTGGAAAATGAATCAAACAACTTATAGAAATGAAAGGTACAGGAGAAGAGATGAAAAAAACAATGCCTCTCCGATTTGGAGAGGCAGAAGATAGGATTAGTGAACTAGAGGACAGAACATCTGAAATCGACAGTAAAAAGAAAATATAGGGGAAAAAACAGAAAAATATGAGCAGGGACTCAGGGAATTGAATGACAACATGAAGCGCACGAATATACATACTGTGGGTGTCCCAGAAGGAGAAGAGAAGGAAAAAGGAGGAGAAAAACTAATAATGGAGGAAATTATCACTGAAAATTTCCCAACATTATGAAAGAGTTAAAATTACAGATCCAAGAAGTGCAGCGGACCCCAAACAGAACAGATCCAAATAGACGTAATCCAAGACACTTACTAATCAGAATGTCAGAGGTCAAAGAGAAACAGAATCTTGAAAGCAGCAAGAGAAAAGCAGCCCACCATATACAAGAGAAGCACAATAAGACTATGCGTAGATTTCTCAGCAGAAACCATGGAGGTGAGAAGACAATGGGATGATATATTTAAGTTACTAAAAGAAAAAACTGCCAACCAAGAATTCTACATCCAGCAAAATTGTCCTTCAAAAAATGAGGGAGAAATTAAAACATTTCCAGACAAAAAAAAAAAACACTGAGAGAATTTGTGACCAACAGACTGGCTCTGCAAGAAATACTAAAGGGAACATTAGAGGCAGATACAAAAAGGCAGGAGAGACAGGTGTGGAGAAGAGTGTAGAAAGGAAGACTTGAGTAAAGGTAAAAAGAAGAAAAATTAGATATGACATATAAAATTCAAAATGCAAATGGTAGAAGAAAGTACTACCCATACAGTAGTAACACAATGTTAATGAATTAAACTCCCCAATCAAAAGACATAGACTGCCAGAATGGATTAAAAAACAGGACCCATTTATACGCTGCCCACAGGAAAGTTGGTGGGAATCTCAAATAGTACAACCACTGTAGAAGGCAGTTTGGCGGTTCCTCAAAAAGCAAAATATAGAATTGCCATATGACCCGGTAATACCATTGTTAGGTATTTACTCAGAGGACGTGAGGGCAAGGACACAAATGGATACTGTACATCAATGTTTATAGCAGCATTATTTTCAATTGCCAAGAGATGGAAACAGCCAAACTGTCCATCAACAGACGAGTAGCTAAACAAATTGTGGTATATACATATGACAGAATATTATGCAGCCATAAGACAGAATAAAGTTATGAAGTATGTAACAATATAGATGGACCTTAAGGGACATTATGCTGAGATTAGCCAGAAACAAAAGGACAAATACTGTATGGTCTCACTGATATGAACTGACATTAGTGAATAAACCTGGAGAATTTCATTGGTAACAGAGACCATCAGGAGAAGAAATAGGGTAAGATACTGGGTAATTGAAGCTGAAGGGATACAGATTGTGCAACAGGACTGAATGTAAAAACTCAGAAATGGACAGCACAATACTACCTAACTGTAATACAATTATGTTAAAACACTGAATGAAGCTGAATGTGAGAATGATAGAGGGAGGAGACCTGGGGGCACAAATGAAATCAAAAAGGAAGATATACAATAAAGACTGAGATGGTATAAGCTAGGAATGCCTAGAGTGTATAATGATAGTGACTAAATGTACAAATTAAAAAAATGTTTTTGCACGAGGAAGAACAAAGTAATGTTATTACTGCAGCATGCTGAAAATAGACGGTAATTAATATTTTAAAATTTTAACTTATGTGTGAGACTAAAGCAAAAAATGTTTATTTGGTACAAAGTTTATATTTTGACTAGCGCATTTCCTAATATAACTTATGTAGACAGCTTAACTGAACACCATAAGTACATGGCACCTTGAGTAGGGCATGAGATTTTGTTGGTTTGCCCACAGTGACACCCTGATAAATCCCAGAATGATTTGAACAGTGAATAAAAAGTATGTGCAAAGTCCCCTTCAGGGAATGGTGAGAAAGGGGGAAAATTCAACTTCCCCAAGTTGAATTCTTGATGTTCTCACAAGCAGTGCTGACAACCAAAGCTATAGGACGAGCACCCAGTCTTGGGATTTGTTCATATGAAACTTAACCCCCCAAAGGATAGGTCAGACCCACTTAAAACTAGGCCTAAGAGTCACCCCCAAGAGAACCTCTTTTGTTGCTCTGATGTGGCCTCTCTCTCTCCAGCCAACACAATAAGCAAACTCACCACCCTCCCCCATCTACATGGGACACGACTCCCAGGGGTGTGGACCTTCCTGGCAACATGGGACAGAAATCCTAGAATGAGCTGAGACTCAGCATCAAGGGATTGAGAAAAACTTCTCGACCAAAAGGGGTAAGAGTGAAATGAGACAAAATAAAGTGTCAATGATCATAGTGATGAATGTGCAACTATGTGATGATATTGTGAATTACTGATTATATATGTAGAATGGAATGATCATATATTAATAATGTTCGTGTTTCTTTCTTGTAATTTTTTTTAATTAATAAAAAAATAAATAAGGTGTCAATGGCTGAGAGATTACAAACAAAGTCAAGAGCTTATCCTGGAGGTTATTCTTATGCATTAGATACATATCACCTTGTTAGTCAAGATGTAATGGAGAGGCTGGAGGGAACTGCCTGAAAATGTGGAGCTGTGTTCCAGTAGCCACGTTTCTTGAAGATGACTGTATAATGATATAGCTTTCACAATGTGACTGTGTGATTGTGAAAACCTTGTGTCTGTCTGATGCTCATTTTATCTACCTTGTCAACAGACTAGCAGAGCATATGGAATAAAAATAAATAATAGGGGGAATAAATGTTAAAATAAATTTAGTTTGAAATGCTAGTGATCAATGAAAGGGACAGCTAAGGGGTATGGCATGTATGAATTTTTTTTCCGTTTTCTTTTTCTTTCTTTTTCTGAATAGACACAAATGTTCCAAGAAATGATCGTGATGATGAATATTCAACTATGAGATGACATTGTGAATTACTGATTATATACGTAGAATGGAATGATCAAAAGTTAAGAATAAAAAAAAAAAAAACTGCATGGTAGTGGCACAAAGACAGAAGTAACACCCATGGAATCCAATTGAGACCTTTGGAGATGAAGAATGAAAATGCCCCTAGGGGAGCTAATGAAACCGGAAGCCTGGAGTGAAAGCTAGTAGATGCTGCCACATCCACCAAGTGCCTTTCCAGCTGAGAGAGAAATCCTGAACTTCATTGGCCTTTCTTGAGTCAAGGTAACCTCTTATTGGTGTCTTAATTTGGACATTTTTATAAACTTGCTTAATTGGCACATTTTTTCCACCTTAGAACTGTAATCTAGAAACTTAATAAATTCCTGTTTTCAAAAACCATTCTGTTTCTGGTATACTGCATTCCAGCCATTAGCAAACTAGAACACCATCTCACACCTATAAGAATGGCTGCTATTAAACAAACAGGAAACTACAAATGTTCGAGAGGATGTGAAGAAACTAGGCACTGAGGCACTGCTGGTGGGAAAGTATAATGGTACAGCAGCTATGGAAGACAGTTTGGCAGTTTCTCAGAAAATTAAATATCTACTTGCCCTATGGCCTGGCAATGCCACTACTCGGTATACACCCAGAAGAGCTAAAAGCAGTGACACAAACAAACATGTGCACTGATGTTCACGGCAGCATTATTTACAATTGCCAACAAATGGAAAGAATCCAAGTGCCCATCATCAGACAAGTGGATAAACATGTATACTTACATATGATGAAATATTATACAGCAACAAGACGAAATGATGTCCTGAAGCATATGACAACATGGACGAACCTTGAGGATATAATGCTGAGTGAAATAACCCAGACACAAAAGGACACAATCTGTATGATACCACTTTTATGACCACAGTAAATGTAAAGTTAGAGGCTTATAATATAGAGTATAGAGGAACTAGAGATACACAGAAGCTAGAGATCAGTGGACAGTTAGCTGATGAGGATGAACTTAAATGTAAGGGAATGGATAGAAGTGAGTGCAGTTGATTAGTGGATCTATAAGTAATATTGCCATATTGAAGGTAAACATGATTGAAACAGACTGTATAGAGCCATGTACCCCACCAATTATCATTACAAATATAAATGAGTTCTTATATTAACTACTTTGAAGGTATGAGTCTTGTACAAAGAGTTTGTAATACTGGAGTATAGGGGAAAAACCACTATTGCATTTCATGGGCTATGCTGAACAGGAAGACATTAACAATACCACAACAATACCAGGAGTAAAGAATTGGGAGAGAAGGACGAGAGTTAAGGGGAGGTTTAGATTTTCTATTTGGTGAACGTGTATTTATGGGTTATGAAAATTTTTAAAATTTAGAGTGTTGTTGATTATACCATTAAGTAAAGATAGTGTGAGACATGAATCGTTGACTTTGGACACTATACATGATGCCCAATGGATGGAGGTGACTAAAGGATACACTGACAGGAAAGTAGAGTGGTGAGTGGTCATGCAAACATATGATTGAATACCGTGCTGCTACAGAAAGGGTCGTGAGGCATGCAATGACGGGAATGAACCTAGGGATCACGTGATGCAAAAAATAAGCCAGAAACAAAAGACCAAATATTATATGGTCGCATTTAGAAAATATAAGAAAATAGGGGCCTACATTGCAAGCTCTTACAGCAATCACATTTAGTTTGGAGATCTAATTGCTATTTAGAGATTTTGAGAGGCTGTGTTATATATGTATAATCTGGTATTTCCCTAGAACTCTGGGTACTTGTGACTCAGACTCAGAGTAGGAGTTCTGCAGGTCTGAAAGTCAGCAATGCCACATACAATAACGTTAAAGAAATGGTAAAAGCAATCAGGCTTCAATCAGAGCTAAGAACAAAGGCGATCACATTGGGACTAAGGTAAATCAGAAAACACGGTAAGGAAGACATTGTCTGCATTTTAGAATGTCACCTACTCTATGAGACCAAAGGAAGAGAGGCTGATTTTGTCCAAAACCTAAATTTTCAGAAGCACATAATCTAACTCAACCTGTCTGGATAGGTCACTTAAACAATCCAAACACAGAATGGAACACAGAATGGGAATGAGGGCTTACAGTTCTGTATAGCTTAAATTTAATACACCCAGATACATCCAGATACACCCCAGAGTATGTTGAGCAAATAATAAAAAGTACTGGCAAAGTCTCTTAAAGGACAGAAGAAAAAATATGGAAGCATTAAACTTTACCATTAGGTAAAAGCCTGATACTGTCTCAAACATTAGGGACATCCTAATCAATAGCCCTTGGTCTTGAGGCTTGCTCTTGAGAAGGTTAAATATGCAGCAGAGAAGCTTAGCCTACCTACCTACAGGTATGCCTAAAAGTCACCTCCAGAGGACCTCTTTTGTTGCTCAGATGTGGCCTCTCTCTCTCTCTAAGCCTAACTGCAAATAAACCACTGCCCTTCTCCCTACATAGAACAGGAAATCCAGGGATGAAAGTCTCCCTGGCATTGTAGGAGATAACTCTCAGGGATGAGACTGGCCCTGGCATTACGGGATCAACATGCTATCCTGACCAAAAGGGGGAAAAGAAGCGTAAAAAATAAGGTTATCTGTGGCTGAGAGAGCTGAAATAGATTTGAGAGGCTGCTCTAGAGGTCACTCTTAATGTAAGCTTCAGTCAGGCATTGCTACCTATTACAGCTTTCCAACCCCCAACCAAAACCATTCCTGTCAATGCTAAAGAATATCTAGGGCATTACAGAAGATTCTACAAAGGTTCCATGCACTAGGGTAACTTTCCAGAAACCTATAACCTCTGGAACAGATAAGTCCTGAAATGAAAAGGGACCAGCCTCTCCAGAACATCAACTAGTTCCATCCCCGTATCGCAGCTACTAGTTGTGATGGACTTTGAAAGGTATTGCTTTTTTGTATATATGTTATTTTTCACAAAAAAGAAAAAAAAGAGGAGGAGTATAACAGAAAAGATAGAATTTAACAAAGGAGTATAACTGCTGAAAGAAATACTGGTATTTCTTTTGGTCTCCAGTGTCTTGGAGCAGCTAGAAGAAAAAAATGAAAAATCATAGAACTGTAACCTATACCAAATTTTAAAATCTGTTCTATAACTACTCGTTAAAATGTACCTGGAAATTTATTTCTTCTTTGTATATATATATTTCACAATAAAAAAAAGTTAAAAATAAAATAAAACAAATGGTATACAGGATAATATGATAGATTAACAAACCCAAAAATTCTGTTAATGTGTGATTTATTAAGAAATCAGGCTTTTTAAATATATAAACATTAATAATATATTTAGAAGGAAATTATAAAAATAAAGGGGAAATTATAAATCACTTTCCTATCTTCTGATCATTAAAAACAATGAAGAAATTTAAAGTTAAGAAAAGCACAGAAAATTAATCCATTTTAAGAAAATCTGTCATAAGAAAACTATGTACATTTCAAAAAATGATGATTACTGTAAAAGTACCTGTAATATAATACATAAATGGGAGGGGCAGTGTCATGGTTAGGGACAGGTGTCAACTTGGCCAAGTTGTGGTACCTGTTCATCTGATTGGGCAAGCGCTGGCCTGTCTGTTGCAATGAGGACATTTCATAGGATTAGGTCATGATCACGTCAGCTACATCCACAGCTGATTCCATTTGTAATCAGCCAAAGGGGAGTGTCTTCTGCAATTAGTGATGCTAAATCCAATCATGGGAAGCCTTTTAAGGAGGACTCAGAGGAGACAGGTTACATTCCTGCTTTGGCTGGTGAGCCTCTCCTGTGGAGTTCGTCCAGGCCATCCATTGGAGTCATCGGCTTCGCAGCCTGCCCTGTGGATTTTGGACTCTGCGTTCCTACGGTCACGTGAGACACTTTCATAAATTTTATATTTGCAAGTGTTCCCTGTTGGTTCTGTTTCTCTAGAGAACCCTAACTAATACAGGCAGTATAAAGTAGGAGTTAAAGGCAGGAGCTCCGAAACCAGACTGCTGGGAACAGAATCCAGCTCTGCATTTACTTGTTCTGGGCTACTTAAGGTCATTGTGCCTCAGTTTGTTTAGCTACAAAAATGGGATCTTTGCAGTACTTGCATTACAGGGTTGTCATGAGGATTAAATGAGGTAAAATATGGTAAACACTCAGAACACTGTAGAGAAGGTATTTAAATCTTAGTTGCTAGTGGTGGTGGTACACTTAAAACATTCTCAAAATTTTTCAGTAAATCAGTACCGAAAATAACTTGTATTGTCACCATGATCATTTACTTTGGAGTTTAGATTCCTTCTAAGCAATGATTCCATTTCTAAAATCTTTAGAAGGCAATTTCAACTCGAAGTCAGTATTCACTATCATACTGTAACATGAATTTAAAAAGACAAGATTGGAGATAGGACTGAGCTAATTTTTTTAATACAACAGTCTTAGATATGTCATCACCCTTTAATTTACATACAGTCTTGTAGCATCTTCTAGATTTCTCCTCTCATTTGAGTTCTTCTCCCACAGATGTTTCCCATGTGGTTCATTAAATAAAGGATTTGAGTGGAAGCATGATTTTTTTTTGTTTTTTTTTGCACAGGCAGGCACTGGGAATCGAACCCAGGTCTCTGGCACGGCAGGCGAGAACTCTGCTTGTTGAGCCACTGTGGCCCACCCAGAAGAATGAATTTAACTATTTCTCCCTTAAGAATGAATCTGCCAGGACCCTGCATCACGGGAATGAGAAAGCGTTCTTGATTAAAAGAGGCAAGAGAGAAATAAACAAAATAAAGTTTCAGTGGCTGCAAGATTTCAAAGAGAGTCGAGATGTCACCCTGAAGGTTATTCATATGCATTATACAGATATTTCTTTTTACTTTATGATATTTTGGAGTGGCTAGAGGGATATACCTGAAACTGTTGAACTGTGTTCCAGCCTTGAATCCTGAAAATTGTATAACTATACAGCTTTTACAATGTGACTGTATGATTGGGAAAACCCTGTTTCTGATGCTCCTTTAATCCAGGGTATTGGCAAATGAGTGAAAGAAAAAAAAAAGACAAAAAATAAATAAATAATGGGGGAGATAAAGGGTAAAAGTTGGGTAGATTGAAATACTGTGGGTCAACGAGAGGACAGGATAAGGGGTATGGGATATGTGAGTTCTTTTTTATTCTTTTTACGGAGTGATGCAAATGTTCTAAAAATGATCATGGTAATGTATACACAACTATGTGATGATATTGTGAGTCACTGATTGCATACTTTGGATGGACTGTTATGCACATGAAGATATCGCAATAAAAGTATTTTAAAAAAGAATAATCTGCTCTATATTAAAGTTAAAGGTCTATTTCAGTTACTGTTCTTAATTTCTTTAATCTGTTCAACATACATTAGTCAAATACTTACTAGGCACACTAGGCTAGGCAATAAAGCAGATGTGCTGGTTTGAAATCTATTATGTACCCAAGAAAAGCCATATTTTAATCCTGTTCAAATCTTGTTTATGGAGGTGCAGGTTTCTTTTAATCCTGATTCCACAGTCTAGGGCAGAAACTTCTGATTATATTATCTCCAGGTTGTGGGTGTGGTCTTTTGATCTGATGGAGATATGAGTCCACTCATTCCAGGTGAGTCTTGATTAGTTTACTAGAATCCTTTAAAAGAGGAACCATTCTGGAGAGAGCAGAGCTGACACAGATGCTGACACTTGGAGAACAGAGACACAGATGTTTAGAGATGCTTGGAGCCCAGCAGACTATGCCAAGCGGCTTCCCATGAGATATTAAGCAAGCCAGAACCTGGAAAGAGCCAAGGGAAGCCAAGAGATGAAACCCAGTTCCGGAGAGGCAAAGTGAGGAATCACCACAGGAATAGAGGCTGAAAGCAACTGAGCCTAGGAGTAAGGGAGCAGGAGATGCCAGGCAGGTGTCTTCCAGCTGACAGAGGTGTTCCAGACCCATAAGTCTTTCTTGAATTAAGGTATCTTTCTCTGGGTGCCTTAGTTTGGACATTTCACAACATTAAGAATAGAAACTTGCAACTTGTTAAATTCACTTTTTAAAAGTTGTTCCATTTCTGGTATGTTGCATTTCAGCAACTTAAACTAATAACAGCAGGTTAAGTCCCTGCCTACAAGAAGCTTATAGTCGAGCAAGGGGAGAAAAATATAATAGTATGCTAGTTAATGACAAAGATTATTATGAAACAAGGTAAGGGAATAAATGAAGGGAAATGATATTTAAATCGCCCACCTTCTGGTAGACTGATATTTGAACAGAGACAGAATGAATTAAAAGCATGAACTATATGGTTATCTAGAGAAAATAAACTCCAGGTAGAGTTAACAGCAAACGTATAGGCCCTGAATAAGATAAGCATGTGTGGCATATTTCTGGAAAAGCAAATCCAATGTAGCTAAAGCAGAGGTAACAGGAGAAAGGGTGGTCAATAAAGTAATAACATTTACAAAAGCCATGAAAACTTAAACCCACCTAGGCAAAAAATGAAACAAACAGAATACTGGAGCATACTTATTCCATCAATTTGCATGAAAGGAGAAATGTGGACAAGAAAAGAGAGACAAGTATTTATGGAAACGAGAAGGAAACCTTTTGATTTTAAATCATACTTATCTTAACTAATTAAATTCTAAAACGCTGCCAACAAACTTAAATAGAAAATAGTAATTATGCTGAAATTTACAAATGGCAATCACTCTCAAAGTAAGAAAAAAGATTTCCAAACCATAGCAGGAAGTCTACTGCTACACTGACTTATCTAATACCAAGCTTACATGTTTCCTTTACCTTAGTTTTAAGCTATTTCTTGGTACATTTCTGGAATCAATTTCATATTCCATCAGCACTTCATATTTGTTTCAAAGACCAAAGGAAAACATGACTAAAAAATTATTTTTCACCCTTTTTCTGCCAAAGCATCATTTGCTAGCCTCTTGAAACATGACAGCTGTGTTCCAAGGAAAGAAAGAATGGGTTTCTGCCAGCTGGACAAGTGCCTACTTGGAACAAAAAGCTTTTCAAGGTTATTTACTGACCCTTTACTAGAGGCCAATTCCAGACCAATCAACAGTGATAACAAGGTATTTATTTGCAGGCTCATGAGGTTAACAATGGTCAATCTAACAAAAATCTGACATCCCAAAGGAAAACCTCTCGAAACAGCTTAGCAAGAATATTTTAAAACTTCATCTGCAGTCTAGTAAGCAAGAGAAAGACATGCCTTTCATAAAGATAAGTTGAAGACAAGAAGAAAATGTGTTAATGGCAGTATCTAGATTTCAGAAAGATTTCTGATTCTGAACCAGAAATAAAATGCATAATCAGTGACAAAGTGTAAAGCATGGTCTTAACAATAACATTCTACATGAGTGAATACTAGACATTCATAACTCTAAAAAAATAATGATCAATCTGTTACTATCAACCATGGGAATGGTGTCCCAAATCAACTGGGCTCTGTTGCATATAATTTACTCTTATGGGTTAATTTCATTATGTACTTAGTGTCACAGTCAGGTTCATGTGTCAACTTGGCCAGGCAGTGGTACCTGTTTGTCTGGTTGGGCAAGTGTTGGCCTGTCTGTTGTTGTGAGGACATTTCATAGAATTAAATCATGATCACATCGGCTGCATCCACTTCTGATTGCATTTGTAAGCAGCCAAGGGGAGTGTCTTCTGCAATGAGTGACGTTTAATCTAATCACTGGAAGTCTTTTAAGGAGGATTCAGAAGAGATAGTCTCTCTTCCTGCTTGAGCTGGCAAGCCTCTCCTGTGGAGTTCATCCAGACCCTCCATCTGAGTCATCAGCTTCACAGCCTGCTGTACAGATTTTGGATTCTATGTTCCCACGGTTACGTGAGACACTTTTATACATTTTATATCTACAGACATTTCCTGCTGATTCTTTTTCTCTAGAGAATCCTAGCTAATACACTTAGCTTACAGTGAAAATGTATTTTTGACATAATATATCATTTAAGTCAATTCAAATCTTATTGAACAGGTAGGAGTCAGAATACTAAGGGGCAGAAGAAGCTACCACCATGATCTTCCTAAAAATGGAAAACAGAATGTCACTCTGATCTTTAAAATCCTTTAATTATTCCTCACCATCTACAGAGAAAAGTGCAAATTCCAGGGTATAAAGCAGTCATTACAAACTGGTCCCTGGCTTACTACTGTAGCCTTATTTCCTATCACTCCAGTATTTTTACCTTCTTAGCATTTCCCCTATAAGCCGTACCTTTGATCTAAGACTTGGCAAAATGCAGTTCTTTCTGCTCAGAATATCCTTATGTCTCCAATGAACTCCTTGGACTCTAAATTCTGAAGAATCCTTATATCTGAGTTGCCTTCTAATCATCCCAGAAAGAAAGAATCCTTCTTCTGCTATGCTACCTTGTACCTATTCCTAGTTAGCATAAAGCCTACACAAAGGCATAATTTGTAAAATGGTCCATCATGTTTGGGTAATACTAGCAAGGTTTAGAGTGGCCAGAGTAAATGGAGTATGGATGTAGGATCCTCAATTGCAGGGTCAATGTCTTATTTATTTGTGTATACTCGTTTGCCTTGTAGCTACTGGAAGCAACCCAAGAAGAAAAGAAAAAATGATAACAGAGACTGACAAAGCTCTGGCCTATCAGATAGATATCTTTTCATCAGCCTTCTTTTTAGTCTCAGCAAAAGAAAATATTTTGCCTACAAAATTTCTTCTCCCACCTCTACTTGTGACTATAAAACCAATTGCTAAGGAACCTTTTTTCTACTCTTTTAAACAAATGCAGATTTCTATACAGTCATTCTCTAGCTGCTGGTATTATCTCCTCCCTTCACTTTGCTGCCAAATTTCATGGCAACCCCCTATTTTCCATTCATGCACTTCCTCAAACAACTACTCAGTAATTATTAGGTACCTACTATTTGCAAAGGACTATAAGAAGTCCAGAAAAATTTAAGACTACCCTTTAGCCTTCTACAATCTGGCTTCCAGATCCATTAGAAATAAGATCTCTTTAAAATATTACTTCAATTAAAAAGTGTATGGCCCAACGGAATCACGTTGAGCTTTAATCCAGATCACTGGCATCCTTTATAAGCAGAGTGAAAGCAGAAAAAGAGAAGCCACAGAGAACACCCAAAAGCCTGAAGTCAATGGAACCTGAGGGCAAAAGGACAAGACACTGTCACGTAACAGAAAAGGCAAGGAACCCCCAAAATTGCTGCCAGTGAGAAGATACCAACCCCAGGAGGAAAGAAGCTTTTTAGTAGCTGAAACAGTGAGCCAATAAATATTTGTTTAAGTTTACATATTGTGCGGTATACATTTTAGCAGTGAGGAAACTAACACACACATGTTAAAAGACCCGGTAAGGGGAGGGCCACAGTGGCTCAGCAGGCAGAGTTATTTCCTGCCGAGCAGGAGACCTGAGTTCGATTCCCAATGCCTGCCCATGCAAAAAGAAAAATAATAAAAGACACCATGAGGACACAGTCAGCCAAACACAGAATGTAAGATATGCTACATTGGACCCAATTTCTTCAACTAAAAGAAATGACAGGGGACAAAAAGAAGGGAGTTAAATAGGTTAAGAGAGACTTTAGAGAAGGAATTCAGACAGATATTTGCGTATCAATGTTCATAGCGACATTATTCACATTTGCCAGAAGATGGAAGCAACCCAAGCATCTATCAACCAATGAATGAATAAATAAAATGTGATACATGCACACAACGGAATATTATTCAGCCGAAAAAAGGAATCAAGTCCTGACGGTACGAGCCAATCAAGAGAATGAAAAGCAAATGGAAAAAAGATAAAATTATATAGGAAAGGTACATTAAAACAGTCTACCATAAAGGGAATTAAGCAGTTTCTGTTCACCCAAAGATTAAATGATTGAAATTTGCACATAAAACCAAGAAATTTAAGTGTAGAAATCTAAACACAGGACCTAAATACAAGATTCAGATACATTCAAAACTGATTATTAAATAAGAAGTATTAAAAAGGTTTCAAGAATATATGAATAATCCTAACACAGAGTGCAAATTACAGAAAAGTATGTGAATAAATAATTTACAAATATTTAAAGGTATAGCTACACATGGGTTATATAAATCAAGGCCTTTAGTATCTATAAGAATCAAGTAGGTACCCAAAATTTATGTCTCTTGGTTAATTAAAGTACTTCCTCACTAATTTAAAACTTAGGTGATGCAGAATTTTACAGTACAGACTATTTAATAAATAATAGTTTTAAACCAATCAAAAGAGATTATTGTGGCATTCCCAAAAATAAAATAAAAATCAGATTCCTAAAAATTTCTCTTGAGGTCTTTTTCGTTCAGTGAAAGGCATCCTCATTGTATATAGTTCTGAAAAAAAGGAAGGAAATAGTAGATTTTTAAATACCTTCCCTAATTTTGAGAGAAAAGGAGAACAGGAGTAAGAAAACAACCATTACTACTGGAATATAATATTATCTAATGAAATCCACAGATTCAAATCACTCCTTACATATTGCCCAGGCAATCAACTTAGTTACTGTTGGCTAGACAATTATGTTCACTAGTGACCCCCATTCTAATGGGAAATGAGTATTCGCTTCATTCAAATTTCAAAATCAATTCTAAATCATCCTCCAGAATTACACTGGACTGTTTTCTTTCCTAAAGCTGTCAGAATGCAACATACCAGAAATGGAACAGCTTTTAAAAAGGAAATTTATTAAATTGCAAGTTTATAATCCTAAGGCTACAAAAGTATCAAACTAAGGCATCCAGAGAGAGATACCTTGGCTCAAGAAAGGCCAATGGCATCAATGGACTGAGAAAACCTTCTTGGGCAAAAGGGGTAAGAAAGAAATGAGACAAAACGAAATGTCAGTGGCCGAGAGATTTCAAACAGAGTCGAGAGGTTATCCTGGAGATTATTCTTAAACATTATATAGATATCCCCTTTTTAGTTTATGGTATATTGGAGTGGCTGGAGGGAAGTACCTGAAACTGTAAAGCTGTGCTCCAGCAGCCTTGTTTCGAAGATGACTGTATAATGATAGAGCTTTTACAATGTGACTGTGTGATTATGAAAACCTTGTGTCTGATGTTTCTTTTAGCTAGGGTATAGACAGAGGAGTTTAAAATATAGATTAAAAATAAACAAATAATAGGGGAACAAAGGTTAAAATAAATTGGGTAGATGGAAATACTAGTAGTCAACGAGAGGGAAGGGCAAGGGGTATGGTATGCACGAGTTTTTTCTTTTTTTTTTATTTTTCTGGAATAATGCAAATATTCAAAAAAATTATCATGGTGATGAGTACACAACCATGTGATGATATTGTGAGTCACTGATCGTACACCATGTATGGAAAGTCTGTATGTTAAAAATGTTTGTATGTTTATATGTTGTTTTATCAATTAAAAAAAAAGGAAAGAAAGAAAGAAAGGCTGATGGGTCCAAAACACCTCTGTCAGGTAGGAGACGTCTGTTAGTTTCCTCTCCAGGCCTTTCGTTTCAAAAGGCTTTACCAAGAGGTGTTTTCGTTCTTCATCTCCAAAGGTTTTTGGCTGTGTGGGCTCTGTGGCTTTTTCTAAAATGGTTCCCTCTTAAAGGACTCCAGTAGGCAGATTAAAACTTACCTTGAATGGACAGAGATACATCTCCCTGGAAACCAATGATCAAAAGGTACCAGCCATAGGTGGGTGGGTCCTATCTTCATGGAAATAATAAAAAAAGATCCCACTCAACAATTCTGGATTAGGATTAAAGAACATGGCTTTTCTGGGGTACACAACAGTTTTAAACCAGCACATGGAGTAACTGAAAAGCTAAATGAGAAAAAGGGAAAAGCTTTTATTTTCAGATATTAGCATTTCTCTTGCCTCCTTTTTTTTGGGGGGGGGGGGCAAAGGTAGTTTAACCCTCTAGGCATCTAGAGTTAGCTTATTAAGTAAAGGGTTTCACCTGCAGAGCTTTGTGGAACAGATGTAGTTCCACAAAGAGTCCAATCTAAAACTGACTGTTCCACTGCATTTATTCCTATGCGAGGCCAGCTAGTATTTCTGGAATTGATCAAGCATCACATACATCCTACCGAACTAACCAAGCATAGGAAACCATTCTAGAGCAGTCATTAGTCATCTGTTCCCTACTTCAGAACCCAGTGTTGCTTATCCTCCTCGCTACACTGCCTTTTTAAAAGGCTTCTTTACAAATTCTACTTTCCTATCAGCCTCTCCCATCAACAATCCTGAGACTTCATACTTCAAACATTAGGTAATAAGAAACTTCTTCCCAATCTCTTTTCACAGCAATCTTAGGCTCTTCACCACAATTTCTAAAGGTATTTTTAAGAAAAAGTACACAAAACTTTTAAGTCAATTATCAAAAACAAAATGAATATGAAAACTATGCTCATGAAGTGTCACATGTTGGAATGTATGACACAACTTCAGTGAAGGGGGAAAATTCAGATGCCTTAAAGTTTCCAGAACCAAAAACCCTAAAGATTTCCATTCTAATGTACAGAAATGAAAAATACTCACAACAACGACTTCGAAGTACTTCAAGGAATCTTAAGTCTGATTAATTTTATGATATTCCAATATTTTAAAAATGTACCAGGTACATACCACCTACTATATTCCAATTACTAAATTAATCAGAATATTCATTTAAATAAAGTATCCAATTCCTTAATCTTTTGTGAGCTGAAGGCCTACTAGGGTTAAACTACACACTGCAGCAGTATCTAGGCTCTTGTACAAAAAGACATTTTTTATTGAATTTTGGGTAAATGAGTATGTATTAGAGTTTGCATGGAGGGAAGACATTATAAAACATCCAGTGATATTCATATCAAATCACACATAGCTTACAGCATAGTTATTTAAGACTTTGAATGCAGAACAAAGACACGAGAAAGAGATTAGGTATTAGTAAATAACTCAGAAAGAACTCACCTTCTCCCAAACCAGATAGCTACCATTAAAAGAAGGGAGGAAAAATGCCTAGAGGCACAAACTAACTCCTTTCAAGCATACTGGAATGTTTCACCCTAAGAATTAATTATGCATTTGTAACTGCAAAAAAATAGTACCAAAATCTAAATATAATTGCAACACCCTGCCTTGAACAATGCAAACTACTTTGGAAGCAAAGAAATAGCAGCCAGATCTGAGAAATATGAAGAAAGTGCTTTTTCTTACTTGATTTCATTAAAACTTCTGCAAGCCCACCAAACTGTGGAGGAAGTATTTGTTTTGTTTTTAAAAAAGGAGAGTTTTGAAAAATACAGAAAGTATAAAGAACTAAATTGCTTACTATATGTTATTATTCCCAGAGATTCTCATGTGCTTTAAGCATTGCTCAACAAGGAATATAAGAAGTCCTCTAGAAGACACTATGCCCTGCCATCATAAAGAACACACATAATCACACATACACAAAAATGATTCATGCCAATAACTGTCCTGTCATTTAATGTTACAGGTGACTGCCACTAATTTCAGAGAGGAATACAATCATTCCAAGTACTTTTGATCTAAGTTAACTGATCCACAAACTTGTGGTTCACAGTGCCCGATCCACGCTAACCCTATTACCCAATTCCCTCCAGGAAATTATCAGTAGAAAGCGCATATAAAGAAAAACAGGCATCTTGTACAGAATTGGCACGCTCACGGAGCTCACCAAGACCTACATACCGGCAAGTCCACACTAACATCAGTACCATCTAGAAGGGACACCCGGCATGTGATGACAGACTTGGAATCTCCAGCTGCAGGAATGTGGGTGGCAGCTCGTTGTGCTTCTCGGAGTCGTTCCTTCTCAGCCTGCTTACGCATTGACCGACGGCCAAGAGTTCTACGGAAGAAGCTCAGCATTCTTGTCACTACAAGACCAGAGAGAAAAAAAGATGACATCAGGGAAAAAAAGATTCCCCACAACTTGCAGTCAGACAAATGTCCAGTGGATATTAGTAGGTTTACTATATTTTTTTTATTGTGCTACAATTAGGTAGTATTGTGCTATTCATTTCTGAATTTTTACAGTCTCGTTGCACAATCTGTATTCCTTCAGCTCCAATTACCCAATTAACATTAATGAATGAACTTGGAGAATTTCCGTTAAGAACAGAGGCCATCAGGGTATAGAAGTAGGGTAGATTTTGGGTAGGTTTACTATTAATAAGGGTTCCTGATCAAGAAAATTTGGCAAATATAAATTAAAATTGGCTACTTTAATTCAGGGCTTCTTAGAGACACATATATAAGGAAGAGCTATGACCTGCAGAATTTCCAAATGTACTGAACTATCTTTGCATGGAGTTGATATGACAAGAGGGCAAATGTTTATGTAAGTTCATCAAGTCTTTTAGGTCAATAAATTATATGCACAATGCTTGTATAGCCCCACAAACATTAGGAGACAATGCCAAACCCTAAGGTATATACTTTGATGATCACAAGCCTCAGAAGTGTCATTTCTTTTTCAAAGAGTCATAAAAAAAAAAAAAAGGAAAAAAATCATCTACTTCAGCTAAAACATAAATACAATTCAAATATTAAAAATTTTATCAAATATACTAGTATTCACAGATTTATATGCCTACTTAACATAAGCAATTCTTTATAATATCAAATTACTTCAATGCTATTTGCTTCTTATTTCTATTAAGAGCATTAAGGTTAATCAAAATGGGCGTTATAAGAGTAAAGTTAAGCACACTAAAATGGAAACACCATAAAAGTAGAGCTACCCTGTAACCTGGCAGGTTTAATTTACACAACTAGGAACGTTTAATAAGTACATATAACTACTAAGTAAACAAACAGAAAAGACAATTATCAACTCCAGAGAAAACAAAAGGTTGTACAGAAAAGGAAAAGTACACAGTTTACATAGTCGTAACATAAACACTGAATACTGATCTAACCATAACTAGAAAATAGGGACAAGGAATGGGAGTATGAAAAAGAGCTAATTCCTCATCTTCCCTAGTAGGAATCCAATAATCCCTAGTGCATTAACAGCATGCTACTTACAGCTGAAAGTGGTTGTTCTGTGTTTTCAAAAGAAAAAAACCTCCAGATTATATGACTTTCTCAACAAGATAAACTTCTAAGCTTGATAAAAATAAAAGTTAATTTAAAAATAAATACCATCATATTTAAAAATTAGTGGCTACAGCAGTATACCAAAGCTAAACGTTAATAATATGGGGAAATAAAGAGGTACAGGATTTTTTCTTCGGAAGAAATAAGAATGTTCTCATATTAACTGTAGTGCTGAGTGCATAACTATATGAATACACCAAGAGCCATTTATTGTACACTTAGGATGTACTGCATGGTGTGCAAATAAAACTGTTTTAAAAAATAATAATAGGGGGAGAAGATAAGGGATGTGGGATGTTTTGGGTTTTCTTTCTCTTTTGGCATAATGAAAACGTTATCAAATTGATTGTGGTGATGAATGCACAACTATGTGATACTGTGACTTTGGATGGACTGTATGGTATATGACTATATCTCAATAAAATTGCATTTAAAAAATAAAATAAATTAGTGGTTATAAATTGAGGATTATCATACACATTTTACAAGTATAGATGATCCCCCATAATTAGGTAAACTGGCAGAGTCATAATTCTTGTCATTTGTGTGTTCATCTGCTAAAATTTCAAGGAAAGAACTAAAATTGTAGATAGCTTCTTAGTTTACAAAGCACTTATAAACAATATCTGGCCCATTTCTTTCTCTCCAGTTCATTTTCAGCCATTACTTTTTGAACCTTATACCATGTAGTCTCTTCAACTGCCTATGTAAGAGCACACTTGCTATCCATACTTCTAAGGTCCTTACGTAAAATTCCTATTCATTCTTTCTAATACAACACCACCGATATCTCTCCTGAGAAAACTTCACTGATGTCCAAAGAGTCAATCACTCCCATCATCATACCTCCACTGAACCTTGGAAATATTTTATTGCTTCATTAATCAGATCGATTCAAATTATTCATTTATATGTCTATCTCCTTTATTTTAAGCCCATTGAGGGTTCATTCCCTACTGAGAATAATCAGCCACCTAGTATATTTTATAATCAAATACAACAAATATTCATTAAATAGTCTTATTTGATCTTCAGGAAAACTCTCCAAAGTATTGTTTTATTTTAATGAGTTACCTAAGAGTCAGAGAAATTAAGTCATTGGCCAAGTCCATTTTAGTAAACAGTGAAGACTGAAGCTCAAACTCTGATTTTCTGACTCCAAATCTTGGCCTCATTTCACTACATCACAGAACCATTCATTTAAACCTCATACTTTAGAGTTGAGAAAGAATTATAAAAGGTCATAGCTTCAAAAAAAAAAAAGCTAAATGAAAATACAAACACAAAAACATACATGCTGAATTCTTGTCTTTAAAAACTTAATTCAGCTTAATCAACAAATAAGTTGCAAATTGCAGGGCGGGGGAGGAGATGGAGAGGGAAAGTACAGATTAAAGAGATTTAAAGCATATCAACCAATCACAATGTTGTGGAGTTAAAATAATCTGTTAAAAAATAACTCTTTTAAGGACATACAAAAAGCACATGAAAAGACATTCAACAACATTAGCTATTAGGAAAATGCAAATCAAAACGAAGATATACCATTTCACACCCACAAGAATGGCTTCTATCAAGAAAAAACAGAAAATTACAAGCGGTGAAGAAGTAGAGAAATAGGAACACTCATTCATTGTTAGTGGAAATGTAAAACGGTGCAGCTACTGTGGAAGACTGGCAGATCCTCAGAAAGTTAGGTATGGAATCACCATATAACGCAGCAATCCCATTTCTAGATATACACATATAAGAAGTGAAAGCAGAGACTTGAACAGATACTAATTAGCACCCTGATATTCATAGCAGCATTATTCATAATTGCCAAAGATGAAAGCAACCCAATTGTCCATCAGCTGGTGAATGGATAAATAAAATGTGGTATACACATACAATAGAAAATTATTCAGCTATTAAAAGGAATGAAGAAATTCTGATACATGTGAATACATGAATGAACCTTGAGGACATCATGTTAAGTGAAACAGACAGACACAAAAGAACAAATATTGTATTATTTGGCTGATAAGAAATAATTAGAACAAGCAAACGCAAAGAGTCAGAATCTAGAATACAGGTTACAAGAGACTGGAAGGGTAGGGAATGGGGTGTCAATGCTTAAACTACTATTTATATTTGGAGTGACTGAAAAGTTTTGGAAATGTTTGGTAGTGATGGTGCACAACACTGCGAATGTAACTAACAGCACTAAATTATATATGTAAATATGGCTAAAAGGAGAAATTTCAAGTTGTGTGAATGTTATTAGAATAAAAGTTAAAAAAATATATAGCACTATACAACACAGTGAACTCTATTGTAAATGATGGACTATAGCTAACAGTACAATTATAAAAGTGTGGGAAACGAGGGTAATTCAGTGGTAGAATTCTCACCTGCTATGCAGGAGACCCGGGTTCAATTCCCGGTCCGTGCACTATCCCCCCCAAAAAAAACAAACAGGCAAAACAAACAAACAAAAAATTCAACAAATGATGCTGCAAAAACGGGATACTCACACGGAAGAATAATGAAATGTGACCCTGTCAAACAGCATAAAAAAAAGAAGTTCATTCATGAATTTTAACGAAAGTTCCACAGTAATATAAGGTTTTAATATTAGGGTGGGTATAAAGAACTCTCTATTTTATGTATGATTTTTTTCTGTAAAACACACATTCTCTAATAAATATCTCTTCAAACTAGATGCATTTGTAAACTTGATAAAATAAAAACTAAAACATTAAACAGCATTACATTTGAAAAATAGCACTTTTTTCTATACCATATATTCCATTTCTTTTCACAACACTGATATTTTTAATCAATGGCCTTTCTGTGCATAGTTTTACAATGTGAAGTTCATGTAAGTAATGACAGCTTAAAATTCTTAGGGAAGGAGTTTTATTAATTTTAATATTTGTAAGGTGTGTCTACTAGGTTTTAGATACCATGGTAGACATTATATAAGTAGAAATATAAGATGATTTCAGACCATGACTAGAGCTATGAAGGATATAAATGATGTCATCTTTAGAAGGTAACAAAGGGGGAACTGGGGTCCTTCTTAAGACAGTACAGTCAGGAAAAGCATCTGGAAGGAAGTGACGTTTGAAATCTCAAAGATTAAGTGAACTATTTGAAAAGCCAGTCAAGAGTATTTCAAACAAAAGAAATAGTGAGTCCAAAGGTCAGTGATAAGAACAAATTGTGTTCACAGAAGAGAAGGAAGGCCAATGTGATTGAACATACTGAGCCAGCTGGAAAAGTGAAAGGAGATGAACCTGGTAAGGAAGTAAAGGTAGAAAACACAGGACCAGATAGACCAAGCTTAAGGAGTTCATAATTTATTCTGAGAGCAACGGAAGGGACCATGTGGAGAAGACAGGATTAAAAAAAGATCTGAGTAAAACAAGGGGAGCTCTTCAGGATTAAAAAAAATTTTTTTTTGCTGTTTTAGGCAAGAGATGATGGTGGATTGGACTTGGAGGTAGTTGTAGGAATGAAAATACTAATAGTGAAATTATACACTAACCTCCCTTAGAAGGTCCTAAAGTAATTAAAAAGAGGGAGGACTTGTTTTCCATTTTTGCACCATCAATACGCGCATACTGCTGTACACAGTAATGTGCAATAAATGTTTGTAGAGCTCAGTTAGGAGTATTCTCTAGAGTCAGATGTAGGTTTCTAAAACTTACTGAAAGTCCAAATTCCTTTTGAATTTTTATTATTTTTTGCCCAAAAAAGATAGATTCTATAAACATGTCAGCTCCTCTTCAACTTAGTGGTTACATATATTCTTAGGGCAGTTGTACTCAATAATGAATGAATAATAACACTTCCTCAACTTAAAAAAACAAATGTTTTAATGAAAAAAACTCAATGGCTATAAATTGGAGATTATGATTTTCATCTTGCAAGTATGCATAGTCCTATATTATTAGGTAAATTTGCAAAACCATGACACTTGCCATTTGAATTCCCCAAGGAAACAAATTTTATTTGCACATATCTGAACACTGACTGGACCTTTTATGATAACCAAGGAATTACTGCCTTTTTTCCTTTAGACGTAACAGTAGAACAGAAATTATATATTTTTTAAAAACAGTACTTATCAATAACACATATTGAAATATTTGTAGAGGAAATGATGTGATTACACCAAAATTATATAAGGTAGAGGAGAGAACTAAGTGGACAGAGATTAAACAATATGGACCAGATGACTGGCCAGTAACTGTTGAAGCTGGGGGATGGGGTTGCAGGGATTCACTACACTCTTCTTACTACTTTTGAATATGTTAATTATTCCATAATAGAAACTTTTGTTTTTAAAGTAAAGGGAAAACATATTTAAAGTGTGGTGATGTTTTGTGGCTCCTAGGAAGTAGATTAATTATAAAGCAAATTTTCTGACTTTTACCTTATGGTAGCACTTTGAAAATAAGCTCATGCACAAGCAGTTAGGTTGCTAAGGAAAATCACTTTCTTTCAGTTTTAGAACTTTAATAACTATAGATTTTGAATCATAAAACCCAGTGCCATAAAGAATAACACGTTCTTTTTACAGAAATATGAAAACACTTCATATGAAAATAAATTTCAGATGGGACTAAAGACTTAAAGTGGGGCAGGGGAGTACTAGAAGGAAAAATACTTAAATCACATATTAGGGTGAAAGGCTTCTATTTCCTACCAAAAAAATAGTCTGAGGGATTAATATTCAGTTTAGTAAAGAACTATTACAAATCACTAAGATAATGAAACAGAAAAAAAATGGGCAAGATATAAACAAGTCTCAAAAGATGATATGCCATTATATTCATAAAAAGATGCAAGTCCTTAAAAGCAACCAAGGAAATCCGAATTAAACAATTTCACTCATCACATATAAGATTTAAGATAGCCAGTCTTGAAAAGAATGTAGGAAAAACAATCACCCTCACATACTATCCTCTTTGGAGGAAGATCTGACTACACCATCACAAGTTTAAATGTATGTATCCTTCCACTCAGCAATTCTATTTCTGGAAGAACATCTTCCAGAAATAATCATACAATGGCTCCAAGTTGTAGGAACAAGGATTTTCAGGGCATAATTGATTTAAATGCTTTAAAATGACCATCACATGAGAGAGCTGAAACAGACTATGGCATACACTACCGATCCAATACAACTGTTTTGAAAATATAGTTGATTCAGATACTGACAAAATTTATAAATGAAAAGTGAAAAATTAAAGAAAAATGAAAACAGTATTATTCCAACTGGGGTGGAGAGGAGATATAGCTCATACATACATAAACATACTTACATATATCCACACACACACAAAGAAAAAGGACCAGAAGGACACACAAACTGTTAATTGAGGTAATCTCTGGAGAGGATCATAGGGGAAGTACTTAAATATTCTATAAGAACCTTCCCATATCCACTGCTCCCCCAACGAATGCCCATGAATCCCTCATGCTACTTCTGGTGGATTCTTAGCAAGCATAAATCTAATCCCTGCTTTACAATCTTCACTGGCTTTTAAAACCCCAGAACCTACTTTCCGCATGGTTCCTTCTATATATCTGACCCTTCCGGCAGCCTTCTCTCAGCTGCTTTCTCAGCTCCAGCCCTCTTTCTGCTAAAGCCCTGTGCCTTTTTAACGTGGGGGGGCTTGCATTAGCTATTCCAGTTTTCTGGAAAGCTCTTCTTTACACTTCACCATCCCCCACCGACTCCCACTTCACACAGCTAACTTCAGATTTATACTTGAAACGTCTTCTCAGAAAAGCTTTCCTGAGTTTAAATTAGGTGCCCCATGTCCCTTTGAGTACCCCTTAGCCTTTTCTTGAGCATATTTAATAAAACTGTAATTTAAAACTTAAGTGTTTAATTATTGTATTGGGCACTTCTCTCACTAAGACACAAGGACAAGACCTAGTTGTTCCCTATGACCCAATAGCTAGCACAGCAACCTACATATTAGGTGATCGGTGAAGAACTCTCCAGTTACACTAAAACAATACAGTAGAATTTGGGGATGGTAGGATTATGTGTTTTAAAAACAAAATAAAACTAGTTTTTAATCTACATTTCCTAATTTTTCAACAATGAACAAAGTTTTTCTCCACAATCTTAGAAATGAATTATTGAAGTAATTGATCTTACTACCTATATTACTAACTGGAGTTTGTTTCTTTTTTAACATAAATATCCAAAATCAAAAATTTCTCATGAAAGGTGTATACTCTCACATGACCGATGGCCACAATCTTTCAGGTAAGGCAATGAATTGCGCTTTTTTTTGCATAAGCAGGCACCGGGAATCGAACCAGGGTCTCGGGCCTGACAGGCCAGAACTCTGCCTGCTGAGCCACCTTGGCCGGCCCTGAATTGCTTTTTGATAAAGTAATATACCACAAAGATTTTAATATCCTTTATCCCAGTAACTCCAATACAGAAAATGTTTGTATGACAGCAATTCAACAGAAGTCAGAAGTCATACACACTATTTTTTTATAAATTTTACGACCGTTTTTAAAAGCCTGCAAGCTACCTTGTCTGTACAAATAGTCCACTATGTTAGGTAGGGTTCAGTGATATGTTGTGAGAAATGTGTATACGGGCAATTTTTCTCTAATTCTTAAGAAAATACTTGATATTTTAAAATGTTGCCAATCAATCGCTGGAAAAAAGTACCATAATGCAACATGTGGAATAACAAGAGCCCCAGAGGATTGGAATAATGAGCATATCCTTTTTTGAATTAGGCCCAGTCAAGCCAGAGTAGAAACTGGCAAGAAAGTTGGGAGGTGGGCAGCTGGGGCACTCTCGTTCCTGCAAGCCCTGGAACCCCAGGGAGGACACTGCACAGCCACACACTCTGTCTGGGGTTCCAGATAAACCCTTCCCAAGTTACCGTGTCTGATCTTGGAGGACAATGAAGTCTCAAACTAATAGAAGGTTCTCTTGTTTTCCAGTAGGAGTAACTCTTTCTTAATTTCAATTAATTAGTGTTCAGGGCAGTGGAAGGTAGGCTGGCATCAAAATATTTTGATTAAAAGGGAGGAAGGATTTTAAAGGCAACGCGATGTCAGACAGTCCTTTGAAAACTACTTGTTTTCGCCTGATTTATCATTTAACATACCCTAAACGTGCACTCTTTGCAGATCTGTGCACAAATATTGCACCTTCGGAACAGTTTTGCACACTTACATACACACAAAGTTAGAGGGGTTGATAAATTGAATTTTTTTAAAGCTACATATACATATATACGGTCAAACGGTTTAAAAGAGTTGATGATTCTTGCTTATGCCCTCTTGAGAAAAATTCCTGAGACTAAGGAACGATAAAGATAGCGACATATAATTAATGTTGACACACCAAAGGATCGATCACTAACACAAATGACACGGGGGGGAGGGCGAGCTAGAGGGTCATTCCTGCGCACGCATCTGCCGCTCCCAGCTTCAAAGTGGTTGAAATTTTACTCAAACGCAAACCGGTCCGAAAAACTCACTGGGGGGGTTTGTTCTAAGAACGTGACATAAACTTCAGGTCCCATTTGCCGGACGCTGACTCTCAGGGAAGGGGGGCCCCCGCCCACAGACGCGGGATGGGGCCCCATGCCCGCCCCCGGGCTCCTGGCTCCGGCTCCACGCGCAGTATCACCCGAAACTCCGCGGCGCTGCCCCATTGGCCGCCGCCGCCCCTCCTCTCGCGGCTGGTTTAATATTTGAGCCGGCAAGTCAGGCGCGCCCGCCCGGACTACAGAGGGTCCCGGCGCCGGCCCCGCCCGCCTCCCCAGGGCCGAGGCCGCAGAGCAGCAGCAGCTCGAGCCGCCAGCACAGGGAGCCCCCGGGGGTCGTGAGGCGAGCAGGCGGCGCAGCCGGTGCCCCGCCGGGCCTCGCGCCTACCTGGGCTGGCGTCGGCGACTCCAGAGAGGGTTCCGGAGCGAAGCTGAGGAGGGTGCAGACCCTCGGGAGACGCCAAGAAATGGCGGACAGGAGTAGCGCGCCCACCCCGCACTAATCCCCTCGGAAAACCCGGCTACCGGCCGGCCCGCCCCTAAAAGCCCCCTTCAAACCCCACCCTCAGGGGGCGGGCGGGGCTCTTAAAATGGCAATGGCACCGCCCCGGAAATCGCCGCGCTGGGCGGGCCTGAGTTAAATCGGCGATGCTGAACTTCGCACTCCTGAAAGAGCACTAGCCATCCAGCCTTCCAGATCTCCGCCTTCGGGGTGGGTGCGCAGCCACAGCGCCAGCCGCAAGTAGTACAGCTGTTAGATCCGCAGGTGCTCGGAATGTAGTGCCCAGAAACTTTCATTCTTTGTTCAAGAAATTAACTCATTCACCAAATATTTACTGAAAGCCTATTATGTGCCTGGTACCCCCAATCTTAGGGATTAAAAGAGACATAAATACCTAATGTTAAAGGAACTTCCATTCTAGTGGAGAGACAAACCAGAAATAAATGTATGTCAAATAGTGATACAAATCATGAAGAAAAAGAAAACTAAGAAAAGGAAATTAGGAGATTGTTATTTAATATAGAGTGGTCAGAGAGGCTCTCTGGCTCAAAGTGGGATGAGACTTTGTACTTAGTGTTGTTACTGAACTGATTTAAAGCTTTTGTGATATTGTGATGGAATTAATGTATTTTTCATGAACAAAAAAAACATGTCTTTTGGGGGTCCAGGGGAGTGTGATGGTTTGGAGTTGTATGTACCCCAGAAAAACACGTTCTTAAAGTTGATCCATTCCTGTGGGTGTGAGCCCATTGTAAGCAAGAACTTTTGATGAAGCTACTTAAATTAAGGCATGACCCACCTCATCGGGATGGGTCTTAATCATCTTACTGGAGTCCTTTAAAAAATATAAAGCCCTAGAAAAAAGAAGCTGAAGTCCACAAAGCCTGGAAGAGCGGGGAGAGACCCGCAGACTCTACCATGTACCTTACCTTGTGGCAGAAGAAAATGGATTGCTAGTGGCTGGTCTTTGGGAGGAAAACATGACTTTGATGATGCCTTGATTTGGACTTTTTCCAGCCTCAAAACTCTAAGTGAATAAATTCCCATTGTTTAAGCCAATCCATTCCTTGGTCCTTCTGGGGACTTGGCCCTGCCCCCCCTTCGCACAGCAGAAAGCCAGGTCCTTATCTTTCTCTAGGACTCATTTCCTCATCATAAAGTAGTGAGCTAATGACACAAATGCCACCTGATGAGAGGTACTTGGTGCAGTGAGAACATTACTAGGAGGTTGAGCTTGTCAGTGGTTCACTGTGTACCCCAGTGCAGAATGCAGGGGAAAGGTAGCTCCTCCTGTCTGTCCTCCCTCCATCAGAGCATGACATAATATTGAAACAGTTGTTTCTTCAGCTCAGCAGTGCATCCGGGGACTTCCACCCGTCCCCTTTCACTTCTCTTGTTTCTTTTTGTTTTTTAAATTAAAAAAAAAATTTGTGCTGCAAACATTTTAATGATTATTTTTGAGCATGCACAGCTCATTTCTTTCTGGTACACCTAGATGTGCAATACATTTTGGATTTCTTTCTTTTTTTTTTTGCATGGGCAGACATGGGAAATGAACCTGGGTCTTCGGCAAGAGAAGCGAGAACTCTGCCACTGAGCCACCCTTGCATGCCCAGCCACGGTTGCTTGCCCAATACATTTTTAAGACCTGAAACTTGCTGTGAACTCCTACTGTGTCCATTTTACAACGGACACAACAGTTCAGGGGAGACGGGTGGATGAGGCTCAGCGTGTCCAGCCACTTGCCGAGGGGCACAGATTCAATGTGAGCCATGTTTCCCATGGCCCTTCTCCTCCCATGTCCCCACCCCTTCTCAGAAGGGCCCCTTCCCCCTGGAAGTTTATAATCTAACACATTCACCAATTTTCCCTCACTCTGCTCAGCATCAGCAGAGGGTCCAGAAGCAAATGGGTCAGGTCTGCAAGGAAAAGAAGCACCTCAGGTTATGGGCACAAGGGAGACAGCATAGAAGAATGGGTGGGATGGGAGCTGTTCCCTGAAGAAAGTTAAGAGAAAGGGAAATATTATGGTGGGATCTTGGCAGTAACTTTCAAATTCTTTGCCCATGAGCCTTAGTAAAAATTGAATTTTACATTGCAAACCAGTGATGTGTTTGTATTAAACAGAAGTTTCATGATGGCAATACAGTACACCTAATATTTTCTATTCTATTGTAGTTAAATTTTTTAAACTGCTGATCCAAAGCCACTAACATGATTTCATAACCCGTTGATGGGCTTCATGATCCGCGAATAGTCCCTATTGAATAACTCTACTGTGGAGAACACAGTAGGCTGTTTGCTTTTTGGTTTAATGCCACCACCACTGGGATAAGACCTTGAGAAAGTTACCCAATTTCTCAAAGCCTTGGTATATCTTCATCTGTGAAATGAGAATTGTTAGACACTTACTTCTTAGAAACATTTTAAACATTTAAGAGGGAAGATGGAGGGAAGAGCAAGACGTCTCATTCGACATGTGCTAGGTGCCTTTAAAAAGACAAAGAAGATGATTGTATATTAATATAACGGTCAGCCCACCAAGAAGAAATAGCAATCATAAATATTTATGCACCTAACCATGGTGCCCCAAAATACATGAGGCAAACACCAGCAAAACTGAAGGGAGAAATAGATACTTCTTCAATAATAGATGGAGACTTCAATACACCATTTTCATGGATAGAACATCTAGACAGAAGATCAGTAAGGAAACAGAGAACTCAAATAATATGACAAATGATCTAGACCTAACAGATATACAGAATATTGCACCCCAGAACTACAGGGTATACATTCCTCTCAAGTATCCATAGACCATTATCCAGAATAGACGACAGGTGGGTTCACAAAATAAGTCTCAATAAATTTAAAAAAAAAAAAAAAGAAATTTTACAAAGCATTTTCTCTGGCCATGATGGAATGAAACTGGAAAACAATAACAGGCAAAGAGCAGGAAAATCCGCAAATACATGGAATTTTCTTATTTTTTAAGTAATCAGTGGGTAAAATAAGAAATTACAAGGGAAATCAGTAAATATCTTGAGATGAATGAAGACAAGAACACAACATATCAAAACTTTTGGGAAAACAGCAGCAAAGGCAGTGCTGAGAAGGAAATTTATAGCTGTAGATGTTTACATTAAAAAAGAAGAGCTAAAATCAAAGATCTAATGGCACACTTGGAGGAACTAGAACAATAACAGCAATCTAAACCCAAGCAAGCAGGGGGAAAGAAATAACAAAGAGTTGAGTAGAAATAAATGAAATTGAGAATTAAAAAAAAAAAACAATAGACAGCATTAATAAAACCAAAAGTTGTTTCTCTGTAAACATCAATTAAGTTGAGGAACCCTTGGCTGAACTCACAAAAATAAGAAACAGAGAAGATGCAAATAAGAATATCAGAAATGAGAGGGAAGACATGACTATTGACCCCATATAAGAAAATCAATTAAGGTAATATATCATATTAACAAAATGAAGAGAAAAAACACATAATCATCCAAATTGACACAGAAAAGGCTTTTGATGAAATCTAGCGCCCTTCTTGATAAAAACACTTATAAAATTAGGAATAGATGGAAATTTCCTAGACATGCTAAAGGGCATATATAAAAAACCCATAGTTAACATCAATCTCGATGGTGAGAGACTGAAAGCTTTCCCTCTAAGATCTTGAGCAAAACAAGGATTTCTGTTGTTGCAACTATTATTCACATTATACTGGAAGTTCCAGCAAGAGCAATTAGGCAAAAAAAGAAATAAAAGACATCCAAATTGGAAAAGAAGATGTAAACTTTCACCATTTGTAGATGACATGATCCTGTATACAGGAGGTCCCCAAAAGTTTTCAACAAAGCTACTATCCTGAAAATTGGCAGGATACAAGATCAACACTCAAAAATCAGTATTTTTTCTATGCATTAGTAATGAGCAATCTGAGGAGGAAATCAAGAAAAAAAGTTCTATTTACAATAGTAACTAAAATAATAAAAATATCTAGGAATGAATTTAACCAAGGATGTAACAGACTCGCATTCAGAAAATTACAAAACATTGCTAAAAGAAATCAAAGAAGACCTAAATAAATGGAAGGATATTCCATGTTCATGGACTAGAAGATTAAATATTGTTAAGATATGAATTCTACCCAAAATGATTTACAGATGCAGTACAATCCCAATAAAAATTCCTCAACCTCCTTTGTTGAAATGGAAAAGCCAATAATCAAATACATTTGGAAGGGTAAGATGCCCTGAATAGCCAAAATCATCTTGTGAAAGAAAAACAAAATTGGAGGACTCATCCTTTATTAGAAAACTATAGTGGTCAAAACAACATGGTACTTACACAAGGGTAGATATATATATATCAATGTAATCGACCTGAGAGTCCAGAAACAGACCCTTGCACCTATGGCCAAATGATTTTTAATAAGGCTGCCAAGTCCACTCAACTGGGAAAGGGTAGTCTCATCAACAAATCATGCTAGGAGAACTGGATATCCATATGCAAAAGAATAAAGAAGGACCCTTATCTTAGACCATGTACAAAAATGAACTCAAAATGGATCAAAGCCCTTAAATATAAAGAATCAGGACTATAAAACCTAGAAGAAAATGTACAGAAGCATCTTTAAGATCTTGTTTTAGGCAATGGTTTCTTAGACTTTACATCCAAAGTACAATGAACAGAAGAAAAAATAATTAAATGAGACCTCGTCAAAATTTAAAACTTTTGAGCATCAAAGGACTTTCTCATGAAAATGAAAAGTCTGTCCATTCCATGGGAGAAAAGAATATATAAAGAAATCCTATGACTGAATAATAAAAAGACAAAAAACCCAATTGAAAAATGAGCAAAAGAAAAAAATTGGGTAAAAGGTTTGACTACATATTTCTCTGAAGAGGATACACAAATGGTTAAATAGCACATGTAAAGATGCTCAACATCATTAGCTATTAGGGAAATGCAAATCAAAACCATAATGAGATACCATTTCAAACCAACTAGAAAGGCTACTATTAAAAAAAAAAAAAAAAAAGAGTTGGATCAGGCCAAAACGGCGGTTTAGCAAAGTGTGGGATTTAGTTCTTCCTCCAGAGCAGCTAGTAACTAGCCAGGAACAGAACAGAACAACTCCTGGGGCCACTTCAGTGACCAGACACACAGCAAACCCCAGTCTGGACCAGCTGGAGTGTCTGAGAGCCCACCCAGAACCGTGAGTTCCCCAAGCCGCGGTGGCTGGCACCCCACCACCACACGACACACAACACAGGCTGCTTCCCAGAGGGGAAAAGAAAGAGAGTGTACCAGCAGCAGGGGCTGAGCAAAACCAAACACCAATTGTGGAATTAATTAACTAATTCTGACTTTTAAAAATACGCCCCCGGCTCAGCTGAACCTCGAGTAAAAGCAGAGATTGCTGGGTTTTGCCCCAGTGCAGAGGGGACAGGGCTGATGGAAAAAGAAGAAAGGAAAAATAAACAGAGGTATTTTGGATCAGATAGTGTATAATACTTGAAAGGGTCTGGGCCTTGAAGGAAAGGAGGGGCGACATAAGACCTGAAGATACCCAGAGCAATGTACCAACTTAAGCTGTTGATTACAAAACCTGAGGAACAGGGGTCCTGCTCTGAAAAGGATTTTTCTTTTTCTTTTTTGTGACTGTGTTTCTATGGCTTGACTACTCTTTGAATACAGCTGCAGGGCTTCTCAGGCTCCAACTGCCCCAGGCATAGGCAGAATTAAGCTTGTTTGAGTGTCTGGAGACTGCGCATTCCCCAGGAGAGGGGTGGGGCCCAGCTCAGGTGGAATCCTTCCCTCAAGGAATTCAGACCCAGGGCCTGGAAAAGTGAAGCAATTAAAACCAGCCTACAACCTCTCCTCTGTCTCCACCATGCCTCCAGCAGGGAGAGTCTGCTGAAGTTAAAGGTACTGTATCACTTTATGTTGGTGGAACCTGCAGACAGAAAAATGCCAAATACTGGGCAGGAGAGGAAAAACACAGAGTCCAGAGGCTTCATAGGAAAGCCTTTCAATCTGCTGAGTTTCACCCTCAGGGAAAACTGATGCAAGTGACTCTATCCTCTTGAGAGGAGGCCAGTTTGGTCTGGGAAAATCTGACTGGGGTCTATAATACCTAAGTAGACTCTCCTAAGTGGGGGTCAGGGTGGGTAGGCGCTATACATGAAGGGCAAGAAACAAGAAAACAAGAAATGAAAATTCTGATCTTTTAAACAAAACTTAAGTTAGAGGTTCACAATAAGCTGAACTGAATGTCACAGAACAGATAGACAAAAAAGTCATCCAGTAAGAAAATCCTAGGTAAAAAAATGAAAAAAAAAATCTCCAGAATAAACTAATTAAGGTAATTAAATGCATAACACCAGCAAAAAAAGGATCCTACTAGGAAAATTGAAGATATGGTCCAGTCAAAGGAACAAACCTGAGAGAATCCTGAAAGCAGCAAGAGAAAAGCAATCCATCACATACAAGGTAAGCCCAATAAGACTATGCATAGATTTCTCAGCAGAAAACATGGATGTGAGAACACAGTGGGATGATATATTTAAGTTACTGAAAGAGAAAAACTGGCAACCAAGAATTCTATATCCAGCAAAACTGTCCTTCAAAAATGAGGGAGAAATTAAAACATTTTCAGACAAAAAAAAATCACTGAGAGAATTTGTGACCAAGAGACCAGCTCTGCAAGAAATACTAAAGGGAGCACTAGAGACAGATATGAAAAGACAGAAGAAAGAGGTGTGGAGAAGAGTGTAGAAAGGAAGACTATGTGTAAAGGTAAAAAGAAGAAAAGTTAGATATGACATGTAAAACCCAAAAGGCAAAATGGTAGAAGAAAGTACTACCCATACAGTAATAACACTAAATGTTAATGGATTGAACTCCCCAATCAAAAAACATGGCCCGGCAGAATGGATTAAAAAACAGGACCCACCTATACACTGTCCACAGGAGACGCATCTTAGACCCAAGGATAAACATAGGTTGAAAGTGAAAGGTTGGGAAAAGATATTTCATGCAAATAACAATCAGAAAAGAGCAGGAGTAGCTATACTAATACCCAACAAATTAGATTTCAAATGTAAAGCAGTTAAAAGAGACAAAGAAGGACACTATATATTAATAAAAGGAACAATTCAACAAGAAGATATAACAATCATAAATACTTATGCACTGAACAAGAATGCTCCACACAACATGAGGCAAACACTGAAAAGAGAAATAGGCACATCTACCATAATAGTTGAAAACTTCAATTCCCCACTCTCATCAACGGACAGAACATCTAGACAGAGGATCAATAAAGACACACAGAATTTGAATAATGCAATAAATGAGCTAGACTTAACAGACATTTATAGAGAATTACACCCCACAACAGTAGAATACACCTTTTTCTCAAGTACTCATGGATCATTCTCAAGGACAGACCATATGCTATATCATAAAGCAAGTCTCAATAAATTTAAAAAGATTGAAATCATACAAAACACTTTCTCACATCATAAAGGAATGAAGTTGGAAATCAATAATAGGCAGAGGGCCAGAAAGTTCACAAATATATGGAGGCTCAACAACACACTCTTAAACAACCAGTGAGTCAATGAAGAAATTACAAGAGAAATCAGTAAATATCTTGAGGCAAATGAAAATGAAAACACAACATATCAAAATTTAGGGAATGCAGCAAAGGCAGTGCTAAGAGGGAAATTTATTGCTCTAAATACCTATATCAAAAAAGAAGAAAGAGTAAAAATCGAGGAATTAACTGTCCACTTGGAAGAAGTAGAGAAAGAACAGCAAACTAAACCCAAAACAAACAAAAGGAAAAATAATGAAGATTAGGACAGAAATAAATGCAATTGAGAACATGAAATCAATCGAGAAAATCAACAAAATCAAAAGTTGGTTCTATGACGAAATCAATAAGATTGATGAATACTTAGTGAGGTTAACAAAAAGAAGAAGAGAGAGGATGCAAATAAATAAAATCAGAAATGGAAGAGGAGACATAACCACTGACCCCACTAGAAATGAAGGAAGTAATGAGAGGATACTATGAAAAACTTTATACTAATAAACTTGACAATGTAGATGAAATGGACAACTTACTAGAAAGGCATGAACAACCAACATTGACTTGAGAAGAAATAGATGACCTCAATAAGCCAATCAAAAGTAAAGAAATTGAATCAGTCATTAAGAAGCTCCCCAAAAAGTAAAGTCCAGGATGAGATGCTGACTTCACATGTGAATTCTACAAAACACTCAAGAAATAATTAGTACCAATCCTGCTCAAATTTTTCAAAAAAAAAATTGAAGAGGAGCAAAAGCTACCTAACTCATTCTATGAAGCCAACATCACCCTCATACCCAAGCCAGACAAAGATATTACAAGAAAAGACAACTACAGACCAATCTCTCTAATGAATATATGTGCTGGTTTGAAAGGAAGCATGCCCCCTAAGAAAAGCCATGTTTTAATATAAATCCCATTTCTTAAAGGTAGAATAATCCCTATTCAATATTGTATATTTGAAACTGTAATGAGATCATTTCCCTGGTTGACGTGATTTAGCTAAGAATGGTTGTTAAACTGGATTAGGGGATGACATGTCTCCACCCGTTTGAGTGGGTCTTGATTTGTTTCTGAAGTCCTATAAAAGAGGAAACATTTTGGAGAATGAGAGATTCAGAGAGAGCAACACTACAAAGCAGAGAGTCCACCAACCAGCAACCTTTGGAGATGAAGAAGGAAGACACCTCCCTGGGAGCTTCATGAAATAGGAAGCCAGGAGAGAAAGCTAGCAGATGACGCCGTGTTCGCCATGTGCCCTTCCAGCTGAGAGAGAAGCCCTGACTGTGTTCGCCATGCGCCTTCTCACTTGAGAGAGAAACCCTGAACTTCATCAGCCTTCTTGAACCAAGGTATCTTTCCCTAGATGCCTTTGATTGGACATTTCTTTAGACTTGTTTTAATTGGGACATTTTCTCAGCCTTAGAACTGTAAACTAGCAACTCATTAAATTCCCCTTTTTAAAAGCCATTCCATTTCTGGTATATTGCATTCCAGCAGGTAGCAAACTAGAACAATATAGATGTAAAAATCCTCAACAAATTCTTGCAAATTGAATTCAGCAGTGCGTTAAAAGAATTATACACCATGACCAAGTAGGATTCATCGCAAGTATGCAAGGATAGTACAACATAAGAAAATCAATTAATGTAATACACCATATCAACAAATCAAAGCAGAAAAATCACATGATCATCTCAATTGATGGAGAGAAGGCATTTGACAAGATTCAACATCCTTTCCTGTTGAAAACACTTCAAAGGATAGGAATAGAAGGGAACTTCCTCAACATGATAAAGGGAATACATGAAAAACCCAGAGCTAACATCATCCTCAATGGTGAAAAACTGAAAACTTTCCCCCTAAGATCAGGAACAAGACAAGGATATCCACTGTCACTATTGTTATTCAGCATTGTGTTGGAAGCTCTAGCCAGAGCAGTTAGACAAGAAAAAAAATGCAAGGCATCAAAATTGGAAAGGAAAAAGTAAAACTCTCAGTGTTTGCAGATGATATAATAATATATGTCGAAAACCCTGAAAAATCCACAGCAAAACTATTAGAGCTAATAAATGAGTATAGCAAAGTGGCAAGTTACAAAATCAACACTCAAAAATCTGTAGTGTTAAGTTTAACTTAAAAAAATTTATTGTAATTATGAATGCACTGCTATATGATGATACTGTGAACCATTAATTGTACACTTTAAATGATTATATGGTGTGTAAATATATATCTCAATAAAATTGCATTAAAATATTAAAGAGTCTGGGTATTCAGGCTTATAATCTGGGAAAAAATATGTGGTGTTTCTATACACTACCAATGAACATTCTGAAGGGAAATCAAGAAAAAAATTCCATTCACAATCGGAACCAGAAGAATAAAATATTTAGGAATAAATTTAACTAAGGATACAAATGACCTATACAAAGAAAACTACAAGAAATTGTTACAAGTAATCACAGAAGACCTAAATGAATGGAAGGTCATACCATGTTCATGGATTGGAAGACTAAATATAGGTAAGATGTGAATTCTACCTAATTTGATTTACAGATTCAATGCAATACCAATTAAAATCCCAAAAACTTTTCAGAAATAGAAAATCCAATAACCAAATTTATCTGGAAGGGCAGGGTGCCCAAATAGCTAAAAGTATCCTGAGAAAGAAAAATGAAGTCAGAGGTCTCATGCTACCTGACTTTAAGGCATATTATTATGAAGCTACAATGGTCAAAACAGCATGGTAGTGGCATAAAGACAGATATACTGCCAACAGAATCGAATAAAGTGTTCAGATATAATCTTGTCAACAGATGAGTAGAACAAATGGAATAAAAATAAATAATAGGGGGAACAAATGTTAAAATAAATTTAGTTTGAAATGCTAGTGATCAATGAAAGCGAGGGGTAAGGGGTATGGTATGTATAATCTTTTTTTTTCTGTTTTCGTTTTATTTCTTTTTTTGTTTTTTTATTTCTTTTACTGAATTGATGCAAATGTTCTAAGAAATGATGAATATGCAATTATGTGATGATATTGAGAATTACTGATTATATATGTAGAATGAAATGATCATATATTGATGTTTATGTTCGTTTGTTGTGAATTTTTTTAATTAATAAATAAATTAATTAAAAAAATAAAAGAAAAGAAGCTCTCAAATGTTTAAATCAACTTCTAAAATACATTTTAGAAATAAAATTCCAGACATCATTGTTTAAAAAAAAAACGTGTTCAGTTATAGATCCTGTCATCTGTGGACAATTGATCTTTGATAAGGCAGTCAAGCCAACTCACCTGGGACAGAACAGTCTCTTCAATAAATGATGCCTAGAGAACTGGATATCCATAAGCAAAAGAATGAAAGAGGATCCATATCTCACACCCTATACAAAAATTAACTCAAAATGCATCAAAGACCTAAACATTAGACCTAAGACCATAAAACTTTTAGAAGAAAATGTAGGGAAAAATCTTATAAATCTTATAATAGGAGGCGGATTCCTAGACCTTACACCCAAAGCATGAGCAATGAAGAAATAAATAAATAAATGGGAACTCCTCAAAACTAAACACTTTTGTGCATAAAAAAACTTCATCAAGAAAGTAAAAAGACAGCCTACACAATGGGAGACAATATTTGGAAACTACATATCAGATCTAGTATCCAGAATATATAAAGAGATTATTCAACTCAATAACAAAAAGACAGACAACCCAATTACAAAACGGGCAAAAGACATGAACAGACACTTCTCAGAAGAGGAATTACAAATGGCCAAAAGGCACATAAAAAGATGCTCAACTTCCCTACCTATTAGGGAAATGCAAACCAAAACCACAATGAGACATCATCTCACACCCACCAGAATGGCCATTATCAATAAAACATAAAATGACAAGTGCTGGAGACGATGTGAAGAAAGAGACACACTTATCCACTATAGGTGGGAATGTCAAATGGTACAACCACTGTGGAAGGCAGTTTGGCAGTTCCTCAGGAAGCTAAGTATAGAATTGCCATATGACCTGGCAATACCATTGCTAGGAATCTAATCAGAGGACATGAGGGCGAGGACACAAATGGACATTTGCACACCAATGTTTATAGCAGCATTATTTTCAATTACCAAGAGATGGAAACAGCCAAAATGTCCATCAACAGATGAGTGGCTAAACAAACTGTGGTATATATATATATATATACAATGGAATATTATACAGCTTTAAGACAGACAAAGTTATGAAGCATGTAACGACATGGATGGACCTTAAGGACATTATGCTGAGTGAGATTAGCCAGAAACAAATACTGTATGGTCTCACTGCTATGAACTGACATTAGTGAATGAACTTGGAAAACTTCAGTTGGTAACAGAGACTATCAGGAGGTAGAAATAGGGTAGATATTTAGTAACTGGAGCTGAAGAGATCAGATTGTGCAACAGGACTGATTGTAAAAGTTCAGAAATGGACAGCACAATACTATCTAGCAATAATGTTAGAACACTGAATGAAGCTGAATGTGAGAATGATAGAGGGATGAGGGCTGGGGGCACAAATGAAATCAGAAAGAAAGATAGACGATAAAGACCAAGATGGTATAATCTAGGAATGCCAGGAGTGTATAATGATAGTGACTAAATGTACACATTTAAAAATGTTTTTGCATGGGGAAGAACGAAGGAACTGCAAGGTATTGAAAATAGGCGGTAATTAATATTTTAAAACTTTAACTTATGTGTGAGACTAAAGCAAAAAATGTTTATTTGGTACAAAATTTATATTTTGACTAGTGCATTTCCTGATATAACTTATGTGGACAGCTTAATTGAACACCATAAGTACATAGAACCTTGAGTAGGGCACAAGATTTTGTGGTTTGCCCAGAGTGATGCCCCAATAAATCCCAGAGTGATTTGAAGAGTGAAAAAAAAAGGATTTGCAAAATCCCCTTGGGGTAATGGTGACAAAGGGGGAAAATTCAACTTCCCCAAGTGGAGAATTCTTAATATTCTCAAAAGCAGTGGGGACAGCCAAAGCAATAGGCTGAGCCCCCAATCTTGGAGTTTATTCATGTGAAACTTAATCCCGCAAAGGATAGGCTAAGCTTACTTAAAATTAGTCCTAAGATCTCTCTCTCAGCTAACACAACAAGTAAACTCACTGCCCTCCCCCTCTCTACATGGGACATGACTCCCAGGGGTGTGGAACTTCCTGGCAATGTGGGACAGGTAATCCTAGAATGAGTTGGGACTCAGCACCAAGGGATTGAGAAAACCTTGACTGAAAAGGGGAAGAGAGAAATGAGACAAAATAAAATGTCAATAGCTGAGAGATTCCAAACAGAGTCGAGAGATTATCCTGGAGGTTATTCTTACACATTAAATAGATATCACCATTTCAGTTAAGGCATAACAGAGAGGTTGGAGGGAACTACCTGAAAATGTAGAGCTGTGTTCCAGTAGCCATGTTTCTTGAAGATGATTGTATAATGATATAGCTTTTGCAATGTGACTGTGTGATTGTGAAAGCCTTGTGTCTGATGCTCCTTTTATCTACCTTATGGACAGATGAGTAATACATATGGATTAAAAATAAATAAATAATAGGGGGAACAAATGTCAAAATAAATTTATTAGATTGAAAATTTTTAAAAAATATTTAGTAGCATAGCTCACTACTATAGTAAAGTTGATATTTGTAAGAACTTTTTACTTGATATTTTGAGAATGCACATGGTTTTAATAGTTAATCAAATGGTATTTAAAATAATGTTTAATGTTTAGAATGTGAGAAACTCTGATATCTGTATCTAGAGATGTTTTTCCTACCTTGCTTTAATTTTAAATTTGTTTATGAAACATATTGTGTAAACAGGCTTGATGA